>NC_142010.1:155484499-156084499 GCF_049901735.1 Notechis scutatus | reverse complement strand
TTGGGATTCACGGAACTGAATTCAAGATCTTCATATCAGACCCTAATTTGGCACAGAGATTTTATATATTGTTTTGATACGTTAACTTTTGGATAACTATATTCCTGTTTATTTAGATCAATTTTTTTTCTGTCAGTTAGGTGAATTTTGTTTTCTGTTCATATATCCTGGTATTATTAAAAGCACCCAAAGCATGTCTTTTAAAAATCCAAGAATGAGTTCTATTCTATTCTATTCTATTCTATTCTATTCTATTCTATTCTATTCTATTCTATTCTATTCTTGGATTGAACGATCTGAAAGATTGAGCCCCACTCTTAATATATTATACACAATCACGTTAATATGATACTTTGGCAGGGGGGCAGGGACCCTATGCAACTATAACATTACTGTAGAACTCTGGTTTTTGCTAAGCAAGGAATCAAGGATGATATGATGTCCCATCAGATTGGAGGAAAAATTTTGTGAGTGCTCCCTGAGTGGCAGACAGATGGTCCTATTATAACTTAGAATACCCTATTCAGCTGCTGCAGTAGCAGCAGATTTGGTTTTGGTCCCTACCAAAGAGCAGTAGAGCACAAAGAATCTAGTAAATGTGATTTCAAGCAGACAAGTCATGAATGGAGACAGAGAGCTGAGTCTCATATATCCCCCCTAGCCAAGAATTCTTTTTCCCAGGATGTTTTTTCCCCCCCTTCGTTCCTCCAGCTGCCCCTATTTCTTAGTCTGAAGCCTAAAATTCGTAGAAATAGGCTGATGGAAAACATTAAGAAAAGAAGGAGTTCAGCATCCTCTTCCAAATCATTGATTCAGCACATGAAATGAAACTTGCTCACTTCAGCTGGTTTAGCAAAAAGGGAGCCATTTTTTTAAACGGAGAAAACTTGAGACATTTTTGAATATATAGCTGCAACTGACAGGCCAATGTTAAAAACAAAATAGAATTGGACAAAGATCTACTAAAAACTGATCCTCACTGAACATGTTAGTCTAGTCAGTTTAGCAACTTCCCACTTGGAAGAATCGCAGCTTTGGAGGAGAATTTTTATTGAGACTGTAGCAGAAGGGAAGTGTGTGAAAGAACCATTCTCACATGCAGTTGCCTGAATCCTGATCTTATCCATAACAACTCGCTTTTAAAAACAATGGTTAAAGACCATTGTGAAATTAAAACTGCACAATTTAGCCCTGAAAGACAAAGCAATAAACTCTTTCCAAAGAGCCAGGAAATATAGCACTTACAACTTACCTGTTGCACAGGCAAAATCAGAATCTGGTTATTATACAGACCAGACTCCAAAATATTTATTCCTAGACCAACTCAAGGAGAACTAACGACCTATCTGGTTGAGCGGAGATACGCTTCAGGAAACCACTGGGCAAAACAACAAATAGTATATTACTTCAACATCCCCTCTGTAAATGCAAATTCAACACATATCTGTTCTGAATTATGACATTTTCATAACAAACATCCAAGAACTGTGTCTGCAGTTCTTAAATTCACCCAACATTGAAAAGAACTTCCTTTGTTGCTTCTATGACAAAAGATGTTGTGTGCTGAAATCTTGCTCTAACTGTAAAACTTCAGTGGATGTCATTTTTATGGAGTTATTTAAAGCCTTCATGCTGTTCACAACTTTCAAAGACTTTCTAGTTGGGCTTCTTGAACAAAGATGAGAGAATGAAGAGAGATTTAGTATTAAAGCAGAGAACGCATTGGTAGAATGAGAGTAGAAAAAAGTGAGATAGGTTTACCATTTGGGGATTTGGGCATGATCACAAAAGAGGATGCCAACATCAATGAAATTAACATATGTTAATATAAACTGACAAACTGAGGGCATCTTCAGAATGAGAACACCTACACAACTATCCTATAAAGCAGGACACCAATGAGCACACCAAATAGCAAAACTGGAAAGATAACCAACTTAGACCAAAAAAATATCAAATTTATTAATCATTTGTTTGCTGGGATATTCTTCTGTCACGTTTGTTCCTAGACATGCCATGTTTCCAGACAAAAAATAATTTAGTGATATTTTAAAACATGGCAACTTACTTTACAAAACCTTTTCTGTGGGGTCGTTGGTGGTCTCTGAGCTTGCTTGTTTTCTTGCAGACATTTCATTACCCAAACTAGGTAATATCATCAGTGTTAGTCCTGATTAAAACCAATTTCTGGTTTTCAGTTCCAGTACTTATTAAAAAACTATTCTTTCTGCAGTTATAACTCAATTACAAACAAAACAAACACTTTATCTTCATTGTATGCTGAAAACTCTTTATGTTTGCCAAAGGAATTTGTGATAAAGTCTGGGCAGTGGCTGCTTATGTTACAGGGATGTGAGAGAGGCAGCAGAATCCTGGTCTTTAAAATGCAGGAATGGAAGGAGAATCAGTCTGAGAGCTCAATGAGCCAACATTATGAAGCATGTCTAAGTCAACAAAAAGGATGAATCCAGAGGAAAGATTGGAATGGTTTGGAAGGGAAAAAAGGCTGGAAATGAGTAAAAGAGAGAGGCACAGAGACAGGAGTAACAGAAGTTTGAAAGGCTGAAGATTTGTGTATTGGTGTATATGTGTGTGTGTGTAGTACACACATCCACACTTCCACTTCTGCATGTGCACACCCCACACTAAGGATTTCATGCAGAATTACACTCCTTGTTTACTTATTTTTATATCGAACATCCATGTGATACCATCATCTATAGGAGGACTCCTCGCATTATAGTCAAAAGACACTGTGAAGCCTATCTTGATGCCCGTTGTCAATAAATTCAAGTGGGGAAAAAATAATCTTTCTCTCTCTCTTAAAGCGTTGGCTGAAATGGGTGGCGGTAGAAATTAAATAAATAAATGCATATGCATACATACACATATGCATGAATCCCTGCTAATTAATTGTTGTCATGCTCTCTAATTATAGCTTAGCGCAGCTGTTGTTCATGGAGGGACTACAGGAGACCTTCCCATTACATAGGAAGCAGCACCACTTTGAGTTTCATTCTCAAGGGGCAAAATGTCCTGAATGGGACACAATATATGACGCTGACCTTCTTCCTTCCTGTACGTTCTTAAGATGGCTTCCACTTGTGGGTTTTTTTTTTTTTTTGATTAAATACCACCCATAATAAATGGCCACCCATGTCACAAACAAGTGACTCCGGGTGGTATACAACAAGGGTTTGACAATCAATGAAGACCAAACAATTGACCTACGACCACTACTGACCTCAATATTTGTTAAGTGAATTTTGTCCCATTTTATAGCCTTTCTAGCCACAGTTGTTAAGTGAATTACTACAGTTTTTAAGTTAGTAACACAGTTGTAAAATGAATCTGGCTTCCCCATTGATTTTTCTTGTCAGAAGGTTGCAAAAGGTCAAACCCATGCCATGTCATATTGTAAAACCAGCACCTTGAATTGGACCCAGAAAGAGACTAGCTTGCAGAGCAGAGGTATAATGTGTGTTGTGCAAGAGACACACTGAAGTGCCTGCACTGCTGCATTTTGCAGCAGCTGAGGCTTCTGGATACTCATCAAAAGCAGCCCCATGTAAAGCACATTATAGTAGTCAAAAAGGAAGGTGACTCAGGCATGAGTGACTGTCAGTAGAGCCCCTCAGTCTAGGAACTGGCACCACTGGTACACAATAAAAACATTGTACAAAGGCCCTCCTAGCTACAACTGCTGCCTGCTCTTCGAGTCTAGGACCCCAACATTCTGCAATTATAATTCCCCATTTTGAATTCCTGGGCTCTGGCTGCCCCTTGATCTCCATGTCCCTTCTTAATGTAATGCCACAGCCTCCCTTCCCATATAGTAGAGCTACAATACAAAGCCCCTATTGTGTGCTAGATAGCCTAGGGTAGGCGTGGGAGCAAACGCCAGCTGGATCCATTACCGTCAAGCAGAGCATGCAAGATTTGAACACCCCCAAAGCAGAGATAACTTTGAATCCTGCCCACTGTAGGTTGGGTGTGTGCTTGCTTGGGAAATAGGGGAGCCTTTCCTGCAGTGCTCTTAATAATGCATTGAACTGAACAGGTCTTCCTCTCCTGCCCTGGTCATTTGCAATTTCAACATTTTTCCCCTCTTCTGCAATGGGCCTCTGATTCTTTTTTAAATATAAAAAACACTCATCTCTGTGTCATCTAGTGTTCAATAGACATATCAAAACAATTGGCAGATGAGGGTGGTGCAATGATGCCTTTGCCAAGGTTAGCACAGGGGTCTGTGGCTCCAATTCCACTTCCATCCTGGAAATGTTCGAGACAGAGCCAGGAACTGCAGATTCAGTGATTCATGGTGCCTTTCCCCCCCACCTCCAATTTCCAGGGATGGCCTGGCACTCCCAGGTTGCAACAACCAGGGCTGCCTTTCCTTCCTGGTGCTATCGTGGATGGAAGCGAGCGAGCAGAAGGGCTAAAAAGGAAAGGGAGGAAGCAGCTGCTACTGCCACTTCATTTCCTGCTCCACTGGTATGCCTAAAGGTAAATACTTGTCCCCACCCACCCCACATGCTAACCTGGCAGTTGGGAGCATCTGAGGACAAGGCCATTGTGCGTTCCTTCAACTATAACGAAACACCTAGCTGAAAGTGTTGCTGGACCAGAGATGAGTTCACTCGTAACTTGTTTTTACAAGAATTCGTATCACTTGAGCACAAGACAATTAGGCCAAACTGCTAGGAATTCTGGTTTATTGGGAAGAAGAAAATATGCTGGAACATGCTGTCCTGTGGCCTTGGCACACAAATCCAGAAATTAAGCTTTGTAATACTTCTAGAATCCAGGCTCTTGATTTGCCCATTTGTTTAGGAACTTGTACCAGAGGTACACAATGAAATGCCCAAAGAATATGAGGACCAAGAAAGGCAATGAATATTTCAACAGTGCAGGAAAACTTAAGACAACTAAAGGTAGTTCTCGACTTACAATCACAATTTAGCCCAAAATTTCTGTTGCTAAGTGAGACAGTTGTTAAGTGAATGTTGCCCGTTTTATGACTTTTCTTCCCACAATTGTTAAGGGAACATGGTTGTTAAGTGAGCCTGGCTTCCCCATTGACTTTGCTTGTCAGAAGCTGACAATGTGATCATGTGACTCTGACACACTGCAACTGTCATAAATACGAATCAGTTGTCCAGCATCTGGGTCACGTGACCATGAGGGATGCTGCAATGGTCATAAGTGTGAAAAACTAGTCCTAAGTCACTTTTTTCAGTGACATGACTTCAAACAGTCACTAAATGAACTGTTGTAAGTCAAGGACTATCTGTAACAGACAGGCAAGGCTTCGTATGAGAACTGTATTTGAGAGAAGGAGATCAGGTGGCAGATTAATAAAAAGTAGGAAATAATATGCTAGAACCAGGATGATAAAAACGGAAGAATAGAATGCATTTGCTCCCAGTGTAAACTGATATGGCACTATGCAATTCCTGTTCATTTCAGTGAAGTTTACAGATGAAAAACACAATGCTATTTCACCTAAGAAGATTATAGAGGACGAGCCAATCATTTAAACGTGGACTACTTGCGATCACAGCATGTAACTGGCCTGATTTCACAAGGTCTCTATCTGAGATCCTCAGGATCATGTTTCTGGCAGAACAAGCTCTCCCTTCTATGGTAAATTATTGGGCAGGACATGAGGAAGAGGAGGGGAAGGAAGAATGGGGGCAGAGAGAGAGAGAGAAAGAAGGCAATAACTGAAAAGGTTGCGAAAAGGAAAATGGATTGGAGAAAGAATGAAGGAGGTGATCCTGCCCATTACTGCCTTCAGACCCACCTACTGCTGGAATGCAGTTCTTAATAGAAAATCAGCTCTCCACCCAAGAAAACATTCTTTCCTCCCTTGAGGCAAGGGTGCTGAGGCAAAAAAAAAAAAAAAAATACTCCCATCCCTCGCTCTCCTGATTTATCTTGTTCAGACTTACATGTGAGAATAAAATAAACTCCATCCCGAGGAAAACGTGTGCAGTTAAACAATGCTTTGAGGAATATTTCCCCAAAAGTGTTGGATAAACACTTATTTTCTCAATAAGTTCCCAAGAAAACGTTCAAGAAGCCTAATCAAAGTCATTCTGCAGATTCAGAAACAGGCATTGGGTGCTAATGGAAGTGCTTCTTGGAGATGGCACACAAATTATTAACGATCTGTTTTGGTATGCATTTGTGGCGGTTCACAGCTTGTGTGTGTGTGTGTGTGTGATGGCATCCTTCAATTTGTTTAACTACTTTTAATATTGGCACATACTTTATCCAGCTTACATTAGAAAAAAAAGCTGCTCCCTTTTTTCTTAATCTGTAGAGAGGTCTGTTATGGGTGGGTGAATCCAAACTACATTTCTGAGCGAACAATAAATAGAATACTAGAAATTGTATCCTTCCATCGTAGCAAAGTAGGAAGTGACTTGGAAAACAGTTTCCAAGGCCTCGGCTGAACTGTGCTCTGAAGATGTTATCTAGCTGGATAATGAAATGTCTGCATGAAAACAACCAAGCTCAGAGAGCATCAAGGACTCCCACAAAGGCTCGGCTGAAAGTCATTTTGAATAAAGCAAAGGAGTGTTTGCTCATCACTGCTTTTTTCCATTTCTATGATAGATGCTCACAAAGCTCCACACTATGTTCTCCATTTTGGTTTAAAAGGTAATTTCAGCAGGCACTCTGGTGAGTAAACTGTTTTAGTGTAGATCCCTTTAAGTAAGTAGATTGAATGTGGGTAGACAGGCATATAATATATGACACCTTAATCCTACCGCCTTCTTGAATATCGCTTAAGTGGTCCCCTCATGTGGGGAATCCCTAAATAGTGAGATATCACATTGATTCTGGTATATTCCAAAATATAATACTATTCATTGTTATGAAGCCACAGCAGGTGAAGGACAGAAAATAATTAAGATTTATTTATAAAAATTAACTCTTTTACAATCAACATTTTGAATGCTGAAAATGACTTGCTTTGTTCTTCCTAAATTTCTAATAGATTTATAGCTATTCTTTCCCCTCCAGAATGCTCACTATTTAAGTTTAGTGGCTTCTTGAAATCAGGGGAAAAAATTTCATATAAGGTGCTCAACATATAAAAAATATTATTTTAAAAATGTACCCCTCTCAGTTGTGGTTTCTGGGCATTCAAATCTCATCACGTTGAACATCTTCATCCAAATAATCCTATTTTTGCCTTACTCACTTGAAAGGAGAAGTGCAAAAATTCAGCCTTACTCCCATAATCTACTGCTGCTCCTATTTTCACCATGTATGGTAAAATATCCTAGAGTCAAGAGTTCCAAATGACTACAATGAGACCCAGGAATTAAGAAAATCATGTGGGATAATGTCCCATGAATTTGATGTGCCTGATTGCTCATCTGACACCCTTTTGAACATTCCAAAATTGGTAGCTGAGATAACAATACTATCCTGTCATAAGGGAAGCTTTTTTTAATCTGGTGCATCTTGTTCATTTTCTGAAATTGCAGTCTATTCAGGAAAGCCACTGTACAATATCTTGGAGATCTGGTTTTTTTTGGGGGGGAGGGAATGTTTGTTTGTTTTTGGTGGGGGGGGGGGTTTCAAGGCAAAATAGGCAATGGTGTCAAATGGGAATCTTGAAGTCAAGACTGGCAAGTATTATTTGTTTAGCATAATCCCTCCTTTCCTTCTTTTAACACTCTGTCAGAAAGAGAAATCTTCAGTACACAATGCCTTCATCTTCAGCAATGGCATTCTTTGCTCTCATTCTTATCTATCCAGCTATCAGTGTAGACTCCCATTTTCAGGATTTAAACTGCAAAATACGTATTGCAACTCATAACTTCTGCCATGAGTTGAGAGCCGTCACAGAGATTGGTTGCATCTGAGGGTCACTGACATGAATTTGTAGTCATTGGGCATTGGGCATAATTCAAATGGGCGTTTTACTTAAGTATACCTCGACAGCTCATCAGAGGTATCTTAAGTGATTTAGGTGACACCAAAAGTGTGCTCTATCTTCCTGCCATCCTCTGGTCCTCACCTATCCAGTTTTTCTCCAAAGGCCTTTCTCTAGCAAATAACAAAATTTTTTCCAATTTCCTCTGGGGCACCAATTTATGGTGTGCATGTATTGCCAAGCTTATTCATTGTTAAGCCACATATTGTTTGATCTCCTTCCGTCCTTCCACTTTGAAGAACAGTCGTCAGTAGTTACTATGGATACATTGATGTCACTGTGGAGGATGGGACTTAGTGATGTTCACAAGACAAGAAATCAAGCCAGTTTCTCTGGAATCAAGTCATATCTGTGGAATAACAGAATGCTTATGCTTGACAAGGATTTGAAGCAGAAAATGCAAACTATTTGAAAAAGATTTGATAACTGGAAAAATATTCAGGGGAAGATGGGATAAAACTCAGTTTCGGAAAGCCTAAGTAGAGTTGGGTTTGGTATTATTTTTTTGTGGGCTATCAAGTCCCTGTTTGTACAGGGTGATTGGGAGGATGGCAAAATTATAATTTAGAAGACCAATCAATTCAGAAAATATGTCAAAGCTTCATGCTCTTTTTTTGTTCTGAGGTTTAGTCATAAACTCAAGAACCTATGAATAATCTGCAAGTGGCAGGTCTATATATATGTACTGAAGCTAATATGCCTTGTTTTAAGGAGGAGATCATTTGAATGCTCATTATAGACCTTTTAGGAAAAGGGAAGAGGGGATATGAGTAGAGCAAATAAATAAGGTGATTCAGTTTAATGGAAACAACATCTAAACTATTAGCCTTGGTTTCTCTTAGATAGCTCTGCAGAGATGCAGGCCAGAGTTGATAACCTTTTGCTGATCAGGAGCTATATATAAGTAGGAAGATACAACAAAGTAACAACAGTGGTCATGCACCATGGATAAGAGATGTTCTGGGTGTTAGTCCTTGTTATGGGTGTTGGTGGGATTATTAATATTAATAATTATTATAATTAGATTAAGCAAGTTTGGT
This sequence comes from Notechis scutatus, assembly GCF_049901735.1. Lineage (NCBI taxonomy): Eukaryota > Metazoa > Chordata > Lepidosauria > Squamata > Elapidae > Notechis > Notechis scutatus. The sequence goes on along the minus strand of NC_142010.1, from coordinate 156,075,502 downwards.
GCTTATGCCAGAGATTTTATAAGGGAAGGTGGTTCCTTACCTCAAAAACGCAGCAGACCAAAGTACAGCAGCCTCCTGGAGGCTGCAGAAATAGCACCTTCAGGCCCCTAGAACATGTGAGGCCTCTCTCCCTGCCCACTTTCTTTCTAAGATAGAGTGGCACTTCATCCTCAATTCTTCAGAGAAGTGACTTGTCCACTACCACCCATCTAGTAGCTGAGGTAGGCAAAGACCATCATATGCTCAACATCACAACTTCTATACCAGATAGCTGATTTTCAAATATTACTGCATACACTACTAGAAGGCACTTCCACACAAAAGGCTGATAAGCGTATATACCTAAATCGCATCCCCCAGTCTCCTAATGGATCTGCTGTAGTAAAGAAAAAAGAATACAAGAAGCTGTGTGAGGGTTACAAATGAAAGATGACACCTACACTCTTCATAAAATCATGTGAACAAAGCAGAATCTTTTTACATAAAAATCTTTTCTGGAACACCTGATTTTAAAAAATCAGTTTTAAGATTTTTTTTCCTGGAAATTATTTTTCTAGATAAAATGACAATTCTTTCTTCCAAAGGAAGAAAATGGGAAATATAAACATGATTTTTTACCTGCCCCAGCTCCCAAGAATTTATGGAGAAAGCCACAATGTTTAAGTTGATGCAAAACAACAATATGTTTGCAATGGAGTTTGCTGTCTGTTAACACAGTATGATTCTCTAGTGTACCTGCTAAGCCATCAAAATGTCATTTGAAGAGTTTCTCATGGATACTGAATGTATATATATTTTATAGTGTCTTAATCAACTTTAGAAAGTTTGAACAGGCACAGTAAATTGTAATCTATTATATGGCACATGTTTTAGATTACAGAGCCACAATGTTATTGAATGAATTGGTCCCAGAAATGTAAAATGTGCTGAAAATAAAATATGTCTTAGACGATGTGACAACACTGTTTATATAAAGGCAAGAAGAATTTAAATATGTTCCCATTCTTTTTCTACATTTAATCCTTGGAAGCGGAGATTTCACTCTGAAGGCAAGAGCCAAAATTCAGAAGCAGGGATAGTTGTCTGAAAGAAAGGAAATTACCTCCACATTCTTACAGATTTTGTCTATCCTAGCAACATATGCAGGTATTTCATGCTACATATTTGGGTATATGCTGTCTTATTCAGTAGGTCTCATTCAAAGAAAAAAATAATAAAATACAATTAAGCCTGCCACATTGGACAGTCATGGAAAAAAGGGCATTGGCAACAATAGCACTTACTTCCAAGTAAGTATATGTCTGGAGCCACTTTTTACCTCCCTACAATACCAAAATCTGTGGGACATACAACTTGTTGAAATCATAGCAGGGCGCTACGGATGTTGACACATTTAATTTGCTCCAGATGGCAACCACCATTTTGTACTGCTGCCCATATTCCCTGTGCCTGCAATTGCTACAATATTCCTTTAGGTACAGATACTGCAGAGAACGTTGCACTGAAAATGTTCAGATACTTTAGCTACAGAGTTGGAAAGTTTATGGAAAATCTTACTTTGAAGACCCAGGACCATATAAATTTCAGCCCCAGGATTCTAGAATATGGTCATGCATATATAATTCGATCAAGGCATTGCATTTATGCATTTATGAACCATGAACTCATGGAATAAAAATCTTTTTTAAAACAGATGAAGTCATACATGAATGGAGTCGTAAGCTTGTATGTACACATGCCAAGAATAATACCCTATTTTGCCCTCCCACAAGAAGGCAAGCCTAGTTCTGTCAGTGAATTGATAATTTGTGTCTTGGATTTACAAGTATGGGTTAACGCATAATGGTGTTTCTCCTGCACAGAAAAAAAAACAGTATGTCAGAAAGAAATCTAGACTAGAAAGGTTCTTAAAAATGCTTTCATTTTCTATAACAAGAGACTGTTTGCTTTTGGTATTATCAGGCAAACCCTCACCTAGAGTACAAGGGCCAAAACAAACACCTTAGCGAGAAGTAGATTAATGTTCTATGTATGCTCCTACGTAGGTTCAAAAGTTGCCAATCTCCTTTTGAAGTTTCAGATCTGGAGACTTGCTATTGAGTAGCATTCTAGTCTGCACCAGTAATTACAAACAAAGAATCAGGTAATGTAAAGATTTCTCTGCCAGTTTAGACCAAATTAATTCAACACCATTTCCTTCTCCAAGCCAACAACCATCATAGACACATTTCGTGGCAGTGAATTCGGCTAGACAGTTAAAACATTACACGGGAGAGAGAAAAAACTTGTCCCGAACTATGCTGCTTGTCCCTTGGGCAAGCCTTGAGTTCCAGGGATAAGCATATTTCATTAAAAGACATGATCTTACATGTTTGGCACATTCAGTTTGTTCAAGAAACCATCCTGTCATGCTGTCTTCAGAAGAAGAACCCATCCAGAGCTGGGTCTTCAAATTCAAGGGTGTTAAATCATATGAGTAATTAGTGTCAAAATTGGGAATCCGGTTTTCTGCCACTATTTAGGCACTGTTGAAAAGACACGACCTACTGGTTAGACCAGGGCTCTCCAACCTTGGTAACTTTAAGACTTGTGGACTTCAACTCCCAAGAATCCTCAGCCAGATTTCTGGCTGAGGAATCCTGGGAGTTGAAATCCACAAGTCTTAAAGTTGCCAAGGTTGGAGAGCCCTGGGTTAGACAGATCACAGTCAAAGGTCCACGTAAAACTTTGATTTTATGTCAACCAGAATTCTTGGGGAGGGGTTGATAGATAATGTTTTCTAACCTGGTGCCACCACAGTTGTAGCGTGGGATTTATAGGCCAACACACCTAGAAGCTTCAGAACTGGAATTCAGCATTCTCAGAATGGAATTATCCCATAGCTTTGCAAGACAGATTTCACCTGAAAGAAAGTGGCTGGCTTGTGGTCCCCCACTGAGCTTCATTGCTCATACAAGGATTGAATCTAAAGGCTTTTAAATATGCTTGTTTGTCTATTAAATGTGTATCCACTGAATCCACACATATGCACCTTAGTCTACAGTAAAAAGAATCTATGCACAAGAGAAATCAATCACATACTATTTTTAAAAAAATCTTAAATCGAATCAATTTTATTTTCAGAGATAACACTCAACTAACAAAGACCTTTCAGAATAATTTAGGCTTTACCCATTTCAAAGATAGCCATCATCCTAGAGGCCAGCCTTACTTCCAAACAGAGGCCGATCCATCATGTTCCATTAAGTCCCCATTCACAGCTTCATCCACCTCCACCAAACTGACTCTCCAGAAATTCTAAAGATACATTAACAAAAGCCAGGATTTAGCATACCTCTCATAAAGAAAGCTGTCTGATGGAAGCTGTAGTCCACAACACCTGGAAAATAGCTGTTTGAGGAAAACGGCAGCCATTTTTCTTGCTTTCTTTTGCAAGCAGATCTCAGGACCAGTGAAAGAACACTATTTTAATGTGTGGTAGATGTCTTCCACCAGTTCCTTCCTCTCTGGTTTCACCTTGATCTGCTGAACAAAGAGCAGACAGACAGTGGCTCAGCTGAAGAGATACCAGGGCATTTCTATGCTGTAGTTCAGTGATCCCCAACCTTTTTTATGCCGCGGCCCGGTATCCCCAACCTTTTTTATGGTGCGGCCCAGTACTGGCATTAGCTGGGTGCCGCCATCTTTTTTTGATGAAAAAGTGCTTCCGGTGACCTCACCGGAAGCACTTTTTCATCAAAAAGATGGCGGCACCAGCGCTTCCGGTGAGCTTTTCCGGGTAGAAATGGCTTTCTACCCGGAAAAGCTCACCGGAAGCACTGGCACCGCCATCTTTTTTTGATGAAAACGTGCCTCCGGTGAGCTTTCTACCCGGAAAAGCTCACCGGAAGCACTTTTTCATCAAAAAAAGATGGCGGCGCCCAGCAAGCCAGCGGCCCGGTAGGACTTGTTCCACGGACCGGTGGTTGGGGACCCCTGCTGTAGTTGACCAAGCTGTCAGAGCCCCTCCCCACCCTAGTGGCAAGATTTATACCTGCAGAGGAGGTGGCATTTATTAAAGGTGTAGTGCATTATAGTTCAATTTGGTGTAATCTGTACAAGGTAAATAAAATCACCCTGAAGTCCAGCATGGCTTCTGCTGACTTTATAAATACTTCTTTTTGACAACAGCAATAACATTCTCCGGGGATGTTTCAATCAAGCCACAACACTGGCATGTACTGGTGGTCTCCCATCCAATATTAAGCAGTCCTTTCCCTACTTGGCTTTCTAAGATCAGTCAGGTTAAATAATATAAATACAAGGGAAGAGAAGGTAATAGGCGTATCTGTTGATTCCATCATGAATTTGGAAGAGTCATATAAACTTCCGGACTTATCAATGTTTTTCCAGGTAGGAAAAACATTGTTTTTCCAAGGTTTTCCTTGAATCTTGCAAAAATTGCAGGAACCAACCCGTCACTTGCAATGTTTGGGGCAGAGGCCAGAAGGAAGTCTAATTCTACACACACACACACATACACACACACACACGTACTGCAGTGACTATCCATCAATCTAATCAACCTAAATGAGTTTTAGCAGAGCACTTTTGAGAATGGAGGCCACTAGAAGGCAAGGATTGGCCCATAAGTACATCTGGCAGGGTTAACCTGAGCAGTGTGTGCAAATAATTAAAAATATACAATGTCCCTTCCACCGCTCAAGTCCCAGTTCTCTTTTTTAAGCATGCTTAATGAAGGAAGGAGCTGCAGGGCTATGGTCAGTTTGATGCCATGCTTGATTAGATAGGGCTGAGCCTAGTCCATGTGCCAGGATCTGGGGGAAAAAACAACCCTGAATGTATTTCCTGAGCTGCATGCATCATGCCACCAGCTGCGGCTTATTTTACTTAGACAACTCCACTATCAGCCTTACTTACTTAGAAGTGGTAGGCTTTAGGCTTCTAAAGCCTAAACAGGGCAGGGCCCTAGACTTAGCTAAGGCTGCACTTGAAACTCCATCCAAGTAAGCGATGTTGCCTGATACTGTATCAGATCCTGCAGACCAGCAAGTAACATTTTCTATAGGATCAGAACCCAGCCTTGCTCCTCTTCATTAACCACGTGTGATTTTTAACCTGGGTCTTTCCAAACACCATTTGATCTGAGTTGCTGCATATTGCAGGCATCATAGACCATTTCCCATTTTGGAACAAAACCCGAAACTGGGGCAGTAACCAGACCCCCCAAAGCTATCCTGCTGAAGAAAAACAAGAACAAGCCTTCTTAACCATTACATCTGTCAAACATAGGAAGGAATTTGGGCCTGTTAGATAATTTCTATTTGGGACACACGAACCCAAGAAATCTTGACACTCTGGGAACAGTTTTCTGGCATAAAATCAGAAAAGATGGAGGAGATGGTGACTGATGGGAGGGCAGGGAGGGGGAGAAGGGGTCTGCAAACTACTTGGCTAAGCTTCCAGCTCTGGGAATTCCTCTGTTCCCAAGTCTTTGCAGACTTGGGAACTCTTACTGGTTCCCAGGCCCAGAAAGGAAAAGTAATGGTTTTCAGGAGCACATTAGAAACCCTTGAAATCTCAGAAGTTGCCTATCTCTGAGACATGAACTTGGCCAACACTGTGATTCAGAGCAGGTTCCTTGTTCCAGATTAGATTATGCATTAGAACAGAGGTCCCCAAACTTGGCAACTTGAAGACTTGTAGACTTCAACTCCCAGAATTCCCCAGATAGCATAGCTGGCTGGAGAATTCTGGGAGTTGAAGTCCACAACTCTTAAAGTTGCCAAGTTTGGGGACCTCTGCATTAGAACATGAAACTAGGGGTATCTAATCGTGGTGACTGAAAACATTGGTTGGTGACTGAAAGCTGGGGAATTCTGGGATTGGAGATCCACAAGCCTTCAAGATGCCAACATTGGATACCCCTGCATTAAAACCAAACTGGGCTTCAGAAGAAAATGTGCCAACCAAATTGGTTGGCAAGGGAAAATAGTCCTTGCTGAAGGCATGATGAAAGAATAAGCAATTATTTCTGATTGGTGTACTTTGAATTCTCTAGTTAAACTGGTTTTGTAGGTTTCGGAAGCACAGCAAAAATACTTGCAGAACCACAGTGGGCAAAGTCTCGCAGACTTAAAAATGGCATCGCCCTTCAGGACCTGGGTAAAAGAAAATGCGTCTCAAGAGCCAGCTTTCCTTCGGTGGTTATGGAGGTGGGGGGGAATGTCAGCCTGCTCCAGTCAGTTTTTATTGTCTGCAACAGTCGCGATTTTAGCAGGGTTTGGTCTTCTTTGAATCTGGCACATGCTATCCATCAAGGTTTCCTCTGCCTTCCGTCGAACCAGGCCCGCGGAGATGCCAGCTGCAGAGAGATAAGGCTGCATCTGGGCACCGCTTCTTAGGCAAGGCTCATGGCTCGGGCCCAGCATCCTGAATGGAGAAGGCGACGAGAGTGGACGGGCAAGGGAAGGGGAAGGGAGAGCCGATTCTGCAACCTCTAGCAAGAGAAAAAGAGAGAGAGAGCTAGAAGTCTCCGCTCGCTCAAACGCCCCGTTTCCCCCCCACCTTTTCCCGGATGGACGCGGTTTCCCTGTTTATCCACAATGATTCAACCCTCCACCCTCGTGACTCGACTCTCGTCTGTAACCTTCAAGAGCAAACAGAAGCCAAGCGGCCGGAGAAGCTGCCGCTTTGATCTGCCAGCTCTTTGTGCACGGCCCGGGGAGATGGCGGGGAGCAGCGCTTCCCTTTCGGCCCCCGGTTGAGGCCTTGGTCAATTCAACATTTTACTAAGCGGTGCGAGGAGGCGAGTCGGGTTATCCCGGCGTGGCTGAGCTGGAGATGTGACCGCTTAAAAGTAGAGATGGTGGCCAGTCGCGGTCAGTTGGCGGGTCGCCTCCGTTTCTCACCTTTGCAGAGGACCAGCATTGGAGCCGGCGTTGGTTGACCCCTTTCTTAAACTACGGGGCCCGCCCGTGCCATTCTCAACCATTTCTAAAAGACTTAAACCCTTGCAAATTCCTAGGCTTGCCATTGGCCTGTGCCAGTTAAAAGTAAACGCTGCTTTTTGCCCAGAAAGCAGGATAAAAGCTATCCAAGGAAGTTAAACGAGCCCTCGCTTCTCCTTTTTTAGAAAACAGATCCTGTGCACATTTGAGTTTGCTATAACTGCTTGTGGGTAGCTGTGCAACTGTCAGGCTGGGTTCCCCTTTTCTGTTGTTTTTATATACATAACCATTTCAGTCAGGCCTATTCAGCCTGGCTTGTTCCATCACGCTTGTGTGTGTGTGTGCATGCTGATTTATCAAAGAGGTAAGCAGGTAGATTACAAATCCTTCCCAATATTATGTTCCCTCTGTCAACTTACCTTGGTGTGGGGGGAAAGGCAATGGGCAGGCAGAGAGACCATCCAGCATAGTTGACAAGACTGTATGTATGGGCAAGGGTCTTCAAACTTGGCAACTTTAAGACTTGTGGACTTCAACTCCCAGAATTCCTGAGCTAACATGACTGGAGGAGGAATTCTGGGAGTTGAAGTCCACAAGTCTGAAAACTGTCAAGTTTGAAGACCCCTGCAGTGTATGGGCAGAACTTCCTTCATGGCAGAGGAAATGAATAGGACCCCAAACCTCAAGAGTGGAAACTTGTCTTTTTTGCTGATTGTGAAGAAGGTGGGGGGGGGGGGGAGCTTGAAAAGTAGCACCTGATGTTTCCTTCAAATCTGTTTCCCACATCGCATCCTCTTTTCCCATTCCACATCACCACTTGCCCTATCAGGCTGCTGAGAGGTCTTGACTTTGTAGCTGATAATACCCTGGAATAGCAATAGTAGCGCATGGCAATATAAAGTGAATTTCCTGACTTGCTCCAACCAACACCTCCATTTGCCTGAAAGGAAAAAAAACCACAGTGTCTCCATGCTTTCACGGAAGGCAATCCAATTTAGCAGGATCAGCAAATCGTAGCATTCTTGTGATATAAAAATGCTTGGAGACACCTGGGAATAAATGTCCCATCCCAGGGGAATCCCTGCTTTGTTGTAAGATGTGGAGCAGCACAATAGCTGGAAACCCTGCAGCATCCGAGAGGGGGAAAAGGTGCCCTCATTTAACTAAGCCTAAAGCCTCCTCCGAGTCCATTTTAACACTTGTTGACCTTGTCGTTTTGTTGGAAGCAGTTTGCCATTGTCTTTTTTTCATGTTCCTTCTCTAGCCTACAGGAAGCCTTTTATCTAAGTTATGATCAAGTCCAATTCTGCTTAATTCATGAGTCACAATACTGAGGGGAAATTACTGGTCAGCTGCTCCTATAATTTATATATATATAGAATTAGCAATTAAATAAGAAAGACCAAAAAATATTGCTAATTCTGATGTTTTGGTCTTTCTTATTTAATTGCTAATTCTGGGCTTTGGGAGTTAGATTTTCAGACTCTCTGGCCAGGATAAAAGATGCTTTCAAGGTGAAAGAGCTACTGTCAAATAAAATGTAAAGAACTGAACTCAATTTGTGACGAACCAACAGGAGACCATTTGCCAACAACCATAGAATTCCTACATGATCCCCATTCAAGTAGGGATTGGTGGGCACTTCTGAAGTGTACTAATCGAATACTAAATGCTTTTCCTCTAAAGACGCTCATTGTTGGAGATCATGAGAAGATGCTGAAGATCTTTGCAATGATATTTTGCAGACAATAAATTTGAGAGTTTCTTTTGTCTGAAGGATATTTCTTTAACAACGCTGCCCTCCCTATTGGCTTCAGGCAGTTTTATATTCAGCTGCTTCATCTATGGAATTTTGGTTGGGCTTGAGGGAGGCGAAGGAGCAGAAAACAGTATTTCATAGCTGCTCAGGGACAATATTTGGCTTAGTAGAGTTAGGCTTTTTTTTTTTCATCTAGAAACTCCCTAGGACACAATGGCGCTGCTTTGAAATGCACAATACAACAGGGAATACTTCCCAGCTACTTTTGTTGTTGCCATTTTCTGAGTTCCTTTAGACTTGTCCACGACCTTCCTCATCTTCTGTCATTATTGCAATTCCAAACTAACCTGTATCAGGAAAAGCAAAACTGCATTTTTAATCCTTTAAAAGGAGACTTCTAGACTTGAATGCCTCCTTTAAAATGACCCCAGGGGACCCACACTGGCAACTCAACTAGAAATGTCAGTCCATTCCTGTTCTGAAGAGGGCCAGATTCCATGAGGTTGGCTTCGATATGTTCTGTTGCACACGGGATTATTCCAGCATTTTCAGTCCATCAGTATCCTGTCTGCACCTGCACTACTGTATATTTGGGTTCACAAATCATCATATTTGGTGGTTTATTTGGTTTCACTTAGTACAAAACATATCTCGAGCCATTTGTGAACTCTTTTATGGCTTAAAATCATGTATGAGCCATGCATGGGTTAATCAGTTTGACAAGTCATTTTTTGTTAATTTGTAATTATAAAGTTTCTTATAATAAGAAATATTATAATACATTGCACAAAATAGCTTTTTCATCATAACACATTACATAAAATAGTGTCTATATTTCACAATCCTATAATAAGCTGATACTTTTTTAAACATCCTGAATATTCAAAATGAATATTCATTTTGTCATTTATGAAAGAGGGGGAAAAAATCCTGCAAATCTCAATTTCTTGAAATCGGATTGCGATTTAGTGAGTGGGGTGCTTTCTCCCCAATCAATCCTTCTCACTTTGAATTGTTCTAATATGTTGGCTATCTAACTCTCATATTTTAGATCAGGATTCCTAGTGGAAATGGTAACTGGGGCTTCTGAGAACTGAACTCAGGCGAGAGAAAGATTGGAGAAGTCTTCCTGGGATTGAGTCAGGATGCCAGCAAATCTCACCCTATCCTTAAAAGGGAAACAATATTTTTCAAGCTATCTAATCCTTGATCCTCAGACTAAGTAGCAGTGTACAGGGATGGTTTCAACTGGGAGGGGGGGGAAATTAAAGAAAAAAACAACCCCAAACATGTGGAATTTTGTATTGGACAATCTATGGCTTTGCACACCTCTTTTGGCAGTATAATTTCAAATTGTGATTGAAACTAGTGTGGTTATATTTTACTTTATTGTGCTATCCTCGGCTGTCAATCCTGATTTTCTTATATTTGTTCTGCATAAATCATTCCTCCATTCTGAGTTGGCAGAAGACTTGGAGACTGACTGCCTTTTGCCTTTTTTTTTAAAGAAAACAATATGCCCATTTTTAAAAAAGAAGGATCATTCTTCTCGTTTTTGCTACCTTCCCAAAGTCTTCAGAAGCAGCATGGTTTTTATGGAGAATTTTTTACCATATTTAGAGAAAGCATGTATTTAAGTCAAGATTCCTCTAGCTTAACCCTTCCAATGGTATGCAATTTCAGAATTCCCCAGAAAAAAATATTTCAAAGCCAAGAGAATGCTCAGCTCTTCCAGAAAATAACCATGCTTATCCTTTAGCAACAGTGTGTAAGGTTTTAAACATTATATATGGGATGGAAGGAAGGAAAAGATTTAGACATTAAAGTTTCATATTTTGCTCCCTTAGCAGTCCAGATCTGGATTCTGCTACTCCTCCCACTCCGTCTGCTTATTCCTTTTAAAAAGCCATTTGCACAAATGCTCTTTGTGAGAAAGGTATTTTACTAGCTTGGTGCAGTTCATTCCCAGGCTTTAGAGCAGCATGAAATCAATTCTCACATAAAATAAAATATATAAGCATTAAAGTATGCACAATTCAAGCCAAGAGAGAGACTGCAAATCCAGATCAAAGTCCTATACACTTATGGCTGCCCTTGTGACTTTTTTGATACTCCCCACCCCAACAATGCTCCCATCCTTCCCTATTTTCTTTCCTAAAACTTAGAGGTGATACATAACTCTCCAACTAAGAAAACATTCAAATTTATTTGGGGGTGTCTGTATTTTCATTCACCCACCCTGAACAGCATTTGTTGTTCAAAAGTGAGCCTTTTATTTTAAAAGTGCTTGGATAAAAAGGATTGCTCGATATCACACTATAATGTTCCAGACTGCCCCACACTTTCAGTGCTTTTCAAACATAAATAATACATTTTAGGCGGAGAGTGGGCCCTGTGATGGGATAGCTTCCATTGCCATAGAAAAGGGTGGGGAGAAGGGGAAAAAAAGCACTTGGAAAAGAGTGCATTATTTATGGGCAGCTCTTCCTGTCTTCAGACCTATCCCAGAGGCCTTGTCAAAGGCCATTGTGCACAAAAGAAGAATAATCTTTTCCTTTATAGGATATTCCCTCACACAATTAGATGGTGCTACTTTTTCCCCTTGTAATGTTTGAGGTATTCAGATATTTGCCTTGCCTTAGCTACTCTTCCTGACTCAGTTTTGCAAACCTGAGTGTTGACAGATTGCAAAACTGCCGTGGGCTTTCTGCATGCTTAGAAGGAACACAATGAAAGGCCCTGTTAACCAGGAACAGTCCAATTTGGACTGCAGACCAAACCAAAATAGGCAGCCGGCAAAAGAATCTCCCATCAACTTGGATCTCTTCAGACTGAGTGGATCCCTCCATCCAGCAGGTGGGGATAACAAGGATTGTAGTTCAACTGATACCTCATAAGCCTACCATGATTGGAGAAGGCTGATCTATCTGGTATCAGAGGTTTCAGAGAAAGGGTCAAAACTCACACACTGGACATTATTCCAACCCATAAAAAATGTTTTGAACTCCAGCAAAATTAAGGGATTGCCCATTTTTGGTTTTGAGTGAAGGAGTTTCTGCCTTTTAACAGAATCCATTCTCTTTGAAAAAGGTGCTTTCGGAAAAAAAAATCATAGTAAAAGGAAATACTTGGGAGGAATGGAAACCTTATAATTGTAGGACTGCCAGGCCTGAAGGTCCACGTTTTGCCCTTTTAAAATATCCATGTAAAAAGATGGAAAGCAGCCTCTGCTTCTGCCTATATTTCCCCCCAGACTTGAGGTCTGACGGCTACATGGCATGTCTGGACTTGACTGAGGTGAGTTGGAGTTGTTGTTCGCACTGGAAGGGGTTATTTAAAATACAACAAGCTACAACATAGACTATGGCACTTTTTGATGTGAAGACTTCTTGAAGAGGCTCTGTGAAGGGTTTAGGTAAGCCTGCATCCTAAGTCTGTGCCAGGAGTTGTCCCAAATTAGCAGCAATTATGTCATAGCATTGTAAATGCTCACTCTAAAATCGAATGCATTGAGTTGTGTTTTCAGATCTTCTGCCCTTATGAAACACCCATTTATTCATTAGGGGTTAGCTGAGCATCGGTTGTCTCTGGGCTAGCATTCTCCAAACAGGTCTCTTTCAGCTGGTTCAACATATTTAGAGAGAGCAATAATTAAAAATGGTGATCCATTGCTTGACGCTTAGTTGCTACTCCCATAAAGTAGATTCTAATTAAAAACCTTGGAAGAAGACACTGCATCAGAATGCCACCACACACACATTCTATCTGCCCACAGCAGGATGCAATCCTAAAATCTGCAGACCGGATTGGAGATTGAAGAGGTCCTAACTATGGAATTCTCTTGACGCAAAGCCAAAATGCCTGAGAAATGGAAAATAAATTTGGAGTGTGATTCTGGGCTCCGTTAGAGGCAAGCAGCTCTGCCTTGGAAGTGGGGACAGCACAGGCGCTGCCTGCTCATTCCTAACCCTTTATTTTCAGTTGATTGTGCCCTGTCTTAAATCAGACGGTGCATTGGTAATAGAATCAATAAAGAGGAAGTCACAGGCAGGAGGGATATGATGGGAAATTATACTGGAACAAGAACATTGTGTAACTTTGAAGAGGCTGTGGTTTTGCAAGTTGCTTTGTGCTCCTGGCCTCATCTAGCTCAAATATCACAGAGGTTTTGGTTCGGAAAGTTTCTAGTTTAGCTGAATCAGTGAAAACAAACCCAGTGCCTCCTCCAGCATGGCTCCCATTGATGGCCTCACCTGGAGCACTTCAGAAACACTGACGGTCTCACGATGCATGGCAGGCTGCTGTCCTGGCACACAAGCTTTGCTCAGCCCAACTGGGGGGCAGTTGAGAAACCATTTTTCTCTCCCAGGTTGTGCCATGCCTGGGTTGATGCTACAGGGGGACACATCTCTGTACAGACTGAACGAGAAGCAGCCTCAGCCGCAGGGAGAGAGAAGCCTCAGAGGAAACATTCAAGCTGGTAAATGCGTTGAACCCTCTGAGCCCCACCCAGCTAGGAAGTGAATTTCCGGAGCTGCCACACAGTCTTGGTGCTTTTGAAGCCTCTATTTTTAGGGTTGCTTTTAACTGATCAGGAATAGGCTGCTTGCCCTTGACCCACTATCCGGTTAGGCTGAAGTGGTGAGCTGAGAGAGGCAGGGCAACCTCCCCAATTCCTGTGCTAGCCTCCCACAGTCTTGGAGACAAATTCTCAAGGGAAGAAGGGACAGAGGAGCAAATGCTCACCTTCCCTCTTCTGCAGAGGAACTGGGCATAGGAGCAGGAATATCTCAAAGCCTGAACTTGTCCCACTTCAGGTGAGTCTCGTTTCACTTACTAACCTCTCCTGCTATGTTATTAAGCATTATTGCTAAGGAACAAGGAGGGTTGAGGAAGCCCTCTAAGAAACCTCCCCCCCCCCGCATCTTCTTTGATGATTCTCTCCTGTTGACACCCCCCCCTCTGCTATTTTCTGTATTTCCAAGTGGGCTTTACTGCAGTTGGCTTGGCATTGATGCTCCCCCCCAAAATAGCAAGGAGACGTTAATTTCCTTACAGCTTTCGTTCCCTCTGGCAGTGTTGAACTGCACCAGGATTTTTGTGGAACATGACAATGTTGTCTAAGCTTCATGGATGTAGCAATGATGTCAAGCTTGCTAAAATAAATGTATGTTGCATTGAATTCATCAAGATATACAACACTTGGTATTCAGAGAGAAGTGGAGGGTATGCAAGGTGGAAAACTTTTCTCCCCCAAAGTTTGGGAATTGCAGAACAAAAGTGATTTGCTGCACACAGATGAAGTGGTCTTTCTAATAATTAAAATGGTCATGTTGCGGTTGATATTACCCTTCTTAAATGTCATGTTGGTGTACCTTGAAGAGAGTGGTCTGTTGCACTTTTCATTCATTCATTCGTTTATGCCTTCATTTATTCTCTCCTGTCTGTATGTTAGCATTTTAATATTTGTCAGTGAGCAGAAAAGGTGACAGGTGGGCAGAAAATTCTAATACATCATATTTACATTTTGAAATCATCAGAAGTGGAATTGCGTGGGTCTTAGTGGAGATAATATTACCTACATGAGCTGGATGCCTACACAGCCTGATGCTTTCCCTTTTCATGTTTCTGTAAAAGCAGGCAACCTTTATATAGTATCAGGTAGTCTTCAACTTACAACAGTTCGCTTTGTGACCAAAGTTACAATGGCAGTGAAAAAAGTGACTTATGACCATTTTTCACCTTTTAACTATTGCAGCATCCCCGTGGTCATATGATCAAAATTTGGACCCTTGGCAATTGGTTCCTATTTATGACAGTTGCACTGTCCTGGGGTCATGTGATCACCTTTTGCGAACTTCTGGGGTCATGTGATCACCTTTTGCGAACTTCTGACCAGCAAAATCAATGGGGGAAGCCAAATTCACTTCAACACTGCAGTGATTTATTTAACCACCGTGGCAAGAAAGCTTGTAAAACGGGCACATTTACTCAACTGTCTCGCTTAGCAACAGAAATTTTGGGCTCAATTGTGGTCGTTAAGCCAAGGACTACCCGTACAGCCCCAGGGCATTTACCTATCCTTTCCCTATAACAAGGAAATTCACTTTCATGTGCATGTGCAAAATAATGGCTGAAAGGAGATCCAAATCAAGGATTCACCTGATAAGAGACAAATGTCTTCTATGCTCAGGGAAAGCAAAAAGCTTCCGGAGACAGAGCGGAGTGGAATTCAGAAGCATCCAGTTAATATTCTTATTTTATAGGTCAGGAATTAGGTCTGTGGTATGCTTCAGATTCAGTTCAGAAAAGGTGGTTTAAGAGAGACTAAGAAGGTGAGTGCTGTCATTTCATGCAGCTTGTTTAAGCAGCTCCGTCCGTTTTCTGAAGTACCTCCTCCAAATTTGATTGGAAGCATTGCACGGGCCCTTTAAAAGCACCAAGGCTGAGAGGAAAGCATAAGTGTACATTAACTAGCTTACTCTTCCAATCATTGAAATGTCTGGACTTCTGGCAAATCTGGCAAATCATTACCAGTAAATTATAATCTACTTTTTGATTGCTCCTGAAATAGAGAACATATAGTTTAATAGGACACACAGCTGTTTTCATATTTAAAATGGGCAATATACTAACTGTTGGAGTGCACTTCCCATAGACTTAATTGTTGACTATTCTGGCAGGGACAGGTGCCAGCCAAAATAAGGAGGACTGATTGGAAAATCCTATTTGTAGCCATTTTTTTTTATTAAAAACTGAGCTGGTTCCCAATCTAGGAAAAACTACTTTGAGATCAAAAGTCTTAGAAATGTTATAATTAAGTTTAAAAGAGGACTGCTTACCATCCCTCTTCCGTAAGTGTAAAAATCTGGTGGTTCTCTGCTGAAAGCATGGACTGCCTCCATCCAAATAATTGCATTTTGAGTTTATGTCAGGGATGACATAGTGTTCTTTCCGATGGGTTTGTCAGATTGCCTAAACCAAGAGTGATTCTTTTCCAAGCAAGATCCTCAGAGCAAGCAAATCCTGTAGCAAACAAATCTTGTAGCAAGACGCATTGAGATGAAAGGGATGGAGTTAAGAAGAACGTCATCATCAGAACCATTTCCATTTAGAACCAGTGCATCCCTTTGTGCCTTACGGTGTTATTTTTAACAGCTGCCCAGGATCCAGGTCTCTTCGTTAATTTGGGGGAAGCATGTTTACATAATGGCTGCCAGGACTTTTAATCAGTCTGGGAACCAACTCTTGCAGATCCGTCACGCATGCAAATCAAAGAGTTGATCAATTTGAATGTGACTTTTTGCTGTTATCGTTGCTGGAAAGAGATAGAAAAGTGGGCCAAGGTGGAGGCTGTTCTACTGGTAGAATGCTACTGAGGGGACTTTTGCCTAATTCCCCTGAGGAAGCTCTCCCTGCTAGTTTATTAGCCCCACTGCTTTTTCCATAGTTTTCCACAGTGGGCTCACTTCCTGGCTTTGGGACCAGTGGTGGGATTCAAGTTTTTTTACTACCGGTTCTGTGGGGGTGGCTTGGTGGGGGTGGCAGGGGAAGGATACTGTAAAATCTCCAGTCAGAGGTGGTATTTGCCGGTTCTCAGAACTACTCAAAATTTCCACTACCGGCTCTTCAGAACTGGTCAGAACCTGCTGAATACCACCTCTGTTTGGGATACAGAGAACCCATCTCTGCTTTTCTCTTGTTGCCCAATATGTAATTTAGCCTGCCTCCAACAAGTCCGAACTGCTCTGACAGTAGCCTTCTCCATCATTGTAAGGTGAATCAGCCCACATTTACCCACATATGCATAACCACCCTTTCCCTCTCAGGTTAGTGTGACTTTTAGGGAGCAGTGGGGCGTTGTTTCATGAGGTGCATCCCAGGTCAAGCTCTATCAACATCCGTTTCTAATATGACTTCTTGTACCTTTGTGGCCTTCTTGAATCTAGTACTGTCCAACAGCAACCAATCGGACCAGTATCTTGTTTCTTAAACAAGAACTATCCCATGTGCATCCAGAATCGAGGGAACAAGAACAGGAAGGAGACAGAACCCTTTTCTGCTCTGTGGTGGTTTTGGGTTAAAACTGTCCCGTCTAATGGGAGTCCCCACAGCCCAGCCCGCTATTGGTTTAAATAACAGCAGGGCATTGTTGTCTAGACGGCTGTATAGGATGTTGAATTCCCTTCTAACCACCTGATGCTTATCCTGATTCCCTAAACCCACAACTGCATTAGCTGTACAAAGTTTTAAAAGAAAAGTCAGTCGCAGGAACACTTTTAATTTAATCTAATCTGGAACTTTATAGAATTGCCTAAAAGTACACAACTTCCTTGCAGCACAGATGTAAAGCAATTTTCAAATGTGTATCCAGATAGGAATGTTGTTGAAGAAACTTGGAAGTCTGCAAAACAGCCTTTCCTGTCAGTTGGTGCCCCAGACATCAGGGTGGACTGTTTGGAATGTCTGTCTGCGCATCTCAGATCCCTTTTCCTTTTTACAGGTGGCAGACTGTTTGCAAACTACAAGACAGACACCCATCCTATCTTAATCTCCTTTTTTTCCTTCTTTCCCTAGTGCTGCCAATGGGGTCCCCCAGTTTCTCCTTCCTCCTGCTGCTGCTGCTGCTGCCTGCTGGGGTTCCTGGTGATGTGATTTTACCTTGATGTTCAGAATCACATTGCCAGGGATTTCCAACTGTTGGCAAGCTCCTCCGCCTGGATGGAAATGCCATAAAGTGAAGCTCCAGAGGTCACTTACCAAGAGGAGCCAACCAGGAGAGTACAAGGAGTCACGCCAAGCCACCAGCCGCAGAGACAAGCGCATGTGTGTACAAGAGAATAATTGGGCAGGGAGGAGGAAATTCCTCAGGCTGCCTAGGGCAGGGCTTAGCTCACTTGTGAACAGTGTTTGGTTCAGCCATGTTCACAGTGGCTAAGTTCCGCCTCTTGGAGTCCATCCTCTCCTCTGCACATTCAGTCCTACTTCAGTACAAGGGGATCCCAGGAGGGCCAACTGAGCAGGAAGGAAAACACAGCCAAGGTCCTTCTCCAAGATTCAAAATGGCCGCTTGATTACAGAGAAGAGAGAGAGATCGGGCCCAGGATAAACGGGTCCTGCTTCCTCCATCAGGGCCCAAGCCTCCCGTGCCTACTGAGCTGATACTCAGTTGTTTTGAAAAAACTGGCTCAGTTCAGCAGGAACAGGAGTCCTGCCCAGGTTTCGCCAGGAGCCCAACATTGGGCCCAACAAAGGCCTTTCCACCACCACCACCACCACTTGCCCTTCCGGGCAACTGGGACTGCCAAAGGAGTTTCTCCATACTTCAACAACTCAAGAGATGGCCCCGTCTTCCACAACCCATATTGGACTGGATTGCCTGCGTTTTTTCCCTCTAGCACAGCCTGGCAAGAGGGAAGTGGGGGCAGAGAATGGAGGCTTTTCTCCAAAGCTCTGGAAGAGTGAGGGTGGGGGGGAATAAAGATCTGGAAAATCTCCCACATCACACCTTCCCTTGCAAATCCTGACTTCTGTGCTTTCTTTGGGTGATTCGAAAAGCGTGTACAGTACAATATTGTAAATAAAGAATAGTGGACAAATTCACTTCTTGCTGCGAGCTTTTCAGTTCTATCCGTGAAATAAAAAGAAAAAAAAGAGATGAAAGTGGAGGATCAGAAAGTGTGAATCTGATGTTCTAACATAATTTGTAAGGGGTGGGTTTGATTTGAATCTTAAACGCATGCAGTTACTTTGCTGGGCATATCTATATAGTAATATGCTACAGCCTGAGCTCGAAGGTTTGGCTGCCAGAAAGGAATACATAAGTGCTTTTCAGCATATGGAATGATAAATAGTTGGAAATCATGTTTGAGCGGGAGCTTTGGAGAAAGAGATGAGAACTTTTCTGCTGTTAAATGCACAGGAACAACTGGGCAATTGTAAATGTTGCCGCATTTAGATTTGCTGGGCCATTTAAACAGACCTGTTGGTAATGGCTATCCCTTTGCTGTGAAAAGTGTCACCTGTCCCTTTCTCAGAGTTAAAACTACAGTTTACATAGGCAACAGTTCCTAGCTGACCTTGCTGGATTTCCCCAAAGCTAAGCAGGGCTGAACCTTCTTGGTTCTTGGTTGGGGCACCACCAAGAAGTCCTAAAAGAAGCCAAATGCTTTCTTGTTATTCAAGAAAACAAGACACAAATGTCCATGGAATTAACATGAATTTCCATCCAACTCAAAAGGTTTCAGCCTTTTATAGGAGGTGATCAGACTCCTTTATTTCCTCATTGGGGAAGCAAAAGTCATTATTCAGGAGAAAGCAAAATCTCCTTCCCAGAAACCCAGACTGATCTGCGGGGCCCACAGCGAAAAATCCCCTTTCCACCCTACAGCCACCCCATGCTCTTCCGCTGCAAGTCCAGGCTTCATCGGCAATTAAAGGATTAGCAGGGAGTTGTGCCAAAGATCCCACCCCTCTGAGTCATACCAGAGTCAGCACTCTACCCACCGAGGCCCTGGATCCACACCCCTGCCTGTAGGTGTGAATGGTGGGGATGCTGGAGCGGGAATGCAGGAGCGGATCTGTTGGGGAGCCAGGTGCCCTTCCTTCCTCCACACATGTGCCCCACGTTTGGGGGCCAAAGCATTAAGGATGGAATGACGGTGGGCTGGGGGGAACTTTAAAAATAAAAACTCGGTAGGAGGAGGTTGGCCTGCCTGTTGAGATCAGCTTTCAGCCAGCCTCAACATTGGATAAGTGGCCGGATAGGAAGTGGGAGGATAATGGGGGGTTATTTTTCTTGTTGAAATCACAGCGCAAGGAAATCATGTTTTATTCAACGATCATGGTTCTTCATCCCAATTCCCTCCGATCATGCCTTCTGGTATTTTGGGAATGAATGAAAAGTGGCTATTTCCTGCTCACATGGACCCTAGGGAAATAGACTGGGAGCAGCTTTAAATCCGAATGGGGAGTGGTGGGGGGAGAGCATGTGCGCTCGTGCGCATGCACATGAACAACATGTTTCAAGTCAGGCTTGACTCCTGGGGACTGTCTAGGCAAGATTTCAAAAGTGGTTTGCCCATTGCCTCCTTTCTGGGGCTTAGAGAAAGTGACTGGCCCGAGTCACCCAGCTGGCTTTGTCAACTGGTCTCCCAGTTTCTAGCCTGGTGTCTTCATCACTACTTCAAACTGGCTCTCCCAGTTCAGAAATCAGAGGCTCCCAGACAATCTCCCTGGAATTTTTGCAGGAGTTTCAGAGGAAGCATCTTCCACTTGGAATCCTCCTGTGCCTTCCTTTGTTGTTCACCCAACACCAACAACAAAAGATCTGCTGAAGAGGAAAAGAAACCCAAGCATATCAGGATGATTTCCATGGCAGATTAACCCCTTGATCCTGAAAGGAGGTGTGTGAAAAATTCTTCTGCAGGAGAAACCAGGGCGGAAACATGTTAAGATGTCTTGTCTCTGTGGACCAACTTTTTTTAAGATAGCCTTCCCTTATCAGAGGTGTTGTGAATACGAACTCCCAGACCTTTTGTCAAAGCATCCTGGGCTCCCAGCCACATACTTGTCTCTCATGATGTGGACAGCAGGCTGACCCTGTTTAGCAGTTGTAATTCCATTGGGGGGGGGGGAGAACAGGCATCCACCCAGCAGCTGATACACCCCACTCCAGAATTTATGTCTGTTCTGAGTCCTTTGATGTATGCCTCATCTATAAATAGGCCTGCAGAAAATGGAGCTATCCTGTAAGCCAGTTTCCCTCCACCTCTCTCCAAACTGTATCTCAATGCTTTCGTTACAGCAGTCCGAGCAGAAATCTGCCAGAAAATGGGGAGGTGGAGGGAAGAAAAAAAATGGGGGGTTTTGACAGAAGGGGCTGAAGATCAGGGCAGAACAACAGGATCTGGGAGTTTGAGGAGTTTCACAGTTTCAGGAAGGAAATCTCTGACCCAAAGGCTGTCCTTTCTTCAGGACGGAAGATGGCTGTCTGTCTGGAGTAAAGTCCATCGAGAAGTATTGCACTAAACTCCTCATGATACTTTACTACCAAAAAGCCAGAGGGAAATCAGGCACTTTGCATACGTCTTGGAGCACTCTTTCCTTCCATGCAAATTTCTAGGCTGGCCTGAACACCTCGTGATCAAAACAGGTCCTGGGATGATGCCCAGCATTCAAATTAAATGCTGGCTTGGACATTTCAGCCATATGCCAAGGACCTGATCCAGGAACACAGGCCAGAAAAGAGCAATTTTGGGGGTATGAGGCTTTGAAGACATATTCAGGAGGCTTCCAGACAGAGGGATGCCATATATTCTACCCTTTCTCCCTAGCTAGTTACAAAATGGAAAGATGAAAAAGGAGGGTTGCAATTGGAAGATAAGGTCATCTAGACTAGAGCAGCGGCCCCCAGGTTTTTGGGCACCAGGGACCGGTTCCATGGAGAGCGTGCCATGGTTTTGCAGGTGGCATCGTTTTGCATGCTGCCTGCATCTCATGGATGGGGCTTTGCTTGTTTCTGGCATGCTGCTGACCGGGGGTTGGGGACCCCTGATCTAGAGATCTAATAGAATTCCATGAATAAGGAAGGGTAATTGTGTGCACAATAAAAACTTGAATGGCTACACATTTTTCTGGGAATCAGGTGGCATTACAGATTTGGGAGAATCTTTCAGCACTCTTTTCCCCACTATCAATCAGCGATCAGGTTATTAATCAGTTTACTTACAAGGCTTCCGGGGTGAAATACATGAGTCTAGGCTATTTTAAACTATGCTATTAACACTGCTCAGCAAGAATTGACTCAAGGTCCATTCCAGTTCAACACACAAAAGCTCCATATTTCTCCATAGGTTAAAAAATAGTCAACAAAATTGATCGGGTGATTAACTTGCCTTGACCTCTTCTCACCAACAATATATAAACTGTGCACATTCGTGTTGATTTCATACCAAGTGCAGTCCTCCTGGTTTTCTCCAAGGATGGAGGAAACTGTCGTTGGTCAGGGATGATGGCAATGATCTTTTAGGTAATTCCCTCTCCCCATCCCAAATGCAACTGCCAGGAATGACATTCCGAAGGGATGAATTGAAAGCAAAGTTTTAGAGCTCAAAGGGCAAGACATTCAAAGCAGACTTCTACGATAAGCAGTGCCTTTTTAGGAATGATTCATTCCCTGCTAACACCTACATAGACTTATCCCAATATGGACAACTCGGTTGATAGGCCTATGCCTCCTAAACAAAGGCCAAGCTAGCCAGCGGACCCTTTGTTGCAAACTATCTGTGTGGAGACATTTCTGTTATTTAACATATATTTATCCCATTTGTCGACTTGCAAGACCCATTAAAAGGAGAGGGGGTTGCTTACATCTTTCCATGCAATTTCCCCTTCTGCCTCTTGTCTTTCAAGCACATTTATAAAGTGAACAGCTCTGGAAAGAAGTCAGAAGGAGAAAAATTAAGGCTCACACTCCATGCTCTCTGCTGCAAACCACTTTCTACCACAAGTGGATGGCAATGGGAAGAGGACCTTACTGACTCTACACAACAGTTGTGGAGTGTGGCATTCTGAGGCACCCAACCTGTGTCCACTGCAGTGACACACTGGCCAGAGAGGCCCTGCGCGCTCACAAACAATTGAGACCCTTTTCCAAAGGGTGGTTTGAGACACCGCTGTCCCCCCTGCACAGGAAAGGCGGGACCGAGTATTGCCCTCTTCAGGGAGGCCCAGAGGCCGGAAGCATCGAGAAAGCCCAGGCAACCACCAGCCAGCTTTGCCTGATAGGGAAAAACAGGCCGTGGATGGGGAGGCGGCTGCATTTGTGCTCTAACGGGAAATAATATCCCAGCCTGGTCTGCATCTCATGCAACAGGAAGAAGCAGCTGCAAAGACTTGCAACCCCTCCCTCCCCACCCCGGGGCAAAAATGGAGGAAGTCGCCAGCTGGGAGCTAAGGAGGAAAGCGGCCTCCGGAAGCCAAGGTGTTTTCTCCTATCCGTCCGGCTGCTCTGAACCGAAAAGGGTTTTCCTGCCGGAGAGAGATCAAGCGCCACGTCGGAATAGAGAGCTCAGCCGCAGCTGCCCGGAGCCCGGGGACTCCGCGCTCCTCGACTCAGCCCCGGAGCCACTTCAATATCCTTAACAGTCCATCCACCCATCCCACCTCGCCGCCGCCGCCCTTGCGTGCAACTCCGGCTGCCCCGCCCCAGCGGCGGATGAGACGATCCCAAAGCGTGGGCTGCGGAAGAGCAAACGCGGCTGCTCTGGGACAGCCGCGGGCGAAAGCAGCGCCAGCCGCACGTAGCGCACGGGCTGGGGATTTTGTGTGGGAGAGGCGCCCTCTGGCGGGCCATCCCCGCCACTTCTGCTGCCAAGACACGAAAGAGCCGCTCTGGCGTCGCCCGGCATCTGGCGTCGTGAGGCCTGAGGAGGGGGAGAATTTAACAAGTTTTTTTTTTTTTAAATCGGACGTGCGGGGAGGGGGGGTACGACTCCTTCTCGCGATGACTCCATGCCCTCCCTGGCGTGGGACCTTCGGGTCGCTTGGTCAAGCTGAGGCAAAACTTAAGAAAGCGCGGAGCTCCGGTTCCACGTCGCCTCGCGAGAAAGAACACAAAGCCATTGGCGCCCCTCCCTCCCTGCCTCCTTCCTCCGCTTTCTCGGTCGCCTTCGCAGCACCGGAGGCGGGTCCCGGCCGGGGTGGCCGAGTGGAGGCGCTTATAATTGCAGCCGGCGAGGATGAGAGGAGCCCGGCCGAGATTCCTCCTTAACCTCCAATCGGAGAAAACGACGGCACTGGCACGTTTTGGGGAGAAACCTCCGCAAGCGTTTCCTCAAGCTTGTGGAGAATTGCCAGAGCCAATCAGCATTAAAAGGAGATCGAGCCCCGTTCCTGGCTAAACCCCAGGCCGTTTGGACCTGGGCTTGAGACCGAGCCCCGCGCAACTAAATAGCCTGGGGGTGGGGGGGTCGTCATAAATGCCCGGACGATCTCTTCTAAATCCACATGCAATTAATTAATTGCTGTTAGAGCCCCGAGTATGCGGCGGATGGGTAGACAGATCACTGGCACAACTAAACACACACCCCACATTCACCCCCCATGCATAATAGACTTCGATGCTGCCCCTGAAGCCCCGACCTGTCCCCTTTTTTGTGAGATTTGCTGCTGAATTTCATGACGAACCATTTGGAACACTAGTCACTAGTTTCCTCCCAAAGTTTTGCCTTCTGTCCAAGTGACCTAATTAAAAAGACCAAATGGTCCACGATCCTCAACTTTAGATAGATGAATACATAGACCTGACCCCTCTAGCCATTCTAATTTATTAAACAATCATGGAGGGAGTGTGGCTGTATGTGTTTGATGAAGCTCATGAAAGCTTACTGTAATAAAATAGTTGGAAAAAGTGCTACTAGAATTAACTTTTAATTGGGTGGAAGATTGGTCATCTTATTCGACTACACTACTATTCAGCATTCACTACCCCTCACCCCATTCCTAAGAGGTCTGTAAGGGGCGTGCATAAGTGCACCATCGTGCCTACCATCCCTGCCCTATTGTCCCCATTTATTCGTACCTATTTCCTGTATTCTTACTCAAGTTTATACTTATACCTATTATCTTGTAAGCGATTGACAAATCAAAATAAATATAAATGTCCTTTAACTGTTAACATGCCCTTTAACCACTAAGAAGGAAATGTGCCCTTAACATGGTTTAGCACCACATCCTACATAGTCATACGTGCCTTTGGCTGAATACGCTTACCAAATGCATTGGATAGCTCATCCTAGGGCGAGTTTAAGCATAGGCAGTTGAATTCATTTGCAGCCTAGAAATCTGAATGTACCAACTTACAAGGAAGTTACTGCAGGTAGTCCTCAACTTACAACCACAATTGAGCTCAAAATTTATGTTGCTAAGTGAGACATTCGTTAAGTGAGTTTTTCCCCCTTTTACAACCTTTCTTGCTAGAATTGTTAAGTGAATTATTGGAGTTGTTAAGTTAGTAACACAGTTAAGTGAATCTGGCTTCCCCATTGACTTGTTAGAAGATGATCATATGACCCTGAGACACTGCAATTGTCATAAGTATGAACCAGTTGCCAAACATTTGAACTTTGATCACGTGACCATGGGGATGCTGCAAGTGTAAGGGTGGAAACGGTCATAAGTCACTTTTTGAGTCTCATTGTAACTTTGAAAGGTAGCTGAACTAGCTGTTGCAAGTTGAGGACTACCTTTATAAATTCTTAGAGAGATTGATGCTTTCCCATATGACATGTTCCTCAAGAATTACTGGTCCTGAAACTTTGTATACATCGGCAGGACTGCACTTAGAAGGGAAGAGGCTCCACAATACTCAGGGTTGATGATCCCAAGATCAGCAAGAGAAAATAACATAATTTTGAACAAGATAAATGGAGTTCCAGGAGATAAGTCATGATTTAATTAATTGAATGAAAATAAGTTCACCTAAGGATTTAAAATGAATAGATTATTAAAATAAATGCAAAACCATGTTAATTCATAGAATGAAAACAAATATCAAAACAGTAACAGGAAAACAAATACCGAATTGTCTGGATTTGTTCTTCAGAGATTACATCTTAAACAAAAATAGCAGAGTGAAAATCTGTGAGTATTTTGGTCACTAACTTCAGAAATTTCACTGTGGGCCATGATGTAATTTTGGAAACAGAGAAAATATCATTTGAGTTTTAGAATAGAAAAATGCCTTCATGACTCTTGAAACTGGATGTAGAGGATGAAAATACAGTCCATGTGTAAGACGGGAATATTTTAGAAGATTAAAATACTATGGTCAGGCAATTCAAGAGACGGGACAAATGAGATTTGAAAATGTTTGTTTAGATATTGTTTTAAAAAGAATACTTTTATTAAGCAGCTTCAAACTTATCAATTAAATTAGGCCTGATACATGAAAATGCCCTTTTATGTTCTCCTTTGTCACACATTCTGTTTTCAAAGTTGGTGAAGACAGGAACATAAAATCATTCATCAAACAGATGGGAAAGATCTGAAATGAAAGCAAAACCGCCTTTGCCAGAATGGAATTATGCTTTTGCATAAGCTGGGAACTGGAATACGCTGGGATCCCAATCCTATAGTGGACCCCATTCGAAGAAACAATATTTTACTTTACCTGGTCAAGGATCAATCTCTGCAGGGCAACCGAGGAGGCTGTTTCCAGGGAGAAAGTGGTTGGAAGGCAAGGCTTTGTGGCATGGCATTCTCAAGCCCTTTAGAAGGCTTCTAGCGCTGTGCAGGTTTTGCCCGATTGCAAAAGGCATACAAGTGAAAAAAGGATGTGAGATGTCCCTGCCTGATCCTATGTTTTCCACAGGTGCTGCCCACAACCCTCACATGTATTTGGAACAAACCAACTTTCATATGCCTGCAGGTGACTCTACAACAGGGAACCTGATTGCATAGCCTTAAAAATGAGCATGGGAGGGGAGAAGGAAACGAATTTCCAGCTCAGCGGAACCCAAGACGTTTTCTTTCACACATCTGCTAAAACCATGCTCTGCCTTCTTCAGCGGTGTTGCAAGGAATTGAATAATCTATTTCCCGAGTGGCCTTGTGCTTCTGCATTAAGGACAGCCTGTAGAGCAGGGGTGTCCAACCTTGGCAACTTTAAGACTTGTGGACTTCAACTCCCAGAATTCCTCAGCCAGCAAAGCTGAAGTTGAAGTCCACAAGTCTTAAAGTTGCCAAGGTTGGACACCCCTGCTGTAGAGGATCCCCACAGCCACATCATTTGGTAGTCAGCATGGGGAATCTTGATCTTGCTCCCTGTGGGAAGATTTGTCAGACCACATTGTGTGAAGGTTTTCAATTGGAATAGGTAAACTTGTAGAAATACCATCTTTTTTTTAAATCCTGATGGGAAACTATAGCTTTTCTTTTCTACATGGCTTGATCTTACCAGGACAATCCTCCTCCCCCCTCCCCCCCAAGTTCAGGGAATTATTGCATGTATCATCCAAACCGAGCTGCCTTTGGGGAAAGATAAAGCCATGCAAACATTTCCAAATGGAACCACAACCCTGAGTTGGCCAATCAGGGCATGGGTCACCTGTGGTGTCACAGAGTATCTAGAAAAGTGTATGGCATCCAGACTCACTTGCTGACTTTACTTCTTTATACCTAACCAACTTCCTGGCATGGGTGCACCCGTGCCAGGAAGTTGGCTAGCTATAAATCTCAGAAAGAAACAGCATGAGAACAAAAGTTTTGCCTAAAAGGTGTGTTTGTTTTTTAAAAATTAGATATAATTTGGAATGGAAAAGCATGTACTACGCAGGAGAAGATGAAATAATTTGGGATTTCAACCAACTTTTCCAGCTCTCAAAATATATTGTTTCTGTTGTTAGTTGCAAAGTTGTGTCCGACCCATCGCGATCCCATGGACAACGTTCCTCCAGGCCTTCCTGTCCTCTACCATCCTCCAGAGTCCATTTAAGCTCACACCGACTGCTTCAGTGACCCCATTCAGCCACCTCCTTCTTTGTCATCCCCTTCTTCTTTTGCCCTCGACCGTTCCCAGCATTAGGCTCTTCTCCAGTGAGTCCTTCCTTCTCATTAGGTGGCCAAAGTATTTGAGTTTCATCTTCAGGACCTTCTAAAGAGCAGTCAGGTATATCCTTCACCCTACCTCTCCCCAGTCAAATTGTGCTTTTTCAGTGATTCCATAACTGAATAGAACCAAACCTCTCCATAACTCGGTATTAATCCCCTTACTTTTCATTCTATGTGCAGCTGGTTTGCAGATTCAAAATAAAACATAAACAGTGAATATGAAGAAAATTCAGCTGCATGGAAGAACGGAAAGAAAATCCACAAACAGAACCGGTTTTTAAGCGGGACTACAGGAAATGTTGAATACCTTTACTTTTGCCATAGGAGGTATGACAAGGTACTGAGTAAAAGGGTGTCCTAACATCAGCACTTGCCCTATTCATTGATGTCATACTTGAACTTGTAAACAGTGGCACAAAAATAGTAACTATGTAGTGAAACTTGCAGGAAGTTGTTGCATTTAATTTTCATCATGAGGGTGTGTCAGTTTCTGTTGACTGGGCATTCATTGTTGATTTTGCTCCTCTACCATCAATAACCTTTCCTATATACACATCATCACTCAAAAAAACCTGTATATTCTGTGTCACAGTGACAGTGCAATATGGCATACTTAATGGGAGTTTTGTCAACTGTACCATTTTTATTTTCTTTGTTTTAAACTTTAAAATAATTTAATTATCCAGGTCTGTTTTTGGAAAAAAAAAGGGGGGGGGCTGCTCAAAGAGATATATTGATACTGGATTAAGCTGCGCCAATTGGTCAAAGCCACTTGCCAAAACATGGAAGAATTATATTAACAGCAGTTGTAAATATTATCTAAGATGTGTAACCTTCTCCAAAAATGATGCTTTTAAATCAAGTTTTTATTTACTGTTAACTGTGGCTTCCATAGTTGAAAGAAAATGGAATAGCTACACCCAAGTAGTCTTCAGTTTATGATCACAATTGAGCACAAAAATTATGTTGCTAAATGAGAGTTTTAAAGTGAGTCTTGCCCCATTGTACAGCCCTTCTTGCCCCATTTGTTAAGTTAATCACTGCAATTGAGTTAGTAACAGGCTTGTTAAATGAATCTGGCTTCCCATTCACTTTACTTGTCGGAAGATCACAAAAAGTGATCACATGACCCCAGGACACTGAAACCATCATAAATAAGAGTCAGTTGCCAAGTGCCCAAATTTCGATCATGTGACCATGGGAATACTGCAATGGTCATAAGTATGAAAAACGAGTCAGTTTTCAGTGCTGTTGAAAAAGTCAAATGGTCACTACACAAAGTGTTATAAGTCAAGGACTACCTGTAGTGCTGTCTGACCAAAGTTATCTCGGGGGGGGGGAAGAAAAAGCAACACTAGGAAGTTTATAAACAGACAGCAATAATAGGTGAGCCCCACACCAAAGATCAGAGAATGAGCTAAGGTGATTCTACAATACAGTTTTGCCCAAAGCAACTTTTGTCATGTAACTTAAAGCAAGGATTTTTGAAGTTTTTTAGGCTGCAAAATTTGTTTTAGTTTTATATATATATATTGTACATACATACATATAATCTCTGATAGAGAGAGAAATGTAGGGAATTAGCTGACCTTGAATGAACATGTTTAATTGTATCTTTAGTGTCTCACAGAAGCCCGTCATAGTTCTAAGGTTCACCATTTGGAAAAACCCTGCCCCAAAGCATCAGAAATTTGCAGTAAATATAATCGTCTCACATACTGCGCTCACTCATCTTCCGTATAGTGCACACACAATTTCTCTCTGCCCTTCAGCCCCAAACACTTTCTTTGCGGACTAAGAAACAATACCATCATTAAATCATGAAGGCTGGCAAACCCGATACTTCATTTGGGCTGGAGACAATGGCACATATGAGAAGAACATAGACTGAAGAATTCATTAATCTAAGACTCTAAGTGTTCAGCCTTAAGAGATACTTGACAGATTTGGTTCAAAGGAAGGAAACACCAAAACATTGGCTTGTTTTCCTTCAATCTGTTTTCCAGAAACAACCATAAACATTTGTAAACTAAGTTGGGATGGTAGTTTTGGTGGATAAATCCAAGAAAAGGAACAAGAAATGTAGGCAAATCTGCTTGATTTAAACATCTCACTTTTATAGATTGCCTTTCGCTACTGTTCCATTTCCCCCACATTAAGACTAAGAGCGGACGAAGCCAAGTCAAAAAGGTGACCAGAATCTTAACCAAAAGACTGAGAAATGATTAATATGGTGCTAAATGGGCCAGGCCGGGGAAGGTGAAGACTTCTAATAACACCATGGAAGAGACAAGATTATTGCGTTAAATAAGTCTTACTAGAAAGTAATCCATATCAACTTTAATTTTCAACTCTTCTACTCTTGTCTCTTTCAAAAGCTAAAAAAAATCTGTTGAGAGAAAAAGGAAGAGTTGCAGAATAGATGGAAAAGGTTAGTCTTCTACCTGAAAGCAACTAAAGTTGAATGTCAATTCACAAAACAAGACGTTTGAATATTCTTAGCAATGGCAAGGGAACAGCACAAGCCCAAATATTATTGACTGAATTTCTTTGGGAACTTTTTGGTTTGATAGTGGAATTCTCTTCCCCATTCTCACTCCAGCTCTATTTTTTTTTTTTTAGTTTAAGATCTGCATTTTAATAAATAAAACAAGCCAATCCACAGAAGCAGTTGTGAGAAGTTGAAAATGATAGTTAGTAAAACTAGATGGCAGGACTGTTTAATTACAAATCTTACTCATAAAGTTAGATGGCAGAGATACCAGATTTATAGGTTTAAGTGTTGATTTTACTGTGACCATGAATACAATATCCTATTGCATATTGACACCACTGTTTTCATTTAATTTTAACCGTTTCTAGTTTTTGCTTATTTTTATTGTGGTTGGATCATATTCTGGGGAAATTTTTTCTTTGATTTAAAATAGTAAATTGATTTTTTTTTCCAGTTGAAAGTATATGGGGTAGAGCAGTTATCGCATAAAAATGTACAGGCATTACTGTTTAGGAAATTATTATTATTAGCTAGTACCAATGCATTTAGGCAGCCTTTGAAGCATCCTAAAAACCAATTAAAATGATTTTAAAGTAATGTTTTAATTAATTTAAAATAGCTGATTCATTCTTGTCCAACTGCTTGTTTTCTCTGCCCAAGCAGCTCCTGGTCCACCTAATAATTAAACCTGGGTGCTCATCATTACCTGCTATACCACTGTGACTAAGGACCATGTAACTTGGAAGTAAATACCCAAACTTGAATTGTTGAGTTTCACTCAAGATTATTATTAGAAACAAAGAGTTTATAGTTTCAGGACATTGTTGCAGAATTGACAGAGACCTCATCCCAACCCATTTCCTAAGAAGCCAAAAATCTTTGAGGTAGGCAGTTGTTTAGCTGATGAAACCAGTCTATGCCAGGTCTGGTGGGGAGACTTAACAGAGAAGACATCATGGTACAACTAACCCATGATCCAACCGACAGGGTAGCTGTAAGAGACCCTTGGCAACGTAGCTTCTACTTGGTTTCTCCTATGTGGACCTGTCCCAGATGGGCTTCCTGGATGGCGATTGGAAACAATCTGATGGACCTTCTAATTTTTTCAACAAGCTGAACCAATGTTTTCAGAGCCATTGTGACAAACAAAAATGACAGTGGCCTTCTGCGGGGTACCACTGTCCTTGCTGCTGCCCAGGAGCCTCAAAGGCAGGTCCCGTCCCCCCCTCTATAATCATGGCAATGAACATAATAGCAATTATTAAATACGTTATTAAAACTTATTCTGTTCCAGTGGTTCCACATTAAATCCGCAGTACCATTAAGAAGAAAAGGCTGCATGTGTGTTTAGATATTTGTCTCGGAAGAAAAAGAACTACTTTATCTCAAATACATACTGCTTAATCTTGGATTTTCAATCAAGCATTATTGCATAACCCCATGAGTGTATATCCAGCCTGTGTTTTTTCTGCCCATTTGCCAGGCTGACGAAATGACACATGGGGCTGACTTAAGATGAGCAGACTTTCCTGTGTGCCCTCTGAAAAGGAAAAAAACAGAAACAAAGACCACCCTGTATGTCCAAAAGAGAAGCCAAAAGGGAAAAAAAAAAGTTGCCGTTTATGTTAAACCTTTACAAAATAATACAATAAATGATTCAATAAATAGAAAAAAATTACAAAATTACAGGATTTTTTTTTAATACAGAAAAACAAAGAAATAACCTCCCCACCCCACCCTCTTTTTCAACTAACTGACTAGCTGGCTCCAAAGTGGAGCTGTGCAATACACCAACATCTCCACCAACACTAAGGACTGAGAGGTGCTGAGCACAGGACACAGCCCCACGCGCACAGAAAGGAGAGCCGCCTGGACCCCTTGCCTCTTCATATAAGATATATATATATATATATATATAGTTATATATATATTAACTTTTTAAACATAATCTTGTCTTCACAATAATCTAATTAGTAGCATGAGTTTGTTGTGGTTTGTTCCTGAGTAGGTTTTATCCAGCAGAAAACAAGTGGGATTTTGGAGCAGGATGTCTGTGGAAGAATGGAGCACCCTGCGAGTGGCCATTTAGAAGTCCCCCACCCTCCACCCCCTCCACTCCACGGGGAACGTGGAGAGGCGGGCCAACTGCCTCGGCAGCCCAACCAGTTGCCTAACGCGGCAACATTTCAAGGATGCCCATACGCAGGTAACGATCCAAAAGATGCAACTACAAAATCCTCAGCACTTCCAAGGAATGGAGAAGACGCACTTCTTGGACTGCCTGGTAGAGTTACTCAGAGTGGCAAAATGTCTCATGTCCCACTTTCTTGGCCCAAAAGAAGGGAGAGGTTTTGAGGTATGAACTGCCTATCTATCAGCAACTCCAGAGGAACAGGTTGCTGGAGAAGAAGACAGAATAGGAATCCTTCAGTTGTAGGAGTCTGAGGGGCATTAACTGGAATCAAAGCTAAAGAGGGACAGCTACAGAATAGGACACTAGCCCCATTGAATGTCCTGGGTCCGTCCCGCCCCCCCCCCCAGTGCAAGCCAGGGTCTGGAGCCAGTCTGTGACCCCTGAGCACAGTTGAGAGAAAGCTGAAATACTGACAGATTTGTGAGAGGGTGCAAGAGTGTTCAGGAGATATGTCTGACATCATTTGGGAGGGCGGAATGGTCTCTGTCTGTACAATCAGAGCAGAAAAGTGAGCGACCCGAGTCACTCCTCTGGGGTGATAGGTCATGGTTACCACTATGGGGGTAAAAATGACGGTCTGGAGGAAGGGGAGGAATGTAATATGCAATCGAGTTCATGCTGAAGACTGGTGCTCTTCTGGTCGCGCCCAAAGCTACCATTCCATGAAAAACAAGAAAAGTCCCCGGCTGAGCACGTTTAGTCAATCTACCTCTGTTGTAGAATCCAACCAGGCAAACCTTTAGAATGTATCCCATTTGTGCAAGCAGCCTGATGTTAACTCAGCTGCAGATTTTCCCAGCAGGAAATAACATCAGCTCACTAGTCTAGGAATTCTTAGACATGAGGGATTTTTGTACCAGCCGCTCGAATGCTAGGGGTGCAAAAAGGCAACGGGGCCTTAGGTAACATCCCAGCTCTGTAAAGGTATTCTAGGCCCCCCGTTTCTTCTAAACAAGCGGAGGTTGTTCCTTCAGGTGCACAGAGGTGTGGGACCATAGAGAAAAAAAGAGAGAATAGAGAAAGCTTTTGGAATTTTAACTAGAAAACAGGAGGTATGATCCTAACTATCTCCCTCTAATTGGCACACCTAAGTCAAACCTCCACCAATTACTGCCATTTGAAATATAAGATCAGAGCAGCAGCTGTGAAATTTCACGGGTCTTTCGTGCCCACCATTTGCAAGACCATACTAAGTCCAGAGCCTTCAACGACCAAGGTGGGGAATTATTCCTACCTCCCTACAAGTTAATACTGAAATCGGCAATCTTATGACAAGTTCAGGCTCAGATCCTTCCTGCACTACTGACAGGGCCAGTGAAAGAACTAGAGAGACCTTCTCACAAGAGTCTGTGCCCAGCACCAGAGACACAGACCCCACCCCACTTCTGAGGCTCCTACCTGGAGCCCAGCCATGTCCGCTCAGGTCTCCTTCGGGGGGTGGGGGGGGTGGAGGAGAGGACTCACAGGCAAAGAGTTCCTGAATGTAGGCAGCAATCTCAGGCTCTGCCTGGCCACAGGTTCAGAACACTTGTGCCCCAAGGAAAACTGACCTTTCTGCCCTTCCACCCTCCAAACCAAAGTGCTTCTGATCAAGGGGGAGAAATGTCCCTCTGATTGCTCCCCCTTAGTCAAAGCATGTTTTCTCCAAAGCGCCCCCTAGCCAAACCGTTCCCGTACAAGCAACATAAGTTTCTTCTTGCCCTTGTAAGTTTGTTTGAGGTTGTCAAGGAACTGGCTAAAGCGTAGGTGCCCTTCGTGTGCCATCAGGAAAGTTTCACGGGCTTTCCCCAAGAACTCAATGAATTCACCATAGTGCCGTGGACTGATGTGGGTGAGGCGTGAATGGGTGGTGCTGATATAAGCAGCCATGGCGGCCTCCAGCAGCTGGCAGAGTGGGGCCTTGTCCATGGCAAAGAGCTTCCCACCAGTACCCGTGCTGGCTGCCCCACGGCGCCCTCCACCCATTGAAGGAAGACCTGGGGGAGGAAGACTCCAACGGTGCAAGATGTCGGAGAGCATGGGGGCACACTGCACGCTCTTGATGACAAGTGGGACGATGGCGGCCAACTCGTTCTTCCCCAGGGACTGGCTAAGGGAGCAGGCCCACAGGACATCGTTGAGCGCTGGGTGGGTGTCCTGGTTGAAAGCAATGTTGAGGTGTGAGAAGGCCAGGGTAGCCAGCTTGTAGGCACGAACAGGCAGCCCACGGTGCTCCATATACCGGGCTATGGTGAACAGGTGGGAGTGGCCCATGCCAGCTGAGGCTGCGGAATCTAGCACAATCTGGTAGGCTGCCTCGAAGGCTGCGTGGTTCTTCTCACATAGCGTCAGGGCTGGCAAGGCACAGTTTTGCGGGTCCTTCATGGCACACTGCAACGCCAGTGTCCGGGCACAACTGCACAGCTCATCCCGTTGCCCTGTACTCAGGCTCAGTCTCAGCAGCGTGGCGTGTGTGGTCCCGGTCACCGCCACAATAGTTGTAGCCTCGATCGGTGTGAAGAGCGTGTACCAATTCTGCATAATATTCATCAGGGCCTGGACTCCTAAGAGCAGGGAAAGTGGGGCGGAAACTGGGGTTAGCCACAAAATCACCAAAGGGAAATCCCAAAACCAGCGTGGAATTCCCGTGGAGGCAAGCAGGAGAAAAGCCAGACCCATCCTAAACTCTGGGAGACCTTAGAACAATCTAGAGGGAGCATGCACCCAGTAGTCCCTTTTACTCACCTATCTCAGTAGCACAGCTGACCAACCAGCGAACCATTTCCCTACGTCGCCAGGTCATGGTGTTGAGTGTCATGCGCATCACCTAGAGGAGAAACAGTGGAAATGGGTAAAATGATACGCACATCAGGAGCTCCTCATCATGCAGT
The DNA here is from genome assembly GCF_049901735.1 of Notechis scutatus. NCBI lineage: Eukaryota > Metazoa > Chordata > Lepidosauria > Squamata > Elapidae > Notechis > Notechis scutatus. Next base: position 156,040,623 of record NC_142010.1, on the reverse strand, counting down.
CACTTCTGCACTGAGTCCGAACAGTTTGCTCTGCTTAGGAAACCCAGCATCTGCGTCCATGGGTGGCTCTCAGGTAAAACAACTTCCTTGGCATTTCTCAACCTTGGCAGTTATCAGATATATGTGGAGTTCATTCCCAGAATTCCCCAGCCAGCTTGTGGGTGACCGGGGGGAGGGGGGATGCTGATGCCGGGAGGGAGCTGAACTCTTTACATCAGGGGTGTCCAACCGTGGCAACTTTAAGACTTGTGGACTTCAACTCCCAGAATTCCTCAGCCAGCAAAGCTGGCTGAGGAATTCTGGGAGTTGAAGTCCACAAGTCTTAAAGTTGCCACGGTTGGACACCCCGACTTTACATCTTCAAGCTGCCAAGATTGAAAAACACTGCTCTAAGGTGTAATCTGGAAGGAGGTATGAATGAATAAGTTGCTATGTCACACATTGCCTGGTAAAACGTGGTATGTCTGCTCCCAAGAGGAAGACACGCTGAAACACTGTGCTTCATCTGAGTGCCAAGCAAGTACATCAACACAGAAGAACTGGAATTTCCCAGGAAAAACACAGCAAAAAGCCAACTACCAGGGATTCTTTCCAATAACCATTCCTTATCATAAGGCAGAGGCCAGAAGCCATTAAGGACGAAGACCTTAAGAGGCACAGAGTTAGCCCACCTCAAAATTCTCTTCCCATTTATTTCAAAAAGGCACGAACAGGAAAACTAGCTAGAAGATCGTACCCTAGTTTATTGCATGCGTTTGGGAGGGTGATATATTGCTACATCAGATGGAATCTATTACTGAACCATGTCAGATCAAAAATGGTTCTAACATTTACAGATTAGGATTTTGTTACAGATCCTCTGTTGCAGCTGTCCCCAAATGTGTCCTCCGGGTGTTTTGATCTATCATCTTCCTCAGACAACACCAAAGTAGCCCTGGGGAGCCCTTCCCAAAGAATCAGAGGCATAATTTGCTCAGATGGACCCTCACCTGCAGGCCAAGCTCCAGAGAGATATTAAGCAAAGTGGTATCTGGAGGAGTGTTGGCTGGCGTGGCCGTCTTGCAGGCATCCTGGGCCAGTTTGAACAGCAAGGCCGGTGAATGTATGTTCTGCTGGATGGAGCCCAGGACCATGCGCAGCCAGTTGGGGTCACCTGCAGGAAGTCGAAATAAAAGTCCACAGTATGAGAGACGCCTGTCTTGGAGCTGAAGACAGGCCCCACTTGCTATTCTGAGGAACAAGCCCTTCCTGCTTTCTGAAGGGAAGAAGCTGAGACCCCTAAGACCTCTGACTTCTGCTCTCCCCTCCAGGACTGGATCTACCTTTAGCAGCTGTAAGCATAGCTGAGGCTAGCTCACACTGTCGAGTCTCTAGGTGGCCCAGAGTAAACCAGCGAGGGAAGCGATTGGCCATCATGGAGTCCAGGGGATTCTGGTGCAGGATGTCATTGGCTGGTAACACTGTCTCCAATACAGGAAGCCTGTGCAGAATGGGACAAAGACAAGTTAGGCTGTCATTGTTCTAGAAATCAACCAACAGATGGAATAAGCAGGCCTCAGAAAGTTAAGACAATCTCCAAGCAAATCCATGGACAAAACGGGTAATGAGAAGGGAAAGGGAATCAGACCCAGGTTACAGCCCTACAGAAGAAATTGTCTGCCAGGCAAAGCGTGACTTTTAGGGCTCCGATCTGCAACATTAAGCAGAAGCTGGAAATAGCAGTCTGGGGGAGTTAAGGCATATCATGGGGGAAGGAATAGCAAAGTGGTAAGTATGCCGCAAGGAAAGCAGAGAAAAGGAAAGCACAGCAGGAGAAGAGGAGGGGAGATGAGTACCTCATGGCTCTCAATGCCAAACGGTAAGCCAACTCGGGATCGTAGGGCAGCATGGCAGTGAAGAGGTAACGGGCAAAAGTATGCATGGGAACACTCTCTCGGAACACCACCTCGCCAAATCCACTGAAGGGCCCTCCTAGGAGAAACAGACATGGAGATGATGAACAGCGACAGTACTACTACCCAACTCAAAGCATTCAACCTGCGCCATAGGAGAACAGGAAGCTGGTAAAGTGAGGAGTAGTTCCTTAAGCAGATGATAAACCTGTTGACATGAGTTGTGACCTACCAATATTCCCCATCCTTCTGTGAATATACCCACCCCAACAGAAAAAGCATCCCAGAAGCCCATCCGTGCAGAAGGTTCCTGGAAGAAGCCAACACACCCTCAATTACCAAACTCTTCTTTCTGCCAGCTTTTCAAAATCTGGCCCTGGCCCACTGACATCATTTATATCTCCCTGCAGTAACCAGGTCCAGGTTCAGGCTCTGCAGGCAGAAGTTTAATACAAGTGCAGCTTGCCATTTTAAGATCAGTAACATGCTTTCCCTAGTGAGCTAGGAGCAATTGTGTGTCCATTTCAGAACATTCTCAAGTTGTCTGCAAGTGGATCACACCTCTGGAAACTTATTTACTGAGTCATTTTATCCAGTTCCTTTGAAAAGTTCCTTTGAAAAAGAAAGAACTCTTCTTTTTCCCACAGTGCCTCCATTCCTGTCTTTAGAGCAGGGGTGTCAAATTCAAGGCCCAGGGGCCGGATCCGGACCACAGGGTGCTTAGATCTGGCCGGTGGGGCTGCCCTGGAAATAGTGAAGGACTGGCCTGCGGTGCCTCTGCCAACAAAAATGGAGCTGGCGAGGGCCACGCACGGCCCTCGCCAGCTCCGTTTTCACTGGCAGAGGGTTGCAGGAGGCTGTCGCAGCCAGAAACGGAGCTCGGGAGTCCGTTTTCTCTGGCAGAGTACTCAGGCCACCACAGGCGCCCCCGACACGAGTGATGTCGAGCTGGTCACACTTGCCCCGGCCCCCTGAGGTCAAACACAACCCTCAATGCAGCCCTCAATGAAATCATGTTTGACACCCTGCTTTAGAGACAAGCATCTCCAGAATACATGAGCAACAGGGCCTCGGCCTACTTCACTAACCATCCAACAACAAGGCCACTTGCTTGCGGAGCACAGGAACCAGCCGCTCGTCCAGCTCCATCTCATCTAGAAGTCCAATTAATTGCTCCTCACTGCGCACCACCTTATCTTGTGCATAAAGGCCATCTGGCATGGACCGCTGCTGCCCCAACCCCAGCAGGGCCACCTCCAGGGCCAGCATATAATACGACTCGCCAGGACTCGAGGGCACCGGGATATGCTGATAGAGGGCCTTCTTGGGCTCTGCTGGAGAATCTGGAGGGGGACAACAGAGAGGACAGTTGAGCGGAGAACAGGAAACCAATAGCAATAGATCCACAGTTTCCCATCCTCTTCCCTGAAACCAGAACTTATTCAAGAGGTTCCTGCACAGATGCACCTCAGTATGCACAATGACACTTTTCCACACAACAATCACCTTCCCTCACTCCAGTAAGCTCTGAATCATTTCCCACAAGTGAAAGCAGTCCTTAATAAGGAAACAATTGTGGTCTCTGCAAATCTGAGTGGCATGTATAGGCTAGGACTGTGATATAAACGGAGCACAGCTGTAGGGAAGGATTGGCCATTCCAACCCCACACTTGGTCTCCTTGTTCCCCCCACAAACACAATACCTGGAAACAAAACAAGCCCCTCATCATCCATGCGACAGGCCTCCAGAAAGGTACGACAGAGACAACCGATGGGGTCCAGAGGGTGCCCAACCCATCCTTCCAAGTTGGTAATGCTGGTTGTGCCTTTGTGCAGGAGCTCTGAGGAGGAAACAAGAGGGAAATGATTCTTTAGAAGTCAATCCACATCCTGTGACTCAGTGTTGGGATTCAAAAATTTTTACTACCGGCTTGGTGGGCGTGGCAGGGGAAGGATACTGTAAAATCTCCAGTCAGAGGTGGTATTTATCAGTTCTCCGAACTACTCAAAATGTCCGCTACCAGTTCTCCAGAACTGGTCAGAACCTGCTGAGTACCACCTCTGCTGTGACTTCACCAGCTCCAGTTCTGGCATCTGAAAACAATTCTCTGCACTGGAAATCCAATGGGAAATGCCCCCCACAACACATGAACGCATCCATGATCACTAGAGGAATAAAGTATGAAGCTAAAGTAGAAAAACCCATTACTCTGAACTATGAGGAGCCACTCTTTCTTCCCGGTATATTTCTTTTCTACCTAAATAAGGCATGCCTATACATCCCCTGTGCTCTCCTTTGAAGCCTGACCTTGGAATGAGATACCCACATGTGCCCAGGGGTAGCTTTGGGATTCCCCAGGTTCCAAAACCCTTTCCCCGGAGATGCTGTCAAACTGACCTCCCTACCCACCCACCCACCCCCCCAACCCTTCTCCTTTGCCTGCCAGTCTTGCCTTTCTTCTGCTGCTTGTAGCTGTCCAGTTGATGACGTCGCTGCAAGCGCATGGCATTGACCACGGCCACTGCCAGGCGCAAGGCCTCGCGGGGGTAGCCGTGGGAGCGCAAGGCATCAACCCGCGCGCAGGCCATGGGGAAGGCATCGCCCAGCCAGAGTGGATGGCCTTGGGGATCAAAGCCCAGCTTGTCACCACCGCTCTTCAAAGAGACTCCGTAGCAGTCACTGCTCAAGATCTTCTGCAGGTGGCAATCCCCCCAGCGAAGCTCAGCAGCCTTGATCGCACGCCCGAAGACCGTCTGTCGAGCAGCAGCTGCCAAGGAAGAAACCAGTCACAGCAGAGGTTGGAAGAACTATGGAATCTTAGTTTCCCAAATACCTTCATTCATTGGTCCAGTGTTAAAATACGTATATGTAGAAATAAAATAAAAAAAAATAAGAATTTACCATGCACAGAAACAAAAACAAAAAAAAATACACAAACACCCCCACATGCAAAAACAAGCAAATAAAAGGTATAATTAATAGATATTACCTTTTAATAAATGTGTGAATATAATAAAGAAAAATAAATGATAATTAAATTTATGTGCTGCCCATCTCACTGTCAAGCAACTCTTATTAAATAAGAAATAAATAAGAAAGATTCTTATTAAAATGTATATGCCCCGCGACTCTCATTAACTCCGGGCGGTTGTATAATTACAACTATATCCCAAGTTCATCTGATTTTGTAAATCTTTGAAAAGAAAAACTAAAACTTATTTTTCAATATTAAAAAAAAAAAATTATGGAATCTGGCTCTCAGAAAAATATTCATTTTTTAAAAATTCCTCTTTCTTCAAGTTTACTGGTTAGATAATAACTGTATAACATTCTACGTACATGAAGAATCCTGGCAACATTCTTATAAGGTAGGCCATTTTAAACTTCATCTCCCTATTGCAGAGAACGTCCCTGACTGAGCTACCGACTGAGTGTGTTGGAGCTGGTGTTGAACGCTTAGGAACTCTAGTGTGGGCTTCCTACCTGGGCTGTGATTTGGATTAGATGACAAGCTGCTGTTGGTTCCAACACTGTCGCAGGAGTAGTTACCCTCCTCCAATGGGCAAATGTCTAGTTTATTCCACTTTTTAAGAAGCTGCAACCAAACTGCCCGCTCTTCCAGCTTACAATGTGGGCTCAGAACCACACATACCCACAACGCACCTAAAAAAACAAAAAGGGAAGTAACATATATTCATGTGAGCATAGGCACAAAGTCAAATGCAGAGTCAAAGTTACAGTCTGACTGAAGTCTAAGGAAATAACGGTGGTGTGAAAACTAAGCAGACCGATTTCTGGGTGGGGGAAGGGAGCCCATACTGGAGCTCCAGCATGGAAGAAAAACATATATACAAGTAGCAGCATACTATTTAGCAAACAAGTTGCAGCAAGACGCAGAAGGCTGGTCATCAGAACAAAGATGCAAGAAGCTAACAAAAAAGAAAGAGACAGAATAGTGTGGTGTAATGGTTAAGCTGTTGGATTAGGACAGACGAATCTGGTATCAAGTCCAGCCTTGGATCCAATGGCTCAATGGATGACTCCACCCACTCTCACTCAGCCCAGTCTCTCTTATAGAATTATTATGGGTAAATAGGAGGAGGGAGGATTATATATATGCCACCTTTAATTCCTGGAGAAAAAGCAGATATAAAATCTGTGTGTGTGTGTCACTCTCCCCCTCTTGTACACACACTTTGAATTCAGCCTCTTGGACAGGGCAAAATTCTCTCCATGGAATGATGGCTTAGATCTAGCACAGCTAGAAATGAAATGACATATTTTTTCTTCTCCATCCCACATAATGATATAGGCAGATAGGCTTTGGGTTTCATGGCATAAGAACTACTGGAATACAATTTTGCTTTTAAAAAATATGGCTATAAAACTTGCATTTTACTATGGATTATTTTTTAAGACTTGATAAGACAACCATTAATAATCATGTGATGAAAACCATCACCCTCATGTTACTGTTCCTGAAGATTTATCCAATTTGACCTTTCTCTCCAGTTTTCCTGTCTGGTATGGCTGTTTTTCAGATCAAGAGCTCATCCTACTGCCACTCCCTGAAACTTTCCCACAAATCTAAAATTAAGGGAGCGGGAATTATTTCCACTGAGTAACTGAAGGAAGAAGCAGGATTTTTTTCAACTGGAAAGCTTAACTGGATTGGAGAATGAATCAGTCATATTCTTTTAAAAAAAAACAAGAAAAGAAAAACACGGGGTATCAGGTGAATTAAACACCATTATTCAGCGGCAACCAGCTTTTCTTGCCTTCAGGCTCTGTATTTTCAAACTTCTCCTGCAAACTTGCATTTTAAAATAAGAATCTCAATTCTGTATCAGTTTACCGAATTCACCTAATGTCATGAAAAGCCTTGGCCATCCACTCTTTTGGGCAAGCCCTTCACCTACCAAGTTCATCCCAGAGTTGCCGGCACTTGTCAGTCATGCCTGCTCCCTGCTGCCGCCAGAGTGCCAGGCGTGGATCCTGCAGAAACTGCTCTGTCATCAGGATGAGCATCCGTGCCCCATTGGAATCTCGCATTCGTAGCATTTCCCGCACCTGGGGAAAGGCAGAATTGACAATTAGGAGAGGAGAGGGACACCCCACCCCCCAAAAAACCCTAACCAAACTTTGTGGCCTATCAAAACGGCAAATCAACTTCCCCCAATTTGCTGCCTTCCAGATGTGAAGTTCCTAGCATCTCCAGAAAACACAGTCATGCTACCAAAGGTGACTGGAATTATAATCCGACAGATCTGAAGGAAGCACATTGGAAAAGGCCACCATAAAGTCATGATGAAACACTGTGGAAATGTCATCTTCTATCTACAAATGGAGCTTGACTTCCCTTTTCTGGGATGTTAAGATGCCTTAGTATTTAAAAACCTTACATTTTAAACCACCTAGTAATATGCATATGGACAGCTTTCAGATCATTTCCTAATGCAGGCTGGCTCTTCCTCCCAATTCTGGAAGCCACCTCAATCCAGCATCTACAGGCAGCCCTACCATAGCTCAAACTTGGGACTTCCCCATCACTCCTGAAGGATAAAAGCCCCAATTTGCCCAAATGCTTTTCTAGTGGAAATATCTTCCTATTGACAGGGTGGTATTATCTCCACAATAAGACACAAAGATGTTTACTCCATGATAGCGGAGAAGAACAGTGACATAGTTCCACTAATGCAAGAGGGATGGGATGGGTAACAAATGAATGTCAATTTTTACCTTATTGAACATGGACTGAAGGTGCTTGCTCGCTCCATAATAACCCCCATTGGACAGTAGCTGCTTCACTTGTTCTTGGATCTGCTCCTCATCCAAGTGCCAACAGTTTGCATCCTCAATGCCAGCACCAGCTGTGGGATCTGGAGCACCTGGGAGGAGAGGGCCAAAGCATTAGATCTACATACTACTGATCTTCTAACACTCCCTTTTGAGGGCATTGTATTTTTGTAGAAATTAAGGAGGCCTCATTTCTGCTTAGATATTAGACACAGCAAGTATTGTTTCAATATGATTAAGAAGAAATGCTTCTAGCATCCGTTATTCATTAAGTACACATTTTTTTCAGGCATCTGTGGGAAATTGACAAAAAGATACTACTGTTTTACAGAATCAATTTACTAAGATTAAGACAGCAGCATGGTCTTTATACTTGCAAAATAGCCTGAAAAAGGACAAGCAGTAACAAATAACAAAAATATATTTTGTTCACATGAGTTCTGATGAACATATATTACTATTCCATAATAATAATGGATGATTATTATGCCTCCACAGAGAAGGGGACGCATAGTAATCAATTTTTAAATTTTCATTATTAAGAGAAGGTATTTGCAATACCAATACATGATTATCTCACAGTTATATGCATTTTAAGAAGTTTATTAAGGGTGAAATGGAATCATCAAAAATACACAACTTGTGCGGTTGAGTAAAATTTGCTTATCATAAAAAGTAGGAACTTATAAAAGCTCCAAGAGGGAATGATAAGAGCTACTGGAGTCAGTTTGGTTTAGTGGTTAGACACCAGGCTACAAACCAGGAGACTGTGAATTCTAGTGCCACCTTAGACATGAAAGCCAGCTCGGTAACTTTAGGCCAGTCAGATACATTTGCTACCTTGAGTTGTTTATAAAAATAATCAAGGTAGAATATAAATTAATAAGTGAAGTCATATAAGAAGCTACCTGTATACCTTTTTCAATGGACATCTGATTAATGACTTGATGGTACTAGAATGTGATGCATGCTGATTTTGTATCCCACTATTCTACTAATGGCAGTATGGTCTTATTATACAATGAAATATTTGTTTCTGTTTATAACTAAGACACTTTGCCCGTTGTTTATTGCTTCTGCAACCTGGTGTCCTCCCAGCATACTGAGATCTAGACACATTCTGGAATTCCCAGCCAGTTTTGACTAGGATTGATTGGAATTATGAATGAGACTTGGGGCTTTTTTCATTTGTCATTTAGGAAGCCTGGCAATGAGTTCTCAGTTTCTTCCTCTGTTTTTTCATGCAGTCTTTCATGCAAATAACCAAGGCTGGCTGCTAGAGCCCCAAACTACAGCCATTCCCTGCCTCTCCCCAGGATCCAAGGCCAGCCCAACTTCATACCATGCACTCGGTTGATCTCAGAGCCCAGCAGCAGTATCTCGTCAGCAAGCCTTTGAGCTGTCGGCAGCACCTCTGTGTGGTGGGCGCTGATCAGGTACTGCACAAACTTCTGTAGCTGATCCCGGTTCATTTGGGACAATGTCTCTGAGATAGGCAGGCGCAGCTCCACCTGGTGGGCATGCCGGATGCGATGCAAGGACAGAGCCACCACGTGAGCACAATAGAAGATGTCCCGGTTGTCACAGGCACAGCTAACCGATGTGATTTTGCAGCGGTCAAAACTGATGGAGACATGATAACTGTGCTCTGGCTCACTGGGGCCGGGTGGTTCTGTCACAATACCACTCAGGTGGAAACCTGTACATTCAGAAAGGAAGACAAACACCAGCAGTGAGCCTACAACTTGGAGCAAAAGTCCAAACAAACCTAGAAGGTTCACGTGAAAAGAACAGCAGCATAATTACTTTTACTAGAAAAGTGGGCCTGGATGAATTGGATTCTGAGGTGTAGTTAGGATGTCAAATCTTAGAACCTTGAAGCAATAACCCAAAAGCCTATTGCCCACGCTGGGAGCATCATTCACAGAAGCATTAGCACCAACTCTGCAGTGAACAGAAACTGAAAGACTGACCAGGAATATGACCCACAAGGGACTCAGAGTGTTTTGGAAATAGCTCAATCATAATACAAGTCTTACTGAGACAGTATTGCCAATCCAGCGGGTTATCCACGGTAGATGTGAGCTTTTGCGTGAAGATGAAATCATACCCCTCCCAAACCGGAAGCTTTTTCAGAGCTCCTCTCCAATGTGTCTCCAAACCCAGTACTTCTTGAAGGGACCGAAATAACAGGGGTGGAGGCAGCGGCTGCAGAATAGGGCCATAGGAGGGGCTGCTGGATTGCACTGACCAAGCAGGTGAGTCATATGTGATGAAAGTGGGCACCCTCACCAAACCAGTTGGGCACAAGGCCACACCTCCCCCAACTCTGCTGTGTCATTTCCAAGAAAGGATCCTCAGCTAGTACTGCCAGCTTGATAGGGGTGACTCACATTAACTACTTGATCTGGACCTACACCCAGGTAAACCTTGCCCGCACCTCTGGAGTAGGAGAATCACTGGCTATATTTGGAATAACTATAGATAGAGAAGGGAACATGTGAGGTAGTCAAGTGTAACCGACCCCCTCATGATGGACATGAAAAACAAAGATCCAAGGCTTTGTAAAATTACTTTCATTCCAGCACAGTCCAGGCACAATAGATTATAATACAACACACTGGGAGGAAGAAACAGAAATTCGGTTGTACTTATATGTTCCAAGTAAGTTGGGGCATATTGGCTCAATAGGATAGATCTGAAAATATCAGAGATCATATTTACTATATTTGTAATTATAGATAAATTTCTAAATATTGGCAATTATAGACACAATGGCTAAAATAGCTTAGGTTGTGCTAAAATATGTAAAAGTTTAGTGTGGTAACATGACATGTATTGGGGGTCTTTACGTAAATGATCTTTGAACATTTACTTCTGTTTTAAAATACAAAGATAGCATATTCTTAAAAGATTCTTGCACTTAAAATGCAAAATTATGTGCCATTACAATTTCTATTAACCTTATTTGAGTTTATAAAGGATTGAACCCTTCTCCTGAATAATACTTTTTTCAAGATGGATATGCTCAGGAATAGAGTCATTTAGACCAATAAAATTTTTGTACATTAGTTTATCCTTCCAAATGTGTCTCCGATGTAAGTTTCAAAATATGTCTTGAACTTCAACTTCCAACGTTCTCAACTAACTTACCTGTACGTGTTTTCTATCACATCAGAAAGACATCAGGTCAACATGAATAAGAAACAACTTAAAATAGCAACAAAGACGCTGCATAATACAGTACAAGAAAAGTCCAGCTGAAGATGTATGTCCCCCAAAGGAGTTCCCAAAGGACCAGTCTTGGGACCTATTTGACTAATATTTTATTGATGAAATATAATAAAACCTAGAGAACATGAAATTATAGGTTTTTCTTTCCCTCTGGATTTAGGATAAGGAAGGGGAGTGGATGATTTCATCAAGCAGAATGAAAGAAATGGGAAGAAACCCACATATTCTGGAAATACTACATTTTAAACGATTAGCAAAGAACTGGTCATATGAAAATAATAAATGAAGAAAGAACTATGACTGTGACTATAAGCAAACAGTGTCATGTAGCTGCCAAGTATGGAGATATCACTCTTGGTTACCCAAGGTGGAGTAATTTCAGGAAGCTTTGGGAAGCTTTCATATTTTGTATGGCTTTCACAACAGCTCATCAGGAGTGCAGTTCTAGTCACCCATTTTCAAAGAAAAATAATTCCAGCTTTGCAGGTGCAAAGAGGAGCCAACTAGCATACAGAACAATGATTCAAAGGAAGCAAAGATAAAGATGCAAAAAGATAACACAAGAAGACAATGCAAAAAATAGTAACTCAAATGCAATTAATAAATTTAGACCAGAAATGTGGAGTTCTGAACATGAACATACATAAAATAAAATACAAGCTGAATAGTCAAGACCTTGTTGATGATCCAAACTCTGTCAAGGACCTTGGAGTACTCATCTCTAATGATCTAAGTGCTAGAGCCCACTGTAACTACATAGCCAAAAAGGCATTAAGAGTTGTTAACCTAATCCTACGTAGCTTTTTCTCTGATAACATTACACTACTAACTAGAGCATACAAACATTTGCTAGACCAATACTTGAATACAGATCATCACTCTGGAACCCGCATTACATATCTGATATTAGCACAGTCGAGAAAGTCCAGAAATATTTCACAAGAAGAGTTCTCCACTCCTCTACTCGTTGCAGAATACCTTATGCCACCAGACTTGAAATTCTAGACCTAGAAAACCTAGAATTACACCACCTTTGGTCTGATCTAAGTATAGTATATAAAATCATACATTGCAATGTCTTACCTGTCAATGAATCTTCAGCTTCAACCATAACAATACAAGAGCACACAATAGATACAAACTAAAGGTAAACTGCACCAAACTTGATTGCAGGAAATATGACTTCAGCAACAGAGTGATCAACGCCTGGAATACTCTACCTGACTCTGTGGTTTCTTCCCCAAACCCCAAAAACTTTAACCTTAGACTGTCTACTATTGACCTCACCCCTTTCCTAAGAGGTCTGTAGGGGGCGTGCATAAGCGCACCAATGTGCCTACCGTCCCTGTCCTATTGTTTCTTTTTATTTTTCTTATATGTATCTATTTCATGTATTCATAATTAAGTTTATACTTATACCTATTATCTTGTAAGCGATTGACAAATCAAATAAATAAATGAAACACAAGATGGAAATACTTATTTCATAAAATTGAATATCACATTTCTAAAACATTCAATTTTATTTAAAAAATTATTTCAATCTTTTGGCCGCATTTTTGTACCTGGCTCGATCTCTTTAGTGATCATTTTATACTTCTCTGTTAGGGGGATACCAGATTATATAGTTAAAAACAACCAGCAAGTAGATGGCACATGACTAAGTCTGCATATCCAACACTAGGACACAGAATTAGAAACAGGAAATAAGATTTAAAATTAACGGGGAAGCATAATTACTGTTCAATTGCTCATAAAATAGTGCAATATCCATAATGCAGTTCTTACTATTATTTACTGAGCACATTACTAAAGGAAACAAGAGTTTCAGATTCTGTAGTATTAGGAATTTATTCTTGTTGGCAAACAAATAGGAGCCAAGCACTGCAGACTGACTAAGAGACTGATTATATTATTTGGTATAGGAGAAACACATTACAGAGATATTTGGATAATTATGTATTTTAATTACCAAGAGTACAAACTTTTTAAAGCTTGGTAATATTTTTAAAAAGGCATTTAAATCTGCAAATTCAAATTCTTAACAGTTGTACCAACAACTACCGGTAAAAATCCAAATAATGAGGGTTCCTTCTGCCTTAAAAATAGCTGCCCCAAAGTTGCAGGGTTTTACTGCTCCTTTTATAGACAGTGGAATGTTTAAGACGAAAGGGCACATCCCACTGGCAATAGGGCCTTTAACAAGATTATCTCCAAGTACGAAAAACTGATGCAATAAGCTGTGACCAGAGGCTTATTATTTGGGATTATACCATATCCACTTTGGGGAGGGTAACTATAAGCCCATGGACCTCTCTATATTTTTACAGTCAGTGGCGGTATTCAGCAGGTTCTGACCAGTTCTGGAAAAGCCGTAGCGGAAATTTTGAGTAGTTCAGAGAACTGGCAAATATCACCTTTGACTGGAGATTTTACAGTATCCTTCCCCTGCCACGCCCACCAAGCCATGCCCACAGAACTGGTAGTAAAAAAATTTGAATCCCACCACTGCTTACAGTTATTCTTTGGATATGGGGAAGCTATAAAATAATCAAAATAATGGATCTAAAACCAGATTATGTAATTATGTAGTACAAGAGTCTGGGACTCTGTCATTTCAATTTTTGCACATTTACATTCCAGGATTTCAGTTTAGAAAGAGATCCACTATATAGTATAATAATTTGAGGAAGCATTTTGTAAAATGGTCAAATATAGAATGGACTATGTGAGCTGTGTATATTATAGATGAAATAAATCTTTCTATAATTAGAGACAAAAATATATAACTTTTCTGAAATCAAATCCCCATTTTCAATTGCATATTAACAACCAGTATTTTCTCAAGTGTAGTCAACAGTTGTCAAGGTCTGGTACTAGAGCAAAGCATCTTTTTTTCCTTTTCCCCTTTCAAGCAGCAACATTTACTCATAATATGTTAGTGTGATTCGTTTTTTTCTGACTCACTGGAGTATCAGTATTCATGTCTGGATGATATGTTTCCAGCTTGTTTCAATGAACTGCATTAAGAATCCCCTGGGTATATTTGGAACTGACTATGCAAGTCCTGTTGTGCTAAAACAGGCCCAATGAAAACTTCTTACAATCACTGTAAAGCGGGCACTGGTTTTAATATTTTAACTTTATTTAGGGTTTTTTTTTCCAAAAAGAGGTTTTTTGATCTGTTTCAAACACACAGCATATTCAAAATATTCAACAGGTAAACAGTCTTGCAAAACTAGCTTTTCCCTCATTTAGAGTACTTGCATCATTAAGCTAAACTTGAATAATTTGAATGCATAATGCATAAAGACTATAGAGTCCCTAAAGAAGGTCCAGAGGCTTGAGTTAGAGTGAGTGTGAGTGTGTGTGTGTGTGTGTGTGTGTCTGTCTGTGAGTGTGTGTGTGTGTGTGTGTGTGTGTGTGTATTCTGAAGCCAGTTTAGACTTTAGAAAGTCCTGAATTTTAAGAGAAATGCAGTGTAGTAAATTATATGAAGAAATCATGATGGACCTGATGCAAAATATTTTAAACCTTGTTTTCCCATTTTTACCTAAGAATAGCTTTTGCAGGTGACAAGGCCTTGTCTTTCATCAGACACTTTTCTCACTATACATCACAGTTTATAATGGGTAAAAGGATAACTGATAGGGCAAAGTAATCAGATCTTCTTTCACTCCTACTAGTGTCAAATTCATGGCAGCTTACTTTGTTGCACATACTCCCATTTTTTCATATTAAGTAGAATAAATTCTTTTAAGAAAGTTTATTTTTGGCAATTGTAAAAAAAGATTCCATTTGGACTGCTAGCTTTGGTGATTTAGAATTCCAGATGCAAAATATTTTGTAAAATGCACTTATTTTGTAAACGGGATTGTATGATGGCTCCAGCATGCCTTCCATTGAAAGCCAGTGAACGAGGGGGGTAAACTTTTAAGATAGATGGGATCAAACCAAAGGGCTCATGTGTCAAACCAAACTCAAAAGAGAGCAGATCAAATTTAGTAGTTCCCTGGCATGATACTGCGTTGCCAATCATTGCCCTAAAGCATTCAGGCCAGGAAACAAAAACCATCTGCTAAGGTTCTGTTAACTCAGAGGTGTCCAACCTTGGTTAACTTTAAAGACTTGTGGACTTCAACTCCCAGAATTCCCAGCCCAACATGGGGAATTAACTGTGTCCGCTTAAAAGGATTGTTTTGAGCCACTATAACAGCTTTGCAGATTTTGAGTGGCTAGAACATACAGTTAAATGAAACAGGCATGGAAGAGGATTTGCAATCTGTGAGCAGTTGCAGTTGAGCTGTCACTTAAGAGGAACCTGTCTTTATATGGGCAACCAGACACAGAGAACATCCCAAAGAGATGTCAACTGCAGAATCTGGCAGTCCTTGATCTTGAGTGGCATAATGATTCCACAAGTCCATTACAAAAACTAATATATAATTCTACCATGGAGTTTGATGAAATCTGAAGGCAGAGGACCACAATTGGCAAATTCTATCGTCTCACTGAAGTTCTGTTACATGTTTCTTTTTGCCGGTCTTGATATTATTTTCAGCCAATTTCACTGGAGAACTGGAAATCTGTCTCAGCTGAAGTAAGATTCCAAACTCTACTTGAAAGATACACCAAAGTCTTTTCCAAGTACCCCAACCTTATTGTCTCCAGGTTGGTTGTCAACTTCTCTCATTACTAATCACCATGTCCATAGTTTTAAATGCTGGATTTCATCTCTACTCCCTACTCAGAAAAGATAGATATTGGTTAATAAATGTTCTATATTTGCATCTAGCTTGAGAATTTAGCAATTTATTTTTTAATTGGATCTAGTGGTAATGGATAAACTCTTTGTATAACTAGTTATTTTAATTTACCAAATCCTTCAGTTCATGGCCTGGCTATAATTAGCACTAAGTGGGGGGAGAAGGTCAAATATATTTTAGACAAGTCTTACATAACCCTATAAATTTCAATCATTCCTATAATTCCTAAGTTGTGTTGGCCATCATTTGGTCTCAAGATAGAACTAGACAAATGGATAGAGGCTAGAGCTATCAAGAGAAACTAGTCTTGAATCAAACGCTGGACTGTATAAGTCTTTTTTCTTACACAGCAAATCTTTCTTTTTCTTCTAAGTATGGTGTATAGAAAATGGAAAGTGCCCTGCTGTGGAAAAACTCCTTAGCCTTTATAGAGCCATAGCTACCTACTGAACCTCCTACTAGCCGAACTACCTAAATAAATACGAACATAGTTATCTTGAAACACCTAATTGCCAAAGTTTCCCATAAGGTATACGAAGCTAACTTCTGAGTAAACTCATTCAGACTGCACCATAGAAAGAACACCAAGATCACAGGGCATAGCATGAGTCTTTAAGCAATCTACCTGCTAATTTCTATATATCTTATTTATCAATCACATTTCAAGTATTCAATATGCTGGACACATTAATTCTTACAATCACTCTAAAATAGGCAGTAGCAGCCTCATGTTATAAGAGGGTAGGTGAGTTCAAGAGAAAAATGGATTGCTTAAAGCCACTAAACAAGTTTATGGCTGCAATGCGAGAGGAACTGGGGATTTCCTGCTATGCTGTAAGGCTCCCACTCTAAGCCACTTCATCAGCTTTTCACAAAATACTCTTTGTTAAACAAGTTTATAACATTTATAGCCGTACTAAAATATGACCTTGGATTTCATGATACAATGCTATCTGTTAGGCCCTAGCAGTTTCCCAGAGCTCTGAATAATTTATGGAGTATTGCAGGGAAGATGACAATGTTGGCCTTTCTTACTACTAGTGGAAAAAGACTTGGTGTCAGCTTCAAAGTGAGGAGGGGACAAGAAAGAAAGAGGAACATGACTCTACAATCCTGTGCTAGCCATCCAGGACTAGAAACCTGTGCCCTTGCCCCATAGAGCAGGGGTCTTCAAACTTGGCAATGTGGACTTCAACTCCCAGAATTCCCCAGACAGCTATGCTGGCTGGAGAATTCTGGGAGTTGAAGTCCAAAAGTCTTAAAGTTGCCAAGTTTGAAGACTTCTGCCATAGAGCAACCTATTGGTCCTGCATCTCATGGATAGGATGTTTAAAAATCTGCTTGCTTGTTCATGTAGGAAATAAAAGTAAGTGCTGTAACTTAAGCAGGTAGAATATAATGAATTCAAAATGAAGCAAAAAGAAAGAATCAGTAACATGAAACAGCTATAAATCCACTGAAAGCATGTTTGCTGTTAACCTTTTTTATGGGAAAAACAGAGCCAATCCTAATGTTATATTAACTATAGGATTATCCTGGCCCATTTTGTTACATAGCATCACAACATGCATCTATAAAAGTACACGCAATTTTAATAGTTCTTAACGTAAACAAAGAGACCCAGATTGGTAGAGTAGGTAAGGTACCCAGTTAGAAACCAGAAGACCATGAGTTCTAACCCTGAAATAGATACAAAGCCAACTGCTTGATCTTGGGCCAGTCACTTTCCCTTAGCCCTAGAAAGCAAAGGAAGAGCAAACCACTTCTGAAATCTTGCCAAGAAAACTGCAGGGATTTGTCTGGGCTAGGAGTCAAGTCTGAGTCAAAGGTACTCAAAAAAACAACAACAAAGTAAACAAAAGAGTGAGGTTTTGAAGCATTTGCTAGCACTTCACCCACTATATAAAACATCTTCATAGAAGGCATCTCTTAGTGAAATATTTATAGCACTTCCAAGCACTTTTGGAAATGTAAGTACTTAAGAAGACAGAGGCTTTTATACTCTCAGAGCAAGATATATAGAATAAGTCTAATATCCAAAGAAGTATTTCAGGGACTAGTTCATACACAATCTGGGAATGCCAGGGAATAGTTCAAGTGTGTAATCAAGAATAAGAAATTATAGGACAAGAAAAGGCCAAGCTGACACAAGAGGAACAGAAATCAATGTAAATATTGATATTAATCTCACTTTTGTGTGGCCTGGAGTTATTAGACAACCTGTGTTAATCAGCTGAGAAGGGCTACTTCCATATATCTTCCTATATTCATGCAATGAACATACAGACAAAAACTAGCAACTGCTTTGCAGTACTTCGCAATGGAAAGACAACTCATGACCCATAAAGTCTACCTCCGTCAGCATTTAGATGGGCCACAGAAAAGCAGCTGAATAGCATGTTCTCAAGAAATGTATGTGGGCTGGAGGGGATACCAGATACCACATACCAGAACCACTACCTTGCTGTAAAAGGAAAATACTCATTTGGTACACCAAGCCTGATTTACTTACGATATGCTTCTCAAAGACATTTATTTTAAAAATCAGATTGCATTTTTAGATCTGTTTTCTTGGGAGCAAACTCTTTTGAACTCAGTGGGAGTTTTTAATAGGGATGCATAGAAGTGAATTACAACCCATTTTAAGATCAACTCTGATATTTGAAACAATAATAACAATAATAGCTATTTTTTAGAGAGAGACATTACATCTCTGGGCTAAAATGTGTAACTTTCTGGATGAACTCTACATTTGGTTTTTGAGTGACATAGCAGGACCTGCATTCTAAAAAGTAATGGAAAGGGCCACAGCAAACACCAGATTTGATTTCATTGACATGTAATTAAAGTTGTAGTTAATTTAAGTACTCTCCAATGAGTACGGTATTTCATCATGTTTCTTCACATTCAAATTATAATTTAATAAGTACTTTAGGGAACCTCGAGCAGCTTTGCCTAAAGCTTTCAGGACGGACATGTGGCTCTGCATCTTCAGGTTGTATATTTCTGCTTTAGATTCTTGGCTCCAAAATCAGAGGTCAGCTGAGGGAGGTGTAAGAAATTCCCAAATGAACTCCCATCATTGTAGCAGTAGGCAAACTCAGCAACATTTGTGTTCCAACTTGCTTTAATATATACCAAAATATGGACGAGAGTAAAGACGCTTTGTTCCACACAGTGTAGGTGGATACTTTGGCCATTTATAGGAGCCCATCCCACAGAGCTCACTTACAGAAGTTCATAAACAGAAGGACAGCTGAGATGCAGAAACAATTCTATTTATTGTTACTATAGTGGAGCTAAGGTTGTCTGCAGTTAAAACACTAGAAATCGGTTAACAGAAACCTTTCTAAAATGAGAGAAAACGAACACTATTTTCACAAAGGACAGAGACCCTCCCTTCAGCAGACCAATTAACTGAGTCCAACAATCATCTGCCCTGTAACCTCTTTCATAATGGGTCCAATAAACAGCATTTATACATGTTAACTGTACAAGGATAAAAGCTGGAATCTGGCAATATAAGGACTTTTGACCTTATTCAAAGAAGACTAACTATATGGTTCCTAAGATGGGGGTGGTGGTGTAAACTTCCATGTTTAGTTTTCCAAGTTTAGGAGCAAGAGCTGACTCCTTCTATTATGTGAATTAACTGGGGCACAAGTGAGATTTAGTACCTCTTCAGTGTTTCATCATAATTTTCCAGAGCAATTATTCATTGTACATGGCTATCTAGAAAAATTGCACACCGCTCTCCAGTTCTGAAAACTCAGATACTACAATCACACACAGCATTAAGCCATGATTTGCTTAATCTAAATTTGTTAAATAAGCAGCAACTGGCTGCTTGAAATTTAATTAATGTCTCTCAAATTCAAATTTAACACACATAGCCAGGTTTAATACTTGGTAACAGAATGAAAAGTGTGAAAAGTGCCACTGTGTTTTTCCAGAATATTTTGTGGCTTCCCAGGATTCTCTACTGCTATCTGATTTCAGATAACAGATAATCAGAGTTGGAAGGAACCTTGTAGGTCATCTAGTCCAATGCTCTGTCCTTGCAGGAGACCCTACACCATTTCTGACAAATGGCAGTCCAATCTCTTCTTGAAGGTCTCAAGCGCTCCCACAACTTCCGAGGGCAAGCTGTTCCATTGGTTGATTGTTCTCACTGTCAGAAAGTTTCTCCTTATTTCCAGGTTAAATCTCTCCTTGTTCACTTTCCATCCATTATTCCTTGTCTGGCCTTCAGGTGCTTTAGAAAATAGATTGACACCCTCCCTCTCTGTGGCAGCCCCTCAAATATTGGATGTCTCCCTTGGTCCTTCTCTTCACTAGACTAGCCATGCCCAGTACCTGTAACCGTTCTTCATATGTTTTAGTCTCCAGTCCCCTAATCATCCTGGTTGCTCTTCTCTGCACTTTTTCTAGAGTTTCAACATCTTTTTTTATAGTGTGGTGGCCAAAACTGGATGCAGTGCTCTAGGTGTGGTCTTACTAAAGCTTTATAGAGTGGTATTAGTACTTCCCTTGATCTTGATTGTATCCGCCTGTTAATACAATTTAGGATTGCATTAGCTTTTTGGCTGCTGCTGCATACTGCTGGCTCCTATTTAGCTGGTTGTTCACTAGGACTCCAAGATCCCTCTCACAGTTACTGCTATTGAGCCTGGTTTCACCCAGTCTATATGTGTACTTTTGGTTTTTCTTGCCTAAGTGTAGGACTTTACTTTTCTCTACACTGAATTTCATTTCCTAGTGGTCTTCTATCCAAGTCAACTCTGCTTAGCTTTTTCAAAGTCAACCAAAATTGGTGAAGAATCCCTGACATGCATAATAATTCAACATTTACGGAGGTTCTACATACATGTAGAGATATCCTTTTTTATCCAGCTGAGGTCAATGTAGGGTAATAAATTCAGCTGAGTTCTGACATAGGGTAATAAATAGCTTCCAAGGCACATGCATTACAAGGAGCAGCCCTTGCACAACTAGTGCAAAAAGCAGAAGCTAGACCATCATCTTGTTACTAGAAATGTAGCAGGCGCCAGGCTGAATTATTCCTTCCCTGGAAAATAACATTAAGTCTCCAATTTTCAGATCATTCTTCTAAACTTTCAATGAAGTTTTCTGATTGTTTTTTTATATTATTATTGAGGCTTTTCTGTGTGATTGCCAAGAGACATACAGGTTATAGGGGATTTCTTTTAGTTGCATGGCTTTATTATAAAACACTTTGACCGCTCGGTGAATTAAGGAAAAGTCAAAAGAACATTCAATAAAATAAAGATTATTTTCAGCATAGCATTTAAGGGTTTGCAATTTGCAACCTCTATATATAAATACTTCAAGAATGATTGTATGACAGGAATATAACAAACTGCTAATCTCCCAAAAGCAAATATGGTGTTTGGCTGCCCTGTTATTTTGGACACAACATCTATGATGATGGACTTCCATCTTGGGTTATCATAAAAAAAAAACACAATTTTATACCTAACTACATGCAATTAAAAATCTAAAGTTCATTTAGGTATGAATGTAAGTTGGAAGTACAAAACACTTCCATTTATTTTTACTTCTTTATTCCAATTACATTGCAAAGAAAAAAATCAGATGCATAATTAATGGTTTACAAAACGATCAATAAAGACATGGCTCTCCTTTAAAAAATTATTGCGGATTAGACTGGCCCATCTTATTTAAATGTGTGGAAGCTTACTGATTGCTTTAGCATAGCCACAATCCAGTATGTAAATATGATTTTCTTTTTTTAAAATTAAGTTACTTACCTACTTGGAGGACACGGTCAACAGCACCTGACTGTAGTAAATTCAAGCCACGGTTAAAGGGCACACGAGAGTCTCGCTCACCCTCTGGGGGATGATAGCCAAGGGAAGAGTACATGCATATTTCCCGTTCACTCCGTGGGAAGGACCAGAACACTATGCGCTTCTGTACAGGTTCTGGGACACGGGAGAAACGTTCTTCAACCTGTACAAGAGGACAAAGAAGGAAGAGAGACCATTAGAAGTCCTCAGCTACTTTGAGCAGGGATCTGAGGTTCAGTCTTACCCTGAATCCAAGGTAAACAACCTTTGAGCCATATACAATTCCTCAAACCCTATATTAAATAGCAACAGAAAGTTCCCAGACATCCTCACCAAAATTTGCAAGCAAAACCACTACTTTGTTTTATGTAATTGAGGGGTGAAACAAATTCCCCAAACTCATAAAACAATTGAACACAGGCTTAAATATTTTCTCTTGTCAACTCTTATCTACATTATGCCTTTAGAGCAGGGGTCTCAAACTCAATTTACCTGGGGGCCGCTGGAGGCAGAGTCTGGGTGAGGCTAGGCCGCATAAGGGATTCCACAAAAAACGTTGTTAAAAAAATATCCTCAAATGTCATCAACAGTTAATGATTTCTCCAATACATGAACTGTCCTGAACACATGAATGGAACATTGAATGAAGATCATGAACAGTTCCTCAGAACATGGCTTCTCCAGCTTACTCCTTGCTGCCAGAGACTTGACAACGCTTCCTCTCACATATCTGAGCCACATTTGGCTTGAGAGAGGAGGCACTTGAGACCCTCAGTATGGCTTGAAGATGATCATCAGTAAGTCTGGACCTGTACTTGGACTTGTTAAAGTTCAGGGTGGAGAAGAAGCCACGATGAGGAACGGTGGGCGGGACTTCCTTCAGAGGTCCATTCCCCCTTCGGGCCGCACTAATATTATACTTTCATATCACGGTGGGGGCCACAGGATATCGTCCTGCGGGCCGCAATTGGCCCACGGGCCGCGAGTTTGAGACCCCTGCTTTAGAGAGTTAAAAAGTACACTGGTAGGCAGGTTGTCATCCCGTCCCACATGATGAACCTGTCAGCAGTTCACAGCACACACCAGATGTATCAACTGGATCCAACCTTTTCTTTTAAGATTACTTGAATTATGGTATTTCCTTCAACAGATCTTCAGAAGAGTTGCTTTCAAGTGCCAAGTTATAGCATTGCTTCCCCATCCCAAAGCTTTTTATGATGGATTTCTTTGCTATAATAACTTTGATTCCCCCCACCCACCCACTTTACTTTGATCAGTCCTGCTGTGGCTGTCATAATGGTGAAGAATACTTTGGAGAAAACATACAAGCATGAGATAGAAGAACAAAGAGCAGCATTTCCTGGGTCTCCCCTTACAGGGATAGGCCAACCAAGTGTTCTTGTAAGGCATCTTAGGACTGGAGATAAATACTTCAGTTCCAAGATAAACTTGCTCTCCCTTTTCCCAGAAGCCTCCAAAATGGCTAAAAGATCAGATTTCTATAAAATAAGGTCAAACAGGCTTTGCTCTATGCTTTATGCCATATTTTGCCACTCTGGCATATGATTAACAAACCATGCTGAATTGCTAGATTTAGCGTCCAATCAAGCAGGCAGCCAAGCAGGGATCTGCGATTCAACCCTTCCTTCCTTTCCGCTCTTCTGAGAAGAAAGGCCAAATATTGAGCTACTTCAAGGTTGCGTGGGAAGAAAGAGAGAATGTGACGGGAAATGGGGAGGGATACTGGAAACCACAGGCCTGTCGCAGGGCTGAAAGAGGAATGCAAATGGCCAAGTGTCCTTCACTATAGAGAAGAAACATAAAACCCACACAGTGGCTAGAGAACAGCTGGTTGCTCAGGAGGTAAAAAGGGAGCCATGCTGAGGTCTGGACTAAGCCTGTCTCCTTTAGCAGCAGTAGCACTCCTGCCTCTCCAAAGCATTGTGGCTGCAGGGACAGAGAAGGGAGAGAGGGCTGAAGAATTAAGCCTGGGAATTTCCCTGTCCATGCTAGTCTAGGAAGTCAAGCCCCCTGTTGGGTTCGGCTTCTCCTTGTGGCGATAGCTCTGGTTGGCTTAGGCATTTTGATTTTAAAGTAACTTAAATATTATAGGAAATTGATCTCCCTCTCCTTGGCCCCTGAACTGTTTCCTGCATTAGGTCCAGCCAAAACTCTTTGGAAAGTGATACCATCCTCTGGAGGTAGAAAAATGCCTACATGGTTCCTCTACTGCTCTTCCATTCCCTCAGTGTACAAGTTGAGGTAGAGGGGACATCCTCTTTCAGCAAGGGCACTGCATAACCTAACCAGGATATGAATTGCTGGAGGAATGCAATCCTTGGATATAACAGCGGGGATTGGTGTTGCACACATATTTACAAAAAGGACAACAAAAGAGAGAGCAGATGGAGAAATAGCATACACTGAGAAGAATGCAGAGGATTAAGAACCCAAGGACAGGGAAATCGTCTTTTTGTAGGCAGATCTAGAACATTTGAATATTTACTCAGCTTTACCCCATTTCCTACAACTTCCTTCCACATATAATTTCATTCTGCCATGTTGGTTTCAAGTTACCGCATTTTTATATATCACTCCTTGTTGCACTTTGGGCCTGTGAGAGTCTTTGGCCACGTTGTCTCCAGCACACTTTTTTCAATTCTCGTCTCGTTTGTTCAGGCTTTCATTTCTTATTCAGCCTCATTCATCTCCAACAAGCTCATATCCGAAAGGCTCATATCCAACAGATATCCATCAGGCTCTGGAGGCTTCTGGCGTTGCTCCTTATAAGAATCTGAAGGAAGATTCTACCACTTGAAGCAACTCAGAAAACAAAAGCATTTGCAGCTTTTATTCGCTTCCTTCCAAGGACACCCATGCACACAGCACTACAAGGGGTTGAGAATAACAAGAGAGTCTCTTACCCAAGACATCTTAGTTCCTACATAGTGTGCTGGCTGGAAGGTATTATGGGAATTGCAGACCAGGCTGGAGAAGGATGATTTAAACCAGTGGTTCTTAACCTTATTGAAAGAATCGCCCCCTTGAGCCATTGAGGAAGTTATCATCGCCCCCCTCCCCCAACATAACCTCTCAATCACAACACAGGGAAATAATTCTTCAATTTATGCAAACACGTTTTTTGTTTTCTTGAAAATTGTCATCAGGACATATCGATGCAAATCATTTATTTCCAGTCTTTTTCGCATATCTCAACTGTGTGAAAAATTCTGATGCCACCCATCACTTTACTCCCAAACTTCGTGATACATGTATTTCATTATTATCTTATTTATTCAAGACACTTAAATGCAATGACCACTGAAAACAAAATTCAATTGTAAGAAAATGAAATGCCCCCCAAAAAACCAGTAACATTTAATGATTTAATTACAAGTGAATTTTAAGACGCAAAAAGAAATATAAAAAGGGCATAAGAACAAACCGCAATGCAGGAACTAAGAATTTCAAGATGAAAACTCTGAAACTAAATTAAGATTTGAGGAAAATATATATTCATGCATACTGCAAAAAGGGTTAAAAAGACACAAAGAAAATTTTTACAGAAGGAAAGCAACAAAAATCAGAGCGACAAATTTAATGGGTAGAGTGATAGAGGCTGCTGCGCAACACGCATGAAGATGAGCGATGCATATTCACATATGTACGGTGTTCTGTACTGAAGCTAGCTGGAGGAACATTTTAAAACACAGTTCACTAGAGCGAGTGATCTGATGTTTTTGTACGACAGATATACAGTGGTTCACTGTACGAAAAAAGTCTCAAAAGTGTCCCCAAAACTTCTCGCTCCATTGCCCCCTCTTCCATTCCTTCGCCCCCACATCTCCCCTTTTCGTTCCATCGCCCCCCTAAAAAAAAAGAAATCGCCCCCTGGGGGGCAATATCGCCCAGGTTAAGAACCACTGATTTAAACAATCACAGACTTATTCAGGCCATAAGTTCTTCTAAGTCATGAATTAGTTAAACACTGCCTCTTGAATGAATCAAATTGGCTGGATTCACTCCCGTAGCAGTAAGTCATAAGCCCCCCGTTTACAAATTGCAATGGCAGGACTTAACACAAACACCAAACCATGAAGAGGCAAAGAAAATGGCCTTGAAGAAAGTAGGAAGAATTGCTACTAAGACAATGATCAGATAAGTGGGCTTGAGTCCATTCCAATAAACTTATTTGAGAAAATGTCTTGGTCTGGCATACCTAACCGTATAGGACTCAGACCCACATTAATGCTTATAACATAAAAAAACAGATTCTACATGCAAAGGTGCTAGATTGATTGCTTATTTTATCACCAATCCAATCCAGGTGTTTGATAGCTCTGGCAGGCTTACAGGTTCAACACAAGAGGAAGGGGATTATGGATGAGTGTCACTGTTCTTGTCACCCTTAACAGAGGAAGGGTGGCCATATGTCTACCAGCCAAAAATAAATAAATCCAACCAATTTTGAACCAGAATTTTCCGCAGGATTCTGTCACATTCCTATAAACTGATTCTTTGATACACAGAAATGCCCCTAGAAGCCAAAACTTTGTCAAGCCTCTTAGGTCATACCTGACAAATTCAATCTGTGTAAAACTGGATTCTCTGGAATATCACATCACCCATAAGGCACACATCCAGCCTCAATATGTCACTGCCTTTCAGCAATCATCTCCATGTAATCACCTTGACTCGGTGAAGTTCTTTCCTTTTCAATCAGCTCAGATGTCTTAACTGAACCTTCACATCTTATCCCTGTGCTGAAATATTCTGCTATGATTGCCCTTCTAAAATCAGGCTTTGCCAGCAGCCTTCTTTCATTCTTCTACATGCAATTTACTCAACTAACACTCTGTTAAAACAGTTAAAACAGATAGAGTTGGAAGGGACCTTGTAGGTCATCTAGTCCAACCCCCTCGCCCAAGCGGGAGACCCTACACCATTTCTGACAAATGGCAGTCCAATCTCTTCTTGAAAGTCTCAAGCGCTCCCACAACTTCCGAGGGAAAAGCTGTTCCATTGGTTAATTGTTCTCACTGTCAGAAAGTTTCTCCTTATTTCCAGGTTAAATCTCTCCTTGTTCACTTTCCATCCATTATTCCTTGTCTGGCCTTCGGTACCTTGGAAAATAGCTTGACCCCCCCTCCTCTCTGTGGCAGCCCCTCAAATATTGGATGTCTCCCCTGGTCATTCTCTTCACTAGACTAGCCATGCCCAGTACCTGTAACCATTCTTCATATATTTTAGTCTCCAGTCCCCTAATCATCCTGGTTGCTCTTCTCTGTACTTTTTCTAGAGTCTCAACATCTTTTTTATAATGTGGTGAACAAAACTGGATGCAGTACTCTAGGTGTGGTCTTACTAAAGCTTTATAGAGTAGTATTAGTACCTCACTTGATCTTGATTGTATCCCTCTGTTAATACTATTTAGGATTGCATTAGCTTTTTGGCTGCTGCTGCATACTGCTGGCTCCTATTTAGCTGGTTGTTCACTAGGACTCCAAGATCCCTCTCACAGTTACTGCTATTGAGCCTGGTTTCACCCAGTCTATATGTGCACTTTTGGTTTTTCTTGTCTAAGTGTAGAACTTTACTTTTCTCTACATTGAATTTCATTTTGTTAGATATGGCCCAGTGTTCTAGTCTGTCAAGATCCATCTGGATCTTGAGCCTAACTTCTTGGGTATTAGCTATTCCTGCCAGCTTAGTATCATCTGCAAATTTGCTAAGTTCCCCTTCTATTCCCTCATCTAAGTCGTTAATGAAGATATTGAAAAGTACCTGGGCCTAAGACAGAACCTTGTGGCACCCCACTGCTTACTTCCCTCCATGTAGACTTAGACCCATTAAGGACTACTCGTTGAGTACAGTTTGCCAGCCAGTTGCGAGTCCATCTAGTGGTGGTTCTATCTATCCCACTTTTTTCTAACTTGCCAAGAAGTAGGTTGCGGTCTACTTTGTCGAATGCCTTGCTGAAATCTAAATATATTATGTCCACAGTATTTTGCTGGTCTACTAATTTAGTCACTTTGTTGAAGAATGAAATAAGATTGGTTTGGCATGATCTGTTCTTAACAAACCCGTGCTGACTGCTAGTTATTACTTTACTTGTTTCTAGATGTTGGCAGATCTGGGTTTTTTTTATTATCTTTTCCAGTATCTTCCCGGGTATTGATATTAGGCTGATTGGTCTATAGTTTCCTGGATCTGTTTTTTTCCTTTTTTGAAGATGGGAACCACATCAACTCTTTTCCAGTCCTCTAGCAGTTCCCCGGTGCTCCAGGATTTTTGAAAGATATGGTGCAGTGGTTCTGAGATGACCTCTGCCAGCTCCTTTAAAACTCTGGGATGTAATCCATCAGGCCCCGGCGATTTGTTTTGATCAAGATCAGACAGGTTCTCTTACTATTTTTTTTTTTTTTGTGTGCTTATTTTAACTTTTATTTCTGGTCTGTCTTTTACAGATTTTACAGTTCTCCCAGTGCTACCGTCATCGCCCGTGCGAATACCAGAAACAACCTGCCCACTAGAGCTAAGAAAGAAACATTGTCTTCCATGCTTCTGCAGAATTATATTTTACATATTTCTCTTAGAATAATGTACAAGTTAAACTAGCTTTAGATTTCCCAACATTTGATCAATACTTCTGTCATCCTTTAATTACATTCTGCTCTTACACAAAGGCCCAGGTTCTGTGCCTTCTAAGGGAGCATATTCTTTCTACAAAGAGCACTGCCAGATTGAACTAATGGTGTCACATAGTTAATATTGATGGCAAGAAGGAAAGACAGTAGGAAATCTAAATTTTGACTACATATTGTCCTCCCACTTCGAAAAGGGACATGGAATCAAATCTGACTAATCTGAAGGTACAATCATTACTACCAAATTAGGAGAGCTTCTGAACAAACCTAAATGAAATAAACATGAATGTCATGAAAGCTGTGGCCATATCTTTCATTGGGTCCGAACCAGAGAACATCCCCGTTGATTTCAACTCATGATTTATCAAGGGCACATTCTATATTCTAAACTGCATCTCAGCCAATACCACTTCACCACTTATTACAGTCAGATTACTTCTCTTTTGCTAGCACAAGAATAGGTTCAAAGAAAGACTATCATAAAAGAAACATTGGAGAGATTTTGTGGTTTCATAAAGATGGACGTAAGCAAGCATATACCAAGGCTGACTTCTCACTGAACCAGGGTGCAAATGAGTTCACCTAGCTCTTTAGATAGCAAGTAGGTTCTCTTAGGACCAAAACATCACTTCATATTTTTTTTTTCCTAGAAATGTCAGGGGACTGTATTTACAAGAAGCTTGCTTCTAAAATGTATAATGTTCTTTAAACGAGGAATGCTCTTCAATTGAAGAGTCTTCCATCATATAAGCTGCATATCTGCAGCAGAAAAAGCCAGACACAGACATACCACTTGAGTGAGGATCCAGACAAAGGTAATGGCTATCACTTTGCTAAATTCAAGTCAAAGTTGTTGCAATTATAATGACAATTCTCTTAACTAATTTAGAATGAGGCCTCAGGTTAAAAAGGTGATTTCTTGAAAGAGATTCTGATTCAATAATATATTCAACCACTCTACTCAAAATAAAAATTGCATTTCCAAATTGAAAAAATTATACAGAAATCATGGATTTCATCAGCTTCCTAATTCTCTTCCCCAACCCAATTTATTCTGTGTCATAAAGTTGTTCCGTCTGGTGGAAAAACCGATGGTGCAATGTGGGGCAAAAAGAAAAGCAGTCATCTTTCTATTCTTATTATAAACGCGCACATTGCTGGAGATGTAAAGTTATGCCAAACTGCTTAAGAACCATCATGCAATTTGGATCCCTCGGAACTATTGAACTCTTTACCTTGCTATATCAGAAGTATCAAGGGCCTTTTAAAACAAATTTGCCCTGGTGAAACTTCTTTTTAAATTGCTGTGATGGAATCTTTCCCAGGCTAAATACTAGTAACAACACTTTCCAAAGCAGATATCATCTGCATTCTCTCCCATTTCAGGTGTGCACATGCTTCAACTTGGGAAGTTTCACCTGCTGATGTCAGTGACAAGCGACTCTTGTTGGACTAGTTTCTCAGCCCAACACGGAAATTATGCTCTGGTGTCTCCTTGTATGAACTGTAGCTGCTTACAAGGAATGTTCTGCTTGATGGAAAGAAATAACTAAATTCTGATATCCAAGAATAATGGGTAAGCGTGATTCTATTCAATTTCAAGAAGGGGGCAGAGAGAGATGAAGAGACAAATACACATGGAGCAAGCCAAGCCTCTCCCCACCCACCTGTAAGAGTATCGAGATTTCACTTTCACTTGGGTTTTGCCCAGACTAGCCCCAGATCTCCCAGCTAAATCATGTCTACTTAGTTTCAGCTATCTCCTACTTCTCATGCTTTGTTCCAGAAAAGGCCTTGGGAAAAAAAAAGAGATACCATAATCATTTCCTACAGACTGAAGGACATCAGCTTGTGAAGGAACAGTCTGGTACAGGAAAAAAAAAAATTAAGAAAACTTGTGGAGGAGCACAGAGAGAAAAGCCACAAATAAAAGTTGAACTGAACACATTGGCAAGTTAGCCAAACCGAAATATATTCATTTAAAGCATTTTCTCCCATTGTAGTCCAGTCCATCAAGAGAGCATGTGAACTCACATTTAGTAAGAATCAGACCAAAAACTGTGGCAGACAGAACAGGAGTGGCTCTTAAAGCAAGCCATTAAAGAAGAGGGGTTCCAAGGAAAAAGTTATCCATTGGCAAATAAATGGAGAAATCGAGCATTTGTCACCTGACAAATACAAGACCTACCCTAGTCTGGATAATCCACCTGCTCCCTTCCCTTGCAAAAGCTGCTTTTATAAGGAAGTCTCCACACACAAAAAGGATCCCAAACACAATTAGAACTTTACCCTAAGGAGAGGATGCTACAAGTTTACAGAGAATGTAAAATGAACTATGAATAGCCAGCTGATAGTTTCCAGCAACAGGAAAAGGGGCAGGAGGAAGAAAGAGACAGAGAGAGAGAGAGAGAGAGAATGTGGTTTTGCCTGCAGCTAAAGAAGAAAAAGGACAGTCCCTGAAGGGAAAAATGGGGGGGGGGAGGGGAGGAATGGAAGGGAAACTAGTGAAAAAGTGGCAGATTAAGCTAAGCTTTGTTTCAAGTTACCAACCAACCAACCAGGGAAAGAAAGAAACCGGGCTTTCCCTGCTCCCAGGCTGCTAACAGCATCTCGGAGGTGCCCAAGTCAGCAGGTGAAGCGCTTTTTCCACCTTGTGGCGCGACCGCTCTCGCCACCTACTAACGCTTTGCCCGTCGGCCCTATTGTCAGAGGGGCTGCCCCGGGAGCGATTTGGAGAAGCTGGCATTTCTGGCTTAAGCCCCGATCTCCCACCGGCGGCGGCGGCGGCGGATGCGGTGGGGGCAGAAGGCGAAGAGAGAAGCCTTTCAAACAAGGAGTTCAAAGGCGGGTCGAGAGCCCTCTCCGGAGGGTCTGCGCGGAGCGGCTCCGCTCCCTCGCCCTCCGGCAGCCCCCATTGCACTTGTGCGGGGTGGGGAGGGGGAAGACTTGCGGGCAGCTTTGCGCCCCGGCGGCTCCCTCTGAAAGAGGCGGCGGGGCAGGCGGTTTCCAGAGACTCCCCTCCGGGGCTCTCGCATCACAGCCAAGGAACGTCAAAGGCGGCCAGGAAGGGAAGCCAAGAGCGCCGCGCTGCCCCGTGGGGGATCTGTCCTTCCTCTCACCTGCTCGAAGGCCCAAGTTTCGGCCACCCGCCGGGCGCTCAGGTCCAGAAGCGTCTCGACGGCAGAAGAGGTGGAAGCGGAAGGGGGGGAGGAGGAGGCGGCGGCGGCGCCTGGTCCCGGTCCCGGGTCGGGCTGCTCCCCAGGGGCGCCGCACCTGCGCTTAGCGGGCGGAAGCTCCATAGGCCCGGCCGATCCCCGGCCTCTCCTGAGCACCTTCCCGAAAAACCCACCAGTGGCGGCCCGGGCCCAGCCCGGTCAGTTGGTCGTTTCTCTTTCTGTGGGCGGCGGATACGGCCCCTTTAAGGAGCTCCCACAACAATGAGCTCGACGGCTGCTGGTTCCCTGGACCTCCCTTTTCTCTTCACCCGCTTTCTATTGGGCAGTGTGCAAGAGAGAGCCTTGTGCAGATTGGCCGAGCTCGGTTGCCAATCAAGGAGGAACAATGCACGCCCCCATGTTGTGGGGCTTTAAAAAAAAGGGAATAGGAGCTGTCTGGAAAAAAGGATGTCAATCAAAGGTCGGGAAGCCCCCCCAGCCAATCAGGCAAGACGGGAGACCAAGGCCCTTAAGATAGGGTTCTACGTGGGCGTGGCCTACGCCGCGATCCTTCCATTCACAACATTCTGATGCCGGCTGGGAATGGCAACAATGTAACGAGCTGGGGGTTGAGCCGCATTCCGGCTCAGGCTGTCTCGCTACCCCGCCCGTCACTTCCCCGGGGTTCATCTTTGCCGGACCCTCTTCGGTCTTCTTCATCGGAACCTAGAAAACGAGGGTGTGGGGCTGAGTCGATCTGGTGATTGCATTTAAATATTTTCCGGCGAAAAACAAAGACATACTGAATGTAAGAAAACACAACCTTGCCAATTGAGTTGTTAACAGAGAGAGACAGCCTGATACCGAGAAAATGTAAAAGCGCAGAAGAAATGTGTTTATTCCTCAGAAGCAAACTCCTCTGAACAAAGTTTGTGTAGGGCACACTGAGTCGTCCTCCTGTCTGCATACTCAATACTCAATAAAGCATTGCTATCCCTTCTCAGCCCAATCCAATAAATATGCTTGTTCAAATATCCCTTTGATTCTAATAAGCCAGATGAATAGGCTGGGTTACAATATCAAAAGGGGAATTCGGCATTAGTCATAATGCCTTTTCTGCAATAATCTACACGCTGAAATAAGGAACGCAGTATGTGTCCTTGAAAAAAGAAATCCTCAGTTGAGCGACATCAATCACAATTCCACAAGCATTACTGCATTGATGCATTCATTCATTTCCTTTATTTAGGAACTGCCAAACTCCATGTGGATTCAAACTCAGAGGTCACCTGCCAAGCTTTTGAAAATTAGCTTTTTTTTAAAAAGGAAATACTTTGTGATTAGGAATTTTCTTGTCAAAAAATGCTTTTAATTTTATTTTATAAAACGCCTTAGGAAGGCCTGATTGACTTACATAAAAAATGATAAATAAGCCAATCTTATGTCAAAAATAAAAAAAAAAGACACAACCCTGATTTGAGGAAGAGCAAAAAAACATATACAGACACTAAACAGGAAATCATTATAGCCTTTCAAACTGTAATTGACCTTAAAAGTGGCCGTTGCTGGAAAAGGGACTTCAAAAGGAACCATCAACATGAAACTGCTGAATTTCAATACACCAAGAGGTTCAGTGTGGTCTGGTATCCAGCTAAAAGGTGTTAATTAGCTTACCAATGCCAGGATGTTTACAATATCTTCAAAATTGCTTTGTGAGTGGTTGCTGAACTTTTTTTTACAACCTCCCCCCTTTCACTACTTAATATCTTTTCTTTGGATGTATGTATACAGACACATACCTGCTAACTTAGGCTAACATCCTGATGTATCTGATGAACTTGATTTCTCTCCAGAAAAGCTTAGATTTAATTCATTCATGTTTAAGGTGCTGGAAATATATTTTTGGGGGGTGGCAACACACCATTATGGCTAGAAATAGTTATCATTTTTATAACACTTCACGTGTCTAATCATTTCTTAGAACAGCCATGCAAGGTGGATCATTATTTTACTGCCGATGGAAACAGGGTGAGACAGAGGGTGGATTCATGGTGCATGTTAAGACAGAATGTGGCTTGCTTGGGTTTGGCTTTGTGTGCTGCCAAATAAAATCGTGTGACTCCTGTAAGAGAGTGTGGTTTACCCCAGGATGCTTCTGAGTTAATAAGCAATGATGACATCTCAAGCCGAGATTGCCTTTTTTCACAACTCAGATGGATGACCCTAGGACTCATAAACTGAACTATCTAGAGTTCCCAGTTTCGTACAAATTAAAGAGAAGAACTGCAGAACTTAATGCTCCAGCCAGAGAGCCTGTGAGCAATCATCTCACTGTTCCTAATATTGTGTGTGTTAATCAGACAAGCGTTCCAACCCAGTTGCCAGGTTGCTTCAGCATTCATTTGATTACTGCCCTAGTCTAGAGAGCCCTTATTCAAATCTGCTGCTGCTAATCAGGGGTGGGAAACTTGCGCTCTGCATATTCCTTAAATGCAGTTTACATCCAGCTTCACCTCCGGTGTTGCTGGTCAAGAAGAGATGGGCCAACTGCAGCTGAAGTTTAATGCTATTTCAGGGGGTGCCCATTGTCCATTTGTGCCATAGATTCATCAACTGTTAATGCCTTGCAGAAATCATCTGGCCTGTCCATATGTGAGGGTTTTTTTTTTTCCTGCTGTCTTTGGACAAAAGGTGCTATTTTATTATGATGGATGGGGTAGCAAGAGGGACACCATTTGTACTGTTAAATGCGTTTGGATACATAATTCCAAAGGCTGAAACAGAGACTAGCTTGGAAGCTGATCTACTTACCGAAAGAATGAAGTGGTCAGATTCCAATCATTTCAGATATTTTATACTGTGACATGTTGTCCTAGGTTGAACAAAAAAGCTATTGTATTAGAGAATTTCCTTATTGTGCAGTTTATTACAACCAGGAAATATTTTAACCTACAGCAACATTCAAATAAATGATAGCTACATAGACACAACCATTCATATTTATTTTCAAAAGAAACAATTAGCTATTTCTTAAATAACTGGGATGCAGTTTCTGTATCCCATTCTGCATAACAAAATAGTTTCTCATTCCTTGGAAAAGAAATGGAACCTAATGCAATACTAGAAAGGGAAGATGGCAAAATATAGCCTGGGCAATGTTACCATTATAGAGATAGAGAGCTAATTAAATGGCTGTACCAGTAAGTGAGCATCAATGGCTGTGACTCAAGCTGGAAGGCAGAGTCAAGTGAGAGGCCCCTTTGAGCCCAGTCATGTCCTTTTGTGTCCAATAGAAAGTTTGGAGCCCAGAACTGGAATGATGATTTGCAAAATACTGGAGGTTAGAAATTTCTCTGCATTCCTTCATTATCATCAGGCAGACAAGGAGCAACATTTCCCTTTTCACCCAGAGGAAGTTAGAAAGGGGTTTAGTAGAATTGGGGCCTTCACCTCAGGGTGCTTACTGATAAATGAGTTGCTAAAACACACATGCCCGATTTCCAAGATTCTGTAACCTAATCCCATTGTTGTTGCAGTTGTGCCTTCAAATCAATTTTGATTGCTGGCAACTGCCTAACCTAGTCTCTCTCCAGCTGTCTTGGTCAGATTTTCAGAAGTGGCCTGCCATTGCCTCCTTCTTCCTAGGGCTGAGAGGGAGTGACTGGCCCAAGGTCACCCAGCTGGCTAGGTGCCTAAAGTGGGATTAGATTTATGCCTTAACCCAGGGGTGTCCAACCTTGGCAACTTTAAGACTTGTGGACTTCAACTCCCAGAATTCTCAGCCAGCAAAGCTGGCTGAATTCTGGGAGTTGAAGTCCACAAGTCTTAAAGTTGCCAAGGTTGACACCCTGCCTTAACCACTTTACCAAACTGGCTCCTCTAATTTAATCCCTTTAATCTTTCAAAAAAAAAATCTGACTAATAAGACCCTGAGGGGCTTGTCAGCAGCTTATTTTTAAATAATGGAGGAGCAGATAGGAGTTCATCCGGGGAAGTAAAAAAGGGAAAAGGAC
The DNA here is from genome assembly GCF_049901735.1 of Notechis scutatus. Taxonomy (NCBI): domain Eukaryota; kingdom Metazoa; phylum Chordata; class Lepidosauria; order Squamata; family Elapidae; genus Notechis; species Notechis scutatus. The sequence goes on along the minus strand of NC_142010.1, from coordinate 156,005,288 downwards.
GTTTATCCTGCTTTTTCTGCATTTTATCTCCCCCCCCTCCCCCCACTGTTCCCCATCTTCTTCCAATCCAAAGGAGTCCATCACCCAGCGAAGCAGTTTCTGTCTAGGCACTCACAAAGCAAGCAAGGAAGGACTGACTGGGAAAGTTGGCAGGAAAGGCTCTGGACCATTGGGACCGCAAGGGAAGCATTACGGTGACCTGCAAGACTGTGTGCATTATTTGTCTTCCTGCCCAAAGAGGACCCAAAGCTCTCCCTTTTGCAAATGCAAGCGTGTTCCTTTATTGGAAGACAACGTGAAGGGACATGAGAGGGGAGATGCTACACTGAAGTGCATCAGGAAAAATAAGAGGTTCTGGACCCTCTAGGTAGGAAGAGCAGAGAAACTGAGAGCATTCTGGAGAATGTGGAGGAAAGCGTTTTTTGGCAGAGGCAAATATGTAGAAGCACGTGATTCAAAGAAGCAAGATCAGGAGGCCTTTGATGCATATGGAATTCGCACATCAGTGCCAGGCTTTCCTTCTGAGGGGTGATTCACAGCCACCTGAGCAAACAATGCTATAGATTAGAACATAGCTTGGGCGCTCATAGATCAAAGAAATCCAAGAGCCATCCTGAGAAAGATGACCTGTGTAAAGGTGATGGGTGAGTCCCACTTAAGGAGATCCAAGGCAGCATGTGCAGACTTAGTATGATGTTGCAGAGGTGTGTCATGAATATGATGCCTGCATGTAGGACGTGATAGAAAAGTTATTAAAACTATTGAAACCCACCAAGATCTATAATTTTCTCTTGATCCATGTGGAGACAAAGGATTTGGCCAGAAGAAACCTTGAAAGAATCTCTCAAAATGATAATGCCTGCAAGAGAAAGTATAGAAAACAGGTTTTATTTTTTTTCCATCAGTCCTTCCTGTTGAGGATCATGGCACCGGAAGAGAAAACAGAACTCAACAATTTGCTATGTAAATGGTGATGCTGACTAGGAAAAAAGGGGTTAGCAGAAGCCCAGAACCAAATATGTGGCCAAGGACTGTTCCAAGAAAATGAAACACTCAAATGTTTTTGCACACGTGCACAGAATACAGGAAAGAAAAAGGGGAAATTAGAGATCCTTACTCAGGAAGACAAAGAGGATGTGACAGGGAAGTTGGTGGGATGATGCATAAGATTGGGTCACAGCACAGGAAGCCTACAATTTATTTTAAAAAGCAGGCCAAATAGAAAAGATAGGGCTGTTGTACTGTAAAGAAAAAAATATACTTGCACAGAAATTCAGGGATGGAATATAGAAATCTCTGCTGAAAGAATTTGGGTAAGAATAAAAACAGAGAGGAACAAACCACAGTGAAGGTCGTCATTGTGAGACTGTCTGACCAGCAGAAGACATACAGTAGATGGAATGCAGTATTTCAGGATCAAACAGCCAGTCTTTCATGGGGGCATGCAATAATGATAACCAGAGATTTAAATTATTCTGCCATCTGCTGGGAATTTTACTCTGTCAAGAGTCAACAGCCCAACCAATTCTTGTCCCTTTTTTTGCTGACAACTTCATTTGCAAGAATGGGGAAGGAGGAAACCTCCTATCCCTAGCAAACAGAAAAGAATGGGTGAAGAATTGAAGATGACTGACAATTTGGGGGAAATTAATAATATTATCCTTGATGATAATTGGTGATAGCCAGAAGAGGAGGAATTGAGGTGAATCAGATCTGTATACTGGACCTCGGAAGAACTGGTTTTGATCAACTCCAAGAAAAGGTAAGTCAGAGCTGATGGCTTCAAATCCTTAGTTTAGTTTAGTTTAGTTTATTGTTATTGCACATCGTACAACAAAATTAAACACCATCTTCAGTGCACATCATGACCATGACCATGAAAATAAACACAAACACACATCCTTCACCCTCCACACATTGAATCGAAAACCCCGGACACCATACCAATACTGCACTATACAGTAGAATTCAACAGAGCTACTGCCCTGGGAGAGAAGCTGTTTTTCAGCCTATTTGTCCTTGTTTTTATTATTCTGTACCATCTGCCAGATGGTAATAGTTAAAAAAAAATGGTGCCCAGGATGAGATGGATCTTTGAGAATGTTTTGAACTTTCTTAAGGCAGCGGGAGCTATAAAGTTCTTCCAAAGAGGGGAGAGGGCAGCCAATGATCTTCTGGGCAATGCCCAGATCCTCTGGAATGCTTTCCTATCTGCCACTGTGCAATTGGAAAACTATACAGACGTGCAGTAAGTTAAGATACTCTCTGTGGTGCAGCGGTAGAAGGTCACCAGCAGTTTCTCATTCAGTTGTTGTTTTCTGAGAAGTCTCGGGTAGTATAATCTCTGCTGGGCCCTTTTGGCCAGGGCTGCAATGTGGGCACCCCAGGTCAGGTCCTCTTTTAGGGGAACACCCAGAAACTTAAAACTGGCCACATGCTCCACTCATTCTCCATTGATGAGCAAGGGCTGGATGTCTGATCTGTTCCTTCTATAGTCCACTATAAGTCCCTTGGTCTTATTGGTGTTGAAGACCAAGTTATTGTCTCCACACCACGAAAGCAACCAGTTCACCTCATCTCGGTAGGCAGATTCATTCCCCCCCACCCCGAGATATGTCCCACCACTGTTATATCATCTGCAAATTTAGCAATAGCATTACCAGCATGAGTGGGAATGCAGTCATCCACACAAAGAGTATAGAGTAAGGGACTCAACAAAGTGCCCAGGAAGGATGGGAAATTCTATGAAATGAGATATTGAAGGTACATTTGCAAAGAATTCTCACAGGAAGGAAAAATGGGAGAAATCAAAAAAAGGCCAGTGATGATACATGGAGAGTTCTTTAAAATGTGGGAGAGAAATGGGACACTTATAGGAAATGGAAGAGAAAGAACATCATCAAAGATGTAGTTTCCAGAATCTCATAAGAAAAGCTACAACTCAGAATGAGTTGAGTAGTACAAGAAATATTAAAATAAAAAATAACAGTGTAAGCCAGAAATAAAAAAGAAAGCAGAAGTCTGTTCAGGAAAGAAGTGGTGATGGGTGATGATAAGAAGGCAGAACTTCTTAACTCCTTCTGTATTTAGTGTCTGTCTTTTGTAAGAATGGAAATAGATCCCTAGCTGGTCATATTTTTGTCGCTGGAGGAAGGAGGAAACAGCAGCTCAAGACTGACAGAGACTGCAAGGGCTAATTGAAATGAATTCAAGTCTCTAGATAGATACATGCTAGTGAAGACAGTAAAGGTGGCCGCAGGACCTCTCTAAATTATTTTTGAGATTCCTGGAGAAAAGGTGAGGACACAGAACATTAGAGTAGAGCAAATGTCATACCCATCTTCAGAAAGCAGGAGGAGGCGGATCTTGGAATGACAACCTGTCAGCTTGATATCTATACTAGGCAAGATCTTTGAACAGATGACCAAGCATCATGTGTGTGAGCACTTGGATAGACATGCTACAGTTAACAGGAGCTAGTATGGGTTGTTCCAAATGAATCATGCTAGACTAATCTCCCACTCCCTCTTTAATAGAGTTGTTAGCCTTGTAAATCAATCAGGAGAATGCTGTAGTCATAGTGTATGTGGACCTCAGTAATGCTTTTGTCAAAGTGTCCCATGATTTCTTCCCTCGTAAAATGTAAATATGGGCTAGACGTTAGATGGATTCACAGTTGGAGGAATTACAATATCCAAAGAATGTTCCTTAAAATGCCTCCAGCTTGGAAGAAAGTATTGAGTGGATGGCTATAGAACTCAGTTCTGAGCCCTATACTATCCTACATTTTTATCAACAATTTAGACAAGGAAGTTGAGGAGACAATTATAGAGTCTGCAGAAGATTTTGTGCTGGGAGGGGTGCCTAATAGGGTAGATAGAAAAAGAGAACATTTAAAAAGATTTAATCAGACTTGAGCTGTGGGCTAAAATGGACAGATTAAAATGTAATATGTACTTCTGCATTTAGCTAGCAAAAATATGAGGCTCGTGTACAGAGTGGAAGAGACATGGCACAGCAGTCAGTCCAAGTGAAACAGATCTGGCTAACCTCGTCAACCACATGTTAAACACAAGTCAGCAGCGTGATACAGATGCTAAAAAGGCAAATAACAGGAATATAGAATCCAAATCATGGGAAGTAATTTTTCCCCTCTACTTTGCTTTAGTCAGACTCCATTTGGACTGCTGTTCTGTTTTGACCACAGTTCGAGAAGAATAGGGACAAGGAACTTGAAGCAAGTTCTAAGGAAGGCTACCAAGATGATGAGATGTCTGGACTTCTTTAACTTACAGAAAAACTATAGACTGGCCTCCAGAAACATGGAACGCCACCCCTGTATTTAAATATTTGACTTGGTTGATGATATGCCCTCATTTTTGTGAGTTCATTGATGTGGGAACTTTGAAAAATGCAACAATCTTAAATTGTTTATTACTAAGTCCCCACTATTGCATTGAAGTACACAAGGCACACAGACAGAAAACTATCATATTGTCAGCATTTAATAGAGTTTTAATTTTAATATCATTCTCTTGCCCCAATCCAAGAGGTGGGGGGAATGGATGGAGGGAGGGAGGGAGGGAGGGAGGAGAGAGAGAATATGTAAAAGATGGGATAAAAACAATACCAACGAACTGTTGGGACAATTAGACATCCTTCAAAATTACTTCTAATCTTCACTCTAGTAACCTCATGCTATTTAAATATTATTTATTAATGTTCAAATCTTTAACTTTGTGCTAGTTTAGTCCTGCAGATCAAATCAAATGCAAACTTGATTATGAGCCATGAATAGGGATGAACTATGTTGTATGGAATACTTTTCTTCCAAATTCTATAGCACTATAAGTAGTCCTCAATTTATGACCACAATTGGGACAAGAATTTTTGATTCTGAGCAAAGTGGTTGTTAAGTGAGTCACATCTGATTTTATGACCTTTTTTTGCCACAGTTAAGAAATCACTGCAATTGTTAAATGAGCTAGGCAGTTTTTAATCCAGCTTCCCTCACTAACTTTGCTTGTCGGAAGCCAGCTGGAAAGGTCACAAATGTCAATCACATGACCCCAGGATGCTGCAATTTTTGTAAATATAGACTGGTAGTCAAGCATCAAAATTTTGATCACATAACCATGGGGAGGTTGCAATGGTCATAAGTGCAAGAACCAGTTGTCACTTTTTTCAGTGCTGTTGTAACTTCAAATGTCACCGAATTAATGGTTGTAACCCAAGGACTACCTGTACAGAGTGTGTTACAGAGTATACAGTATAAATTTGCCTACCCTGAGCCCTGACAGTTTATCTCTTGGGCTGGGTTCAGAATCAAGCCAATCTAGGAATTCAGCCAGCAGATGTTTTTGTATACATATTACTGGTTTAGCTCAACAAAAAATTGCCAGTCATTTCTGCCCCCCTCTTATAGATTGGAGTTATATAATAGTCAAGTCTTGATCTTCAGAATCTTGGTGGGATTATCTATGGCCATGAATAAGGAAGGCAGCACAGATGTCCATCAGTTCAAATTACTGCATATAATTTCTTAAGGCATAATTCTAATCTGGAACCTTCCTTGTTTTTGTATTTTTAAAGTAGACCTTCGATTTCAGAACATGAAACTTGGGGCCCTGCAATTAAAGAGGTCACTTCTAACTCCAAATCTAGGCATGGGTCTGTGTCTGGGCATACAGGGTAGCAAAATGTTCTTCCTAAACACTATTTGATATATGAGAGGATGGATACAAGATACTATTTAGATGAGATGGAGCTACCAGGCTCCAGAAAATAGCAGAGCGCTTTAAATGAGCAGCTGCTATCAGTTGCTGCCATGACTCTCTTGAGGCTCCCTTCTTTTTAAATGGAGCAACTGCTACAGTCTTAATAACTTTGAGAAGTTGTAAGAAGTGTGATTTCTTTTTTTACTGTCTGAAGAATTGGTTCAGATTTCCCCTGAGCTTTTCACAATCATAACTCAAACAGGCTTTACAGGTATAGCTCCCGATAAGATGCAGGAATGACATAGTTATTGTATCCTCATTTAAGTCTATGATTTTGTGATGGGGTGGAGGGGTTAGAAAATATGATGATCAGATTTCCAGATGATTCAAAGATAAAGGAGATAGCAAACATCTTAAGAGGACACTATGAAGATTCAATCATATTTTGATGAGGCATGGTTATCCAGCATTTTCTAGAAAACAAGATGTTAAAAATGGTTAAATTATAAAGGAAGAGATTTTGATTGGACAGCAGGAAGGATTTTCCAACTATAATTAGAGCATTTAATAATGGACCAAACTGTTTGAGGAGATGGTGGTCTGTTCTTCACTGGAAACGTTCAATGAAAGCTGAACGGTCATCTGTCAAGGATGCTGAAGCAGTAGATTCCTGCACTTGACAATGAGTTGAATTAGATGATTTTCAAGATTCTTTCCATTTCTTCCATCATTCATTCATTCATTCAATTCTTTTATTCATTCATTCATTCAATTCAATTAGGTTTATATCCTGCCCTTCACCCTATGTCCTTCCGTGACTGAGAGTGAATTTGAACCTGGGTCTCCCTGATCCTAGTTTAACTCCTTAACTACGCATGAAAGTAGAAGAGCAAACATTAAAGCTAGTACGAGGCTGAATTGTATTTGTTGAAATTGCTCTCATTCTATGATAAGAACCAGAAGGCATTATAAAAATGGCTATACTGGAAGCTGTAAATGCATGAAGATGTCATGTTTAGAGAAGCTTTTTCACGTATGTGACCCTGCCCATACTTCTTTCATAAACACCATGCACATTGCAAAGGCATATTTTACTGTTTTTTTTCCTCCTGATACAGAGCAATTGCCTTACCAAACAAGCACTTCTCATCCTGCATATTATTTGCCACGTTATTTCCTCTTTCCCCATTCAAATAAATCCTTTTGAAGTCCTTTGTCAGCGAGAAAGATTTTCCATTCTACCTTACTGCTGTGCCATTGTACTCTCTCCAACTGGGAAGGCCCACACATCTTATTAACCTATGAATAGGTGATAGACCAGACCTGCAGAGAACAGAGGCTTCCCTTTGGTTTCCACAAATGGAAGGAAAACATGACAGCAGCCTAAAAAAGAAAACTGCCAACTATCTTCTTTGATTCAAACAACTGAAACCTTTGGAGGGATTTCCTGATGTACTTAAAATAGTAATGGTGATGTTGCAACCCTTTAGACATTTCCCCAAGGATCATCCCACTTAACTCAGTAGAACTTATTTCTAATTGGACCTGTATAGGATTGCTTTGTAAGATTTCAGTGCCACAGCTGGCTCCAAATAAACTGAAAAACTGCTTCCCTATCAGCAGAGAAGAATTATTTTCATGGAAGAGCACTAGGAAAGACCATCCCATCACCTTTCCCAACAATGGAGAAAAAAAACTATGTCCCTGGGAAAGGGACTAGGAACTGTCTTCTCCTTGGCCTTAATGAGCTGATTGTTCATTTTTAAAAAAACGAAACAAGAGTTCGTTCCCTCCTGCATGAAACAAATTCAAAAGAAACACATTAAAATTGACAGGACTAGAAACTACTTTGAAGACAGGTTGAAAAAACTGACAGTGTTTAACATAAAGAGGAGAACTGGAGGCGATATTCAAGGGCACTGAAAGGATGTCAAAGAGAAGAAGATTGAGATTCAGTCTCTGGTGTTTCAGGTGCAGGGACACAGAGGAACCGATTTATGGTATTTTGTAGGAAAGCTGCCAGCAACTGCATTTAGAATTGGACTTGATAGCTCGCATAGCCTCTTCCAACCTGCCAATGATTTTATTTCAGTGGCCCTAGGAAGGAAGAAGGGAGGCCAGAGATTCTCCCATGCCTCAGTAAATCGTTGGTCCATCGGACAAATATGCATAACATGATTTTAAGAAAAATATTTTATTTCCCTTTCATTTCATTAAAATTTTCAGAATGATCCTCTGCAAATCCAGTATTCCGTCTCCAACACTGACCTCTTCTGGCCATAGCTGGTGAAAACTGAGCAGTTTTCAGCCATCAAGAGAGGAGGGCAATACCTTCCAAATTGTGTTGCTAGTCTACGGTAAATTATTTTGTGATCTCAAAGTAATCTTTTGCAGAGGAAGAGGCCTCATTTATCTTTGCAGGATGTTCTGCTGAGATCTGGTCTCTCTCTCTCTCTCTCTCTCTTTAATTTGAATTAAAAGCTTGTTTAAGAGGCCCTACATCACATCCCTGTCCATCCCTGTCTCTTCCTTATCTATATCTCTTCCAATCAGGTGACAGCAAAGGGATAATTTTTCATCTTGTGGACCAGCCGGGGGGGGATGGTTCCCCTCATACAAATGGAGTGTAAGTGGGGATGTGTGTGCGCGCTCGCTTACCACTTCTGACGACTGGGAAGGGTTCAAGGCCCAGTAGTGGGCCTCAGCCTGGGGTTAGGGACCCCTGTCCTATGTGAGTGAAAAGTTATATTTGGACAATTGCTACTAAATTAAATAGAAAATCCTGGCGCAAATAAAATTACCTGCTAGAAAATGCTACTCCAGATCTGCTTCTGAATTTAAACTTGACAGCCTTCAGCTATTTCTTTCACAATTTTTAAAGAAATCTAGTTAAGAACTGTCTGCACAAGGATATTCATCCCAAAATACACCACAGCAAGAACTTCTTTGTATTTCAGGTATTGATTTTCCACTGTAGGACAGAGAAGTGAAAAGAATTTTGGTTTGCTTCAAAAGTAGATCCGCGGATCCATTTTCACTGCAATCTCTAAAGCCGTAGACTATTAGAGATATGTATTCCAAAGGTTCCCCTATCAAAGCACTTTTTCTTCCAATCTGGGGATTGCATGTGCAGTGTGGTCTATGTAGACTTGTATTGGAGGTTCAGAAGGAACTCAATATAAGTCTGCAATGCCAGAAGCAAATCTTGATGCAGCCATTTTCCCATGTGATTAATTTGCTGCTTTACTCACTAAACTAGCACCTTCAACCTACAACGTCTGATGTGTTGAACCACAACTTTTCTTTTTAAGAGTGGTAGAGACACATCACCAATATCTTGAGGATGCCAAAATATTAGTGAAATGTTGGTTGAAATAGCTTTCCCAAATAGTACTTTTCAGATGTGCTGGACTTCAGCTTCCAAAATTCCCAGCCAGTATCGTCCCAAAGGTTTAGAGCAGTATTATTCAAACTTGACCGCTTTAGGAAATATGGACTCCCAGAATGTCCTAGTCAGCAAGATGGGAAAAGTTAATTTTCACACACTTTCCTGCTCTAGTCCTCTTTGAAATTGGTTTCTGCTAGCCTCTAAACATTATTTTTGAAATACAAAAACATTTCTGCTTCTCAGAGTCCCTTTCTTCTTGACAGAATTGACCAGGCTTCCTGAAATTGGTGGGACAATTTTGGAAGTCCCATTGGAAGTTTCAGACACCCGCTTGTGTTAATGAAAGTAGAGAAAAATAGTTCTTTCTTTTTTTTGCATGTGCACTTTTTTTGATGGGTGTTTTCTTATCCTGTTTTCCAGTGTCACCAAGCAACAGCAGAGGGTCAGGTCAGTAAGGATGTTGTATGCCTTGAGAAAACTGGGTGTGGTACATTCGCCATTACATATAAACTTCTCCTTTCCCTACGATGCACACATTTTGACCATTACAAAATCTTGATTATCTCCAGACCAAAACTGGGCTCTCTTTTTATTTCCTCTCTCATTTCATAATCCCCTCCACTTTTTATTATGATACAAGCTTCAAATGCAAGGCAATATAAAAACCCCAGGCATTGCAATCACAAAATTCTATTTCTGCTGAGTTTTTTGGTTTGTTTATTTTACAAAACTTGCAGGATTGTTTGCAGTATGCAAATGAGAGTTGGCAAATAAAATTGGAGTGTTTAGTGTTTCTGTGAAAAGGTATAATCATGCCATTTCATTCCCCCATGCCATTTCGAGGTTTTCTGTACCTCCCTCCACTTTTCCAAAATCCTGTATTCAAGGAACATCTCCCATTCCTTCATCTTTTTTCTCCCTTCTTGTTTCTTTATTGGGCGATGGGAGAGAAAAGGGATATGCTGATAACCCAAGCCTAATTTTTTTTAAAAAAACCCAAACAAACGAAATTATTCAGGAGACAGGAGCCAAACTAGAATGGGGGTGCTGCTAAGAGATCAGGTGGCCGTTCCAAACGACTAAGACACATTGATAAATTATCCTGCTTTATTCGTCTACTCCAAACTTCAATCTAAAAGAAGATGGGGGAAGGGGTTTGTTCTTGAAATAATTTTGCCTTCAAGCACAATGCAAACACAGTCCTATGGACCGAAGCATTGCTCTTTGGTAGAGCTTTGAAGTATTTCTGTTTTGCTCATGTCCTATTTGCTCAGTAAACAAAAAAAAACAACCACTTTTTTTTTTGATCCAGCAACCTATTGCCTGCAATGGCTAATATCAGAAAATGCACAAGCAGAATATTGCAGAAGGTTTATACATCACTTTAAACACCAGGGAAATTTTGATCTTTTAGACTCAGTCTCCTTAAATGTAACTACATTTTGTTATACTGCTTATAATATTAGGCAGACTTTATAGCCTGGCACCAATTGCAATTTTTTTAGCTTGTTCTGTTTTTACTTTATTTTTAAAGTGTTTTTGTTGCACAATATGTTTTTATTTTGATCAGTGACCATGATAAAAATATATTCTACTCACTTTAGATTTATACATTCTTTAAATAATCTTTTAATTTGGTAAGCATGCAAAGTACAGAATAACCAACAGTACAGTTTAAATATATTTATCTAATTAAGAATGTACTTCCTAGATTATTTTCTTAACCTAGACAAAGGCAAAGTTTACTTACAAGCAAACATTTGCAGCAATTAAACTTATTTAAAAAGGAGAGGGGTGGGTTGGTTGCCGATTAGAAAAGACACCAAAGTTCTCAGTTATTCTATAGAGTACTTTAAAGTATGGTAAAATACACTGAAGGATTAACAGCTTGCATTATTGAACTAATTTGGGTATCTGCATGGAGGGGGCAAAGAACGACAAGTGTGTAATGCTAACGATATCATATCATAATCACAATTTGTTACTTGCCTCAGACTATGTGACACAAATACAAAATGTGGGCAACTGCAGGATGATGCCAGTGCACACGTCATCATTTTGACCTTGCTGTAGTTTATTATAGCCATCTATGCAATTTGTGGGGGCAGGAGGGTTCAACTATAATAAGCAGATGTGGGATGAGATAAATAGGACAAGAATCAGCAAGCAGAAAAGCATCACGCATATGTTATAGTGATCAGAAGGCAACAGGTAAAAGCAGAGAGAAGAGAAATGATTGCCAAACTACTTTCCAGAAAGGATGACGTTCCCAAAATTGAGAACAATAAGTTCAAGATTTCCATTTCTGCTCCTATGTTCAAAACTGAACACAGAGATGCGAATCCATGTCTGATGTAAACACATTAAATTTTATGGTTCTATAATAGCCCCTATGTCAATTCTAAATACCTGTAAGACAAACTGAATGAACCTAAACCTCTCTTTTGCAAAATTTGGATCATATCGACCTGAGTTTTATTTCCAGCAGGGAAATGGAATCTAGTGGCCTTTCTTTGATGTGAACATCATTCTTCCTAGTGCCACACGACCAAGGGCCAATTAGAAACATGCTGCCCTAGCCCTAAACTAAAGCAGATAATCAACAGATAATCACCAGGCAAGAACTCAGGAGTTATTATGCTCCCCCATTGTATACTCATATGAGATCCTCCTTTCTGGTCTAACACAATTAAGCCAGTAGCAAATCAGGCACAGGTCATACTAGAATGAAAACAAAGTAACTTTCACTGAAATCATAAACCCCAAAACAAAGGAGGAAAACTTGAAACTAGAGTAAGTTATGTTTGAAACCTATTGTATAAACCCACAATCCAGTATCAGGCAAGGAACTAATCAGATGGATTCTTATGTAGAAGAAAACTCTCTGCCAACTGAAACATGGAGCACACTAGATGGTCACCCAACAAAATCACATCAGTCAAACACAGTCAAAAGTAAATGCATTGCAGGCCACAATCACCAATCTCAGTCCATGAAACATTGTTAAGACTTGCTAGAGTGTCCTGGATCTTTCTTTGTTTCCACTTTGGGGGTCTTCAACAAACTAAGTTTCTTGGGTAACTTAGTACTGGCCTTCATTACCACCTCATGCTCAATCTTCTTACGGATGGTAACCTCCAGATTCTGCAGAGAGAGGAAGAGAGAAAGGCTGAGTTTATAGAATGACAGCTAAGCAATAATTGCTTAAACCTGTAAATGTTCAAGTGTCTTGCTAGATTTATGAACAAAGGTACCTTTCAACTCCCTAAGAAGCAAGATCTTTTTGTGTTATTCGGTTGTCCTTTAAATAAAATACACATTAAATCAGCATAATAAATCCAAAAATACCTATATTTCCAAGGATTTTTGAAAAAAACGTCAATAATTTAAGACAAGGAAAGCACCCTGGGAAAGAAGTTTTGTAGACGTTGTACTTAAGTGAAAAAACCCTTCACACATCATCAAATCCAGCTCTGCTATCAGGCAAAGTGAGAGTTCTTCATATAGCTGACCTTGGATATTACACAATAGCAGTATCTTCATATTTGCTGGAGGTGCGAAATATGATTTTGAATAGAGGGCAGGCAAAAGATGTCATTTGGCTTCTGGTACCTATATATGAAAAGGCTAGACTGCACCTACCAGGAGCACCACCATGTTTTTCACATCTATGCAACTTACTGTGGAAGTAGATATAGTACTCTTTTTCAGTATCCATATAGGGTCTTAAAATCTACACCAGCACTTTTAATTGTACTGACAAACAAAAAGACAGTTAATGAAGTTCTATAATGTAGACAAAACATCTTCATAGTCAGCTGTCTAATTAAAAATTCTGCAGCTAAATTTTGTATGCACCACAAGTTTTGAATCTTCTTCCAGAGCTACACATTGCAGTAGTTAGCAGACCACAGATAACTGGCTAAACTATTCAAGTTCAGAAAAGGATACAAATATGAATTATGTCACATTCCTAGACTTGTAGTAAAAACAAACTCTGTGCCCTCGAAGGCAATTATTGGTGGACAAAAGGCTGAGATTGAGTGACAGCACACCTTTTTCACTTTCTGTTGCTGGATCACACGTGTTTTCTTGGGCGCAATTACACGACCTGTGAGAGGAACCAAATAATTAAAATATATTTTGTTGTTGAATCAATGTCTTATGAAAAAAAAAAACTACATTAGATTAATTTGTATCACATTTGTTCAATTTCCCCAACATGGTGCCTTCCACATACAGAAGACTTACCTGTATTTCCCATATTTTGCAGCCTGCATGATAGCAGTTTGTGAAATAATCCGGCCACATCTGGAAATCACCAGATTGGGGGAGTGGCTGGTGTTTAGAATACAATCTGTCCAACACATGTCCTTATTGCCACTCTGAAAAAGCTCTTTAGCACACTGTGTGCTACTCAACCACTGTTGCTGTTCAAAGTATTTTTGAAAAACAAATGAATAATTGGAAGACTGTTTGGAAAGCTTGTGTTTAGAAATCTCCCATAATAACCCTAAGGATCATGCAAACTTGCACTAACCAAAGTTGGCGTCAATAAAGGAGAACATCTGTAGCTTAGGGCTGAAATGAAGTGTCCTCGGTGCTCTCTGAGCTTGATTATTTTCTTGCAGATGTTTCATTACCCAAACTAGGTAACATCATCAGTGCTAGTGATGTTAGACTACCGTTGATAATGCTACCTAGTTTACTAAGTTCCAACAGCACCAAGGACTCCTCAAAGCTGGTTTCAAAAATAGAGTAACTGCTAGTGCTGAGTAAGCAGGCTACTTCTCTGGTTCAATTCTATAACACTTTGTTTTTTTGTGTTACCCTTAAACAGCTTCAAGCACTGTACACGATGGCTCCCCCACATCCCCTTTTAGAGCAACCTCTAAGGTAAATGAGGCTCAGAGACAGCAAGTGGACCAAAGGCCATTCAAGGAACTTCATAACTGCACGGATCTTCTGAACCCAGTCCTACCTAAAAATATGAAGCCTGAGGGGTATGTGGATTATCCACAACCTGCTTCAATAAGACGCATCATCTTTGATGCACTAAATTAGTCTTTCTCAAACAGGGCAACTATGAGAAGCATGGACCAACTTCCAGAATTCCCCAGCCAGGCATGGGTGGCTGGGGAATTCTGGGAGTTGAAGTTCACGCCTCTTGAAGTTGCCCCAATGTGAGAAAGACTGCCCTACAGTGAAGCATATCTCAAAGCTGGGTCCATCTGCTTTGCTTCTGTCGCAAGTTTCACTCCCAAGAAGCGCTTAAACTGAAGCCTCAAGGAAGTAAAGGGGCTTTCTGAAGAGCAGCGTATAATTTATAGCTGCAACGAGCTTTCGGGCACTCTGTAAATCAAGGGTCTTCAAAATTGGCAAGTTTAAGACTTGTGGACTTCAACTCCCAAGATTCCCGAGCTAATATGACTGGAGGAGGAATTCTGGGAGTTGAAGTCCACATGTCTTAAAGCTTGTGGACTTCAGTTTAAAGTTTGAAGATCCCTGCCGTAAATACTGAGACGAGCGCTCAATGACGACTAGGGCTCTGACTGACTGCTATTCGTCCATCGATTAGGACCGAGATGGTAACGTAGCTAACACAGAAGCTTATTACACCCACGGCCACGGCCACGGCCACTGAGTGCTGCAATAACCCCCTGAAGTTCCACACCATCCATATGCTGCTTAGCTTTTGCTTAACCAGAGTGTATAAAAAGTCCGCTCTTCCTACGAGCCAAAAGAAAGATGGGCGACTCTCGGCCCATGCTTCCTGTTTATGGACGAAGCAAGGCTGGCGCTCCTAGTCCAGCCTCCCCCCGCCCCCCCCCGGCGCCTTTCCCCAGCTATACCTCCTTTGCGAAGTCCGCGGGCAGCCGCCGCCGCCTTCTTCCCCGCAGCGGCCGTTTTGCGCGCCTTGAATTTCTGCTTGCCCTGAGCCATCGATTCCAGCCAGTTCTCCGCCTCCCGCCCGACGCTCGCTCAACCCCCGAGAAGCAGAGCCGGAACTGCCCAGGCGCTGCTGGGATAGAAAGCGTCCCTGCCGCCGCCGCTGCTAAAGCGCTTAGCCGTTTAGGCGCAGCCGCGAAGTTGGGAGCTAAAAAGCGACAGTGCTTTGCGTTGATGTTTGCGAAAGCGTTCGCTTTTCGATTAGGTCTTCAAACTTGGCAAGTTTAAGACTTGTGGACTTCAACTCCCAGAATTCCCGAGCTAACGTTGACTGGAGGAGGAATTCTGGGAGTTGAAGTCCTCAAGTCTTAAAGCTGTTAAGTTTGAAGGCTCCTGAATTAAAGGTTTGGAAAGGGGTTGATGCCGAGCAACCGGTAGTGGGCCGCAACCATACCAAGCCATTTGTTCGTGGCTAACCCACAAGGGTCATAGGAGGACAATTTGATTGTGGGAGACGTGATTTGTTTCTAAGCGTTGCGTTAGTTCTTGTGGCTAAAAGACCACGTTACTGCAGTTGTTGTTTTAATTTCCTTGGCCTTGTCACTTCGGCCCGGAGAAACGGCAGGTTTGTTTTTCGCACGAATTGAGTTTCATTTCTGGGCAGCCTCTTTGTTTTCTAGCTGGAAAGCTTTGCCACAGCACCACTGGATTTAAGCCCTTTGGCAAGGTTGAAATAATAGTGTCAACACGAATTAGCATTCCTATTTATGGAAGTTCTTGTTTTCTGGTCTGACATGATTAATTCCATGTCTCTGCTAACTATTCTAATCTGGCAATAGCAAGTGCCTCAGTTCTCTATCCTCCTAGAGCAGAGGTCTCCAAACTTGGCAACTTTAAGACTTGTGGACTTCAGCTATGCTGGCTGAAGAATTCAGGGAGTTGCTATTGGTATCTCCTAAACTTATGTTTTTTTCAGAACGAGGCTTCTTTGCCCAGCTTAAGATCCCTTGAATATGCTCGTGTAATAACCCTGGTTAATTCCTTTGCCCAGAATGTGACAGAACTTTTTGACATGGTTTTTATTTGTACTGTCAGAGTATTTGCCAAGATCTAGTTATCAGACATATGCAATATCTTATCTGATTAAGTACGAACCATCCTAGTCTGAATTGCAGTCCTAGCTATGTTCACTGTCGTATTTGGCTCTTGTGAACCTTGAACAGGAACATCAAAATTGCTCTTTCAGCTTAGGAGACTGGCAGGCCTTTTCTGACTTAACAAGTTTTATTAAAAGACATAAACTTTCCTGAATTGCAAATCAGTTCATCAGATGCAACTTATAGATGGGCTTTCCTACCATCTTTTTCAGATCTAAATTGTTGTAATCTCTGACTGAATTGAAAATGTCTTGAGATGAATTGTAAATGCTTATTTACAAACAATTGCTTTAAAAACTTGGAGGGCTGATCATTATAAGTCTACATTTTTTTTTTAATTGCTTAGATTTAGCAGGATGCTTCCTTTGGATTTTATTGAAAAGTATGAATAGGTTTATATAATAAAAATATTTTATTTTATAATAAAAAAAACTAAATCAAATAACTATTTCATTCATCGAAAGCTGCTATAACTTCAGCATGTTTTATTTGTTTCCAAATAGCAGTCAATCTGGATCGGTGAGGTGGTATCTGTACTATACAGCAGGGTCCCCAACCACCGGGCCGCGGACCGGTACCGGGCCGTGGAGCACTCTTTACCGGGCCGCAAAGAAAAAAAAATTTAAAAATGGCGGCTTTCTTCGCCTTCGGTGAATGCTGCTGGGATCGGGATCAAGGACACAAATGAAAGAAGGGGAGGGAGGAAGCAACCGAAGCCTGTCCTGCTCTCTGGCTCAGCTCTCTCTCAGTCGCTTTTCGCTCCTCCACCAGCCCAGGAAGAAACTGCTTCAAAGAAGCGGGGGAAGCTTTTCCTGTCGCCGCAGCTTCCCAGCGCCCGTTTCACCACCCCACCCGCCGCCATTGCTGCAGTTCAATCCACAGTGCTCCGTTCTGCCTGCCTGCCTGTCTGGTTGTTTGGGAGCAGCTTCGGCTGAGAATAATAACTATTCTCCTCTTTTATCAGCCGAAGCTGCTCCGAAAGAAGAAGGCAGGCAGGCAGGCAGGTAGAACGGAGCACTGTGGATTGAACCGCAGCGGGCGGGCGGGCGGGGTGGGGTGAACGGGCGCTCGGGAAGCTGTGGCGACAGGAAAAGCCACCCCACCCCCCACCCCGGCTTCTTTGAAGCAGTTTCTTCCTGGGCTGCTGTAGGAGCGATAGAGTGACTGAGAGAGGAACGAGGCAGACACCTGAGGGAGGGAGGGAGGGGAGACACCTGAGGGATGGGGCTGAGGGAGGCAGGACCAAGGCGCTCCCTGAACTTGGTGGTTTGCTGGCAGGCGTTTTATTACCCGACAGGTAACAACATCAGATGTTACCTAGTCAGGTAATGAAACGTCTGCAAGCAAACTACCAAACTCGGATTCTCTCTCTCCCCCCCCTCCCCCGGTCCTTGAAAAATGTTTCTGCTTGAAACCGGTCCTGGTACAAAAAGGTTGGGACCACTGCTATACAGGAAGTTTTTAACCATGGTTTACAAACAGCATTGGAACTCAACTCAGCATCTGGTTGGCTTGCTGGGCCAAGCAGCTAAACAGGATCTAGCTTGATTAGTGCTTGAATGGGAATTTTCCAACATATCCCAGGTCCTTAGAAATAAAAAAAAATTGCCAGAAGGGAAACATTTCCATATTCCTTCTAGAAAAAAACCCATGGATATGTTAAGTTACTAGGTACAACTCAGCTGCAGAAGGCTGTTCTTTACAAATATGATTATGCTAAAACCAAATAAGCTTGCTATATGAACCCAATTAAGCCATTATATGAAAATTTTAATATGGTAAATACCAGTGTAACCCAAACAAAAGCTGAGAGCAAAAAAGGTTTATGAAATACTAATCTAGATGATCCTTCATTTTATCTTTCCCCCGTCCTGGCACAGACAGTTCCTATAATTAATAGCATATGACTGTTATACTGTATTTTGAGTACAACAAAGAAAGGCTAAGGAGATAGCACTGTTTATTTTATGGGACTTGGGACAAAACAATGGGTTTATGTTTAAATAATTGGGGAACAAGTGCAGAAGATATAAGAAAATGTAGTTGGCCATGGAATGCTCACGCTCTCTCTTTCTCACACACAGACTCACAGACGTTTCTATTCACATATTCCAATTGCTTCATATACCAACTGCAAAGAGTACCTTTGTTGTTTGGAGGGAAAAAAGACACTGATTTGCACACCATTTCCGGCCATATTTTCTCTCTATCCATAAACTCAGTTCAAAGTTCAGCTTCTGAACCAGATGCAGAGTCTGAATAATCTGCAACCAGAGAAGCAGCAAAACTAGAGGGAGGACTCCTCCCCTCAGGCTTTTGGGAGCCGCCTGAAGGTCCGGAAGAGTCAAATAACATTTCATTTGTTCCACTGTCCTGCCTGTTGACTTGTGCTGGGGCATCAAAGGTCTCTCCTTCACTGGATGTTTGCTTGGTATCCCTAGATTTCCGACACACGACACCCAGGCTGTTCAGAGGTACAAGGGACTTGCTAGATGGAGATTTTCCAACAAATGCCAACTTTTTCAGGGTGTCATTGGTTTTGGTACTTGAGAACCATGGGCGATCCACAATCTCATTGCGTTTTTGTTTCTGCTTGTCTTCGTAGGCTGAAAAGGAAGAAGTAAGCATGCCACAATGACAGAAATAGGACTAACAGAGGTCTAGTTATGAAACTGAGCTCACTCTATTTGTATATTTCTGCATTTGGGATATAGGGTGAGCAGTTTTCCACCTCTATAGGGAAAAATCCTAACAATAATCACTGCATGGAGGAAGATGACAGATTTTCAGCAATTATTAAAAATTACACTCACAACTGCAAAGGTGTAGAGTCAATTTACCAGCAAAATATACAGTATTCTTAAAATCAGTATTTATTAATATAAATACTTATACAATAAAGGAGACAAAGAAGCACTGTTTGGGAAGTGGGGGCAGCAATCCAAACCCACTTCTTAAAAGCAACTCCTTCTACAGTGCAGCCAACAAAATGTGACTGTCAGGATTTCAGCAGTTGCCCTAATTAAATCATGAGCCTCAAGCCAAGCTTCAAAAACTTCAAAGGATTTATTAGGAGTGAACATGTCGGCATGACCTGTATGAAGCTGATTCTGAGACACGTAATTTACTATCACCTATGACCCTGTTCCCCCCTCTGGGTGTGTCTTAATTCATATTCTCCAATGAAACACGTTCATAGTTGAGAGTCATCAATCACGTTCTCCATTTGGGGATTTTCGTGGGCAGAAACTCCGGTAGCTTAGTTGCAATCTTTGCAAGGTAAGAATGGAATGCACTTTTGGTTTTAAACTGCTGCACTGCTCCTTCAAATTCCACCCCCACCCCTTTCATAGCAACTCTAAAACAGTCATAGGAATGTTTTATGAGTTGACAGTGACACTTCGTCAAGGACACATTCTTGAATGAGAAAGTCGCATCTCTAAGCCCCACATCCTTCCCCCTGCAAAGATCCCTTTACTTACAGTCAAGACTCTGGTATTTGAGGAGTGCTGCCAGATGCCGATCTTCTTCAGCTTCCTGCACAAGTGGGATGCTTAAATTTGCTCTTGCCTGCAAAGAAAGGTCTTTTTTCTCTTCTTCTTGCAGAACTTTCTTCTCTTCCTGTTAGAAGGGAAAGAGGACAGAAGCAGCACGACGCATGAGGCACACCCACTACTACCATGAAGCCGAACAGACCAAAAAAAAAGCATAGGCCTAAGAGAAAACAGGTTTGAAAAATACAATACAGGAGAAAAGTGACACCTTTTTTAAATACTACCTCCAAAGAGCTCAGTTATCCCAAAGAAGCTTAAGAAAATTAAAGTAAGAACAAGTCCACAATTTTAATCCAAGATTTTTCTTTTCAGTCTTTTGCTTTGTTATCTGTAGTTACTACATTATGACTTACTATATAAAAATTGACTGTTATATAAGTGGCTTATGTAACAGAACAATATAATAGTATAACATAAAATCCTGCTATCCTGAATTTGAAAATACTTCTATTACAAATGAAGAAAAAGTGCTCTTACAGTCCATATAAGATAAAAATGTGGAGGTTTCTTTTAAAGCTTTTGAAAGGAGAAACGGGATAGAGATAAGATGGAAGAACGATGAACACAGAAACAATTCTTTTTTAAAAAAATGAGATGTACAATCATAATAGGAAACGACAATGTTGAAAAGCTTATCAGTTTTTTTGAAAAAGAAAAATGTATTATGACTTGAAATGCAATTGCAGTTCTATTCTGTTTTCATTTGCTGACCTTTAAAAACATCATTCTAGGAATATTCAAAGGAATCCTTCTCCCTTCCACTACTATAATTTCTCATTATTTACCCTGAATTTCCGCCGAAGGCGGCTGTTGAGCGCGAAATCATCCTTCCAGGCACTTTGAGCCTCCTGAATATTCTGGAGGGTAGGGAGAGCTCGCTGAAGCTTGCTCTGATCCTGTGTGCCGTGCTCCAATCGATACATAGCATCTGTCTCCAGCTTCTGCTTCTCCTCATGGGCTAGGAATCAGACACACATATCAAGCCAAGCCTAGTTAAAAGAATGCTCAAGGATGCTACTGGTCCCAAAACTCACCTGTGGCCACTACTTGTTCGCTAGCTGCAGCATCCCAGCGCTCTTCCTTACGCCGGGCACCAGTGACAATGACATAGTCACAACTGGCAGGATCGGTCTGCATTTCAATGTAGTTGGGGCAAAGGTGGCACTTCATACGGAACCTATAAAGCCAAATGCAACGCAGCAAGAAGGGGAATGAGTACACCAGGTCTGAGGCTATGCATGCCAGAAACCCTAAAAGCCACCCTCCTGCCTTCACGCCAAATATCTTTCTTTTTTCATGCAAGCTCAATGACCCAAAGAGATCTGTTTTTGTTCTGGATTACTGACCACTCAATGTAAAAGAATTCAGCAGCCAGAACTCAACTTTTAAAGAAATTGTGGATTTAGGAATGGCCTCAAAGAATACTTCAGCAGTTCCTTGTGACATTTTGGTTACTAGATGGATACTGAGCAAGCTTTGGCTCTGGAATGGAGCTTTGTGCTTCTTATATGTTTAATAGATGTGGATTGATATATCACAAAGCAAACCATGCAGAAGTTGCATAAATTAGCTAGGTCATAAGAATTTGCCCTTTCTTGTATTATTGAGAAATTTAGGTGAAAAATGCTAGCACAGAATAATATAGCCTGACCAAGTCTTTTCCATCTGCTGGACTGATCCTTTCCAACTGCCCACTAGGGCACTGTCCAACAAACAGTCAATGACAACAGTCTCTTCCATCTTCAGAGCACCCACCTGAAAATAGGAGTGGTGTAATAATTACCGACCTTCTTCTTCTCCGCATTATAGCGAACACCTGCAGAAACAAGGTGAAGAAAGGACATCTCACCTTTGTATAAGGTGTTTTATAGGGCACAAACTCTCCTTAGAAACCTGCAGTTACTAACAAATCGTTGAATGTGTTTTAAACCATCATATCCATTCTTTAAAGCAATTCCATCATAACATGCCTTTAGGACCTCTGCCTTATATCTCGAAACAAGTCCAATTTCCTTAAATTTGGAAACGTGGTCAAGAGGAGATAGAAAAAATAAGCTTGGCCAGAATAAGTTTCAGGGAGGCCAAGTCCACAACCCAGAACTGAGTTCAGATCTCTAAGCCCTTGAATTCTATTCCTCCCGTTTTAACATTTTACATTTAGTATCATGATTATTACTGATTTCTTATTACATAAACTGGAATGCTATCTAATTCACTCTAAATTACTAGTCAAATTTAGGGGCTTGTGGGGTTTCTTTCTGAAGTAATAATTGAAAAGGGATATTTACTTTTGAATAATATCAATCAAATCTATAAGCTGAAATGCTGATAAAAAGAGGGGCTTTAGTGATTATAAAGTGTTCTTATCCATTTTGGCAAACAGGCTAAAAATGTTTTTAGAAAGTTTATCCATGAAGATCAATGTGTATTTTACCTAAAATGCAGTAAAAAGATAATGTGAGAACTGTGTTATATATACAATATATATACAATAGAACGACGAAAAACAATGTCGCTTTACATTAACTAAATAGTGGTCACACTGTAATAGATTTTTCTCCTGCATGTAACTCCCAATCACTACCTATATGCTGTACTGTTTGAGGGATACATCCACACTTACCCATTCCAATGTGATTCTGGCAGCCATCACACCAAATGTTATAGGGCATCTCAAATCTGGGAAAGAAGTGACATGTTTATGCATGCTTCAGAAACATTCAGAATTTTACTTAGTGGGAAAACAAGCCCTATCAGAATAGAAAGGGCACCACTTCCAATGTTTCCTTGCTATGACTAGGATGTAGTCAACATTTCTTGCCTCCAGAACCCAAGAGTTCCTGCTCGAAGTACAGATGTGGCTTGGTGGCCTTACCTGATGATGAGGATGCCCTGGGAGAGTTTACGAGCTCTTTCCCGCAGTGGATGGCTATTGCGATATTTGTTAAGGGAGCCATGCTGCAAGAGAGATAGATAAAAGTCAGTTAAGCTTCTTGTACATAGATGGTACATTCATGAATTTTTCCACCTATATCTGGTAACAATTAAGAAGCCGTAGTATAAGAACAAAAAGAAACAAAAACTTTTTTTTTTTTGCTTAATTTCCAACTGAAAATCAACTGCATGCCTGGATTACTGTTCCTAAATTTTCCAAAGTTTTTTTTTTTCTGGTTTGTACTCAAATACTTGAATTGGCTGCCAATTTGGGAAATCTGCATAATCTGATAATTCCACTTTATCTCCCTACTCACTGATGGCTTGGCTACAAAATTTGAGGTCATCTCAGAGAACTCTTTGGAAATACAGTATCTCTATTGCTTTGAAATTTTTTATGCAAAGAAGAATCATAATGTTTTAAACAAATAAATAACGCTCCCTTCCTAATTTCTTAGCAGGAACTTCTGAGATAATTCCAAAAGGTCTTTATGGCTCTACACATTCCTTTACCCCTTCACCCCTTCCTTCCTGCAGAGCCTGCAGACCAATCAAAAGATTTGGCCAAAGGTTCTGACAGATCTGTACAATACACATTTGTAAATTTTCCTTCAGACTTTGTTAGTATATGAAACAAGAGGAAAAAAACATTGTTTTTTCTGACTAACAAGAAGAGACTAGTGTTGCAATTCCAGATATTTCTGAAGGCTATTGAAGACTTGAACTATTTCAGCCAAACATTTGGTCAGAAAATGATGCTGAGACTTCTTTGATCTCCTATGTCAAGAACCTAATGGGGAGAATCCAGCCCTCCTTGTTCCCGTGGACTTCTCAGCTTTTGATAAAATTGATTATGGCACCTTTTTGGACTACTGGCAAGACTGGACTTTTGTGGCTCTTTTCTGCAATACATTTGGGTCTTCTTGTCCAGTTCAGTGCAGTAGATAGTATACAGAGAATTAATGTTTGACACCAGAAGGATACTAAAATAGCCTAGACTTCTAGAGATGGAACTGGTGCCATGAATTTGAGGTAACAGCACATAGCTCTTGCTATCTTTTTGACCTTTTTGCTGGTCAGGAATTTGGGATACAAATTTTAATTCTACGAAAAGTAAAATAAAAATTTAAAAAGTAAAATATAATTGAAGTAACAACAACCAGAGCAAAAAAAAAAATCTTCTAAGTGCCTAATTTATGTTCTTTCTGCAGATAATTCTTTGCCCCAGATTCCCACATATTAGTATTAATTTAGGAAAAAAGGCACTGCTATGAGAAGGGACATGCTTAGGACCATTAATCAAATCAGATATCCTGAAATTAAAATCTCTTTAGTTACTTGCACTTCGGCTGATTAAGGGACAGATCAGAAGCTGAAACAGAAACAGATCAGTTGTTGCTGGCAAGCAGACATCATACTCTTCCTACCTTGTTGATTGTGTAAAAGTAAATAAGGGAACTATTTCCTATAATAAATAGTACTTGTTCTTCCAAAGAAAAATACAATAGCCTCTGAATCATCTTACGCACAACTAAAACAAAAGCCAAAATACCCTGAAATTCCTTTTCCACTTCAATTATTTCAATTGTATTTCAATTCATACAACTATACATAAAAGCAGAATCCAGAAAGTTTAACGCTTACATTTAATTCTATTTTATCTTATTGAAGTCTTCTGACACCAAATACTGACCCTGTATTTTAACTAGTAAATTTATCCTGTGAAAGCCCTATTTGTTTAAATTCCTTGTTATGACCCAATATTCCAACTATCTCCCCTTCCCCCAAATCTTGAGTTACTCCGACATTCCAGATGGACCTCTTACCTTGGCTGGATCAAAATCAGGTGGGTAATACTTGTTGACTCCTTTCCTTTCCCCCTGTGAGAAACCAAAGAAACCAAACCATGTTGTTTGATAGCAAACTGAGTAATTTGAAGGGCACAAACATTCTCCAGAATTGAGGTAGATTAATTTATACAAATGGTACCACCACAGATTCAGTCCGCAAACTACCACCAAATAGGAAGCAGCTCTTTAATAAGAAGTATTTCTCATTATTTAATTTATATTCATCACAATCTTTGACAAAAGAAGCCAGCCTTCTAGGGACTCATGCAAATTAAGGACTAGCTCATGTTTGGCAGTACAGAGCACCATGACAGCTACCAATTGTAGCAAAGTCAAATTTCCACAGAGGTCCTGATTGTGAAATAAGATTTCCATGTGGGATTGGATAAATGCTATTAAGTGTAAACTGTAACTATATATATTGCAAAAGGAGTTGCATCTATCCTCATGAGGTTCAAGAATGACGGAAGAGAAATTGCAGTTGTGGATTTGATACAAAATCCTACATTCACTTACCATGGTGATAGTGATTTAGTCAGGCAAGAGTGAAGGTCTAGAAGAAAAACCAGAGAATGTTATTTCTAGGATTCCCTTGAAATGAAAACACATCACTTTTGGGAGCACACAAGCCAAAGCCATTTAGACTCAGCAAAACAACCTGCTTTTGATGCCATAATTCCAATATGGAACATGCAATGAATACACAATACCATGCCTCTGAGCATTGTGAAACATCCTTTAGTTATTGCTTAGCAACAGTCTAAATATGCAACAATGAAGTTTAAAAAAATTCTGGTAGAGGTATCATAAAAAATTAACAGTAAATCTGAATTCATCTCATTTACAGCATCTCATTTTTATTTTGTTTTTATTTATTAAATTTATTTGCCACCCATCTCACAAAGATTGTTACCAAGATGCCTCTAAAATACCGAAAGCAGGGAATGAAGTTGACTCTTCTCCCTTGTTGGCTTCCAATATTTAAATGTACACTGTTTCTGAATACAGCACTTTCCATTAAACTATCAATTGAGCAATCATTATAGGTTTTTTAAAAAAACCTCAAATCTCCAAGAATAATTTTCCATGACCCTGAACAGAACTACCTTTCAAAGCTTACATCTTTTACGAAGCCTCATCCTACATCAAAATTAAGCATATGAGTTCAATGTATGTTTCCAACACCAATATATAAAGCTCCTAGCATATTGGACATCAATCCCATTATTCTCAATTGTTATGCAAGTAATAGAAGTTAATGTCCAACATAACTTGGAAGCACCAGGCTGTGAAGTTTGTTCCAACTCCTTCACAATTTCCAAAATGCAGTCACCCATTATAGATTTACATATTAGCATAATACTTGGATTTTATTAGGAAAGGGTTTATAAACAATTTCACAATCAGCAAGTTTAGCTGGTGGCTCAAATGCAGCCTCCACCTTTATAATCGACAGGTTGAAACACATTGTGTTGTTGTGAATCCTACAGCATATCCATCACCACTTACTTCAGGCACTTCAGAAAGGTGAGAATACAACTTCCAACATCTCCAGTTGGCTGGTTAATCAAGGTACTGTAATGCAAAGACGAAGGACATCAGTTTGGGAAAAGTTCCTATCTACAGTACGCATCCACGATGCGGTCCCCACAAGTAAGGCACTCCCCCCCACCTTTTCCACAGTCATCAGAAGGATAGAGAATGAGCAACACCATACCCTTCTTGTGCCCCCAAATGTGGGCACTCAGCAATAAGGTGCCTACTGTCCAGGGGAGGAACCTCATTCTGTCCGTCCCGAAAAAAAGGGGCGATGGGGGGGCGTGTTAAGGCCTGGTCAAGAATGGAGGGGAACCTGTCTGGTTTCTAGCCGAATATGCCCCCACCGGGATAAGGAGGGCAATCCTAAAGGGAAATGGAGGGGGGGCGCACCGCTCCACTAACCTCCCTGTCCCTTCGCTTGCTCTTTTTGACTCCGCCTCTTTCGCAATTACATCATCAAACCGCGCCAGAACAGCTTGACTCCCGAGCTAGCTGCAAGCGCCGGATCCCGTTTCTGCGTGGCTTCTCCTCGCGAGAGTACCCGTAGGTCGCTTCTGCCGGCAAAGCGGGCAGGCGCTTGGTCCGAGAGGAGGTAGTTCTTTGAATCCTTTGGGCAATTAAAAGGCAGCGGCAGGTTCGAAGAGCCTGCCTGGGATTATGGGACTTGTAGTCAAATAGTGGGGAGGAGGAGTTGGGGAAGGCGTATCTGTACCATAGAATAGGGGTCTCCAATCTTGGCAATTTTAAGCTTGGCGGGCTTCAGCTCCCAGAATTTCCCAGCCAGCTTTGTTGGCTAGGGAATTTTGGGAGTTGAAGCCCGCCAGGCTTAAAGTTGCCAAGATTGGAGACCCCTGCGAGCAATTCGGAACGTCGCTGTCCTCGAATCCGAACCGTTCTTCTAGTTGAGGAACATTTATTATACAGATATCTATGTAGTTTAATATCCAATTATGTTGACAGCTATCCTCCAGCGTGCATTTTGTTAGGAAATAAACCCCTATTGAGGGGGGGGGGGGTGTTAGTGCTTTGGTGTCCTGGTGACCGCCTGGACTAACAGAAAATTAGTTTTCTCGCCAAGAGTTCAGAAGAGGCTTTCCATTGCCTTCTTCCCAGGGCTGAAAGAAAGTTAACTTAACTGGCCTTGTGCCAGAACTCGTAGTCTCCCATCTGTCTGGTCTGGTAACTTAACCACACCAAATTGGCTCTCCAGTTGAGTGGGGGGGGGGGACTTTATTCCAACTCAGATTGTATAAATTCCTAGGTGTGCATCAGGCAACTGAGTTTAGCATTAAAAAAGGTGTAAAATTTATTGAACATAACATTTTTAAAAACTGTCCAGATAAAAGTTACAGACATCTAGCTTAATTTTGTTTCCAGGAATTCTTTAGGTAACTGATATTTGATCGTTTTTATTCATACAGAACTGAATAGTTTACAAATGATGCACATAAATTTCTTTTCTTTTGTACAAATAGTATTTTTAAAACTGATTTTGGGAGAGCAAATATTGCTCATTGCTTATCAGTTACGATTCCCAATAGCATTTGTGAAAAACCATTTCAATAATATTTTTCAAACAACCTATTGGTTTTTAGATATGCTAGCTAATAGGCCAATCCCCGTTCAATTAAAGTTTAGCAGATCTCTTTGCCAGTTGAGGTGTACATTTTACAATGACTCCCTTATAGATTTTGTCCAGTGTCTTAGTGCGACTAAGTTGTGCTGTCAGTTAACAAGCCAGAAAAAGCCTACAGAGCAAGGTTTCAGAAATGCTTTTCAGCCCCATTGCTACTAATGGCTGCAAGAGGAGAGTATTATATTATGTAGAAGGAAAAAACATGTTGCCTCTGTGTGTATATGTGAGGGCCCAATTGGGGCAGGTGCACATATATGGGTATGTGAGAGTATCTAATCAAGGTGGATACATGTTTGTTTTCATGTGGCATTTGTGTATGTGTACGTGTGCACCTGGAAGCACAAGGCAAATGGCACTTGGTTCACTCTGGGTCAAGTGATCAGGAGAGAAGTGAAAGGGGGCTTAGAATGGAGGAACCGGCATCATTTTGAATCTCTGTTCAGTTGTCCTTCCCATGAGTGTTTGCAGGGAGAGGGGGCATTTTTTCCCCTGCACTCCAAGCTGGATCAGGCCTATTTCTGACCCTGATCAGCCAATAGTAATTTATTCAACAATAGGTGATCACATATTAACCTAATGCAACAAATGCAGGCATAGTCATGCAGTTTTCTATCTGTATTCTGAAAACAGACAGGAAATTAGAATAACAGATGGTACAGCAGATGTAAAAAGTGCCTCTATTTGAATTTTTTCATGTTTTATTACTCCCACAATTTAAAGGGGCACTGCAGTTATTTCAACAGTTTAAAAATTATCATTCCATTATTTCTTCGTTTTTTTAATTCAAATCCAAGGACAGTAAAAATCACTTGTGGCACTTTTAATTTTCCCTGTCTGAAGATATATTTGAATAATACGGTATAACCTCTTTTTAAAAAAATGCTTTAGGAAGTTATGGGATTTTGAAGATGGAAATTTTAAAAACCACAAGATCAATATATATGGATATATAATTTGACTTTAATTTACATGTCTCAAACAGGGTGGAAAACAAAAGCTTTCCTATCCTGATAAGGCAACTGTGAACTATGATAAATCTCAAGAGAGTCAAAGATTACACAGGTTGTAGAAGCAGTAGTTTATCTCCTCTCCCTTTTTCCTCCCAACCCTCTCCCTCCATCCCACTAAACCCTATAGAGTCCATCTTCACCATTTCTTCTTGTGCTCATCCATGGAAACTCCCCCAGGTCCTAATGCCACAACAAGCAGCAGGCCACCTATGACAGACATGGTCTGGAAAAAGTCATACTTGAGGAAATCATGAAGGGGGCTGTAGCTGGAGATGTTCCAGAAGGCATTCTGAATCAGGTTGATGATGAAAAGCCAGATGACCAGAGTAAGAGCAGCAAGCTTGGTCTTGAAGCCAATCGCTACCAAAATAATAAGAGCCATGCCAAAAATATCTTGGAAAATCTGGGAAAGAAAGGACAAATGCAGTATATTAGCTCCTTAAAGCTTCTTGCTTAATGGCAATTTTTTTTCCAGATCCAAAATATACTAAAGATACAATTTCAGGATTTCAATTTGCCTGAAATGCACTAAAACAAGATAAAAATAAAAATATAAAATAAATTCTATCACTCCTTATTGTTTCATATTATACAAATACACACACATATATATTTCACATGATTTACTATAGTTTTGCTGTAAATGTTAAGAATGGCAAAGTGTAATGCAGTGGTTCTAAAGTGGTTCCCAAACTTTTTCAGTCCACCGCCCCCTTGGTGGTATGCTACAAACTCATCCTTGGTGCCCCCCACCCAGGGGTGGGCTTCAAATTTCTGTGGGTGTGGCCTAATTTGAGGGGATGGCTTGCTGGTCACGTGACTGGATGGGCATTGCTTGCTGGACACGTGACCAGGTGGGCGTGGCTTGCTGGTCACATGATTGGCTGGCGTGGCTTGCTGGCTGGGCGTGGCTTGGTCACATTACCGGGTAGATGTTGTTTGATGGTCATGTGACTGGGTGGGCATGGCCAGGTGACTGGCAAACCAAATACAAGTGGTCCTCACTTAATGGCCGGTTGCTTAGCAAGTGTTCTAATTTATGACTGGCCTCCCCAGAGCTACTTGACCTGTTTTTGGAGTTTTGACAGCCATGCACACATATACACACACACACTCCCTTCTAACCCTGCTGGAGCAGGTCATTAGACTAGAATTGGCAAAGCATCTCTGATTAGATTCTAGTAGCAAATAAAATCTAATCAGAGATGCTTTGCTGATTCTTGTTTATTTGTATTTCTTTATTTTATGTTGCTGAATTGCACTGACATGTATGTCCCTTCTTGTGCACAGCCCAGAAGCTTTTGTGATTCTTTGCAGCAAAAATTACCGACCTCTGGCTTTGCTCTACTTTTCAAAGGCGCTGCCACTGCTGCGTTCTAGGTGCCGGCCCCGCAGGTCCACCCCATTGAGCCCACTGCACCAGAGGGACCTGCCCAAGTAAGTCCGAGTGGAGCCATGCACCAAGTCAATGGGGTGAGCCTGAGAGAGGGAGAGAGAGAGAGAGAGAAAAGGAAGAAAAGAAAGAGAAAAGGGAAAGAAAGAAAAAGGGACAAAGAAAGAGGGGGATGGAAGGAAGGGGCAGAAAGAAAAAGAAATGAAGGAGAGAGGGAGGAGAAAGATAATGAGATATCTATTCTAGTCCAATCACCTGTGTGAGTGTGTGTGTGTGTGTGTTCTTCTTGTAATTTACCAGTACATTTTGGTTTTGCCTTCTTCAGAATTGGCACTGTAATATATTGGGGAAAAGTAATTTTTTAGGTTGGAGATCTTGTCCAATGGATCCTGTTTAAAGCCTCAACAAAATGTGAGAGCTTCCGGATAGTCTTGACCATGTTTTGTCCACAAAACCTTTAATAGAAGCCAAAGATGTTAAAATGTGCTGGCAAAGATGTTTCAATGTGGAAAAGGGCCTCAGTCTAAACTAGGCCTCATTTCAATCTGATGCATCAGCGCTCTCCCTCTCTCTCTCTCCCCCCTTCCCCTCTCCCTCTCTCCCTGACTGAATTTGCCTGCGGGGCCGGCGCCTCAAGCATGGATGGATGGATGGATAGAAATACAGAGAGAGACAGACAGATAGGTAGGTAGGTAGATAGATAGATATATTGATAGGTAGGTAGGTAGGCAGGCAGGCCTTTTGGATGAATGTATGGATAGGTAGGTAGGTAGGCAGGCAGGCAGGAAGACAGGCAGGCAGACCTTTTGGATGGATGGATGGATGGATGGATGGATGGATGGATAGGTAGGTAGGTCGATAGATAGGTAGACAGACAGACAGACAGGTAGGAAGAAAGAGGAAGGGGACCTTTGACCACATGCCCAATATCCAGGATCCCACTCAGCCAAGCCCACCCCTCTTTGTAGCTGCCGTGCCTGACATCAAGTTCACAGGCTGCCCCTCCCACCAGGGATTAGCCTCCCAAGCTGTCCCCCGGGACACTCACGTCGTAGAGGGCAGTGCTGTTCCCTCCTTCCTGGAGCCGGTACAGGGCAGGGTTGAGGAAGCCCAGGCAGGAAGCGGCGGCATGTTGGGAAAGTAGAGCAATGTGCCGCCGCCGCGTTCGAGGCACCGCCCCCACAGACACGTCGGGAATACTTTCCCAACATGCCGCCGCTGCCTGCCGCCCACTTTGGGAACCACTGTTCTAAACCATTTTGAAATTTAGATCCTTTAAAATATATTTTACAGCCATAAATATTAATATCTCACTATTTTTATGAAATTCTGAAATTGCGTACCAGCAGCAAAGTGTGACAATGACTCTGGAGAACAAATAGCTCTTGGAAAGAAATAAGGAAATACTAACGATGTTTTAGCGAGAGAAATGATGTTTTAGCAAAATCAGGCATGATATTCCGCTCTGAAAAAAAAATCGGGGCTGGCCAAGAGACCCCCCGCCGCGCGCCCGGGGAGCACCCGCTGCTTTCCCTCGCCAGGGCCGGGCGGCGGCGTGTTGCACGGAGGCTGGTCTGTGGCTGGCCCAGCTCCCTTTTCCTGCCGCTCAGCGGCCTCCGCCGCACCGCCCGGGCTCCGCTCAGGTATCCGGCTGGGGCTGTCAGGAGTTGCTACCGCCGGCGCAGCTCACGCGGCTCCAGTCCCGCGTTGCCTCGGGAAGGAAAGGCAAAACCAGGAGCCGCTGCTGCCATTGCAAAGCGCCGCCGCGGCTCTTCCTTTTGCCTTTCCCTTCCTGAGGCAATGTGGGACTGGAGCCACGTGGAGCCGCGCCAGCAACTCCTGACTCGAGGCCTCCGAGGGGAGGGGAAGGAGGAGGAGAAGGGGGGGAAAGGGGGGTGATTCCCAAAAAAATCGGAATTCCGATTTTAATCGAAAGAATATCATGCCTGCAAAATTCACATGAAGTTCTGAAGCAGCGGTCCCCAACCTTTCTGTAAGCTGTGGTGGCACAGTGGTTAGAATGCAGTATTGCAGGCTAATTCTGCCAGGAGTTCAACCCTGACTAGCTCAAGTTGACTCAGCCTTCCATCCTTCCAAGTTGGGTAAAATAAGGACCCAGATTGTTGGGGGCAATATGCTGATTCTGTAAACTGCTTAGAAAAGACTGTAAAGCACTATAAAAGTCTATGCAGTGGTGGTTCAGCCTAAGGGTAGTAAAAAAAAAGGCTCCTATCAGCTGAGAGGAGAAGGGAATAAAGCCTAGACAATCAGCTGAGAGGATAAAAGATCGAAAAGTGCATGGGAGGGTGGGAGGGTTGCTCCTAGCTTTTCGTTTCTTCATCCTCTCTCAGCATGTGCACGTGCAATCACCCACCAAACTGGTAGTGACTAAGGTAGGATCCCACTACTGGTGCTGTGGCTGTTGCTTTCCAGCTTGGCGGATTGAGGGAGGGGAGAGGGGATGGTTCTGTGTGAGCAGCTCATGCAAATGCATGTGCCTGCTTCTCATAAGTGGAGCTGCACATGCGCGCTCGCTCATTGCTTGCACAGCTCACTTACAAACGGGCCACGACCCAGTCATGGGCCGCAGCCCAGGGGGTTGGAGACACCTGTTGTAGAAGAGTCTTCCTGTCTTTCATCACTACTGTAATTGGAACAGCCTGGACTTATAAACAAACCAGTCAGTGGTTGCAATTCACTGGCTGGGAAGACTTGTTTAAAACTGAAATACCCAATTAATTATCTGATTTAAATTTCAGACATGATATTCTTCCGATTAAAATCGGAATTCCGATTGTTTGGGGAATCGCCCCCCCCACCCTTCCCCACCCTTTCTCCTCCTTCCCCTCCCCTTGGAGGCCCGAGTCAGGAGTTGCTAACACCGGCGTGGCTCCGTGCGGCTCCAGTCCCGCGTTGCCTCGGGAAGGGAAAGGCAAAAAGGAAGAGCCGCGGTGGTGCTTTGCAACGGCAGCAGCGGCACCGGAGGCTCAGGCGCAGCGGCTCCCGGTTTTGCCTTTCCTTTCCCGAGGCAACGCGGAACTGGAGCCGCGCGGAGCCGCGCCGTTGGTAGCAACTCCTGACAGCCCCAGCTGGACACCTGAGTGGAGCCCGGGCGGTGCAAGCGGAGGCCGCTGAGCGGCAGGAAAAGGGAGCTGGGCAGCCACAGACCAGCCGTCTCTCCGTCTGATGGCCTCGGACGAATCTCTGCCTCCCAGCGCGCTTGGTCCTCCGCTTGCAGGCTTCCCCGGCCCCTTGCCGAGCGGGTTTTCCGCCCCAGCTCGGCAGGGCCCTCGCCTTCCCTTGCCTGGCCGGCCGGGCTCCTTGGGCAACCCGGCTGCCTCGTGCCGAGAAGCGCACTGCCAGGCGGGGGCCACGCGGTGCAGGGCAACACACCACCGCCCAGCCCTGGCGAGGAAAGCAGCAGGCGCTCCCCGGGCGGCGGCCTCGGCCCCGCCACCAGGGAAGCGGCTGCCCAGCTCTGGAGCTGATCCACACCTGACCGGCTGGAAAGGAAGGGTGTGTAGCGTTGGTGTTGTGTGTGCGATTTCTTGGCGCACGGCGCGGGGTCTCTTTTGGCCAGCCCCGATTTTTTTTTTCAGAGGGGAATATCATGCCTAAATTTGAGGAAGTGAATGAGTCATGAGTAGTACTACAGGTAGTCCTTGACTTAAGACCATAATTGAGCCCAACATTTCAGTTGCTAAGTAAGTTTTGCCCCATTTTTGCCACAGTTGTTAAATGAGTCACTGCAGCTATTAAGCAAATCATGTCATTAAGCAAATCTGGATTTCCCCATTGA
The DNA here is from genome assembly GCF_049901735.1 of Notechis scutatus. Lineage (NCBI taxonomy): Eukaryota > Metazoa > Chordata > Lepidosauria > Squamata > Elapidae > Notechis > Notechis scutatus. Next base: position 155,971,422 of record NC_142010.1, on the reverse strand, counting down.
CTTTGCTTGTCAGAAGCCATATATGAAGGTAACAAATGGTGATCACATGATCCTGGGATGCTGCAAACATCATAAATACTTGCCAAGTGCCCAAATTTTGTTCATGTGACCATGTGGATGCTGCAACGAACCGTTCTGTGAAAAATGGTCATAACTCACTTTTTAGTGCTATTGTCACACTGAACAGTCTCTAAATAAAGGATTGTAAGTTCTGGATTATTACCAGTACAGGTTGCGCTCAGGTTATGATGGCTGTTGGGCCCAGGATTGTCCTCACTAAGTATGTGGTAATAAAGGTGACATCATGTGAGTGCATTGTTCAGCAATGGCAACCTAGAAAATCCCAAGTTGTAATCCCACGACACATGGATCATTAAGCAGGAAGTGAAAGGAGTCCCAGATGAGGGTTGGGTGAAGCTTGGTGCAGATTGTGCGCAAATTGGAGGGTGCTGCAGTGGGCTCTGAACACAGGGAAGCCAGGGAAAGAGGGTGTGGCATTCATGTGTAAGTGCAAATACCAAGGAAAGATGGTCTTGGGTGCGTTGGTGTGAGTGCAGGGAGGGCAGGGGAAGAGACCTTGAGATATGCATGTTTTAAGTCCAGGGGAGACTAGGAAAGGACAGTGCGAGTGAGTAAATACGAAGAAGAACACAACCTCACGGAATGAGGAAGGAATGGGATGAGGGGAGTTTTATCCAAGCAAGGATGGATGCTGCAAGTGTTTTGAATTTCATTCACATGATCACAGGGGGTGGGGAAAGCATTGCAACTTTGAGGACTGGTTGTAAGTCCCTTCAGTACCATCATAACTTTGGCCAGTTGCTGAACAAATGATTGTAAACTACATACTTGTAGAATCATTACCTGACAATTGCTTAGACAAAAATAAACAAAATGACATGCCACTCACAGTGAAAGGACCGAGTTCAAAATGCAGAAGTGTCATGAACATGAGAACAAGGAGTAACCGGCCGCCAAGTTGCATGTACTGCCGTGGTGAGATATTTTCCACAATAGGAACTCCAGCAAACATAGATTTCCCCTCAGAGCGAGATTCTGCAAGTAACAAAAGCAATCCACCCCCAAGAGCCAAATTCCTACAAAGGAGAAGGGGGACACGCACACCCAGTATCATTCTTCAGGCTAGAATGTCAAATGTCACAATTTGTATCAAAGTAATATCTGGCACCTAGACTTTCCCTAGAAACCTTTTATTACTTTCTAACCTTATAATGTTTACTGTAAATCATTTGATGGGCTTTTTTTTCCTATATAGCATATATCACAAGGTAAAATGTATAATTCTGTCCTAGACGGTTTAAAGGTTAAGGAGCCCCTGCAGATTTTATTCCACCAGTTGTTGCTGACTATAAGGGGGAGTGCTCACAGCTGTCTGAAATCCACTGAGCCAGTGCTGTCCGAAGACATTTCTGAGGTGGTGGCCAGCCTGATGTCACGTGACACAATGCTAGATAGTATTACTGCTAAGAATTCCATTCTGGGAATGGAAAGAAGAGCAAAGCTATCACATAATATAATATGTAAATATTTCTTGAAAGCTGGACAAGAAGATCGAGCTCTCTTTTTCTTTCTCCCTGAGTATTAGATGCCCATTCACTTTGAACTCTGCTGAAGCATTATGGGAATCTCCCATTTTCTAACTATAGAAATCCAAGGAGGGAAGAAATGCATTCTCTTCTGGCAACCACCAACTTAATTTAGCCAAGCAACGAGGAAACTTCTATAATGGATGCCTCTGATTAATCACTACAAATCCTTGGAAGGATGCTTATTGGGATCCTGATGTTTCTGGATTGCCCTGGCCATTTATTATGATGGCCCTGAGGACTATTGTGTCAAAGGTCTCTGGTTAGCAACTCTCCTGCCATCCTGGTTTACAACTGACTCAGACTGATTCACTTGGACCAGTCACTATAACAGAAAGCAGAACGGGGAAACATAACTTTTCACGGGTTTGGTCAATAATCTCCTTAATGTATTCAAGAGTTAAAGGTAAAAAAGTTCAGTTGTAGATGCTTTGGGCACTTTATTTCTCAGTGTTGACATTCTTTCAATAGACAAGGGCTCCTAGAAACAAATTTAATTCAAGAGTGCTAAATGAAGGATACTGAAACAGAATTTAGCTAGAGGAAATCTTTTGAAGAGCAAAAATCACAAGGCAGTTGGATCAAGTTCCACTCAGTTGCTGAGCTGTGTATCATTAAACTGCTATCTTGGGGCTAGACCAATCCAGCTCTCCCATTCATTTCAAAGTAATTTGTTTCTATCACGAGCCTGGCAACAAAGCTCTTCTCAGGCATAAATTTAAAAACACAAACTTTTTAACATTAATTAAAATTAGCACCATTGCTTTATATGAATACATGGATGGAGAATCTTTGCCAAAATATCTAGCCTTGGGAAGACAGAATATACAGTGCCTTAGGGCTTCACTTACCTCATTAGGAACTTGAGGTCCCATAAAATACTGTAGGCAATTGTCTGAAAAACAAACAGATGTTGGGAGATAGTAACTATGTGGGCACCAATTACCATTTTGGCTGAAGAGCCATTAACAATTATTGCAGGATTTCATGCATTCGCTTTTGGAATAGGAACCATTTCTCCTTGTCAAAGTACCACTGTGCATGTTAACTGGACACATTCATACAACGTATCTGATTTAGGCTTGGTTCTTTCATCTTTGGCTGGGGTCTCAGTCATCTTTGGAATGGCTAGTAAGCTGGCATCCCTCTATTTTTTCTAAATGATCAGAAGCACAGTAGCTCAATCAAAAGCAGTTGGGAGAGCTACTCTGCAAATAATCCCTTAGCAATGGGAGGCAACTGAGTGGGAGATTTCCAATTTGAGCCATCTTGCAGAGAAGTGATAACTAAGCATGGCTTAATTCCTCCATCAAGGTTTGAATAGTAGAACCTGGGTTCCCAAACTGCTGGTGCACCACCTTCACCATTATACTACATTTCTGTCTTTTTTAGAAAATATTTTTTAAAATATATTAATGATTAAAGTGTTGAAATACAAAGGGTATTAAATAATCAAATTAAATGCAAAGAAAGCAGAAAAAAGAAAAAAAGATGACAGAAAAATAGTGCTTAAATTAAAAAATAAATCATAGTGAGAAAGAAAAAGTGGATTGCATCTTTTCCTTCTCCTTCCTTTTTGTTGAATTTGTTTAGATATTTGAACTTTATATATAAATCAAGCACTAATCACTTTTTTAGTTTCTGTTTAAATCCTAAAAAAAAAGGTATTCCAGACATTTAAGTCTGCCTTGCTCTGTAATGCATCTGTAAACATATACTGTGGATATATAATGGCAATTTTGCCATTGCAGTGTATTCTCCAATATTAGTATACCAGTCAGAGGTGGGCTGCACATAATTTAATAACCGGTTTGCCTAGTGCAGAACCGAAAATGTGAGTGTGCACCTGGAAGCCACGGTGAGTAGAGCGGATGAGGTGCAACGATCAGCTGGGCTGCATGGGCGGGGCAAGCGAGCCAGAGTGTGAGATATATAAGACGGGACAGCACCGGGGTGGCTGGGCCCAGCCGGTGGTCAGAACTACCTGTACGGGCAAACCGGTCCGAACTGCAGCAGCCCACCACTGATCCCAATCCAATATCATAGCCAAGATATCTATTTTCCAATATTGTGGTAGGCTTATTCTTGCTGTGGTCAAAATGTATCTTGCTAAATAATTTTTATTTATGTTTTTTAGGATTATGCCTAGTAGAAACACCAGTTTTTACTATTTTTTCATGCATTTCTTTCCAATAATTTGTGAGATTTTTTGCATGACTATCTCGTTATAAAATGATCTCTTGTATTTTGGCATTTCCAACATTTCTGGATTTTTGCTTTATCTATCTACCACTGGCAATGTTATAGACCACCTATAGAACATTTTATACCAATTTTTCCTTAAATTGTAGCTTGGAATAAATTTTAATAAATTTTCCATAGCTCTTCCTATTGGTCCATTGTAATTATTTCTCTCAAATTTTGCATCCATTTTATGATAGTTTTTAATTTGTTCTCTTTGTCATATTTCAGCAACAATTTATAAATACATCCAAGTATATGATATTGGTCTTATATAAGCATTCAGTTTTCGGTTAACAGAATTTGAAATGTTTGAAATGCTTTTCTGGGAAATTTAAAACTAGACTAGAGACTATAGCGCGAAAAACATAGTATATGAGAACTTCAAAAAGGTTATACTAATAATCTGCTAATAATAAGGAGCCTGATGGTGTCCTAAAGCTAATGGGATTTATTCAATCCTGTTAAATTTTCATGGGACGAAGAACAACGAAGCATAGGAGATAGTATGCATCATTCTAATGGTATGTGTAGATCAAATATGTAAGAACAAAATGCTCTGTTCACAAAAGCAGCTGCAGGTGGTACCATCTTCAAGACCCTGCTTTTTCCAGCTACTGCTATTGTACAAGAGAGCACTTCTGTTTTTATCTTACATATGGACTTTGTTGTGAATCAATAAAAGTGAATAACCTAAATGCAAATTAGGGGTTGAAAACCTGCACACTTGATTGGTCCTTATACAACAACTTGGGATTGGGCCAGAACCAGTCCCTGATTGGCCACTTTTGGGACTGTTCTTATTGGTTAGTAGTTTGAACTTGTTGCACATTTTCATTGGTTAATAGGGCAGCAGCTAACCCTATAAAAGGGTTACTGCTGCCCATAGCATTGCTCTGTTATGTTCTATCACTTTATTAAAGAGTTGAAGTCACTGGTCAGATGTCTGGTCTCCGTTATTCTCCATACTTAACACTGGCGACGAGGATGGGATCCGGAGACCGAAGAGCTGACTAACCTACAGAGCAATTAACAGAGCACGTGGTCGAACACGCACCATCAACGGCAACATGGCCAGCGGTGCCGCACCACCCGCTCCATTCAACCCAGAAACCGAAGACTGGGAGGCCTACATGGATCGGTTCCAGATGTTTCTGGAAACCAACAATTTGAAAGATGCGACAACCGGCAAAAAAAGAGCTATCTTTCTAACTCATTGTGGACCAACCGTGTTTAAAATGGCAAAGTCGCTGCCAAGCCAGCAGAGGTAAAAGAAATGGACTGGGACGCCCTCGAGCCGTTACTACGGGCTCACTACGCGCCCACCGTGCCAACCCTAGTAAGAAGACACGAATATTACCAGAGGGACCAACGGAAGGGCAAAAGCCTTGCCAATTACATCGCGGACCTCCGGAACCTAGGAGGCCTCTGCGGGTTCGCAGACTTAGAAGAAGCCCTCCGGGACCGCCTGGTTCTGGGCCTAGAAGACGGCGCTATCCAGAGCAAAATTATGGCTAAGGGGGACATCAGCCTCACCGATGCCCTTAAAGAAGCCTCGGCAGCGGAGGCGACAAAGAAGTCGGCAGCCCAAATGCGCCGCACCAACGCACCGCTACGTAAACTCGCCACTGATACCTCGCCTCGCCAGAGAGACACCGGTATCAACTCACCACGAAGACCTAGAGTCCCCGCCCGACAGCGATGAGGAAGAGGTCAACTGACTTCGAACGGAGAGAGACCAGTCCACACAACACTCATTTCGACCGCAGCGGGCTGTGGAGCAAATCACCCACGATCCGGCTGCAAATTCCTCGACGCACTTTGCCGCCATTGCGGGAGACGCGGTCACATCGCAAAGGTTTGCAGAAGCAAACAGAACTCCAAACCCCGACAGGCCGAATTTCAGTCTTCCGGATTCTTCGGCACACACCGAGAAAAATTGAACCACTCCTACAGAAACAAGCCGTCCACCACTTCCACCAGGCGTGAAGAAACCAGGCGGGAAGAGACCCACCAAACAATCACCATAGGCCACGCTACATCCCTTGATGCCGGGAAAATCCGAGTAAAAGTCGCCATCGAAAACAAACCTTGCGTGATGGAGGTAGACTCGGGATCTTCCCTCTCAATGGTGTCGTGGAAAACGCTCCAACAGCTTATTCCAACGATTCGCGCCAAGACCTTAACCCTCAAAGGGTTATACTCAAAGACTATCAGGGCAACCGAATTCGCCGCCGGGTCCCGCAGATTCCAGGTCTCATTCAAGGACCGCACCGTCGCACTACCACTGACTGTCGTGGATCGAGATAGGCCTGGGGTCTTCTAGGCCTTCAGTGGTTCAGGCCGCTCAGAATCACTGTAGCCGGAGTCCACAAGGCCGAAAGCGCCGATTGGGAAGAAGCACTCGTGCAAGAATTCCAAGACGTTGACGGACTGAGCAAGTATAAGGGGACCCCAATCTTCGTTTAACTTGAACCCCTGAAATAGCACCCATCCGCCTTTAAGCCGTTGCGTCGGGTGCCATTCGCCTTAAAGCCTAAAATCGACGAACAACTCAATAAGCTGATAGCGCAGGCGTACTGGAACCCACCCGACCACGCCCGTTGGGAAACCCCGATAGTGACGCCTATCAACCTGATGGGTCCCTAAGAATTTGTGGAGACTACCGGGCCACATTAAACCACGCACTGCAGCAAAGTGCTTATCCAGTACCGGTGGTGCAACTTCTCCATTCCTGGGTGGCGGAAAGTTTTCACAACCAGATCTAGCCCAGGCGTATCAACAATTGCCTGTAGACCCAACCACAGCCGAGGCGCAAACGATCGTAACACATAGGGGCGCATTTAAATGCAACCGCTCCAATTGGGTAAGCGTCGCCCTGGAATCTTCCAGAGTTTAATGGAAAGGTTGTTACAAGGGATAAAAGGCGTTGTCCCATATTTCGACGATGTACTCATCGCCGCACCTAACAAAGACATCCTAGAAAAACGACTCAGAGAGGTTTTACGAAGATTCCAAAATGCAGGCCTCAGAGTAAAAAAAGATAAATGCCAATTATGTACCGAAAAGTAGAATTTTGGGATACCTCCTGGACAGCCAAGGAATTCATCCCACCGAAGACAAATTACGAGCAATTAAAAGGCACCCACTCCAAGGAACAAGGCAGACCTACAGGCGTTCCTTGGACTTATCAATTTCTATAATGTGTTTTTACCCCACAAAGCAACAGTAGCTGAACCATTGCATAGACTATTAGACAAAAAGCAACGTGGGTTTGGGGACAACGGGAACAACATGCTTTCCAACAAGTAAAGAAATTGCTAACTTCTGATTCAGTACTTATGCAGTACAACGAGACTCTGCCACTCACTATCACGTGTGATGCATCACCTTTGGGGTTGGGGCAATTCTGGCCCACGTGTTACCAAACGGAGCGGAGGCCCCCATCGCGCTTTTTTTCGCGAACCTTAGCTAAAGCTGAACGAAATTATAGTCAGCTGGACAAAGAAGCTTTAGCTATTGTTGCTGCAGTTAAAGATTTCACGAATATGTTTATGGCCGGCGTTTACAATAATCACTTATCATAAACCGCTACTGGGGATCATTGCGGGTAATAAACCAACCCTGTATATATTGTCCCCCAGAATGACCCATTGGTCTGAATTCCTGGCGGCCTACAACTACACCTTGCAACACCGCCCGGGAAATCGATTCTCCACGCCGATGCATTGAGTAGAACACCGCTCCCAGACGCTGTTGTGGATCCAGCCCCAACCCTCTCAACACTACAGATTGAAGCTCTACAGGCACCACCCTTGACGGCTAGAGACATTGCTTTTGAAACGAAACGTGACCCAGTTCTGCAACACATACTACGCTGGGTTGAGGCGGCAAATGGCGGCAGAACGAGGTACAATTGAAAAGACCCTTCACAAAAGGTTGGCACACACGGGCCGCCCAGCCGCGGGGGGTGCGGAACTACGGGACACACCCCCAGCCGGGGCGGCACAGGAAGCGCGGTGCCGCAGCAAAGCAAAGGCCAACCCCACGAACCGGGACAACCCTGGAGCCACACCGCGAAACGGCCTGCCTATCTGAGAATCAGCCCTCACGCCCAGGGGAGGGGTGTTGAACAAAAAGGAACCTAAAGCAAGGTGAAACCTGCAGTTGGTCTTATACAACACTTGGACAGACCGTCCCTGATTGGCCACTTTTGGGACTGTTCTTATTGGGTGTTTGACTTTTGCACTTTTCAGTGCAAAAAGCCACCTAACCCTAAAAGGACTGCTGCCCATAGACCTTAGTCACACTTTAAAGGTTGAAGTACTGTCGAGTCTGTGCAGACTTAGCATGCAAACACTGTATCCCATGCTCTCCTTTGCAATCAGTGGCCTCTTATTTTCCACAGCTTAGAAATCTTTTTGTTCTCTTCTCTTTGAGTAGTGTACTCCTGAGAAGAGGATTAGCCAAGTTATCTCCAGTTCTTAGCAGCATAGTGTTTTGCACAATATTTCTGACACTATTATTTTTCACTATAATAAATCTGTGATGAAAGTAGAACAACTCAGAATCATGTGGTAACAATTACAAGAATCATGAAAAAACATTATGTATACACTTTCCCCCCCAAAATACGCAGAAGCTGTAGAAAAAAACTATCAATTGATTGTTTAATATGTATTAGCCAAAGTTAGTTGGTAACTTTCTTTAAGTTTCTAGTAATAATTATACAGATAGCTGTAATATTATAGATTTTCACGATACTTATAGAAGTCTGTATGAGTCCTGTATATATTAAACTCTAATGTGATTATGGAATAATAGACTAAATCCTGTTAATGAATTGCAGGATACATTCTGGCTGTGGGATTTGGATATTATTCTGTGTAATTTTCAACTTACCTGCAGAAAAATAATTCCAAATAGGCCAAAGCATGCATAAGGGACAAACTTTCTTGCTAGGACAAGTACACACCCAGCTAAAAGAGAAAAAAGAGTAACAGGTAACTCATGTTCCATGAAATTAAAATATAGAAACTTATTTCTCTCATGGTTCTTTCCAATATTTAGCTTTAAATAGCTTTATTAATAATTTTTGTTTTCAAAAATCTACAAATAATTTATCTTTTCACATTGATTTTGTTTCATATTGACTGTGAACCATCTACAGGTAGTCCTCAACTTACAACACTATTGGGACAACTTCCATTGCTAAGGGATGCCATGGTTTAGTGATTTGCACCTGATTTTACAAGCATTTTTACTGTGGTTGTTAAGTGAATCACATGGTTGCCAGGACATTGCAACCATCATAAATACATGAAGGTTGCCAAGCACCAAATTTTGATCACATGACCAAGAGGAATGCCACAACAGTTTTAAGCCTGAGGACCAGTTGTAAGTCCCTTTTTTCAGCACCATCATAACTTCAAATGGTCATTAAACAGTTGTAAAACAAGAACTGCTTGTATTGCATGTAGTAAGTACACTCATATACAAACAAACTTAAGCTTATCAGGGGCCCTTCTGATCTAGAAAACTATATAATCAGTACTTAAGTACTAATCAGTCTGGCTCTGATTAGGACTTGGAAGGGGTGCATTGGAGAAGTTGGCTATTCTAGAAAACACATCTTAGAAGGCAAAGCCAAATCGCTCCTACAAGAGTATGGATCCAGAGCTATATTTGACTCAAGGAAATTTTGGCCTTTCTTACAATCATTTTTTTTTGCTAAAATTTCAAGAATGTGGAATGATTCTTAGATTATTAACCTTCAAACAAATCTGCATTTTTTTTAAACCTACTGTTCTTCCAAGAAACTCAGGGCAACTTAAGTTAATCCACCTTTCTGCAGTAAGCTTCACGCTGGAGCACTGATCTGAGTTCAATTAAAGACCTTTTGATATTTTGGAGTAAGGTTTAATTCACTTAGTGATACTAAGCGTGAACAATACAGAGATAGTTCTTAACAAACATTCATTCAATGACCACTAAAAGTTACAGTGGCTCTGAACAAATGGTAGTTATGTCCAGTCCTCAAGGTATGGCCATTGCAGTGCACCTGTGGTTACATGATCAAAATTTAGGCATTTGGTAGCACAGGATTGTTTCCATCTGTGTATCTCCTCCCTCATTTCTGCCTTTTTGCTTGCCCTCCATTCTCATGCCCCCAGTTAACCTTCATCATCTTGCTCCCTCTGCTGACTAACCACACCTGGCCTGGCCCCTTCATGAGGCAGCTACTAGCCTCACAAAGCCTTCTTCCCAGGTGGGTTTCCTCACAAGACCTTGGAAGGAAAGCATGGCTAGCAGCTGCCTTGTGAAGAGCCAAGTTGTGTGTGTCTCATCAGCACTGGGAGCAAGAAGAGTGATGGTCAGCTGGGGTGGTGGAGCACAAGGTGGTAGGGACCTGAGTACAAGATGGGCAAGGGTGGCTGCATCTTCATGCTACATTGGGTTGCAGTGGCTGTGATTTCTCACCACTGCATTGAGATGTGGTCGCTGCTCTGCTCTTCTGGGGCAGTTGGGGCTTCATGCTTTCCTGCTATGTGCAGAGTGAGCAAAGGGCCTGTTGGTATGCTTTGTCAATACTGGACTCATCTCCACACTTCAGCAAAGCACCACAGGCCAGTTCTCCAGAAACATTTCAACATGAACTGCAGAACTTGTGTCTCAAGCGATCCTTGGGAATCAGCCAGCAGTCTTTGAAAGCTGCTGTTCCTTTCTGAGGCTTTACAGGTGAAGGGAGGCAGTGAGACGCATTTGGTATGTGGAGCCCTGGCAGGCAGGCAGACATGGAAATAAATGTGTGGTAGATTGAGGCAGCAGATGGTTTAATAACTGCAACCGAGAATACTGGGATTTTCATCACTAAACAGTACCATCATGCAATGTTCAGTCTAAGTCTCACTTCACTTAGCAATGAAAATTCAATCCAATTAGGGTGGTTAAGCTAGGACTATCTGCATGCATAGTTACAAATTTTCTAGCTAGGACAAGCACAGACTAAGCTAAAATGGAAAAAAGTACCTTTGCTAACAGTAAAAGAAATGCACTAAGAAAAGAAAATAGAGGCAATTTACAGTGTCTCATTTCTTTCTCATGTCCAACACTATCCATCACTTTAATGTTTTTTGAACATTTTACATTAATTGTGTAAATATTCTATTACAGTAGAATACTGATTCATTTTAGCAAACTGGGTTTTTCTGAATGCAGCCTGAAGGCAGGGGGAGGGTAAATTTATTCCTCTAATTGTTATTCCCAGTACTATTTTTCCAACTCTTCTAGTTTCATCCTGTTGTCTCACAAATACAGACATGAAAATTCACTAGCAATAAGAGAGAACACTCTATAGTTTACATTGAAGAGAAATGTTCTTGGACACAAGCAAAATACATCCTAAAAAAAAATCAGAAAAACAATTCAAAGCTGGCCACAATTTCTGCATCAAATCTGTGGAGGATATCATCTCACTGTCAATGTTCTTCCTAACCCCTACAAAGAGGAAGTCTTACCTAGCTGTCCACACATATTGATTAATACAAAAAGTGTGGCTAAAAGTACACCACTTCCCCAAGATATGTTGATGTAGTCCCGCTGCTCATTCCACTGGAGCCACATCCTGATGCCATCTTCCAAAAATGTGCTGATTAGGCAGAGGTGAGCCAGATGAGGTAGTACATGCTTTGTCACACGCAGGAACTAGAAGAATAGGGGAGAGGGAATAGCATTAGAAAGCCATTAGAAGAGAAGTCAATTTTAACAATAAACTTGGTCATGGGATCTTTGGGTATTTGAGCATTAAAAAGCAGTTACACTTGCTTAATTTATAAATGCAGAAAATACAGTTTTACTCTTGATGCAAGGTCACTTAGTATTAAGATTAGAAAAAGGTCACAACACCTGAACTTTCAGACTGCTGAATGAATCAAACTAAAGCTAAACTACCAACTACTCTTTTTTTTTTCTATTTCACCAAAATAATTTTTGTCCCTTCAAATATATGTACTTAAAACAGTGATGGGATTCAAATTTTTTTACTACTGGTTCTGTGGGCGTGGCTTGGTGGGCATGGCAGGGGAAGGAGACTGTAAAATCTCCAGAGGTGGTATTTGCCGGTTCTCCGAACTACTCAAAATTTCCGCTACCGGTTCTCCAGAACTGGTCAGAACCTGCTGAATACCACCTCTGACTTAAAATGAGGTGATGTAACAGAGTACAAGTGAATAGAAGCAAGATCAAAATCTACTGATGGCATTTTGGCTCATTTTCACATAGCCAGCAAGATGATAATGATGATATTTCTTTATTAAATTTATAATCTACCTTGCTGCTAGAGATATTGGATAGTTAAAAATAGTTATAAATATTTAGAAAAAGAAACCAACACAAAACAAAAAGGAGCAAAGATTACAGAGATATCAAATTTGGATGGAAAGGAAAAAAAAAAGGAGATTCATCAGAAGCCTGAGTTAGGAGCCAGACCTTAAATATCAGTGGGGGTGATCAGTCAAATCTAGAAAGGGTGTGTGTGAATTCATTACAGAGTGCTGCTACAGAGAAAGCACACTCCCAGAGTACCAATAGATGGCATTGTTTAATTGAAGGAATCCAGAGCATTCCAACCTTGCCAGATTGGATCGGCCAGGCAGATACTGTGGGAGTAAGACCATCTCTCATCTCTATGGATTTTAATCTCCATCAAGTTTAATGATCACAACTAAAATTGCCAATTAAACAAACAATACTCTCTGGCTTATTTTTGCTATTTCTTTTTCATCCTGTTTCAGTATTTCTTTCCTACAAAATATGAGTACTAACCTACTGTCTATATTTAGAGTTCAATGCAATTCTGCATACTGGTATATAGTACTGAATTAGTATCCCCAAAGTGTAGTAACTCAGATAGAGATTTGTAATTATATATGCAGATTAGGTTAGTATATAGGACACAAGATGCAACATATACTCTAATACTGAGTATTATATTATTCTTAGATGCAGTTGATAGACATGTATATCCAATACAAAAAGCATGTAGGTTCTGGAAGCTTGACCTTTGGAACTGATGGCTCTCTAATTAACAATTAGATTACTTAAGTCTTAATTTTCTTTTCATTGTTTTCTAAGTCCAGTGTTTTCCAATTAGCTGCTTCCAATTACTGATTAACATGGTTGTCTTTGTTCTATCAAGGATCCCAAATGTTCTTCAATAATTATCCATAAAGGGAATATATATGAATATATAAAGGGAATATAATTTTAATAGTAATATAAATATCTTTGTGCATGGTATTTACCATCTGCTTTGGTGAGCAGAAATTATGAAGGATATTTATACTTTAATTCCTTACGCTAATTAATGAACCATTTGTCCTACTTTAGGAAGTCTTTCTTTTCTCAAAAAATAATATATTTAGCTGTGCCTTCAAATCAGACAATTTTGTTTTAATCTAGCTGTACTTCTGACTCAAAATAAATTGCTTATTTTGACATTTGTTATCCCGCAAATTCAGACTATGTGGACAAAAGAACCAGCATTTACAAATATCTGAATATACAGCATTGAGCTAGGAAATAATCAGATTTCAAAGAGGTTGCTCTACTTGATATTGCTTTATTTAAAAATCTGTTTCCCTAAAAATCAATTATCTACTTTAAACAGGGACCTGCAGTCTGATCAAAGGACTGAATATATTCACTTATCTGTGATTTATCTAAAACCGGTTATGTAACTTGTGGGCTCCTGTCCAGAATCCAAAGAGCAACTATTTTTGCTCAGTTCTTAGCCAGCAATACTATATTGCTGGTAACATACTTATTCATTGATATGTCTTATTATTGAGTTTCCAAGATTTTCAGCTGGCTAGAAACTAATCTTTATAGTAAGCAAAGGAAACGCCAACATTTATCACTATAATAAAGGCTGAATTCACATAATAGATACAAGAATGCATGTGGGTTTCCATCTGAAATCATACAATTCCTGTACTGATGCCTTTGAATTTCTTTTTTAAATCCAAAGTTTCAAAGTTGGATCATCCATAATTACTTTAAAAGAAGAAGATGAAAAAGTAGAGTTTATATTTTTGGACCACTGAGAATTGCTCTTTTTAACATGTTCATCTATCTCCATGTTTTTATTCAGCGTCAGATTTATATGGATGTCTCCATACACACCTATTTTGACTGCTTGTATAATATTTGTGAAATTTTACAAGGGAATAAGAAATGGGCTCACTCTGGCCAACACTGAGTGGGCATACAGATACAACTTTTTGCATTTGCTATTTTAAGGCAGAGATGGGAAATCTGCAGCTCCAGAGCCATATAAAGTCCTTAACTTTTGAACAAACCATGACTGTTCAAAACCTTCTTGAAATGGAAAATTATAACCTAATATCTATAATAGGCAGATTATATTAGTTAGAAACATATATTTCCCCCTCACTATTGTGATGTGGTTTCACTTTGTTGCAGCCATGAAACTCCTAAAATAATAAATGTTGTTACTTCATTCTGTACAGGTAGTCCTTAATTTACAATCGTTTGTTTAGTGACCATTCAAATGGCGCTGAAAAAAGTGACTTATGACCAGTTTTCACACTTATGACCATGGCAACGTCCTCATGGTGATATGATCAAAATTCAGGTGCTTCATAACTGGCATATATTTATGACAGTTGCACTGTTGGGGGGTGGTCATGTGATCACCAGTTGTAACCTTCCCAGCTGGCTTCTGACAAGCAAAGTCAGTGAGGGAAGCCAGATTCACTTAACAACTGCAATGATTCACTTAACAACTGTGGCAAAAAAAGATCATAAAATGGGGCACAACTCAGTTAACAACTATCTTGGTTAGCAATGAAAATTTTGGGCTCCATTGTGGTTGTAAGTGGAGGACTAACAAGCTTTCTCTAAGAATAATTGTTAGGAATTCTGGTCCTACTTATCCTCTCCCAGCCTACATTTTTATTCAGATTGCTTGAAAGTTTGCACTTGATAGCAATATATCAGTAATAGTATGACAATGACATTTAGTTGGACGAACTGATTTGAAACATATTTTGATTAAATGACTTGTATTTGAAATTATTTTTAACCGAATTTGGGTGGTAAATGCAATTTAAGATACAGCATTTCTGCTTTTTGTTATATAGCCTTTATTACAATCTTAAACCTGCTGTTCTCTCATGTTTTGAACAAAATGGACCTCATTATTACTTATGCAGAACTAATACAAATATAATTGAACAATAATTGAAAGTCATAATTCAAAGGGGAAGATTAATAGTAGCTGTAACTCGTCCTCCTAAAGTAACTTCATAAGTTACATTAAATATGGAAGGAAATGTAAGTCATGTTGCCGTTTTCTTGTTGAGTAACTTACCTTATTAGAGAAAATTGATATGTATCTGTTTTGGGCTTTTTTTTACATGACATTTAAACTAACATTCCAGTTAGATAAAATTAAATATGTAAATTAACATTACTAGGCTTCTCAGATATGAAATTGTCATATTTAGAGCCAGTTTATTGTGATGCTTAAGGTGCTGGCCTAGAAACCAGGAGACGGTGAGTTCTAGGCATGAGCCTGTTGAGTATTGTGGGCCCTAGGATTGTTATGGAAAAAATAGAAGGCAGGTATGTTCCACATCTTGAATTGACCAAAATATATGTAATAATAACAGAACTAAGACCCATTAGCATCCATTATTTAGGAAAAATATTAATCTATGCATCAGTCAATTCAGACACAGAATGGAGCATCAGTATGGATCGTGGGCACTTAGATCAAAGGTGGTCTTCAATTTACAACCATACCTGAGCCCAGAATTACGGTCATAAGTCAGGCCGATCATTAAGCAGGTCGTCATGTGTCCAGCCCAATTTCATTTTTTTAGATGGTCATTAAGTAAATCATCACGGTTAAGTGACACCATGGTCATTAAGAACCCACTGTCTGCAATGGGAAATCAGAAGTAAACCAGTTTCTGGTAAAAAACAACAACCATAAATTTTGGTTGTGTGATCACGAAATGCAGCAAACAGCTGTATGGTAGATGCAGGCCAGTTGCCAAGTACCCAAAGTGTAATCAGGTGACCATGGGAGGGGGGGGTCTTCAAATCTGGATTGTAGGTACTTTTTTGAGTCTGTTGTAACTTTGGATGGTCACTAAGCAACTGGCCATATCTTGTACTGTGCCCATATACTAGTCTTGCATTAATATTGTGTATGCTTATTTTTTTAAGGAAGGCCTATATTGTATGTTTTAAAATAACAGAAAACTTGTAATTGTTCATATTCAAGATGTGCTGATTGCCAGAGGACTCCAAGGCAGGACACAGCATGCTTTGTTCATGCTGCTGAGTAAATGCATCTATCTTCCAAGCTAAATTCACCCCAAAGATTAAGAGTACAACTCTTCCACTGTGGAAATACCTTATGTGCATTTTTATAAAGATATTGGGGCGTTGGTCCTTACCTGATACGCCCCTTCTAGCGAGCCGCGAGGAGCATCCAGACTGTGGGATGTGCTTCTGAGTCCTCTTCTTTCAGGCTGAGCTTTAGACGAGGAACGCTCCGCCCCTCCCACGTGGCATCGCGCAGCGTCTCCCCAGTTTTTTGCGATAACGAGAAGAGAAGTTATTAATCCTATCTAATCAACTATTGGCTCCTTGGCTGAAAACAGGAGTCCCCACCAGACGGAGATGCTAGGGTGGGGCTGGATGCTCCTAGCGGCTCGCCTAGAAGGGGCGTATCAGGTAAGGACCAACGCCCCATTCTCCCTCGAGCCGCTCGGAGCATCCAGACTGTGGGACATACCAAAGCTTGGCTGTCCTATGGGTGGGACTCCGTCTGGCCCGAGGCCCCTCCGGATCATTGACAACCCTCTGTAAGACCCGCCGGCCAAAGGAGGCCTCAGCTGAGGCATACGTATCGATCTTGTAATGCCTGATAAACGGGGACGGAGAGGCCCAGGTGGCTGCCCTACAAATGTCAGCAATGGGGGCTTGTGTGGCCCAGGCCGCGAGTGGCTGCACTCCTGGTGGAATGGGCAGTTATTCCACCGGGTGCCGGCAGAGAATGGGAAAGGTAACACCTGGCGATGGTCGCCCTGATCCAGCGGCTGATAGTGGAAGGAGAAACCTTGAGCCCTAGTGTCTTGGGTTGAAAGGACAGGAAAAGAGATTCCGACCTTCGTAAGGACTGAGTGCGCTTAATATATATACGCAAGGCCCGTCTAACATCTAGGGTGTGCCAAAGAACCTCCCTGTTCCCGGAGGGTCTAGGGCAAAAATTTGGTAGAACCAGTTCCTGAGATCTATGGAAGGGCGAGTTAACTTTGGGTAGGAAAGTGGGGTCAGGCCGCAGGACGACCCGGTCTGCATGGAACACACATAGATCGCTCCTGACTGACAGAGCTGCTAATTCCGACACTCGGACGAGCAGAAGTGATGGCTACTAGAAAAACTACCTTAAAGGTGAGGAACTGAAGAGATGACTCCCTCAAAGGCTCAAACGGAGAACGTGTAAGAGAAACTAGGACCTTGTTGAGGTCCCATGTGGGAAACCTGTGAACAGTGGGAGGGCACAGGTTGGTGGCACCCCTAAGGAAGGATCTAACCCGGGGGTGATGGGAAAGGGAGCCGTAGTTATCACAGGAGACCACTGTTGAGAGGGCAGAGACTTGTCGTCTCAGGGTGTTAGGTGCAAGCCCCTTGCGAAGGCCTTCCTGAAGAAATTCCAGAATCTGAGCCACGGAGGGAGAGAGAGGATCAACCTGGGACCCACTACACCACTTGCAGAACCCCTTCCAAGTGGCATCATAAATTCGTGTAGTGGAGGGTCGCCTGGCGGCCAAAATAGTGTCGATGACATGGCTTGATAGGTTCTCGCTAGTCAGACGGATCCGCTCAACTTCCAGACGGCTAACTGTAGCCATTGAGGCTCCGGATGTAGAAGGGGCCCTGAGAGAGGGAGACCCTGTCCGGGGATCCGCCATGGGGCGCTACCGATAGGTTGCGGAGGTCCGCAAACCACGGTCGCCTGGGCCAATAGGGAGCCACCAGGAGAAGGACTGCCCTCTCCTGAATGAGTTTCTGAATGACTCTGGGCACTAGCGGGAGCGGAGGGAAGGCATATAGGAGCCCTGGGGGCCATGGGCAGCGCAGAGCATTGTGGTTCTCCCCCCGTGAGACGGATACCGGGAGAAAAACCGTGGAAGTTGTGTGTTGGATGGGGAAGCGAACAGATCCACCACTGGAAGGCCGAATATCCTGGACGCTTCCTCGAACAGGATGGATGAAGTCGCCATTCTGCTTGGTCCACCGTGGCCCTGCTCAGCCAGTCCGCCTGGGTATTGTCTATCCCGGAGATGTGTTCGGCTTTTAGTGATAGGAGGTTGGCCTCTGCCCAGCGGCAAAGGCGCCGGCTTCCCTCATCAGTTGAATTGACTGGGTGCCCCTTGCCTGTTGATATGGGCCTTGGCCGTGACGTTGTCTGTGAGAACGAGAACATGGCGACTGCGGATCTGGGGGAAGCAGCGCAGAGCCAGATGGACGGCATGGAGCTCTAGCCAGTTGATGCTCCATCTTTGTTCGGTCGGCGACCATTTGCCTTGCGCCGAGAGTGAGTTGAGATGAGCGCCCAACCGGATAGACTTGCGTCGGTAGTGACGGTGAGTCTTTGAGGCTCCGCAAAGAGGTGGCCTCTGTTGATGGCGGGATTGGTCCACCAGAGAAGAGACGTGAGGACCTTTGGAGGGACCTTGACTCTGATCTTCGAGTTGCTTCTTCCGGATCTTTGGAACGGGAGCAGGAACCACTGGAGGGGCCTGCTGTGTAAGCGGGCCCAGGGAATAATAGAGATGCATGACACCATTTTTCCCAACAATCTAGAGAGGTCAAGCAAGGCCACCCTCCTAGAACGTCTAATTTGTTTGACCAGGGTTTGAATGCTAAGAAACCTCTCTGGGGAGAGAAAACTCTCTCTGAGACCGAATCAATTATGGCACCCAGGTGGTTGATTCGGGTGGAAGGGTAAGTTGGCTCTTTTGCCAATTGACTAGAAACCCGTGTGCCCGTAGGGCGGAAAGGGTGACCCTGGTATCCCTGACTGCCTGGGACTTGGACGGGGACAGGATAAGGATATCGTCCAAGTAGCAGTGGAGGCGGACAGGAATGCTCCTGAGGTGGGCCGCCAGGGCCGCCAGGACCTTGGTGAAGGTCCTGGGGGCGAGGCCAGCCCAAAGGTAGGGCCACGTATTGATAGTGAAGGCCATTATAACAGAACCTAAGGAATTTGTGATGAGAGGGCCTGATAGGAATATGAAGGTATGCCTCAGAGAGATCTATGGAGGACAGCCAGTCTCCCCGCCTGGTGCCTAGGAGAATGGATTGCAAGGTGTGCATTTTGAATTTGCGCTGGATAAGGTGACGGTTGAGCCGTTTCAGGTCTAGGATGGCTCTCCAGCCCCAGAATGTTTGGGCACGACAAAGAGATGGGAGTAAAATCCCTTTCCTCTCTGAGCCGGAGGGACAGGTTGAATGGCCTGAATATCAAGCAGGTGATGGATGGCTGCCTCCATTAATGCACGTTTGGTGGGATCCCCTGAGGAGGGGATGGGAAGAAACGATCAGGGGAGTGGATTTGAACTCGAGGGTGAGACCAAACCTTATTGTGTCTCTAACCCATGCATCGGAAGTGGATTTGTCCCATTGGGCGGCGAAGTGGCGGAGGCGGCCACCAATGGGGAGGGAGAAGGAGGCTCTACCTTCTGCGGTAGGGCCTTCCTCCCGTACCCGAAAGGGTCTCTTATAACCACCCCTCGCCTGGTCCTGTCGCCTGAGTCCATGCGATCCTGGGATCGGAAGGAAGGGGGTCGGGGAATCTGGGCGGGAAGGGGTTGGTAGAAAGGGTGGGGAAAGCTCCTCCGAAAGGGCTGAGAGCCCCTGGTCTCCGATCTTCGAAGAAGGAAGGCAAGTACTTCCTCTTGCTGCGACCCTCGACCAGCAGGGGGTTCGAGGGCCGGGCCAAACAGTTTGTCTCCTGTAATAGGGGCAGTGGCCAGCTTGACCTTATTCTTTACGTCCGCCTGCCAGTGTTTGAGCCATAGCAGGCGACGAGCCGTGACGTGGGGACGTGATGGCCCTGGAAGAGAATTTCACCGACTGGTAAGTGGCGTCAGCCGAGAACTCGGCTGCAGCCACTAGCTTCGCAATGTCCTGGTGCGCCTCAGGTTGGAAGCAGGGACGTGTTCCCTGAGCTGACGTAGCCAGCGGATAGAGGACCTAGTGAAAAAGAGGCAGCGGTAGCTGACTTAATGGCCCAGGCGTCGGATAGGTGGGCCCTGCGCAGGGCCAGCTCCACCCGCTTATCCTCAGGTTTCAAGGCCTCTAGGGCCTCACTAGGTGTAGAGGAGGAAGCTAGACCCACAATAGGGTCATCGACCTCTGGAATGTTCAGGAGGCTGGACAGTGCCGAATCGAGATTAAAGAACCTCTTGTCTTGGCTAGAGGGTGTGGGAGGGGTCCCTGTGGAGGATAGTTGCTTCGCTACCAGATCTACGAATATGGGGGAAGGGATGACCTCAGCTTCAACCACTGGTTGGGTGAAAATGGAATCTTCTGGGCCCTCTGGGATGGGGGGAGGTCAGCAGGGGCCTGGGAAAGAAGGCCCGAGACATTCTTGGCCTTAAGAAGGAGGGACTTGAACATGTGTGGTTTGAAGAGCCCCCAAAGGAGGGTTGGTCAGTCGAAGTGCCCTCGTCCTCGGACATCTCCCCTCCATGATGTCAGTCTCTAAGGGAGGTTCACTGTAGCGGAGGATCCCATCTGGGAATCCTCCTCCTCGAAATCCCTAAAGTCCCCTTCCTCCTCAACCTGGGCCCCAACCGGAGGAGGGCTGTCCCTCTGAGAGAGTACCTGAGCAACCGGGGGACCGGTTGTGGAAGGGATCTGATAGATAAGGAGTCGTGCTCGGAGACTCGAGGAGAGAAGCCTGATCTGGACATGTGCTGTAGTTCCTCTATAACACTCTGGCGGATGGCTGATTCCATCCAAGCCCTGATGTGAGGTGGCACCTCAGATGTAGAAGGTTCGTCCTGGCGCAGACCAGCAGCCGTGGGTGTAAAAGTGGCTTCGGGTGTCAGACTCATCGTAGGACCGGGGGTCGGGAGACCCTGGGGCGAACTGCGCCTAGGTAGGGAAGAAAGGCCTGGGGGAGAGGTTGAATAGAGGTAGGGGGTGGAGGAGGAGGTAGAGACGGTTCAGAGCGGGACTCCCTTGAACGCCTGTCGAACTCTTTTCTAACGCCTTGTGGCGCCTTAAGGCGTCACGTTGAGAGGCCTTGGAAGGTTCCTTGTCCTTTCTAGAGCCCTTAGGTTCCTTGTCCTGCTTGCGCAAATAGTGGGACTTTGCCTTGGCCTTCAATGAAGGACGTTTAGAGGAATTGTCGTCTGCCATATTGAACAATAGAGATTAATAAGGGCGGTTGGCTCGCCCAGATCAGGCCTGGATAAGGCCGGGTGAGGATGAGGCTGGCCCGCTCCCCTTTGGAATTTTACTTGTACAGAGATAACAGAAATATAATATATATATATTTAGCTATGTAATCCTGTTTTGTTCCTTTCTGTAGTGCTTTTTATATTCTTTATATCAGCTGAATATACAGGTACTCCGATATATCCAATATCTTAAGAGAAAAATTGCTGTACCAAAAAAATTATTTCTTTTTTTGTTATTATTCCTTTTGTATTTGGATCAAATATAAATTCTATTATAGTTATTTCCTTGGATGTATATCTCTCAGTGCCGAATCAGTCGAATAACGCCTGAGGCCTAGAGTTGAATAGGAGGCCTCTGGCAGCCAGCCTCCAGACAACAGAAGAAAAAACCGGAGGGGGAGGCTGCAACTTCGCCCCGAAAAGGGCTGCGGGAGGCCAACAAGCACTAACCAAGACTAGCCAGGCAGTTCAATGGGCAGCTAGAAGGCTTTAACCCTAGGCCTGGAGATTTAATTCACCGCAGCTGAATATTAAATAAAAAGAAACTTTCAGCGCCCGGCCACGAGGTGGAGCCAAAATGGCGTCCGCGAGCTGAACTGCCTGGGCGCCTTCGGGACGGAAAGAAAAGGAAGGCTTGGCCGGTCAGCTCGGCGCTCCTAAAGCCTTAGGGGTGATAGCCCTCCCGGTTGGCGTTTAGGGTGGGGGGAATCCAGCGGAGGAGCGCGTGCCACAGGCAACGCGCAGGCAGCGACACGATCTGATAAGGGTGGGGGGCGTCGCGCTGAAGGCGCTGCGAGCCCGCAACTCGCCCTGAGGACAGGGAAGAAATTTCCCTTGAGTCCTGACCCTTTGCGCAGGAGGAGGAAGGAAGCAAACCTTATTAGGACGGAGGATTCAATGAAACAGCCAAGGAGCTCTTTGAAACGCAGCCTGATTCTTCGAGGCTGAGCAAAAGACTGGGGAGACGCTGCGCGATGCCACGTGGGAGGGGCGGAGCGTTTCCTCGTCTAAAGCTCAGCCTGAAAGAAGAGGACTCAGAAGCACATCCCACAGTCTGGATGCTCCGGCGGCTCGAGGAGAATTTAATGATATCTTAATACACACACACACAAACAAAGAGTAGATTGACATATCTAATTTAAAGCAGATTTATATAAACATTAGTATCACATTCTTTAATTGCAAATTCATCTGGAAGAAGAGAAACCACCTTACATGGCTCCATATTTATAATCATTGATGTAAATAAACGTCCCAGTCTATGCTTACATATGCAATTTACTTTCCCATGCCCACTGTAATTAAAGCATGGAAAAACACAGTGGGTGCTTGCTAACTAGCACAGACTGTAAATTAGATTTGTGAAATAACTACAATTGTGGTATATAGAATTACTTCTGCACGGATGAGTTTAGTATTGCCTAAATGCAGAAAGAAGATATGGATAAATGATCCTGATGCAGCTTGAACTCAATCTGGTGACAGCAGCTCCTTTGATACACTCATAACATATACATCTATGCACATTGTGCACATTTAAGTCAGTGTTATTCCTGGTGATTACTTAGACTAGTTCTTGCAGTTGGTAAGCTTTTGGAAGTGGTTTGCTATTGCCTTCTTCCCAGGGCTGAGAATATGTGACAGGCCTAAAGTCACTCAGCTGGCTTTGTGCCCAAGGCAAGACTAGAATTCAGTCTCCTAGTATCGAGCCTGATGTCATAGCCACTACACCAAAATGGCTCTCACTCATATTATGAAGGCCATGAAAAATGATAAAAGTCAGAATGAACAATATAAGGATATATTGCTTTAACTTAAGATGCTCCGTAGTTCTTAAGTGTCACAGGACCAGTTTTCTACTCCTGAGCACAAGACTGCAACTCTTTGACAGTATCAATTAGTTTCACCACTGAATTTCATCATTTGAAACAAAATGCCTAAATAAGGCATTGAGTGCATGGCTTGCAAAATCTCAGCATCTCTCTCAAAAGAGGGAAAATGCATAGACTAGACCACAAGACCTGACAAGGAGTCACCATAACAGCTGGCTAGCAGAGCTGGATGAAGTGCAAGCCAGGAAGTCTCACCTCTGTTGTGCATTTAGCTTTAGGAAGGCAGCATTTTTTTCAAGTCTCCTTTGCACCATATGGTATCAATGTTCTGACTGACGCTGCAGTTGTAAGACAGCCAAGATAATGTGCCTAACACACTTTGAAATCTACTGATTTTGGAATAATTTTATTTTTCCTTAAAAGATTTGTGTGGCTACTCACCTTAAATACAACTCACAATAAAACCCAATAACTACAAAATCATAAACCATAAAATCAAACAAAACCCCAATGCCTCAGTCACCCCCTTGAGGTGCCCCACAATCAGCTGAAGGTACTCTCATTCAATCCCAGGGCCTGGGTAAAAAGCCAGGTCTTGATGGCTTCTGGGAAGGCTAAAATGGTGGGACCCCATGGAGGGAGGCTGATGTGTAAGGTAAGGACTACAGAAAAGGCAGGCTTCTGAGGTCCTGCTATATGGCAAGGTTTCAGGGAAGTTCCAGTCCTGCCTTAGCCATGAAAGTCAGCTGGGTGACTCTGGGTCAGCCGTCGCAGCCCAACCCACTTCACAAGTAGTTGTTGTGGTCCAAACAGTAGGAGGAATGTGTGTTTATCGATTTGGGTTACTTGAAAAATTAATAAAGGCGGGATACAAATAATTAAAGTAAACGCATGGGCATTTGCCCTCAAGAGAGTAAATAACCGAGCGTGCTCTGTAGGGCTTTAAAGGCGAGAACCAGCTCCTTAAAATTACACCCGGGAGGAAGCTGGGACTCGGTGGAGCCCGCGCGCGGACCAGCATGGAGTGGGACTCGATCCTGACCGGGTGAACTTGTCAGCCTTTCTGATAAGTGACCCAGAAGCTCCACACCTACGTCTGCCTCACTGAGACATTACGACCGGTGGACTCCAGGAAGGCAGGGGGAGACGGATAAGAGGCGACGGGGGCTTCCTCCTCCCGAAAGAAGGGCAGGAGGCTTAAAAAAGGAAGGAGCTCTCCATGAGGGATTGGCGCTTCAATGGCCAAGATCGCGCCTCGTCTCATACGAGAGGCAGCCAGTGATGTTAGCTTACGCACAGAAAGCGTCGGCACCGCTTCCATCCCGCTGCCGGCAAGCATGGGCGCACCGCGGCCCGTCACTTTCGAGACGGGCAAGAAGCATGGGGAGTGTCAGCGAAATGGGCGTGATACACCAGCACTCCCTCCGAGGAAAGATGGTACGGCTCCCTTCACTGGCTCATTCGCAGAAGGAGGATATCAGGCCAGACCATTCAAACTCAGGAGGGGGAGGTTCTCACCTGATCGGCAACATCTTCGGCGGCCCCCATTAAATCGCCGTTAGGCGCCATTGTGGGAAAGGCGCGACCCGAGTACCCACGCGGGCTCAATCACTTTTGGTCTCTTCGCTGAAGGGCTCTGCGAGAAAGTGGGAGGGGACAGCGCGCAACCAATCACATCCAGGACCTGTTTGTGCCCGCCCCTCCGGGCCACGTGGATTGAGCCTCCGTTACCTCCGATACAAGACTGGGTTGGTTATTGCCCTACAAGATAGATATAGGGAAAGTGCAGAGTAACAGTGCGTCGCATAGACTTCCGAAAACCAAATCTGTCCGTGAAGTCCCGAGCTAGAATTGAGCGGGATTCCCATCTTCAATCCTATCCGTTTTCAAATCAGTGCAAAGTGCGAAGGCGTTTTTCTCACAGATATGGTAGTAGAGCAACGTTCCTCGGATATGGAGGGAAATCGTGCCCTCGCGCCACTCTGACTCATTTTTATCGATCCCCGTGCCCGTTGCCATGGCAACATTGCAAAATGGGTGCTTCGGCCTGTTCTCAGAAAGGAGAGTATTTCTCAAGAGCCAGTAAAGCCAAAGTAATGGACGAGTAGAGTAATGCCACGTGTACAGCTCCCATAAATCGCGGAGGAGAGGGCAAACGTTAGTACGTTTAGTGACATATACATTTAATACTTTTGATGTTGTATTCTTAGGAATACATTTCCTAGGTAATACACCATATTCATATGCTACATTAAAAGCATATCCTAAGGGTGTCTCGACAATCTGCGCATGCCTCCCACTTGGTGGGAGTAAGCAGTCTATTTGTCTGCAGAGTAGTTTCAGATTCTGAATTGCACAGAATGAAGACGCTTAAGGTACAATTAGGCACTGATTGCATCTGGGACATAATGCCACCAGTGTGCCCAAACTGATTATTTCTCCATGGTGTAGGGTATGGAAACAAGTCTGTTTTCTCTATTTTACTAAAAAATGCTATGTGAAAACTTTGATAGATCATATTAGATGATGCAAGTCAATATGAGGCCATCAACTGATGACTATAGTAAGGCATGTGGAAGATTATTATTTGGAATACCAGATGAGTAAATGGGAAAGGACAGAAGAGGAAAGGAAGGAAGAGGAATGGATCTTTGAGTCTGTGAAATGAGGGGCAAATGACATGGGTTTTGTAATTTGTTAATTAACATAGTTATTTTGTACACTGCTCAAAAAAATAAAGGGAACACTTAAACAACACAATGTAACTCCAAGTCAATCACACTTCTGTGAAATCAAACTGTCCACTTAAGTAGCAACACTGATTGACAATCAATTTCACATGCTGTTGTGCAAATGGAATAGACAACAGGTGGAAAGCAGAGGCACTTAGCAAGACATCCCCAATAAAGGAGTGGTTCTGCAGGTGGTGACCACAGACCACTTCTCAGTTCCTATGCTTTCTGGCTGATGGTTTGGTCACTTTTGAATGCTGGCGGTGCTTTCACTCTAGTGGTAGCATGAGACGGAGTCTACAACCCACACAAGTGGCTCAGGTAGTGCGGCTCATCCAGGATGGCACATCAATGCGAGTTGTGGCAAGAAGGTTTGCTGTGTCTGTCAGCGTAGTGCCCAGAGCATGGAGGCACTACCAGGAGACAGGCCAGTACATCGGGAGATGTGAAGGAGGCCGTAGGAGGGCAACAACCCAGCATCAGGACCGCTACCTCCGCCTTTGTGCAAGGAGGGACAGGAGGAGCACTGCCAGAACCCTGCAAAATGACCTCCAGCGGGCCACAAATGTGCATGTGGCTGCTCAAACAGTCAGAAACAGACTCCATGAGGGTGGTATGAGGCCCGATGTCCACAGGTGGGGGTTGTGCTTACAGCCCAACACCATGCAGGACATTTGGCATTTGCCAGAGTACAGCAAGACTGGCAAATTTGCCACTGGTGCCCTGTGTTCTTCACAGATGAAAGCAGGTTCACACTGAGCACATGTGACAGACGTGACAGGGTCTGGAGATGCTGTGGAGAACGTTCTGCTGCCTGCAACATCCTCCAGCATGACCAGTTTGGCAGTGGGTCAGTAATGGTGTGGGGTGGCATTTCTTTAGGGGGCTGCACAGCCCTCCACGCGCTCGCCAGAGGTAGCCTGACTGCCATTAGGTACTGAGATGAGATCCTCAGATCCCTTGTGAGACCATATGCTGGTGCGGTTGGCCCTGGGTTCCTCCTAATGCAAGACAATGCTAGATCTCATGTGGCTGGAGTGTGTCAGCAGTTCCTGCAAGACGAAGGCATTGATGCTATGGACTGGCCCACCCGTTCCCCAGACCTGAATCCAATTGAGCACATCTGGGACATCATGTCTCACTCCATCCACCAATGCCACGTTGCACCACAGACTGTCCAGGAGTTGGGGGATGCTTTAGTCCAGGTGTGGGAGGAAATCCCTCAGGAGACTGTCCGCCACCTCATCAGGAGCATGCCCAGGCGTGTAGGGAGGTCATACAGGTACATGGAGGCCGCACACACTACTGAGCCTCATTTTGACTTGTTTTAAGGACATTACATCAAAGTTGGATCAGCCTGTAGTGTTTTTTTTCCACTTTAATTTTGAGTGTAACTCCAAATCCAGACCTCCATGGGTTGCTAAATTTGATTTCCATTGATAATTTTTGTGTGATTTTGTTGTCAGCACATTCAACTATGTAATGAACAAAGTATTTAATAAGAATATTTCATTCATTCAGGTCTAGGATGTCTTATTTTTGTGTTCCCTTTATTTTTTTGAGCAGTGTATTTTAATCTGATTTTCTCTCTTTTAAAGTGATGTTCAGATGTATTAGCTTTTAACATTCCTAAACTGATAAACAAGCTGGAGACTAGCTCCAAATAAGAAAAGTTTATTAGTACAAATTGGGGTCTGGCTTATTTCTTTTGTGAACTCTACAATCTTTCTCCTTACAATTTATGCCCCTTCAGACCTCATTTTAATAAACATGTATGCTATTATCCTGTCCAATCAAGTTTTCTCTTACAGATTTCTTTGTTATGTTAACTATAAAAAAGGATATAAGCTAAAGTTCGGGTTCCCTCTTTGAGAGGAATCCCTTTTGTCTGAATATTCTGATAAATTGTAATAAAATGATCTTCCTGTTTCTGTTTGTCTCATTGGAAAATATGCACGCCAAGGCATGAGCCTGAAAAAGCCATATTTGGCCTTCAGAAACTAAGAATAAAGGAAGGATGTAAAGTAGGTGAGTGAAAGTGTAATGGTCTGATGGAATGCAGTCTCTTTGTTTTAGCTTCTGGGTACAATTTAAGGTCCTTATTATCATCTGCAAAGCCCTAGATCAGTGATCCCCAACCTTTTTTATGCCACGGCCCGGTATCCCCAACCTTTTTTATGCCGCGGCCCGGTACGGCATCAGCTGGGCGCCGCCATCTTGTTTTGATGAAAAAGTGTTTCGGTGAGCTTTCTACCCGGAAAAGCTCACCGGAAGCACTTTTTCATCAAAACAAGATGGCGGCGCCTAGCAAACCAGCGCCCGGTAGGACTTGTTCCACGGACGGTACCGGTCCGCGGACCGGTGGTTGGGGACCCCTGCCCCTAGATGACATAGGACCAGATTATTTGTAAGACTGCCAGATCTAAGGGTACCTGCCTGCCCCAAAGGCTTCCCAAAAGGGAGAGTGCACTCCAGTTCACCTTATGGGACCTTGGCAATATATTTTCTCTCTGCTGGGACCTGCCTTTTGGAACAATCTTCCCCCAATAAATGGTTGGGCCTGAACCTTCTTGCCTTTAGAAGAAACAGCTGTGGCCTGGCCTTTTGGTCACAATGAATAGACTTCCAACTGAATGAGTTACAGCATAGTTTAGTCCTAGACATTATTTTATTATTTTAATTAGTTTCTAATGTATATTGTTTTCCACTGTGTTTTGTGTTTGTAGAAGATATTTGTATGCCATCTGGAGTCACACTATTTAATTTGAGTGGCCAACTAAATGCCCTGGATAAATATATAAACAATATTGGTGAAAATTATTAGTCTGAAAATTGGGGATTATTTGAAAAACTCAAACTGTTCTTTTATGTTACTTGTATCAAATTTTATTTCCAGATAGATGAATAGTATACTGAAATACTGTCATTTGTAATGCATTGTATCTTTCACAAGTGGCTGACATTTGACATTTCTAGTCAAGTAGCAAAACATTTGGTTACATACAAAGATGGAAATGTTGGTTGAAATAAACAAATTTATATATACACCCGCAACACAAAGAGAGATGTTGCATAGAGGCTTCAATTTATGAAATCACAGAAAACAGGATATGGCCATGTAATTGTTTCTTTCTCTAGCTTTAGAGAAAACCAGAAATATTCCTAGGAATACCAAACACATGTATTTCAATTTCCTAATCAAATGTTGTATTAATTGATTAGTACTGTTATATCAGGTTATTTTTTTAACTTTTTTTTTCTGTAACACATCTTTAGCATATGAACAAATTTCAACCATAGAACTCTGATTCTCTCTATATTATGGACCACACTTACAATTCAGTTAGCATCAGTTCTCAAAGTATGACATAATAGCATTATGTGGTCCTTAATAAAACTATGAACACTAATATAGTAGATTTATTTCAAATGCAGCACTGGCTGCTGGTTTGCTTCCAGGTCAGTTCAAGGGTCAAGTATTGGCTATGACCTTTAAAGCCCACCATGGCATGAGTTCAGATTACTTGATGAACTGTCTCCTCCTACTAGGACGGGCCCATCCTGCTAGTGCTAGCAGAAGAGGCCTGCTGTGTATCATGCCTGTCAAGGAACTCTGGTTGGCAGGATCAAGGAGAAATCTCTGCCTTAGCACCAGCCTTCTGGAACATCCTGCCCCACAGGGTGAGGTCTATCTCCATATTCCTGTTCCTCCGTAAGAGTTGGCCCCGCCCATTAGTCTAGGGACCCAATAGGGGAATACCATACTGGAGGTGGCTATTAGATTAAAAGCAGACCCCACTTCCCCACTTGCTCATCCTGCTGCCTCCCTGCCCACCTTTTAATTCATATTGCTGTACTTTCATTAATTTTTATTATTTCATTGTTTTACAGTAGTTCTACTTACATTTTTTATAATTTTACATTCTACTTGTGTAAGCTGCCCCACAGAGAGATGGGCAGCAAATAAATGTAATTGTCAAACGTAATAATAATAAATAAGATATTGAAATCTCTTGATATATGCCATCCAGCCACACTTTGTAGCTTTGATTCTAAAACAAATTCTCTTAGTGGGTCTTTCGATCTACAGTATTTTATGGGTCCTTAAATACAGTACATTCACTTCATTTCTTCTGTAATATTAAAGGAAGTATTTCATTTGGGGCTTGGTTCCTGTGGTGTTCAAATTTCATTTTATCTAGGATTGGGAGAACTTTGGAAGGATAAACAAATAACGTGCATATTTTGCTGCTTTGCATTTCTTAAAATGAAGCTTATTTCTTTTTACAGTGTATAAGCAACGGGGAAAGCTACAGTTATACAAAAGAAACTCAACCATTAGAATCACTACTATGCCATGCCCCACTCACTAAAGATCTGGTTTGGGTTGCTTTCCTGTTACATGAAGAGCATTGGTCTATAAAACAGTGAGATACATGTATCTTCAGTATTTTGCATAGCACTACATTCTATCCCCTTTCCAGGTCTGCTGGACAATGCAGCAATCTCCCCACCCCTCCCCAGTTGGCTTGGCTATGAGCAGCTAATCCTAGTGAGGACAGGCAGTAAGAAGTAGCAAACACTATAAATCACCACCTGGGAACGTTAAGTTCTATGCTGATGCATGTTATAAAATGAATGCACTGCTGTGACCTCCCAGCCCACTATACACATGTTCACCCTCCTTGCTTGTCTTTTTGTCAGGCTACAGAACTTTTTCCCATTCAATTAACAAGAAGGAACTTATAAAAACCAAACATATCAAAAGGAATCCTTTATTGAGATGAGACAATTCATGCAGGAGTTCAAAGCAGTGTCTAAAGTCTCTCAGACATACAGGGATAGATAAGGGAGTTTAGAACCCCTCCCCTTATCTTGATGTGTATCTAGTGAAACAAAAGCCAGTATGTTAATTCCCTCCCACACCCCTTTTGTAAGGAACGATCTTTTTCAGTTTCCCAGGACATATCTCACTGTGGAATTTTTCTGGTGTTCTCATCTCCTGGCTGTGCCTCTCAGAGGTGATAGGTTCTGGCCATCTGGGTTTCCTCCTTCCATTGTATCATGTGTAGGTTATACAAATTCGATATAAGATTAAATATATTCAGGTTACATCAAGAAAGGATTTCTTTATCAGTCTCCCCCCCCCTTTCTTCTTCCACTGAAGAAATGACAGATACACGGATCTGACACTTTTCTTATATTTTAAATTTTTATTATTATTCATCCTTCTGCCTTTCTACTTTTTCTTTTTCCTATAGTGGCATAAGACATTTCGAGCAGAAAAAAACACTCTAGCTTTCTCATTGTTTTGGAGGGCACTTTTAGTGCATTTCAATGGAGTATGGAGCAACCACAAAAAAGTAAAAGTAAATCAGATGGATCTGCTCATAATGACTAGGTTGTCTTTCCTTATCTTTCAAGCAGCCCTTGTCTCAACAGCTATCCACAGCATTGTGCTTGGCTCCATGCTTTAATTCAAAAGCAGGATTCTCCCTAATTAATATAAAGGAACTCTTCAGAATTTCATTGTTCTGTTTCATATTTATAATTCTTTCTTTGGATAGAGTTGTCACATCTGGAAATGCACCAAAACTTTTTAGAGTGAATTTCAGCTACCCATTCACAAGTCAGATAAGAGAGTGAGAGGAACCAAGAGTTATTAAGCATACTGTATGTATCCAGCCTGATAGCATGGCACCTTTGCATGTTCTTCCTGGGTTATAATAAGTTTTTTCTGTTTTCTCCCTACATCACCATCTGTGTTTTCTTTGTTGATGTTTCCCAACTGTTATCAAATGATCTGAGTATAAGGTATGCTGGTTTGATGCCAGTCCCTTACATAACTGTAATGAGCACTTGTGTAATCTATGGAGTGTGTTTGCAAGAAAGAGGCTGAGAAAGAAGTGGATTACATCAAGTGTACCTGCGTAATGCTATGGCAGTTTGCCCATCTGTTTGAAGTACCTTCCACCTGGCAAAAAAGTTTATCACATCCTGGATCAGCATTTATGTAACTGCGAGAGGATTAAGCTAGAATAAAAATCTTGGTTTCACTGGAACTGCACTTCCAAAGCAAACATAAGTAGGTATTGAGCGTGCAAGTAGATACTGAGGATATAAGGGATTTACTATACACCTCATATCTGCAACTCCATTCTTTGTGTTCTTCTTTGGGTTATATGGACTCACAGGTTGGATTCATGCTGTAATACTGCATAATAGAAAACATATTTCAAGGTTCCTGTGCATTTTACATTCAGATACTGCTTTTGAACAATTTCCAACACTACAAATCAAAAGATATTCTAAAACTAGCTACTCCATTTTATTTATTTCTTTCATATGGTTGCCTATCTCAAACAAGATCCTAGGTGGCTCAGAACAATCAATAAAAACAGGAATAAACACAAACCCAATCTTCCCACCAGTGCTTTCTTAACAGATATAGTGTGCTGAAAAAACAACCGAAAAAAAGTGAGAGTTGCAAGCAGATGATGGCATTGCCTGGACTGAATGTGTTATATGCAAGTTAGTGTGACTATATCTCATCTGAGTTGAATGAATTCACAATAGAAGCTCCTCCAACCCCCAGCCCCCGCTAATGGATTGCCACCATTCCCCAAGCAGATAGGATGTTGTTGTTAGTTGCGAAGTCATGTCCGACCTATCGCAACCCCATGGACAATGTTCCTCCAGGCCTTCCTGTCCTCCCCCGGAGTCCATTTAAGCTCACGCCAATTGTTTCAGTGACTCCATCCAGCCACTTCATTCTCTGCCATCCCCTTCTTCTTTTGCCCTCAATCGTTCCCAGCATTAGGCTCTTCTCCAATGAGCCCTTCCTTCTCATTAGGTGGCCAAAGTATTTGAGTTTCAACTTCAGGATCTGGCCTTCTAAAGAGCAGTCAGGGTTGATCTCCTCTAGGTTTGATTGCCTTGCAGTCCAAGGAACTAGCAGGAGTCTTCTCCAGCACCATAGTTCAAAGGCCTCAATTCTTTGGCTCTCAGCCTTCCTTATTGTCCAACTGTTGCATCCATACATTGCAACTGGGAAAACCATAGTCTTGACTATACACACGCTTGTTGGCAGGGTGATGTCTCTGCTTTTTAGTATGCTGTCTAGATTTGCCATAGCTTTCCTCCCTAGGAGGAGGTAAACTAAAACAAGGATAAGAAAGCTTTCTGAGTCACTGGCAACTTTACAATCTGGAGAGTCTGTTACGCTGTTCTCTGAAAATGGCTGCCTTAGATGGAGTTGCACATTCACTATAAGGCTTGTATGTAAAATATTTTAAGAAATTGATTTAATAAAAAGCATGTGGAGAACTGGATTCCCCACTACGCTATACCACATCACACCCTCTAATGTTTTGATGGTGTTATCTATTATCACAGGGTACTCTCTCAGGTGGACATGTTTCCAAACCAAACATGCATTTCCAAACTGCAGGCATTTATAAAGTTTAATTGCTAACAGTGTGTGTGGGATCCATGTAAAGCCTAGTGGCATTATTGAAAATAATCTATGCTGATGCTTTGCTTTGCAGTGGGTTGGCTTCTCGTATTTTAAAGGAAAATAATTTAATAAATAAAATGAAATCAGGTGAGACAAGGAACCTGCTGGGCAATAACTGAACAAGGGTGTAACTGAAATTTGCAGCATAGTTCAACAAAGAGATTAAAGAAAAAGATTAAGTTGTGTAAGATTTCTGCAATGCATTATGAACCAACTATCATAAATGTCATTTTAACACTCCTCCCCCCCATACTTGTTCAATTTTGTTTGCCTCTTTCATTTCACCTTGCTCCCATCAGTACTAGTTTCCTAGTAAGTGCAAGTAAATTATTACCTAGTAGGAAGCTGCCAGAAACCACAGAGTGGAAGAGGAGATGGAAGAATACAAAAGGACTGATGGTGGGAAAGTAGGTACTCAGAAGAGAATCAAGTCTTGATGCACTTAATTTTTCAGAAGATATAATAATAGTAACAGTAGCCATAATCTTGGATTTTTTTAAATGCTTAAATGAATTTTTAGTAATTCCAAATCAATCTCAATATTCAATTAAATTGACAACACAAATGTTATACATGCATTCTTTGCTCACCATTAGGGAAGGCAACTGAAACATTGTGCAATTCTACTTAGAATTACTAAAATACACATAGGAATGCATTTGTAAATTACATGTGCGTCTCTCAAGGGCTAATTCAATTCAAAATAAAATCACAGAAAGTATCTCAAGAATTATAGTCCAAGTTCAGCTTTGGATACCTACTGGTATTTCATCACTCTTTCATTTGGGCTCACTTGATTCCTAATCCAAAAGGTGAATACAAGTTGCTTAGTGATGCGAAGTGATAAATTCCTTTGAGCAGGGGTGCCAAACTCAATCATGTTGCAGGCTGGATCGTGATGTATCATATTTTGCCTTTGCGGAGCTGGGGTGGGCATGGCCTATGTGGGCCATATCTGGCCCATGGGGCCACCAGTTTGACAGGCCAGCGTTAGCGTTTGTGCTATTCAACTTCCTTAATTGTATTTCAGAAACTAGTTCTATGCAGTATCAGTCAAACATTATGAGTACATGTATATTTGGAGATAAGTCCAATGAATTGTATAGGAACTATAGGTAGATCTTGACTTATAACCATTCATATAGCAACCATTTGAACAATGGTTACAACAATGTTAAAAATGTGACTTATGACTGGTTCTTGCACTTACTATTGCAGTATCTGTGATCATGTGATCACAATTCAGGCACTCAGCAATTGTGTGATTCATTTAACAACTGCAGCAAAAGACATAAAATCGTGTGTGACTTAATTTAATTACATCACTTAATGATGGAAGTTAAAATTGTGGTTGTAATATGCATAGAGGAAGACATATCTTCAATCAATAGTAGGTCCACACGTACTTTGTTGACTATGTTTGCATTATTCAGGTGACCCTGAGGACACATAAACCTCCAAGTGCATCAACTACTCTCTAAAAGGATGCAAATGATCAGCTGTCTGTAAGGAATATAAATCCTTCCATTCATCCAGTCAGAGCTAAAGAAGCTTCTTGGATGAAAAGTAAAATGTCTTCAAAGAAAAAAACATAACAAGAAAGTCCAGTTGCCTCCTGAAAAAGCACCTTTGGGATAACCGTGACTTGGATGACAGACGAAGAATCTCCATAGACTGAAAATGACCCAATGACACATAATCAACCATTCCAGACTGCATCATCCTTTCTTTTATTTTTGACAAACTTTTACTTTTGTTTAAAATATGTTATCCTTCTTTGCAGCAATATAAGGTCTAAGGCCATATAGAACTTTGGGCATCAGAGGAGCAAAAATTCCAATATAAATGCAGGCACAGACTTGTGAAGCAAGCGGGGTGGGCAGAAGGTGTGCGGGGCTTGCAGTACAAAGTAGTTCATAGATCACCAGATATTTCCTAGATTCCCGAAGTTTCTGTTCCATTGTGGTGATGGTTTAAAAATCAAATAGCATTCTAAATAAAGATCCTTTGACCCCTGTGAACGGGGTGGGGAGGGGAGAGGAGGGGAGGGAGAAAACCCGAACTGGATGCCTTGAAGGAGGATAGTCCTCACAGATTCCCCACCTGGAGGAGGCACCTGCTTCTGGCTGCTTTGCTGTGTTTCTGGACTGCGCGCGCCTGTTGTCCTCCGGGGGCTCTAGCAAAAACCGAAGCGGATCCCGCCAAGGTTGAAGTCGACGGAGCAAAAGGTTCTTTCGGGGCAGCCGGAGGCGGTAAGACAGCCCGGGGTGAAACATTAGTTACGCCGCTGGCCTGGCTCGGCGGCTCTGTTCCTACTCGCGGCCTTTCTTCCCTCTGGCCGGCTGCCGGAGTTAACTCGGGTAAGGCGGCGTCCTCGGCTGAACTCCGTTCGGCGAGGGCGTCTCTGATGCGCTGGGGAGGCGCCTATGGCAGATGCGAATTGTCGCTGCGGCCCCTGTTGTCCAGACTGCGAAGCGGACGTCCTCCAGCCGAGCGAGGTGACGCCGCCGGGGCGGAAGGGAGACGCGGGCCTGGCTGCAGACGCCTTTGGGTGGGCTTCTCTCAGGGGCCAAAGTAGGTTGATTGAGCCAAAAGTCTCGTGGTTTCTATTCGCTTACAAGTTTTTATGGGGGGGTGTATTAGTTTCAACTACCACGTCCATTACGGTAACCGCAAAGTGATGCCTTAGTCTTGTCTGTCGCTCTCCTGTTTGATCCCAGCTCTTCCTGCTCCGGGGAATCTCGGGTTTGGGAGGGGAGGGTTATACTCCGTCTCTCGGTTACTCAGAGGACCCGGAGTTACGAACAATTACAACAATCTCCGTGTAAGGAGATCGTGCAGCGTATGGGTCGCTCCCGTTGAGAACTGGGTCAATAAATCCCTCCCGGCGCTTAATGACAGAGAAGACTTTCCCAAGGGCGAGCGGCGTTGCTCTGCTCCTTTGTTCGTGTGTTTGTGGTCTCCTTCTTTTTTGCCCCATTTCATTCTGTCCACCCGCCGCCCTCTTTTCCTCCCGGTCTCCCTTCGCCGCCTCCCTGCCTTATACGGAAGCGCCCAGTAACCCGTTACTAGCTCTAGGGAGAACGCAAGGGAAACACTCCCCCCCCCCCCCCCCCAATTCACCATAAGGCCTGTCCGCTCCGTTTCTCCTCACCGATCTGCTGAGGGAACAAAGAGAAGCACCATCTTGCCCCTTCCTCAGCTCCCGACCTGGAAATGCACTTCTGGATCTCTTTCCATTCAAGGCTTGGAGCCCCCTATCTTATTAGGCACGGGACATGCTCCTGAGCATGTGCAGAGCATGCTTCCCTTGGACTTTTGAAAGGCTGAGCAAAGTTTTTTTTCCCCCCATCTGTCACTTGGAATTAGAGGATTTTGCAGAATTGGAAGATAGATTGGTTGTGAACAAGTTTAAGCTTACCGGGTTATTTACTTTTTAAAAAATTAAAGATGCCTTGGAGGCCCTGGGTCAGCGCACATATACACTTATGATTCTGGTTTATAATAATGTACACTATTTTATACCATGCCGTTTTATTTTTAAATTGTCTTTATTTGGAAAATTTGGGATGAAGTATATGATTTAAACAATGTCAAATTATTTTAATAATATGAATGTTGATATGCTTATATAGTATTGTGATATGCACATGTGTGTGGAATATTGTGAAACCACTGCCCAAGTGGTGATATAAAGTCGGGGAGGGGGAAGGAAGGCAAATCTGCACAAAAATCTGCAAATTACATGTCACATAGATTACAAGCAACTTGTCAGTTAATAATTGTAATGTTAACAACCCATTGTGTTTGTTGAAACCTTCTGAGATTGCCTGAAATCTTTGATGAATTAAGTGAGAAGTTCCTAAATTCACATCCACTTTTAAATCCTACATCAGTCTAACCACACTAAATATCTTTAAAAAGGTACTACCAAGCTCCTGATTTTTTTGTCATCATAAACTAGTACAATTCGTCTCGTATAATATCCACAAGTAGTGATAAGAAGTGTGTAAATTTTAAGAAATACTACAAAAACAGCATTTGGTTTAATGCTGAAGTGTACATATTGATCAAAAAAATATATTTTGTGGAATTCTCTTCACTTACCTAATGCAGTTCTACATACTCAAACCTCTATAAGAAGCCTCTGTAGCTACTCTATTTGTTCTCATTGGAAGATCTACATTGGAGGAGACAGAAGTATGTTGTATTTCCTCTGAAATTATTCTGAAACATTGGACCTAGTGCAGAACTCGACTCTTAAGTACAAAGCATGTGCAGAATCCATGCTGCTGCTGCTACGGTTAAAGATGTTGTTAGAACAGATGTTAGAAAAGAAGTATTTCATATTTCTTGTTTTCCCAAATGATAGATCATCCTTTTAGAGCTGAACATATTGTTGGCTCTGTAAAGTATGTTTTCAGAGTAAGATATAGCTATCTTAAAACATTGCTTCAAGAG
Source organism: Notechis scutatus (assembly GCF_049901735.1). Lineage (NCBI taxonomy): Eukaryota > Metazoa > Chordata > Lepidosauria > Squamata > Elapidae > Notechis > Notechis scutatus. Next base: position 155,933,523 of record NC_142010.1, on the reverse strand, counting down.
TTGCAACTCAGGTAGCCTGAAAATCCCCCCTTTCCCCCCCTCTCCTTAAGGCTCAAAAATGTATCTCTTAACAGATTTCCATCTAGTCAGGTTACTGGTCTCAGCCATACCCTGCAGAAATGGCTGCTGATGCTCCAGATTCCACTGGCGCAGGGTAAGCGTCAGTAAACAAACAGTTCAGCTCAGCATGTTCACAAGAGGAATATGAAGTTCTATCATGTACTCGTTAGGCCTTTTCCTTCTTGCACCCAACCATGACACATATTTGCCCCACCAATTACTATTTCTACATGATGTCACCTTCATCTCATTCCAAACCCATACTTAAGACAGGTCAAATTTGTTTTTGGCTGCTCTGGTTTTAAAGTAGCATTACCCTTTCTAAGCACACCAGATGTATTCTGGCTGTGGGTGAAAACTATTGAAGTATTTGCTTGTAGTCACAATCAGTTTGTCTTGAGGAAATGGGATCAGGCTATTGTACTGTCTCCTTTAAGTTAATGCAGGCCCTTCTGCTTTGAGGCCCAGGTGGTGTTTTCTAAGGCCATTCTGCTCTGAGCAACAGGAGAGTCCAATTCTTGCACATATGGCTCTCCCAGTACTCTCTCCCAGTACTCAGCTGGTTCCTAAATTGACCCCCTCAGCATGAGAACAACACTGGGGAATCCATGAGTTTCAAACCTTCCCGAAGCAGACTAGGGGTAGTCAGTGGCAGCAGTGATTTTTCTGTTTGTGATAGTACTTTTTCAGGAAAAGAACTGGTAAATATTACTGTAATTCAGCTGTGAAGACACCCCGCCCACAACAATTTATAGCATCATCTGGCCATTGCAGATTTGTCTGCATTAGCATGTAATCACCATAGCAATCATTGAATGAAGCTATAAATCACTTGCATGGGTAGCTATATGTGGAGCATTTTGCAGCCCATCATAGCTGTAAGGTATGCTCTGTAGTTCTGCCAGTTCAAGGCCTTGTGGATAATTATTTCAACTCTGCCAAATGAAACAGCCGTTAAGAGAAGTAAATAAGATTAAGGATGGTAATGGGAGGGTGAAGTTGTGGCTTTTCTGGTGATGTTGTTAACTGAATTGAGTTTTTGTCCAGGCTCCTTTGATAGAATAGCATGTCTAGTCCTGTTCTTGGCCAGGATGTTCCAGATGAACTAGGTAATAGGGGAGTCAGCCGTGGGTGGGAGAGGTGGTAGCATTTCCTAGTTACGAAAGAGCCTGGAATGCAGAATAAGGAAATAAACCATTTGACTCTTTTTTAAAAGCTAGGAGAAGATTACCCTCAATTGATGTAGGGCTGAAGATAAACATTTCTATTTGCTGTTGGAAACAGAAAAAATCCCTAGTGACATTGCTCCCTGTTTTTTTTTATTGGTTTTTAAAAACAAACATAAACAAACAAAACATAAAAACATCAAGCTGTCTTCCATAGGTGTACATACAGTGTGCCGGTTGGTTTACAAATTGTTTTGTGCTTCCATTTCGTAGTCTTCATTTACAATTACATTACATATAATCTCATATTGTCAATCAAAAACCAAATACCTTAGTATCATTATTAATCAATCATTTGACTATACTTTTATTCATTCATGTTTTACAAGATAACCACAATTTACTTAATTTATTGTATAACAGTTCATATTATCATCCCAAATCTATCCTAAAATCATTTTGTAGTTATAATTAAAAAAAGTACATCTTTATATATTTATTATTTTCTAGAAATCTACATATTTCATTACTGTACTTTGTTATCTAACCATTGATAGAAAAGATCCCAAATTTTATAAAATTGTTTATCCTCTTGTTCTCTAATTTCAAATGTCAATCTACTCATTTCAGCACATTCCAATATTTTCTTAATTATTTCCTCCTGTGATGGTATCTTCTCATTTTTCCAGTTTTTAGCAAATACAATCCTAGCCGCTGTTAATACATTTACAATCAGGTAGTTCAAGTCTTTGCTATATATTTCAGGTAAAATTCCCAATAAAAATATCTCTGGTTTCAAGTCTATATGTTTTTTCGTCATTTTCTCCAACCACATGTGGATTTTAGTCCAGTATTTTTTGGCATCTGCACAAGTCCACCACATATGGTAATATGAGACAGGTATCTGATGACATTTCCAACATTTTTCAGATTTATTCTTGAACATTCTTGCTATTCTTGTCGGGGGGAAATGCCACCTATAAAACATCTTATACAAATTTTCTTTATATGCTGTTGACATTGACATTTTATAATTTTGAGACCACAATTTTTGCCATTTCTCTAGATCAATCCCATATCCAAAATTCTTCCCCCAAGCAATCATAGTTTCTTTAACTTGTTCTTCTTCTAGTTTAATTTCTAATAAATATCCATACAATTTTTTAATCACCTTTTCATCAGTACCTGTCAAAATCTTATCTAAGTCAGTCAATTTATCATAGAAACCTTCTGTTTTAGAATCTTTATCATACCTTGAATGTATTTGTGCATATGAAAACCAATTCATCTTCATACCTTGTTCCTCTAGTTTTTGCATAGATTTAAGTTCACCCTTTTCATTCAGTATTTCACCAAATCTAACTGTTCCTTTTTGTATATTATAGGTTGGATATGAAAATGCTTCAATAGTCGATAACCAGACTGGAATTTTTGAATAACATTGTCTTTTAACCTTCTCCCAGTTTAACCACAGAGACTCCCGTATATGATGTCTTCTAAAATACCCCTGTGTTTTAGTTCCTTTGTACCATAAAAAAGCATGCCACCCCAACAACAGATCATGTCCTTCTAATGTCAACAATCTAGCATTTCTTAGTGTTATCCATTCCTTAACCCACATCAGATTTGTAGCTTGATAATACAACTCCCAATTAGGCAAACCAAATCCTCCTCTAATTCTAGCATCTTGCAAAAGTTTTAACTTTATTCTCACTTTCTTACCTTGCCATATATATTTCAACACAATTTTATTTAAATCTTCAAAATAATCTTTTCCAAGCCTAATTGGAATTGTTTGAAACAGATATAAAATTCTGGGTAATATATTCATCTTGATTGTTGAGATTCTCCCTATTAGTGAGAGTTGTAAGTTTTCCCATTTCGCCAAATCTAGCGCTATCTGCTGTTTAAGTTTAATATAGTTATTCTGTTTTAATGTACTACATCTTGCTGTCAAATATATCCCCAAATACTTGATCTTATTTGTGACTTGAATTTTCAATAGGTCTGCCAGTTCTTCCTTTTGTCTTGATAGCATATTATTTGTCAAGATCTTTGTCTTATCTTTATTTATTTTCAAACCAGCCACCTTTCCATATGTCTCTATCTTTTCTATCAATTTTGATGCTGTTTCTGCTCCCTGTTTTTGTCACTTATTTTTCTAGTGTGTTTTATATATACCTCAAGTGCTATTGTGGTATGCAGTGCTGAAGACTGCATCCTTTATTCATGAATTAAATTTTATTTATGTAATATGCTCTATCTGATTACAGCTTTAATGTAATGTTGTGCAATAGGTGTATTACAGCTACCATATGAATTTTGTTTTTGTTTCTTATTGAAGAATCGTTTTTGTTTTTATAAATCCCCATCGTGGATAGCTTTTAAAAATCCACACTGTCAGTAGGTAGCTTTGAGCCAATCAAATGTATTTTGCATAGTGTATCTGGTAGAAGATAAAATTATTTGAATTTATAGCAAAATAAAATGTAAGTATTTAAGGCAAGTGTACTGCATTGCTAGCCAACTACTCTGAGAAATGGTTTTAAAGAGTTATCCTACTTCTTCAAAGTTCAACTTTTACTTTCATAGAGGTTCACAAGGAATACCACTGCTTGCACTATTTTGATTTTTGTAGTATAGAGACATCACAGCAACTGAATATCTTTTCCAGGCCTTCATGGCTGCTCTTCCAAATGCAACTTGTTATATATTTCTTGGCTGTTTTGCTCCAATTTTAAAATTATACCAATCTTCTTTCAATCCAGCTTGAAGTCAGTGTTGGCTATGAAGAACAAATTGGACTAGCAGGAATGGATAGGTTGTTCTACTGCTTCGTTTTGATTTCTCAAGCCATATAGTCCAACTACATTTTCCTTAATATTTCCAACCTTGCCATTCCAGTCCCCAATCACAAGCAGCACAACTTGCCAGCAATCTATCAATAATCAATTTTAACTTGATCCTAAAACTCATCAACCTCTTCTTCTGATCACAAATTTGTATCAAGAGTACAAATCTGGATGATCGTCACATTAAAAGGTTGTTCACAAAAATCTAATCAATATCATTCAGTCACTGAATGTAGCCAAGTATTGTTCTTGCTGTGCCCTTCCTAACTATAAAAGCAATTCCACTCCATTGTTCTTAGCATCCTAAGTATTAAGCAGTGTGATCTTCCGATTAAAATATCTAATCCTGGGTAATTTCAAGTCTCTGATGTTAGTATATGGTAATTTTATTTCAGTTTTCAGTTTTCATCTATTCATGCTCCTTACATTCCATGTTCCTATGGTAATTCTGTTTTTTGCAGCTTTGGATTTTCTTTTGCTGAATGTCAAGATCAGCAATTAGATATCCCAAAGATTTTAATCTAGTCAATTCATAAGTACTGTACTATCAGCTCTCCAAAAATCCTCAGCTGTTCCTCACTAGCACGTTAAGTGTCACCTGACTTGAAGGAGTGATGGGATTCAATTTTTTTTACTACCGGCTCTGTGGCTTGGTGGGCGTGGCAGGGGAAGGATACTGTAAAATCTCCAGTCAGAGGTGGTATTTGCCGGTTCTCCGAACTACTCAAAATTTCCGCTACCGTTCTCCAGAACTGGTCAGAACCTGCTGAATACCACCTCTGACTTGAAGGATCCATTATTCAGCACTATACCATCAAATGTTTAGTATTTTCTGTCTGTATGATTTACTTGGTAAAAATGCAAGACTGGCTTACCATTGCCTTCCACAACACAGCATGAATTGATGTCTTCTCTATGGCCACTGAATGATCATTTGCCTCCAGCTTTTTCCTGTATCACTGCTGCTAAGTGTAGGTGTCTTCTTTACATGTATAGTTGGGGTGACCTTCATGCCTTAGTTGGGAATGTATATATATACCCTGGGACATTCTCATCCTTCCCAGGACGCCCCATGAGATAGCACAGCAGGAATTGAGGTGGTGGTGCCCATCTGCAGATGAGTCATAAATAGTAAATTATCTCATTAGATGACTGTTTTGAGGATAAATGAATATGCAGTTAAAAGCATCTTAGGAATGACTAATAAATGTTAACATTTTAAAGATTGTCTCTCTGTCTTCTAGATATGTGGAGACATAGCAATCCTGTGTGCAGTTAATTTAGTGTGGCAAATAGGAATGTGTGTTATGGGGCTGCATCTTGCTAGTGAGTAGCAATATCAAACCTTATCAAAGCAGCCACCAGAGAGCCACAAATAGTTCGGCTTCTCTAAATCTCCTCTATTAAGTGGTCTTATGATTGAGGCCTTGAAGCTGTGGGAGCGACCATATACCCAAGATTCAGAACTATAGAGATCTCTTAACCATTTGGCCACCAAACAGCAGGCTAGGTATATGCATTTCCTTCTCTTTGACTTTGCAGGCCCTCCCCAAATGGGTACACTGAGGAAATCCAGCTGTAATGGTCTCTGATTTGTTTTCCTTCTTCCCATCTTGCAGGCTTTGGGGAGATGGATCTGCCTTTGGAGGAACCGCCAACCCAGCCTCCATCAGAACCACTATCGGCACCTCCAAATTCTATGCCGGTGGGTGAGCTCCAGAGTGCCATGTCTTGTTTTGCAGAGGAGACTGTGTCATTCCTCTCTGTCAATAGCTTGGTAAGCCAGTCCCTGCTCAGAGCAGCTAGCAGCCTGGGGGCACAGCAGAAAGAGCAAGGGGTGCCCTCAGCCATGGCCCGGCGCAAGCGAGAATTCACTCCAGATGATAAGAAGGATGATGGCTACTGGGACAAGAGGAAGAAGAACAACGAAGCAGCCAAACGCTCTCGAGAGAAACGGCGGGTCAGTGATTTAGCCCTGGAGGGACGAGTTTTGGCCCTGCTGGAGGAAAATGCCCGCCTGAAGGCAGAACTCCTAGCCCTCAAGTTTCGCTTTGGCTTGATCCGGGATCCAGTAGAAGCTCCTCAACCAGCACTTACACTGGCCAGTGAACTCCATCGGTCAGCCACTCTGTCCCAGCACTTCCCAGTGGCTCCTGAGCTACCCCGCTACCCTTGCACCTTCCACCCAGAGCCAGCTACCAGTTCTGAGGACTCTGGCTTTTCCACCCCAGGAAGTTCTAACCTGGGAAGTCCTGTCTTTTTTGAGGAACGTGACAGGTCAGAGGAAGGAATTATGTATGAGAGGCATTGCCTAGTACCCGATGCTTCAACTGATGGAGCTGATCTGGGCCGTGTTGTCCGTTACGACTCCGGGGAGAGCATCAAAGGTCTTCCCCACAAGTTGCGTTTCAAAATGGCGGTAGGGTCAGAGGAGATAGCTGGAGAGCAATCTGCACACTGCCCACCTTCTCCACCGGGAGGAACATGGAGGGGGCTGGTGACACGGAAAGACCAGCTAAGCACAGGGTGTTCTGCAGGTCCCCTGGCAGTTGAGAGTAATGGTGAAACGGAGATCCCCGGGGCCCCTCAAGAACCTGAGTACCAGGTAGAGAACCGCTCCCTACAATGTCAGCTGGCCTCACTTTCAGCTGAAGTGGCCCAGCTGAAAAAACTGTTCTCTGAACAAATCCTCATCAAGATGAATTGAAGGGGGGAGACAAAGGTAGAAGGCGGTCCCTTTTCTTCCCTTCTTTCCTAGGGCTACCAAATGTTGGCTGCAAAAATTGAATTACCACTAGATGGTAGGCAAGAGCTAATTTTTTTATCCATTTCTCTTCTGTCCTATTAAGTAGTCAAGAATTGTGCAGCCCAAATCTTGTATCCTTATTTTCCCCCTTTCCCATCTTCCAGTGCTTTATCCATTTTTTATCCATTTCTCTTCTGTCCTATGAAGTAGTCAAGAATTGTGCAGCCCAAATCTTGTATCCTTATTTTCCCCCTTTCCCATCTTCCAGTGCTTCACATGTTTACATTTGCATACATTTAACCCTGGAAGTTTACTTTTGATGTAAAGATTTGTATTAAGGAAAGCCCCTCCTCCTTTTAACTGTGTGCTCTAGCGTGCTCTTTCCACATTCTACATTGATTTCCCATACATGTAAGTTAAAGGAGGCCACCTAGCATGGGAATGCTTGGTTCAATTTTGGTGGGGTGAATAGGGCACAGCTACTGCTGGCATCCTGGAGAGAAAGACGGATGCGGCTCTGCAGTTTGTCAGTCTTGGGAAACTGTCCTGCTTGCCATGCCTAAGAAAGATTATACCAACCCAGATGAACTTCAGTTAGGTAAATACATCTGTCCTTAAAAAGCAGGCATTTCCTGGATCAGGCCAAGGGTTCAGCAGCTACCCAGATGCATCTTGGATGATAGAAACATGGATCTGAGGGCAAAAGCTCTTCCTCGTTGACCTCCAGCAGCTGTTACACAAGGTACATATCCTCTGCGTGGTCCATATTAGACTAGTAATAGTTTGATCAGGGCTACATTAAATGGACTGCAAAACTCTGAATGACCATTGGGTGGCAGAAGGGAACTATGTAGTGATGGGGTCGCCATTAAAATAAGGCATACTATACAACATAACATTTAAAATATAAAATACAAGATCAAAATGTGTACAATTTAAACAGACCTTGCCCAGAAACTAGTGACGTTCGTTGCATTCTGTCGTGCTGCCGTGAGGTCCTCAATTGTGCGTTGATCAGGATACAAAGGACAGGTATACAAATGTGTTGCTGTCGGCGTGTCATCACAATTGCCAAGGAGTCTCCCTGAAGAATGTGTGCTGTTAACACATTTGGATGTCCCCTGGGCAACAGCTTATAGCTGGGTAATCCTCTTGATCCAGAAGCATCTGAAGGGTAGTGAGACCTGGTAACCCTCAGTATGATCTTCCATGAATATAGGCACTATATTCCTTTGAGAGTTACATCAGGGGCTATCGTGTCTTAACTGATCTGGACTTCTGGGAAACAATCATTAGAAAATTGTTCTTGAGCACAAGTAGATTCCAGGCTGCTTTTTGTAGCTTCTTTCTCCCCATTTGGTTTGTCTCTAGGTAGACACGTGAAGTAGATCATGATCAACAATTAGGTGGTCCTTAATTTATAACCATTTGTTTAGCAGCTGTTTGAAGTTATAACAGTAAAACTGGTCCTTGCACTTACAACAGTTGCAGGAGCTTCGGTGGCGCAGTGGTCAGACTGCAGTACTGCAGGCCATCTCTGCTAACTACCGGCTGCCTGCAACTTGGCAGTTCAAATCCCACCAGGCTCAAGGTTGACTCATCCTTCCAAGGTGGGTAAAATGAGGATGCAAATTGTTGGGGGGCGATATGCTGACTCTGTAAACCGATTTGAGAGGGCTGTAAAGCGGTATATAAGTGCTATTGCTATTGCTATCTCCCAGTCATGTCATCAAAATTCAGGCATTTAGCAAATGGTATGTGCAACATCCTGGGATCGCCATTTGCGACATTCCCACATGGTTTCTGGGTAAGAAAAGTCAATGGAGGGTGCCAGTTTTGCATAACAAATGTGTGATTCACTTAACAACTGCAGTAATTCAATTCACTTAATAATCATGGCAAAAACGGTTGTAAAATTGTGCATAACTGACTTAACAACCGCCTTGTTTAGCAATGGAAATTCTAGTTCTAATTGTGGTTGTAAGCCAAGAACTACCTCTACATCAGCTGCCAAGATGGGTGAACCCAGGAAAATTAGCAAACTGGTTTAGAACAAAGGCTCTGGATTTCTCATTACTTTCCCCAGTTCTTCAAATGTGCCTGGAAACTGACTCTGAGGTTTGAGAATGTGCTAAAAGTACTCTGCACATGCTCCAATATGCTCTTCTTTATTCATGTGAAAATTTGACACTGCAAGTATTCAGTTGAAGAACTGTTAGCTGATTAGTCATGTTTTTGAGGTTTATTGTTTCAATGATTTAATAAACACTTCGATTACTGTATCCTCGACATGTATTCCTTTTTGAGAAATGAGTACCATACTGTACTTTAGTAAATATTTTCAGTTATCAGCACAGTGCTAACGTTTTTCTAACTTCCCCATCACTTCCTCCATCATTTTTCTCCTACAGAATAATCTTGAATGGTGAAAAGATGAATGAAACCCTAATAGCTTCTGACTGTAGTACTAGGAATCTTCTATCTGATAGGATGAAAAAATATGCCTTCATATAATTTATTGCTCTCATGCCTCTGTTTAAAATCCTATTTTAGATTTGACCATAATGGAAAGAGGCAGCTCTCCCTCCCACCCAATTTCATCTGGAAAGTATATAGCTCTATACTCACAGACACGGAGAACAATTAAATGTGTCCACTGGCAACACTGTAATGCAGCACTTAACAGTTCATCAGGCTGTACAACCATCGTTTCTGAAACAGTCCAAAAATCCAACTAAGCCTTCTACAACTGGGTTTTTTTCTGCAAGTATTAGAATTTAGTTCCCATACTTAGCCAGGGATTGTAGAAATTGAAGTCTTCTGGACTGAAGACTGGTCTAACTGCTTAAAATGAGCCTTCTGTCATTTTGTACAGAACTGTAATCTGAAATCAGCTCCCTTATTGCATAATTTTTGCAGAGGTGAAAGAACCAGAAATGTTTGCTTTCACAGGAAAGTGGGAAGTTACTACATACAGAAAAACAAACTTATGGAACGAAGTTTGAATGTCTATGTCCTAGCTATAAAAACTACAAGCAACTTCTTAATTTAAATTCTCCTTCATTGTTTGGAGTAAAATATTTCTTTGAACGGATAAGGTCTATTGCTTATCAATAATAGACATGATAGTTTTGAAAAACGTTGCTATGCTGACACTTTCCAGAAGGGGGCGTCAGAATATGCCCACTCAGCTGCTGCTTTCATTGACTTCTCACCCATCCGTTGGGAAGAGAATCAACCATAAATGCCTCCAAGGATGCGATAATCTCCAGATGTGCAAGTCCAAGCATGATGGGCACTGTGCTCTGAAATATCTGGGAATTTTGGGGCCAGAAAGCCTGAATGTCATTCAACTTATTTTTGTGCATATTTCCATTTTTTCAGTTGTGTCTACTTGATTGAAGTTAATTCTGCAATGTCCTATTATATCCTGGGAAATACCAGGCCTCCTACATTACACAGCCATAATAAAGAGGAATGTCTGCAGAACAGGGTAAAAAAAAACAATCAAGAAGACAGCCATGACAATGTGATGGAAGCTCTGTTAGCAAATGAACTACTCCAAGTGTTTTTTTTTTTCAAGTTTTAGCATGCTGGTTGGGGAATTCTGGGAATTGAAACCCACACATCTTAAAGTTGCCAAAATTGAGAACCACTGACACACTCATTGCAGAATTATTTAAAAGGAACCCGGTTGATTTGACTTGACACTGTTGCCTTAACTATTGGCTGCTCCCCCCTCAGTTACACTTACTGCCTCTACACCAGGGGTGTCCAACCTTGGCAATTTTAAGACTTGTGGACTTCAACTCCCAGAGTTCCTCAGCCAGCAAAGCTGGCTGAGGAACTCTGGGAGTTGAAGTCCACAAGTCTTAAAATTGCCAAGGTTGGACACCCCTGCTCTACACCCTTTCAGGCTTCCTTTTCCATTCTTCCCTCTCAAAAAGTCTGTAGTGCCAGCGTGACTTATGCCAAGGTCAGGGCAGCCTCATGGAATCATAGCAGAGCTGCTCTTAGGACTGGGCAGGACAAAATGACCAGGTAATGGATAAAGAGGAGAAGGAAGCAGCAAAAAGGTGATGGAGGATACGGCTGCCCGTTGCCCTCGAAGGGAGCCTACATTGCCTCCAATTTATCCAAAAGTTCCGGGAGCAAAGGTCTTCCAACCAGCCCTAATCCTGAGACTGCAATTAGCTGAGGTTGGTGTCTCTTATCTGTTGACTTTCGCTTTGGTTCTCACCAAAGGAGAGTGAGCAAGCGTTTTTTTTCCATGAAGGGCAGGGTGGGTGGGGCTGAAAGAAGCCAGAGGCAAAAGTGGGTGGAGAGACCTGCCCAACCTCTTTCAAAATCTCTGTTTGTTGACGTTACATAATACAAATAGAAAACTATTGACTTTTTCCTGGCATTCTGTGGTTATCCAGATTTCTGTAGCCCAGATCTGGTGGTCCTATGGTTAGCACAGCTGAGGCTGCAGAGAAGAGACCCGTAGCTCTGGACAGGTCCCCTGCTTGAGGGTGGTAGTGGTGGAAGGCAAAAATTAAGCCAAGGGCTACATGACATTAGTCAAAGGTCCATTGATTCTCCATCCTTGCTGCTTTATCATGTTAAATCCATGGTGTAAATCTACAGTATGTGTTTTCCCATATGTTCCCGCCCTTAATCCTCTTTTTTCTCATGACAGTCATGTTTGTCAACCCTTTACACTTTGACATACTTCTTTAGCAATTAAAATACTATATAAAATGTTGATGGATAATCTGCCCAGGGCAAAATAGACAATGGAGAAAGGGAAGGGAAACTGGTTTATTTACCAGTTCAGGTATTACATATATTTTGGAGAGGGTGAGTTACTAGTCTTTTATAACCTCATTAAGAGATGATTCTAAGAAAAGTATTATAATATGACTGAAGAGATAGGATTATTTTATCTTCAGTTTTACTAAAAACGGGAAAGGAAATAGATTGTTCCTGAACAGTAGATGGAGAGAAGCAGTCTAATTTGTCAGATACAGATTAACAGAATTGGAAGGGATCTTGTAGGTCATCTAGTCCAAACCCCTGCCCAAGCAGGAGACCCTATACCATTTCTGACAGATGGCAGTCCAGTCTCTCCTTGAAAGCTTTTAGTGATGAAGCTCCCATAACTTCTGAAGGGAAGCTGTTCCATTGGTTGATTGCTCTCACTGTAAGAAAATTTTTCCTTATTTCCAGATTGAATCTCTCATTGTTCAGTTTCCATCCATTGTTCTATGTCTGGCCTTCAGGAAAATAGCTTGACCCCTTCCTCTCTGTGGAAGCCCCTCAAATATTGAACACTGATATCATGTCTCCCCTGGTCCTTCTCTTCACTAGACTAGCCATGCCCAGTTCCTGCAACCGTTCATTGCATGTTTTAGCCTCCAGGCCCTTAATCATCTTGGTTGCTCTTCTCTGCACTCTAGAGCCTCAACATCTTCTTTATAATATGGTGACCAAAACTGGATACAGTACTCTAGGTGTGGTCTTACTAAGGCTTTATAGAGTGGTATTTGTACCTCCCTTGATCTTGATTGTATCCCTCTGTTAATATAATTTAGGATTGCATTAGCTTTTTTGGTTGCCGCTGCATACTGTTGACTCATATTTAATTGGTTGTCCACAAAGACTCCAAGATTCTTCTCACAGTTACTGCTATTAAACCTGGTTTCACCCAGTCTATATGTGTACTTTTGTTTTTTCTTGCCTAAATCTAACTTTACTTTTCTCTATGTTGATTTTCATGTTGTTAGATAGGGCCCAGTGTTCAAGTGTGTCAAGATCCATCTGGATCAGCAGGGGTGTCAAACTCACATTGTTATGACGGCATCACATGACGTATTGAGACTTTCCCCCCCTTTGCTAAACCGGGAATGGACGTGGCCAGCGTGTGACGCATCCCTCCATGTAGATGTAGTACCCTTAAGGACTACTCGCTGAGTACGGTTTGTCAGCCAGTTGCAAATCCATCTGATGGTGATGCTATCTATCCCACTTTTTTCTAACTTGCCAAGAAGTAGGTTGTGGTCTACTTTGTTGAATGCCTTGCTGAAATCTAAATATATTATGTCCACAGTATTTTGCTGGTCTACTAATTTAGTCACTTTGTTGAAGAATGAAATAAGATTGGTTTGGCATGATCTGTTTTTAACAAACACATGCTGACTTCTAGTTATTACTTTACTCATTTCTAGATGTTGGCTTTGATAAAACCAACATGTCTCCAGAGAAGGCTGGGGAGCCTTGTGAGGGGGAGAGGGTGTCAGCCAAGGGACAATGGGGAAGTACCGTACTAAAATGGGAATAAGAATCTTACAGAAATAATTTTACCCAAGTGATTAGTAAGCACAAAGTTGGTGGCTGTTTTTCCTCTTCCACCCAATGATTGCCATGATTCACCAGCATGGCAAGCTTTGCCTCAGTTTCTTCCATGGCCTGAACTCTGTTGTTAGTTGGGCTGAAATAACAAATTCTGAAGATTATAAATTCTGAAGACTATAAATGGCCAATTATTTCCATTATGTTATTTTACTACTGTGGGAGAAAATTCTTTGGATATTCTGTACCCCAACACTAAGGTATGCTCATTTTAGTAACCGTTCTGTTCTGCAGAATCCAAGATTTTTCCTTGGATGGTGGATTAAGGATTTATTGACAGATGACAAGTTAGTGGACACACTGTCCTGGGATACGTTTTGATGTATTTGTTTAGCCCAACAACAATTTTAGGACTCTTTTCTTAAAATAATATGTTTATTAAAAACCTAATACACAAAATGCATACTCTTAGTCATATGCATGGTAATAGGGAAATCATATATGTAAGAGTCTTCATATATGCAGTGAATTCCATTCACCCAAACGCCATTCACTATATGAGTGGGAATTCATCACCAGTCAGTTAGAACTGAAAAAAAATTGTTGGAGAAGCAAAATGTTTCAAAGAAAAAACAATCCAAGAAAGTCCAGTTGCATTTTGGAAAAAGCATCTTTGGGACAACCGTGACCCGAATAACTGAGAATAAATTGAATAGGATTTTGCTATTTAGGATTTTGTTGTTAATTCACCCTGTTCCGCATTATGATTTTTGCCTGTAGCCCAGAACATTTCTGCAAAGGACTCATGAGTTGCCTTGAAAATGCGTTTTTTATTTTTTGTTTTCAATTCACAAAAACTTTTGGAAATGCAGTTTTGCATTGTAACATTTCTAAATACTTTTGTTTCCCATGTGCATGTTTATGTTATATAGGTGGTCCACAACTTACAACCACAATTGAAACTTTCCATTGCTAAGCAAGAAAGTGGTTAAGTGAGTTGTGCCCCATATTATAACTTTTTGCTACAGTTGTTAAGCAAATCACTGCAGTTGTCACTGTGACTCATGCAGTTATTAAACAAATATGGCTTCTCCCATTGACTGCCTGTTGGAAGCCAGCTGGAAAAGGTTATAAATGGGGATCACAGGACCCTAAGGGGCTGCAACTGTCATAAATACATGCAAGTTGCCAAGTACTCAAATGTTGATCACATAACCATGACGTTGCAATAGTTGTGCGGGTGAAAATCTGTCATAAGTCACTTTTTCAATGCCATTGTAAGTTTGAAGAGTCACTAAATGAATGGTTGTAAGTTGAGAACTACCTGTACACATTGATAAACACATGTTATCCCACCTCTAAATAGCATGACTGTCGAAGCCTGAATTCCAACCACTACAGATGAAATGCACACATGATGCAACACACACATTATGAAAAACATGACCATTATGTGCATACAACATATTCCACACAGCTCTGGCCTCACTGTCTGGCCCATAGTACTAATACTATGGTACAAATACTATGTTGAAACTGGAATGCTGGTGAAAATGCAGAGAAGTCAGAGCACAGTGAGATTTGGAGCACTGATGTACTTGTCTGAAAGTCTCGGGTTTCCTACAATAAATGAGTAAAAATTGTGAGAAGCGTTGGGCCACCCTTTGCAATTAGGATATGGTGTATGGTGGCAGAAAATGGGACAGTAATTGCCCCCCCAATTTCAGATCATATTCAATTATAAGGATACACCAATGCTAATGTGACAATGTTAGCCACTAATTTATAAAGTGTTACATGATCTGAGTAATAATGTATTCATTTACACCTCAGGATTTTTTAAAGGGTGACCATGTGGCCCATTTCTTGGTGCAAATAAAGGCAGACGAAGCAGACCAAGATTTTGCTTTCATGTTGTCTCACCTACCGTATTGTAGAGATGTCCTGGCTTGTGAGCAGATCTGTGTCTGACTTTAGCCTCTTCTCTTTCCCTGTATGGCTCAATATACAGCCCAAAGAAGCACAGAAAATGTTCTTCAATCTTTTCCTGCAAAACTGGACTTCTGGGGCTCAGAAATATATTATTGCTCACTCACAACCTTGGGGGAGAAGTTGACCCACTCACAGGATTGCTCCTAATTGCCATTTTTTACTTTTCTCCCATGCATCATTTTCCCAGTTACATGCCTGGAAAGCATGAGTAAAATAATGCCCTTGACAAACAGGAAGCTTCAGGGATAGGAGAGAGGAAGCTGCCAATCCTCCAAAGCCACAACTTTGTTGTCAAGGGAAACCTTTGTTCCTCCTCCTTAATGACCACTTTAAAGGCTTCCCAAGTTGGGTTTGGATGAGTAGTAGTTTTTTACTGACCACAAAGTTTTGCTAATTGATTTGTCTGTATATTTATTTATTACATTTTATGCTGCCCATCTCACCTATAAGGTGACCGTGGGCAGCTTACAAGTTATAATATTGATCTGTGTGCTGTTTAATTGTTTAATGCAGTTCTAATTATTCTGTTTATTCTTAAGCTATCTTACAGATTCACACAAATTAAGCAGTTTTGAAAGGATTATTTATATGGAAATGTAATTTAAAAAAATATCAGACAAGATGGGTTTTATTTATTTAGATTTTTAAAAATTCTAACCCTTTGTTATTTTTATAAATCACCCAAGGCGCCAAACATACATATTACTTCTTTCTTTGTCTACTTTCTGCACAACAAGGTGCGAGATGAGCTGAACTTAGGCATAGTGACTATTCTAAAGCCACCCAGCCAGCTTTCATGATTAAGGTGGTACTAGAACTCGCAATCTCCTGGTTTCTAGACTCGTATCTTAATCACTAGATCTAAAAAATATAGAGCTTTATAAGAACAACAAATGTTCTTAATATGCTCTATTAAATCAATTAGATATGGCTAAAAGTACCATGTCCTATGAACCACAAACTCTGCTCAGTTATAATAATTTCTAGAATTCCCATTAATGAGCAATCTCAGTTTCCATTAAACTGTATCTATCAGAATGGTATATAGAGTCCACCTTCCCTTAACCTCAGAGCAGATTATTAAGTTAATGTTAAGTTAATGTTTCCTGCATGGGATTCTGCATGATTTACACACACACACACACACAATATCTCTATTGTTACACAATGTAATGTAACATCAAATTGTGGGCACACCACAATTTTCACAGCCAGTTTATATCTGTGCGTGTTTGCATCTACAATTAAATGTACCTTTGCCAGCACACAAGTTATCACAGTCTCTTCATGTTTGGGCATGTCTGCAAGTCTAACTCAATATTTATTTTTCAGGATAGAGGGAACAGTAGTTCTGAAATTGTCCACGGCGCCTAGAGGAAGCATATGGCTTCTGTAGCATAGAGACAAGCATTTTCCACCCACCAGCTAAGATTAAAACTCACAATGTAATCCTCCAATGCTGCAGATGAAGGAAGAGAACAAATGAGTGTTTCTGTCACATCACCTCCTTCGCCTCTACCTTCACTAGCTCTCTAGCAAAGCGCACAGTCCTCTATTCCAGCATTTCTAAACTTTGGCTGCTTAAAAGGGTGTGGACTTCAATTCCCAGGATTCCTCAGTCAGCATGGCTAGCTGGAGAATTCTGGAAGTTGAAGTCCACGCATCTTCCAGCTATCAAGGTTGAGAAACACTGCTCTATTCCCTTTTTCCTGTTATACCAGGAGGAGGCCAATTGTACATGACACATATGTACAGTGCTGTGCCCATTTTGAGTAGGGTCAAAGGTCATGGAAATCCAAAGACCCTTTTCCTGAGTTTAAAGCAGGGAAGAGAGAAAGTGCTCAAGTTAAGTGCTTTTCTTAACTTATTTAATGCAATGCATTCATGCAGTGTCTCTCTTCCCTTCCCAGAAGTTCTTACAAAATAGTTTGGATCCTTTTTACTGTGGCCAGCGCAGCCTTTCTTCCAAAACAGGTAGACTCAATGCCTCGCTTCCGTTTTTCAACATTAGGACTAAACCCTGAAAGCTATGGTTGTAAAAAGTAGAAGAGCCCGGGGTGTCTGTGTGTTCCCAGCCATTGGGATATTGGGGTTCAGGTTCAGCTCAGCGCTCTCCCTGCCTGTTCTCCGCTCCTTTTGTTCTTCACTGTAACTGGTAGGAAACGTCGCCTTGCTTTGGACCGGAGAGCTCCCGTTAAGCTATTGTTCTGGCGCAAGTGGCGCGTCCGGCCTTCAGCTTCAGCACACGCTGCCCTGGCGAGCCTTGGCACCACGGAGCTCCCGAAGGCCCAGCCTAGCAGGGAGCCTTTTTCCTACAAACAAGCCAGTTCTCTCGCTACACGTCAGCAAGTCCGGTCCGAAGCCAGGCGGGTAACTCGGAAACTCCTTGCAGCAGGATCCCGGGAGCAGCGCAAGCGGTGGCTCGGCGCGGACTCGCTTCTCTTCCGCGCGGCTTTGGGAGCAAAGCGACCTTCAGGCGCTTCCAGTGTTGAACGCGAGCGGGCGAGGAAAAGAGGGAGCGGCTGGCTGGCTCCGTCTCTTCCCCAGCAGCAGCAGCAGCAGCCGCGACAGCGCCTCCCGCGTGGCTCTTCGCTCGCTCCTCTGGCTCCGGCCCAGCCCCTCTCGTTCGCCCGCTCGCCCGCCTCGCCTCTCCCCGCCGCTCCTCCCCTCGATTTGTTTTGTGCGGCGACTTCGGGAGCGTGACGGAGGCGCTTAGAAGCGCTTATGCAACCGGCTGACCTACTAACACACATTCGCCTGGGGAAAGAAGTAGGGCGGCGGCGGCGGCGGCAGCAAAGCTCGCGAAAGACGCGCGGCGACTCCTTCCCGCGCTGGAGAGGTGGCCGAGGGGCGCCTGGAAGAGGTGATTTCACGCGAACGCCTTGCGGCGGCTCCTCTCCCCCCGCCCTTCCCCCACCTGCAAGCCCCCTGGCCTTGGGGGGTGTCTCCCGGGAGAGACCGGCTCGTTTCTCGCGCGCTGGAGTTGTCGGCGGGCGCGGGTGTGCTTTGTTTGCGGGCAAGGTATATGGCGGGCAGCGGGCATGCGGCGCTCTTGCTCCGCTGGGCTCCAGGCGCCTCCCTTCAGCCCCGTTCAGACAAGCTCTTGGATTGCGCCCGGACGAGTCGGGGAAGTTCTGCGCTGCAAATCCGCGCTTGGGAAAGGACGGCGGTGCTGCGCGGCGGTGGGGCCGCGCTTAGACGTAGCTGGGTGGATGGGTGATGCGGTCTCTCCCGCCTCCCCGCCCGTCGTCTCTTGTTGCACAGAACAACATAAACACTCCCGCTCTTCCCCTCCCTTCCTGACTGACCTACATTTTTTTAGGATGGGGCGAGTGTGCGTGGCAAGGCAGCCAAGCTGAGGGGGTTCAGGAACTCGAGAGGCTTCTGGACGGAGCTCTTGACTTGCTGTGAGGAGCGAATGGGAACAGTGACATGTCTGAGGCTTGCCTTGCCTTGGGAGAGCGATCCGAGTAGCCTGAGACTCAGGGCCTTAATGACAGAGACCCTTAAATCTGCTGTTGGCCTTAGGATTGGTTGTCTCCGAGGAAGCGCGGAGACCCTCTGCCAAATTATTAAGGATGCCCACATAATTTAGCACACATAATTTAGCTTAGCAAGAGATGCCACTGTACAGAAAGAGGCCAGAAAGGGTTCTTCCCTTTCTTTTCTAAATGAAATTCTCCCCCTGACCACAGGAAAGTAAATAAGGAACAGGAAGTTTGTAATCCAGTGACTGGATGGCCCAGGAAGGTTTCATCCCTCCTTCCATAATGCTTGTAGCTGTGCAAGTAAACAAAACATTTTAGCCTGGGCCGGGCTGGGCAAGACAGAGGCGGTCCAGTGGCCCCTCTGGAAGCAACTGCCACTTCCTGATTAGGAGGATTCTTGCAGATAAGTGAAGTAAATGGAATTTGTGATTATTTTAAAATGTACAGTGAGGAGGATTGCTTAATATAGCTTGCTTATTATTTGAGTGGTTAGGAAATCCTGATTCTGCTTTTCAGATGATAAAAATGAAAGCAAGTAAAATGAAGGAGTATCAACTATTCCACTCAGGGTACATTGCTTATATATTTCAAATGTGTTTTTTTTAAAAAAAATCCAAAATCCATCAATGCAAAAAAAAAAGTACTTTCGGTATTTCACGTAAACTACCTTAATTCCTCCTGATCTTTTTCAAATATGCTAATGCAACGCCACTGTTTTTATTAAATTTATGCCCCCTCTTTCCTCCATTTTTGTTCTTACAATAACAATCCTGTGAGGTAGGTTCAGTGAAGAATCAGTGATTAGCCCAAAATTACCCAGTGGATTTCCTGGGCCTGGTTCTAGTCCAACACTTTAGCCACCCACTGGGTCTCCTGCTGTCCTGTTCTCAGTTAGTCTGCAGGCAGGAAAGTTGAGAGAGTTTTAGTTTAATTGGAGATAGGGTGCCATACCGGAGTGGTTTTAAATATAGAAAAATAACATTGTTTCTCTACTTAATTAATAGTAGAGTTAAAGACTACCACTAATGTGACACATTTCTTGTTTTTTAAAGGGACACAAGAATATTTCCATGTAGTTTTATGTTTTGTATAAAACTTCATGTTTCTAAACTTTAAATGCCCTTTTAAAACATATCTTTACCATGCAGTCTGAAGAAACATGACGTGTTACTCAGAAATATTTGAAACACTGATAGGTCTAATATGTAGTATGCAACTCACTGATTTTGAATGAATAGAATCACTAAGCAAATCAAACGGGAGAATCTTCCCTCCCTCCTGCAAATTTAATCACAATGGCTGGGTTTGGAACAAGGCTTAACTAACCAATGCTCTGGATTCATTCAATACAGCGAGTAACAAATTAATTAAATGTATTTATACAGGGTAGAGCCCAGTGTGTTGTGAGTGTAAATGATGGCATGTCTGGGAGGATGCTGCAGTGACATAGCCACTTCAGGCCAGGGAAGCAAATCAGAAAAAGTCTTTGCGTTATAACATCATTGCACGTACCTTCTGGGTGTCATCACCATCCGCTGTGAGCACTGCTATCTGTAGGCTTGTCTTTTTTTTCTTTTTTTTCCAAGCTACTGAGGACAATTTGTACAGCACTTCCTCCATCCCACCACCAATTTTATCTTTGCCAAAGTCCAGGAATGTAATTTTGAGGGGGCCTGGCTTTATGCTTTATGTATGATCAGGATTTGAATCCAAGACTTCCCAGTTTATGCCCACAGTTGGACAGCGAATCATGTCTCTTTGATCATGGTTCCTTGGTAAAGTGAAACGGAAGACCTTGCTGAAGAGGTGGAGCTGGTAAGAAGCATCCATGTTGCTGAATGGAACCTGTGATACTTCTGTTGGAGGCTAAGTATAGAGCAGAAGAGGCTGTGATTCTGTATTTAATTGGGGATACCTGTTTTGTTCACCTGCTTTCCATGTAGACACAAGAATCAGGCAAAGGTTTGGTTATTAAACCTCTGGATGAAACGTTCTTCTTCTGCCTACCTTTAAGCCTCCATTCTCTTTCATTAGCTGTCTTCCAAAATGAAAATCAGGAGGAAAAAAATACTCTTTGTTCCTTGGATAGGTGTTCCTTACCCCATCCCATGCACTAAGCACTGGTGTGTCAGTTGTTCCATAGAGCCAAGGAAATGCCATTTCAAGGCATTTCAATAGCTGGGCACAACTTGTAACCATTTTCAAGAGATCCCACAAAAGTTCTGCAAACGAATCCAGGGGAACACTTGTATTTGCTCTATTCCTCATTTTATTCAGTATACAAGAGAATATGTATAGAGTTCCATAATTTTATTTTACTCCACTGCAAACATCAGAGGCTGGGCCGAGAGAGAATGATCCTAACCCAGATCACTAAGTGAGTTTCCAAGATTGAAGATGGGCTAGAACTTGGGTCTCCTTGCTTCGGGACCAATACTTTCACCACTAAATCCCACTGCCTCGTGCACATTTCAGCATGGTCTGTGTAAGGGTGAGGCTACATACTAATGCTTAGTACATAATGATTGAGCAATTTTTCCTTAAGAAATTCTCTGCCTGCTACAAGACACTTAGCTCAGCTGGCCATGTTTTTGCAAGCAGAAAAACAAGGGTCTGAGTTGTAGACATGCAGTGGGAGGTGGTAGCTGCAAAGGAAGTTGTGAAATCTGAATTCTAGAAGTTTGGTTGGCATTATATACTAAGTTGGGTTATTCATATACATGATACGTTTTTTAAAAAAATCATTCTACTTTTGTGTTTAACAGCAGCTTGACTTCCAGCCGCAGCAAGCAGCAACAATTCACTTCATGTATGCAAAACTCTGCCTGATGGTTTTGTGCAGAGCAAACTGTTTTTAAAAAGCAAAAGAATGAGCCAAGCTATTTTTCCTCTTGATTAGTTGGCAAGCTTGTCTACTCTTTTATTTTTAAACAACAGCTGAACGTGTAGAAAATAAGCAAGGAAAGTTTTCGGCCGTGGTTTGTCTCCGTTCCAGAAAGCTTTCCCTGTTCTTGGCTGTGTATCCAGATGCTGTTGGAAATGTGTACGTGTAGTCCTCAACTTGCAACCATAATTGGGACCAGAATTTCCATTGCTAATGAGTGCAGCCATTAAGTGAGACATCGTGTGATTGCACCTGATCTTAACAATATTTTTATTGTGAAGTTGTTAAGCTAGTTGTTAAGTGAATCCAGCTTCCCCCATTGACTTTGTTTGTCAGAAGCCAATTGGAAGGCTGCAAATGGTGATTATACGAGCCTGGACTGGCTGCAGTTGCCGTGTCCAAATTGTGATCACATGACAGCAGGGACACGGCAATGGTCATAGGTGTGAGAGAACCAGTCGTAAGACACCTTTTTCTGCACTGTCATAACTTTGAACAGGTGCTGAACAAATGGTTGTAAGTTGAGGACTACCTGTAAACTGAAGTCTAAAAATCACTGCAGCTCAATTCACTTGAGCGTCATCAGCATTATCAAAACTACATAGAGCCTGGTTTTAGGAGTATTACCTCTAAGGTGTACTTAAATGGGGAATGAAAAAAAATGTCACAATCATAATGGGAGTGGCTACTTTCATTCTTACTTTCGTTCTTATGCAGAATGAAAAAAAAAAGTGTGATGAAATTTTGAAACGCCTAACTCTGGGTCATTTGTTGTCATGCTTCATGTGCTCAGGCTTTTCTGGAAAGTCAGGCAGCCCCAAAAGAGAATGCCAGAATTTGACACTGGGATGTGAAATGTATTTCATGAGTATTACAGGCAGGAGGGGAGGGAGAGATTTCATGACCTGTGGGGTGCCTGTTGCACAAAAAGCTCTGCTATGCTGACCAGGTTCCCCTAGGGTAGCATTAAGGAGCAAAATGTTTCAAACCAAAAAAGAAAATAAGTCCAGTTGCCATGACACAACTTCCAGAGGAGATGCATTAAGCATTTGATCAATTTAATCCCTCCAGAGACACCTTCCATTTAAAAGAGATAAATGAATACCCACCCATTTGTTTGACACCAGGCGTTATAGTTATGATTCCCAGTTTCTAAATGTAAGGGGAAAAACACAACTTTAGGTCAGAACAAGATGGCCTGATGATGATGATGATGATGATGATCAATTGAAACACAGAGGCTCAAGTTGTAACAGCAACTTCTTTGGGGCTATTAGATCTGGGTTGCAAAAATCTAGACAATTGCTGGGTGGCAGAAACTAAATAGAGAAAACTTCAATTCTTGCTGCTATCTAGTTGTCATCCAGACTCTTTAGATCAATCATATTCAATCTTTGCCTAGATTTGCCATCGTTTGAGTAACTTGACCTTTACCAGCCACTTTATTATACTTGCTTTACCTCTGCATGCCAGATTGGCTTGTTCCTTTCTAGTTGGCATCTTGATATTTCTGGTTAAATTTTATCTTGGTTAATCCTGAAACAACCTGTAGCGGTTTTTTCCCCCATTGCCCATAGGACCATTGGAAACCCTTTGCTCATTTCCCTATGGCTCCCCAGAAGGTTTCTGCCTTTTGTCTTGATTGAAACTTGGGACAGATTATTCTAACTGGGCTGCCCTCTCCTCACAGCATTAGAATCTGCATTTACTTCTTGAGTTACCAGTCAGAAGGCTCCTCTCCCCACCTCCCCCCTGAAAAATGGCAGTACGGATTATGATAAACTGATTATGTGGAAAGTAGATGAGTAGATGTGGAAAGCAACGGGGAAGAGGCAGCTGAAGGGTGGTGGCTCAGCTCCAGATCTGACAGGAACAGAACATTCTTGCCGGGAAAGTGGAGACACGATCTGCAGCAGTTATTACATCATGAAGCAGTTGTGTGGGAAGCCCTGCAGGGAGGGAACCTAGAGGAGGGAGTGATATTTTGGAAGGTGCGAGTCAAGGGAAGGAATCTGCAGAGCAAAGCAACCCTCCAGGAGGAAGTGTTGGCCTGCCTTCTGCAGGGAATGTTGGATTGACTAAGTACGCTGAAATCCATTCCAAATAAACCAATAGGAGTACTAGTCCTGCCATCCCAGAATTTTGTAGAGAAACTGGCCATAAAATTGGTTCTGGATAGCCTGTTGTTGCTGGGAAGTAAGTGGGACAATAAAGAGACAGTGAAGTTGACTATGGGTATCTGGGCAGTTTCTTTCAATGGGTTTGAAGAATCTTAGGAGGGTGTGGTGGTGCATGTACATAACTTCCACAGATCAGGAAGCTAAGAACAGGGCACTTGGATTGTGTCACGTAATAAATCTGTTTATTTCTGAAGCACCAAAGGCATTTTTCCCCCTGCAGCCAGACAAGCAGAGCTTCCTTCTGGAAGTTACCAGTCATAATGAGAATGGCATCACTTGACTAAATTAGATCCTCCGTTCTCTGTGTGGGTAGCCCATTATCCAAAGCACTGATTAGCATTATGCTAGTTGTTCAGGAAAGAAAATGCCCTCTGGTTTGCCTGGCTTTAGGGCCTTGAAAAGAGAGAGTTAATGGGCAGAAATTGAAAAAAGAGGCTCTTCCCAGCACAACCTTAGCTGTTATTGTTTGCCAAAGGAATAACATTATAGAGGTAAGTTTAAAAGTTCAGCTCTGTGATAGTCTCAGGCTCTGTTCAAGAAAGATGTCCAGAGGCTTCCTCTATACCCCAATGCTTATTAATCCCAGAAGCTTTCAATAGCCCTTGCTATAAATTTGCTGACATGACCTCGTTTTTTCTTTAAGATGTTGTCTAGGATTATTGGATCTTGTAATTCAGAATTCAAGGAACGCATTCCAAGAGGAATGTAAACTTGTTCCATTATGGCTGCATCCTCATAACACACTCAAAGTAAATCTGTTCATTGCTGTGTTAACATATCCTGCTGTGCCCAGACAAATAAATCATGCTATAGTTTACCATGACAGCCTGGGTCAGTAGTAAACATTGGATTCCTACAGCAAATGGAATCACAAACAACCTTATCCTATATTAACTGGTCTAATGTATTGTATAAACCTAACATGCATGTCATTTTGGGTGTACGCTCTTGTTGCTTTCATAACCAGTCCTCCTGTTCTGTGTGCTTTTGTGCTTACAGTCGGGTTTGATTTTCAGAACTTCATTGCACTTTTAATTTTACTGCACACTCATATCACTTTCCTTTGTGCTGAACAATTTCTGCCAATTCGGCTTTTATTACAAGAAAGCCCTAAACAGAACTTGATTTTCAAAATGAAGGTTATGTTGTTCTCTTTAATTTGAAAGCCTGTCTGTGACACTTTTGTGAATGCAAAGCACTTGGCATCAGTTCAGATGCACTCTTATCTTTTGCTTTGCTTTTGATTACTGCTCTTATGTAACCGTACAACCGTATTTTTACTCTGATGCTACACCGAGTTGGTAAGCTCAAAGTGAGTGGCAGTCCTTCTCTCTTCTGACCTCCTTTGAATCCTATCAGACCTACTGCCCCAAGGGGGTGACGCAGACTGAGAAGTAGGTCAGCTTCCTCTTCATGCCTGAGCTTGCAGGATCCTGACTGTATACACCCAATCCAGCTTAGTAGTAGTTCCATGTGCCTTCTAAGACACGAGGCCGGACCCTGTAGGCAGATCAGGGTGTGGGATTTGAGCTTAGCTGGAAAACCCTTTCTCATTCTGGGTCAAGGCAAGAAAATAATATGTGGACCTGGAGTGAGGATGTCATCTCTTTGAACTCAAGAGCCCAGGAAGGCCAGGAATCTAGTTCACCCCAGAACAAAATGATAGCAGTCGCACCCTTTTGATTCAGCACCAGGTGATGGATTTGGGAGGAGAGACCAAATAAAAGGTAAAGTTAAAAAAAAGAAAGGCCTGGAAATGCAGGCTCTTCCCTCCACTATGCTGATCAACTACCTTTTTCTTGTAAAGAATAGAATGACTGTGACGAGAACAGAATCCTCTTTTTCATCCTTGTTCATTCATTGTGTGTGTGTTTGTTTGTGTATGGATGGATGGATGGATGGATGTGAGAATAGTTCTTATGGTGACATTTTACAATCAGTGTTAACTCCCACTTTGGGAAGAAATCATTGGGAGAGTTAACAAACATCTTCTGAGGTCTATGAATTTCTACTATAATGCTTAGAGATATTGTTTTTATGTCCACTACTGATGTAGCAGTTGCTATTATTACGAATTAAAATTGATACAGCTGCAGACTGTTAGATTTGCTGCCTTTTAGTGAGGGGTTCTGTCAGTCTATCCTCCCCTTCGATCTTTGCTCTCTGAAGGTCATTTTCTGAAGACTGAAATTTCCTCTGTCTAGTTGGAGGCTAGTCTACTTGAGTATTTTTAAACAACTACTTTGCTTAGTATGACAGTAGCAGGACCTGCTGTATGAATGCAAGATTCCTATTTGGAATACATACAACGAGCCTTGTGGCTTTGTGATGCTTTTCTTTTGTTCGTGGAAGAAATTTTGTAGGGGGGGGGGAGGAAGGACAGAGTATATCTTGTAGAATAAATCTCCAGGTTTGAAAAAAGAAATGTGTGGTCTATGAAGGTGCTTGAATGAAACATGAATATCAATATGAAAGTTAATGTGGTTTGGTGGATCCATTTTAATTCACCCAGATTATTAAAAGTGGCAATATATAATATATAATATATACTATATAATATATACTATATAATATATACTATATAATATATACTATATAATATATAATATATATATAATATATATATATTACAAAAACTTGCTCTGTAGAAATCTGTACAGAAGAGTGTTCATGGTTTTCTCTATAGAAATCCTGGTACCATCCAAGATACTGAGACTGCTGAATCTGGTTGGAAACTGGAGCAAGGCTGACCGGGGAACCGACTAGTTATTAAGATGGCTCTGTGGCTGCGGCCCCAGTTGTTAGCAGTATTTTCTCTTACTGGTCCCCAATATTGCCTTCTCTGCCTCCTGCTGCTATTATTTTTTTATGAAGAAACAGTTTGTAGGCCAGTAGGTTGTTGGCACTGTGCCGCTCTCTCTTTTCTGGAACTGTTGTGCAATCCATAATCATCAGACCTGTTTTGACTGCCTGGCTTGATAAATATTCAGTGTTTACTGACCTATATTCCTGCTGCCTGTGCCTGGTGCCTGTAGATCACATGTGAGGAAAAGAAAGGCGGGGGGTTGCCATCATCGTGGGGGAACGTGCGTGCCACTTGGTACACATGGCCTTGCCTTCTCGGGAAGGAGAGCTTCAGCATTCCTATCTATGTGTCATGGTGGCTGTGGAAGGAAGGTTGGGGTGGCGCTCTTTGTGCAACCTGTCTGGCTCGCTGGCCTACCCCTCTGCAGTCAAAAGGGGGCTGGAAGATTCCCTGCCTTGGCTCTCTCGACTTCAAGGTTAAAAATCCCCACCCTGATCCACTTCTTGTAATCTCCTTTACTCTCCCTCCCTCCCTTTCTCCCCATGTTGTGAGAAATGGGAGGGGGTGTTGTCTGTGTGTGTATGTTAGTTGATCCTGTGTGTGTGTGTGTGTGTGTGTGAGTTGGTGTGTGTGAGATGGGGAGAGTACATTTGTGAATGAAATGGAAGTAAGTGGCCCGTTTTGGGTGTATCAGAGTGGCAATTGTCCCTACAGGCATGTTGCATGCAGACGTTCTCTGAGGGAAAGAGGGGAATCGGATCTTAATGTAATGAAGCCATCATCTGTGAAAAGGTCAAATGGGACTCCTTTGTCCTTCTTAGGGTATGCCGGTTAGAAGAGTAGTTTTTCTCTTGTATGTTTGGCAGAGATTGCAATGTGGGTGCAGCATCTCTGGGGAGTGGCATGCTTTGGGTCTGGGGCAGGGACAAGGTGGAGCATATATTTTGATTGCCAAGTAGAAATTACATCTGAATGTAGTTCTGCTTGGGGGGGGGCAGGGTTCCCCCCTCCAGTAGAGGCAACCTCACATTTGTTTCTGAGGGGAGCTGGAATGTGGGGTGTGGCCCATGCAAACCAAGGGCCATGGTGATGCTGTCTGAACCTGCTGGATTATGTAAACAGAGCCTGAGGTGTGTGACAGCACTAGGCAGAAATGTAACACCCTCTTTTTGTGTCCTTCCTCCCTAGGCGTTTCTGCTGCCTTCTGGGCCTGACCCAGCAGTTGCTGTTGCTTCTCTACCATTCCCACTGTGCCTCTGTTATCCAGCCACATCCTGGCTCCTGTTGTCTGTAGCATTTTGGCAGCAAAGTCACTCTGGCAGCATTACTGATCTGAAGATTGAGGACAGTAAAACCCTCCCAAGGAATCTGGAGACAGTCCCTTTTCAGCAGGGATTTGGAAGATGGTCTCCTTGTATCGGACAATTCATTTTCCATTTATGGGAGCCCCGATCCCATCTGACTGTAGCAACTGGAGGACAGCTCAAGGCCATATTGGATACAGCTTCCCAGGCAATACAGCTTGGTAACAGTTTGGGGTGCACAGCTGGGAAGAAGTATCCTGTGGAACTGCAGGAGCAGCCGCCGCCGCCGCCAGAGTTCTGAGGAAAGGAAATACTCCAGCAACAGACAAAGTGCATCTGGACATTTTGACCCCCACTTCCCTCCCTTCCTCCACCCCCGTGATGGAGAGTCTCGACTCCCCCACGTTATGTGTGGCTCGGAACTTTCCCGAGTTCCATCCCAACGGCATTATTCAGCGAGCGCGAACCCTGAAGAGCAAGCCGAATGTCAACTGTAGGCGAAAGCGAGAGTTCATCTCTGACGAGAAGAAGGATGCCAGCTACTGGGAGAAGCGTCGGAAGAACAACGAGGCTGCTAAGCGTTCCCGGGAGAAACGGCGCTTCAACGACCTGGTTCTGGAGAATAAGGTGCTGGCACTCAACGAGGAGAACGTGCGGCTGAAAACAGAGCTCCTGCAGCTGAAGCTGCGCTTCGGCCTCATCAGCACGACAGCCTTCATGGAAAAGAGCCAGCAGCTGAGCACTGCCAGTGCCAACGCCCAAGCACACTTATACGGTGTCGGCAACAGCAGTTTGTATCCCGGTTCCCTGTCCCGAACCCCCCACTCAGAGGATTCGTCTGAAACGGAGCAGTCAAGCCGGGACAGTGTAAGTGTATCGGTAGCCAAGTATTCTCCCCGGGACTCTCTCTCTGACCTGTCTGATGGCTCATCTCGGGACAGCCCTCTCCCCCAGATGCTGGAGGAAGCCCAGGCCATCCACCGTGTCTATGGGGATGCCCCCTTGCAGCCTTACCCAGAGCCCAAGGGCTCGGTTCCCCGCAGTGTGATCCTTTTCAGTGCCAATGGCTTTACCGCAGTGGTCCCTCCACAACCCTTGCTTCCTGAAGAAGCGGAGCAGGCCGAAGGCTGTGGGAGTCAGAGTCCCAAAAGCCACTGTGGGGGGCCTGATCCTCGCTGCCCCCAGGAGGAGCTCCAGACGCACTCAGGGTATTGCTCAAAACCCCAGGGCTCTAGTGCTCCTGACGGCTATTTGGAGGGGGAGCACATCAAGAAAATTGAAGAGCCTAGGTCCCCCTTTGAGGGTTACACCAGTGAAGAAAGTGAAGAACCCCCTTGGGGATATTCCTCTGCTGCCTTCCCCGTGCCGCTGGACACCCACCCTGACGTGAAGACCGCAGCTCTCCCACACAAGCTTCGACTAAAATGCAGGGCACACAGCAGTGGGGTTCATGAACCATTCCCCGGATCTAGCACTGCTCCAGTTGGCTGCTGCCAGGGAGCCTCGGCGGCCTCAGATTGGGACAGTGACCGACACGAGGAGATGTCAGCCCTGGTGCGGCAAGCCTTGTTTCTGAACGAGCCCCCCGCGTCCAGTGGCAACTTGGAAAGACTTTTGTGCCCTGGCTCAGGGCTTCCCTCGGATCACACCGACCCAAAGGACCATGTCAGCGGGTGGGAGGATGCTTGTCGTGATGATGACCCCAGGCCAACTTGAAGGAGACCTAGGTCTGGATGAAGATTTGGGAAGTAAGGAGAAGAAATCGAACTGGTACAAGAAAGGGATTTTACATGGCCAAATGAGCACTGGAGAAGGGGGCCATGGATGACCTGGACCTGCTGACTTCAGAATCTGGGGGGAATAGGGACCATGAGATGGCTAAAGCGGATACATAGGTTGAGCATGAGGGATAGGGTGGGGGCTGCCTCAGAAAAAGACTTTGGAATTACTAAGGTATAGTGGGGGTTGGAAGTCCTGTTTTCTAAGGCTCCAGAATTCAGTGTGTAGATGAGACGTGTTTTGCTGGGCAAATGCCTAATGGTTTTCTAACTTGATAACAATTCTGGCATTGTGATTGACAGGCGAGTACCCAAAAGTTGGCATCTAATCCATTCTGCACTGATGTTAAAGTTCTTGGATACCCACAATAAGGATGCCTAAATGGGTTGTGAGTGACTGTATTTTCTCTGTCAGAAATTGCTTGGCCAAACCAAGTGTTGTGTGTTTTTAATTACTAAAATAAACCTACAGAAAAATGTTAAGTTGTTGACTGACTTGGGAGCAGGGAAAGATTGACACAGAACACAGAGGTGGGTACCTCACTCTTTTGCACTTTTCCTTTCCATCCAAGAGCTTCACAAGGAGAAATAAAACCACATAACGTATACTACCGTAAAAATGGCCAATGAATTAATAAAATAACAATTATTTGGAATGATGTTCCATGTTCCATGTAAAATCAGGATCAGGCCACCAATTATTCTTCATAAATGAATGACAATCTTAACTTGGATTTGAAACCAGCAAAGAAGGATCTAGCAATGTGCTGCTTTCACTGAGCTTCTGGAAAAATCTGGTTTCACCTCAACCAGAAAGTGGCATCTGAAGAGGTCAGGGTACAAGGAATTTACCCTCTCAGGTTATGTAGAGTTAAGAAGGTCAAGTTTTAGTAACAAATTGATAGCTAATGTAATTCTTTCAGTACCAGGGTAATGTGTTTCTTGCCTCATGTGCCAGTAAATAGCAATAGCATTTGTTTATTTGAGTTCCAAGCCTTCCTTCTAGTTGCAAGCACAGTTGACTTATAGTTTTAATCATTTTCTTACCATTGGGGGGAAAACATCTTTCTCCCCATGTGGATGTGAAATATTTAAGTCTACAAGCAATGTTTGTAGGTTGATGAGGGGTTAGATGAAGGGTAGAGCTATTGATAATTTATTTTCTTAGCAGAAATGTCTTAATTTTAGAAAAAGGATTCTTGTAATAGAACACTAGAAAGTGTGATTGCTATTTAGTACAGTAAACCCTTGATTTAATGGCCCTTTGCTTTGTGGCTGTTGGACTTAAGGTAATTGGCAAAAATCTGCTGGATCCAGGCACTGAGCGATGTCTTAAAATACCGATGAGGTCTGTTTTTGGCAGATGATATTCGGCCAAAAAATGGGTATTATTGTTGTCAGTAAAGGAGGCTTTCACAAGTGTGCTTGGGGGTTCCGAAAAGCCTCTTACTTATTTGAAAGTTTATTTTTAAATGTCTGATGCATTTATCAAACATTCAGCTTTAACAGACACCCTTTAATCTTGCTAAGGATTTATTAGGTGGTGGTGATTATTTGCAAGAGGTGAAGGGTCTGAGGCGTTGTGATTTAGTTCTGGAAAGCCAACTATTTTTTGTATTAATTCTATTCTAATGAGACAGGACAAGACTATCCCTGAACTAAAATACCTGATTTCTTCATCCTATGTACTGCTAGTTGCTTTGGTCATGGCAGGTTTGAGGGAGAGATGGAGAGATGATAGAGAGATGCTCTATTTTGAATCCTTGCCCATCACCTGGTTTTCTGAATCACTGATTAGAGCTATTAGCCTCTTTTCCAAAGCTGACTTTCTCATTTGGGTGAATCTGTGGGTGAGGGTAGGATTATCTATGCTTACCTTGGGGGGGGGAGAAAAACCGTGTCATCAAAAGTAGGTCACTACCACCCCCACCCCCCACCTGCGCACGCACACAAGCATGCAGCTTGAGGCTGGCTGAGAGCCAGCGTTGTATCAGGAAGCCAGCCCCTCCACAAAGCCTAGCCTGTGTTACCATAGTAACAATAGCAGCTGAAAAGAGAGCAGAGAATGGGTGAACCAGGAGGGAGTGTGGCCAGCCCCAGGGTTTTTTTTTATATTGCTCTGCACCAACTACTAAGGGAACTTGCTGCTTTGACCGTATCCAAGGGCGCTGCAAGAATTGCATTCTCCTCAAAAGAGGAAGATGCAATGGAAGTCAAGCAGAGGCGCCAACTTGTCTTTTTAATAATAATACTAATACTAATAATGATGCTCTGGCATAAACCAGTGCCGGTGGTTCCAGTGGTACTCGGCACACTGGGTGCTGTGCCTAAAGACCTAGGCATGCACTTAAAAACAATTGGTGCTGACAAAAATCACCACTGGTCAGCTGCAGAAGGCCACCTTACTGGGATCTGCTCACATAATCTGCTGATACATCACGCAGTCCTAAACACTTGGGAAGTGTTTGACTAGTGATTTGTGATACGAAACCCAGCATGGTTATCTTGTTTGCTGTGTACACTGTCATTTTTTGTGAATAATAAATAAATAAATAATAATAATAATTATTAATTATTATTATTATTATTATTATTATTATTATTAATAATAATAATAATAATAATAATAATAATAATAATAATAATAATGTATAAATCAGCCTATTACACAGACCTTTGGCAGATGGCTATGTTCCTCTTGCAAGGATGAAAGAGTAGAGCCACTAACGGTTGGACTAGCAGTACATGCTCTTGAAGACCATGCAAAAGTTACACCGCTCTTGAATGCTGTGATGCATGCAGTGTTGGATGCCCTTCGGTTTGCCCATATCATGTTGTGACAGTACAAGTTGTATTGGCTCCCATTTTCTAGATGCATTTCAAGGTGCTGGTTATCACCTTGAAGCCCTACATGCACTAGGCAAAGTTATTTGCACTGGGAGGTCACACACCAGGCCCTTTCCTGCCTTTTTTTTAATAGCAGTCCCAACTCCATGGAGCATTCATCCCCTGCATTTGGCAGGCTCCACCCTTTTATTTTGGCTCTTTCCCCAGCACTGGGGCGGAATGAGATTGGAGCCTGGAAATGGTTGCTGGATACATTAGAGAGCAATGGCTGAGGCACCAAGTTTTGATTTTATGGTATTTATTGTTGTGAAATGCCAAGAGTTGTGTTTCTTGAGATCATATACATCTTTTAATTTAAAAAAATCATCTACTCAACTTGTAAAGCTATAAAATGTTCAAGAGTGGAATGAAATGCAAAAAACAAATTCAGACAACCCTTCAACAAATGGGGCATAAAAAACCCGTAACCTCCTCAACCTTTTGTAGCTGAAATCCTGAATTTATTAACAGTGGCAGTATATAGAACACACCCATTGTTAGCTGTAGCATTGGCAGTAATCTTCATCCATCTTGGAAGCATTAAAGTGATTTAATAACCATGTTCAAACATACAGCCAAATAGAAATGAACTGCCCTAAAACAGCATTATCTAACAAGATGCCCTTTTCAACTTCTATAATTCCTAGACAGGATGGATAAGGCTGGTTTAGGTTGCCAATGATTGCAATAAAATAATGCCATATAAAAGTTACGAATGTCAAAGTACAGTCTAACAAACTAATCTTAACGAATGATACAAGCTGGAAGGATAAGATACTGTAATCGGACCTGAAGACAGCTTCCCTTAGTACTTCTACCAGTTTAAGTTTAGAAGCTACTTAAAGGTTCCTTTTCTTGATTAAATAAATATATTCTCTTAGATTTCCATTTAACATGATTATGGTCATATCACCTCTTTCAGTTATAGTACTTCTTATCTTTGAAATGATGGTATCCTTTTTGTTCCTTCTCATTGGCTTGATGGACTGATCCATCTTGGTCTTCTCTAATACGTTCATTAAAAATTATGATGATGGTCTAATTCTAAAGGTAGGCCTGCAGTTCAGAATGAGACAGTGCAACTTGTAATAACACATTCTTCAGTTCACAGATAGTTCCCAAGTTTTCTTGATGACAATTGTCTTAGATGGCATTGAAGATTACCTTTAGATAGTTCAGTACATATAGATCCATCAGATGCTCCTAACTCTAGTTGGAATAATTTATCTATATAGCGGTAGCTCTTTTTATTTATTTAGTGTATAACATATCATACTTGGACTAGTGGTAGCTTTTAATAACTGCCTATTAATATCAGCTGTGAATGGCGTAGAGCCGTTGTACTGCGCCCTGTTTATGAACCTCCAAAGGGCACACAGAAATGCTAAATTGGATGAGAGGAATCTACTCTTTGCATTTGTGGCATATCACTGGAGCTTGTTATAATGCAGGGAGAGTTTGGCATCATGCACCCCAGTCAAGAAACTTTATATGCAAGCTCCACTCACCAACCCATTTTCTCACAGTGGCAATCTAGCAGTGTGAACAGGCCCATGAGCTGATTGTGGGGCAGGAAAAAAAATGAATATGTGATAAACTATTGCTTCAAAGCAGGGGAGGGATCCACAGCTGTTAGTCCTGAAACTGAAAACTCAGGAAGGTGGAGACAAAATAGTTCTACCATTTCATGGGGATGTGCTGTTTTGAAGGTTTTGAAGGCTTTGTTGATTACTGAGATAGTTTTAATTGTTCCAGTGGATCTTTGCCCTTGGGATAAGCATGTTGGTAAACTGGGCCAGGAGGCATTAGCTGCCAGAATCTCCTTCAACATCATTGATGTTTGAGATCAGGTGACCGCCTGGTCACCTTTTCTCCTGCAAAGCCATGGCCTTCCAGACATTGCTGAGTCACTATAGAAGTCAGGTAGGTGGTGACAGGACAATCTCCACAGGCTTGTAAATGGGTGTCTCAAGAAAGACAGCTTTAAATGGGTGGCTTGTAAATGGGTGTCTCAAGAAAGGCAGCTGCACCGCCTCACCACTGATGAACGTGGTCTTAACCAGCACCTCTTTGGAAATTATTAGGTGTTACCTCATTCTACGTAGGCATTCATGCTCTGCAAGAGACTGAGCGCTGCGGCTTAAGAGTTTGTGGAATTAAGAACGGGCCTAAGCCAAAGGCAGACAACTCACAACCCCAGGGGTCAGAACTGTCCCTCTTCCTAATATCAAAATGCCTTTGTGGTAAATTCAGATTTCTAGCAAAAGTGATGGCCCCTGAGGATGGGGGAAAAAAGAGGATGCAGGACAAATACATGGGAGAGAGAAAAAATGAGATTTTTTTTTTTGCTGTGCTCAACTTTAGGATGTCATATACTCCCCCAAAATTTATCTGATGAGCTTCTGACATCTTGGTAGGTCAAGCTCAAATTTAATATTATAATACTATACTTTAATATTATAAATATAAAATTATGTTGATAGTTTATCTTGCTGGAATGTAATATGTGTACCACCACTTCCAGCAATAGTTTGTCACTTTCCTCAAAAAGCATGCCTGTTATATCATTTCAGATTGATCTTCAGCTATTCATTCACTGATACGGATTATCTACTGGGAAATTCTGCACAAGCCATTCTGTCACTTCCCTCTTTTGCACAATTCCCATACATTTTAATCAAGACTTATGCCATTAAATTCTTTGTGTATCATGCTGCGTGTCTCAATAACGTTCCAAATAGTAGCCTGCATTCATCATTCCTTGAATGGGTGTTTGGGTTTATTAAGAAATGTGTATGTGAACAGGCCAGTTCTCTGTTATTGTTTTTTTTAGTTTCCAAGGACTTTTGTGAGTTTGGGGAACAGGTCTTAATAACTTCCCTTATTCCAGCGCTCAATCCCAGGACACAAAGGGGAGAGCTTCAGATAAGTCAGACTTAAGAGAGAGAAGACATGGTCATTTAGAAGCCACAGTGTGATGACATGGTTCAGGCTGACAAATATTTGAATGTTCATTCTAATTAAATCTAAAGTTTCGGATAAGACGACCTTATCACTCAACTAGGTCTAGAGTCACAAACTTGACCAATGAAGCCATTCTGCTGGATCAGAGATGATGTATCAGTCAAGGATTGCTTTACTGTTGAGTAAGTCTGTGTAAGGATGTAAGGATGGATTGACTCTGTCCTAGCTTCCTTGTCTTGGCACAGAACGCCTTGTGAGAGGAGCCTCACATGCACAACAGAAGCCCTGTTTGTAACAGTGACCTTCTGGCACAATGCCTTTGTTCTTATGTAACACCCAGCTCAGGCTGCTGGAGGGAGGAAGCCCGAGAGTGGAATGGGGAAATGATTTGGAGGAGCCATGTGACTCAAGCAGCACGTGAAAGGGCGAATATCCCTTTGGTTAAGGCTAGCTGGGGCAACTCTACCTTCAAGCCCAATTCCTAGGGTTTCTCACCCTAAAAACTTTTGCCCAGTCCCTGGATTTCAGGAAATAAGGGGGTGGGACAGGCAGTCTTGAGATGAACACCTGGCTTTTTCCATCAGATGTTCCCCTTCCGAACCCAAATAATCAGTGATCAGAGAAGGTAAAAGCCAAACACGCTGTACAGGTTGGTTTATTAACATGACAATGCTTTTGCCTGCGTAAGCCAAGAGACAATTTTGATGATTGAAGAAAAATACTTTGCAGGCAGATTACGTGGCAGTCAGCTTCCTAGCTCCTTGGGATGGAAGATAGGGTATATATGCCTTTATTCACAGTACGGACAGTACAGCCAGAGTCTTTCATTGAGCACTCATGCATTACATGGGAGAGGGAGGAGGACATTCATACACATACACGGTACCTTCCCTGCAAGGTAGGAGCTCCAGCCCTGGAGGTTTCCTCCTGTCTTTCTGATTGCTTTTGCTCCCTTATAAGGAAGAGCTCCTTAGCTCTGGATTTGGAAGGGAAATGAACTTTGCAAACAAAATGCTTTCCCCACCCACCTATTTGCCTCCCGATTCCCTTCCCCCAAAATTTAGGAGTTCTGTACCACTTCTTTTCAACATCTGCACAGTAAGCTACACTGCAGACTTGCTTGGAGCAAACCTGATGCGTGAGTCCTGGGGCCAGCAGCTCTCAGGCATTTGGGAGAGGAGTTTTATGGGCAGGTGTGTTATTTAGGGCCAAATAAAATCTGCCACGAACCTTACCAAGTGGGCCATGCTGTGTAGCTCCAGGGAGACAAGGCAGCTCCGTGGGGGCTGCATTTGGCTTAGTTAGGTGCCTGAAGAGGAGCATGGAGGTGGCAAGGACTCTCATAGGATTGTGCTATCAGGGTAGATGAAGGAGCGTGAATGAAAAGACGATGGTGCAGGCTAATAGGATTGGAACTGAGGAGAGTCAAAAAGGGAGAAGGAAACAGACGTATACCATTTAGCTGATATTTGCATAGTGAATACCCCTCCCTCCTGGTGGAGAGGGAAAGCATTGAGGTGGGGGGAGAAGGGAGAACAGCAGCTACACTAGGCAGTAGCAGCAGTGCTATTACCATTAAGACCACTTTGATACACTCCTAATGACATGGTGCCAAATCTGGGTTGCTAAATTTGAGAGTTGAACTTCTTTTTCAAGGCAAAGCAACCGAGTCTTGGGATGAACAGAGAGAAGCCTAAGAGGAGCAGGCTCTTTTTTTCTCATTCACTGGATTCCTTTCCATCAGAATTGGTATCTGCAAAACACTTCTGGATAAACAATCTATTAACTGCAACCTGATTTGAGATCACAGCTGTACACTTAAACATGACATTGTTAATTTACAGCACCATCATGCATGATGATATCTTTTCCCAACTACCAATGACATAAAGTCATGAGTGGGCAGGATGGCAACGTCATGCTTTTTGACCAACGTGGTCAAGCAGCCCTCTTAATTTTACAGGGTCTCTTTATTGCACCTTAGCAGTTTACATGAAGCTCCCAGTGCTTACCCCTGTAGCCTTAGGAGTGCCACAGTAGTTCCGTACCCTAAAGGGACACGCAGAGACTTTTCTGTCCTATCTGCCAATTCATAGGGCTATGCCTACTTTCCTCCTATTCCTGATAGTCCTAGGAAGCCAACCAAGTTTCCAGTGTCAGCTATTTCAGAGGAACAGGGAGAGGGGAGTTGAAACAGAACTATGAGACAGCCTGTTCCTGCACTTCTTTGAACTGGGCTTCATATGCAATTCCAGATTTACCAGTTTAGATTGCAGCATATTCTCCTCAGTCATTGTCTGTTAAGGCTTTTGTCAGAACTCCAAAATCACAGTCTGAGAATCCACTTGCATAATGGGACTATCAGGCTGAGAGCAAAACTAAGTGAACTCCTTAGGGGCCGTGGGAGAGAAGAGCAAAGCCTGCCCACAATGAATTAGTGGCTTGGGATGTTGTGCTTGCCATCAGAGGCAAGAATGCTAATATGAAATTTTCTCTTCCAAAAAACACAAGGGGCGGGTTGAGGTTTCATCTATGACACTGCAAAAAGACAAAGATACTTTGGGGGCCTGATACAAAAACGCCCCAATGGCATCTCCCTTCCATAGTACACCCCCGCTGAAGAATTATCCAGAGCAAATACCATTTCCATTGAACTTGCATAGTAAAACTTCCCAAATAGCATGCCCTTACATCCGAAGTATTCTCCATCAATATTTTTGATTCTACAAATCCACTGCTTCGGGAGACTAACTTACCACATCTTCACGATAGGTAAAGCTTTTTTGTCCCATTCAGGTATACATTTTTTTTTTAAAAAAACAGCTCCTTTTTGGGATGGAACGGATTTATAACCCCACAACTAAAGGCTGATCTACTTACTTCTGATAACTCATTTGTTATTCAAATTGCTCACATGTGAAGAGCATATAAAATCCAATAATTTATCATTGAAATTAGGAAAGCAAAATAGAATCAAGAACCAGCCTCACCTGAAGCAGACAGAAAAGAGACTTGTTATGCAGGTGGGAGAATTGTGGACGTGAATATTGGAGCTGCTTGTTTGCAGCTCTCCTGTCCACTCCCTCAACTCCCATGCCCCAAGTGCCAATCATTCCGTGGCAAATGTGCATGACATTGGACCTTCCCCTTGGCATGCAGCCTTGCCTGCAGAGATTCAGAGGCCACCAGAATTTTCACTGGACTTTTCGAACTTTGTGCAGGAGCAAAACTTGATGCAATTCAAACATTGCCTGGTGTTCTCTATTCCAATTCTAATTGTTTCCCTAAACATCAATTATTATTTTTTATTATACAGATTTCAAGAAATAGCCTGAAGCACAGTACAATGGGTGTGAGGCTGGGGAAGGGGAGTGATCACAGTATTAACCATTTCATGTATAGTTTTACTTGTATATATATATATATATTTATATATATATTTGTATTTATATTTATATAAATATTATAATATATATATATATATAGCGCGAGAGATATGTATAGGTTCTTTACAAGGCTTAAGAGTAGACATGCCATTCACAAAGGGATGGCTGAGGAGGAAGAGGCACTGTTGCCTCTGCCCTTCGTATTCACAGAGAGCTTAAGGAGCAACCCCTTCCAGCTCTGTTGGGAACACGGCTGTGCTACCTTACCGCTGTCATCCCCATGAAGGCTGGAAGGCAAATACGACACTGGTGTTCTACTAGTATGGTCCTGGGGGCCAGGAGGGTGAGAAAGTCAGCTCTTCTCTGGTTCAGTGAGCAGCCCCTTTCTTCTCCAGGGTAGGAGCTGGGGGTCGGGGCGTATCCCCTGCACACTTGCTCCCTGATGCCAAGACAGGTAGCTCTTCTTTCCCCCGTTTTCCCTTTGCTTCAGCTGAGCTTCGCTTCAGTCCGTTCTTGGTTTCCTCCGGGCAGAGGCAACTGGGGTTTTTTACACAGGTTCCCAACGTGGTGTGCTCTTCCACGACCTCCAAGATCCACTTCTCCTTGGGCGAAGCAGTCTTGTCTTGGACCGGCTGCGCGGTGGCCTTTCCTGGAGGGCCAGGGTCTTGGGCCTCTTTCGGTTCCAACACAATCGGGACAGGGCCCCGGGGAATCACATCTGCCTCCAGGCTGCCTTTTCTGCCTTGCTCGTGCTCTTGAACAGGGCTCAGGGCTTTAGTCAGGGCTCGGTTTGCTGCTGCAAAAGCCTCCTCGGTCTGCACAGCTTGGCTCCTCCTGCAATCCCCAGGGACAGCATCTGGGCCCCTTGCTTTGGCATTGGTCTCCGAAGCTGCCTCTCCATCTCCGACTCCAAAACTAAGGGGGGATTCCTGCCGGCCCAGGCGCCGGGTGGCCAAGGGCTTTGGAGTGCCAGATTCACCAGGGCTCTCCCCATCTGACTCCGCCAGACTGTGAAGGCCAGGTTCCCCATAGAAGTCTTTGCGGTATTCAGAGTGTACCACCTCCAGGCTATGTTTCCTCACTACCACCTTCTTCTCCGCGCTTAAAAGAGAGCCCAGTTTTTCCGCTGATTGCACCCTCTTCAAAAGTGGCGAACGAGGGGGCTCTGCGCTCTTGGGGCGTGGCCGGACCACTGGTGGTGAGGAATGAAGCTTTGCAGGAAAGCTCTGGGTGGTGTTGGAGCTTCCCACGGTATGGCCGGGAAGTGGTGGTGGTGAGGACTGGGTAGGTGAGGGCGTATGTGCCAGGGGTGAGAGGGGAATGTTTCCAGCTGACTTGCAGCGGGCCGAACGGTACTGGCGATGCAGTTTGGGAGATAGG
Source organism: Notechis scutatus (assembly GCF_049901735.1). Lineage (NCBI taxonomy): Eukaryota > Metazoa > Chordata > Lepidosauria > Squamata > Elapidae > Notechis > Notechis scutatus. The sequence goes on along the minus strand of NC_142010.1, from coordinate 155,893,318 downwards.
CCATGCAGAGTGCTGGGCCGCATGTGATGGGATGTGGTGGCGGGTGAATTGGGTGTACTGGAGGCTGGGGAACTGCTCTGAGAAGAGGCACCTACAAAGGGATAAAGAGAAGAAAGAGAAGGTGTACTGTGGCGCTCTCCCTCGCGCACCATTTAGAGAATCAGAAGAGGTGCTGCTGTGGGTTCTCCTGCCAGGAAATGGCACAGGGCTTCCATCTTACAGATCCACCTGAAGATTGACCAGGCCATGTTCCCCATGCAATTATCCACACATACCTTTTTACACTGATCTAGATCAGTGGTTCTTAAACTGGGAGTGCTATGGCCTTATCTTTGGGGTACTGGAGAGCAATTTGTAATTGCTCATTTGGGAGTGGAAGATCCACTGCTATATTTCATTCTTTCTTTAAGTGAAAAATGCAGAGTAGGCTCTTACAATCCCTCTACTATTAGATGCATAGGATTATGTGGAAGGACCGCCATGGGGATTCCTACTTGGCAATGGAAAAGAGCATTTTATAGAAATCAGGCCTTTGGGGATGAGAAGTGGAGAATCTTTGGCTCTTTACACTGACTGGAAATGCTAGCTAATATAACCACTGGACAATTCTAGAAATTATAGTTCAGCCATCTTTGGATTACGGTTTTCCCACCTGAACTAAAGAATATCACCTTTTAAAAAAATGAAAATAAACCTTGACGAAAAAAAGGAGCCAGATGCCCCAGCCATGTCTCCAGTCTTCTTCAAAGGCTGAGAAAAATATTCCCAGCATATAAGTCTGTCACAAACAGTTCTCATTATCCTCCCTTCCCACCCAACCCCACCATTAGCAACCACAGGTGTCCTAACCTCTTACCTAGGTATGCAGAGTCAGGAGTGGAGCGCAGGCTCTGGGTGGGTGAACGGGCACCCAGACCGTGGGTGGGTGAGCCAGGCAAACTATCACTGGAGGATAAGGAGCGATTCAAGGATGACAAGCTACGGCTGGTGTGTAGCAAATTTGACTGTTTGGTGATCTTGCGGAACAAGGAGCTGCGCTTCTTACTGCCAGAACGAAGAAATCGCATTGAGCAGGGAATTACACTAGATGAACTCCCAAATCCCTATGAGCATAGAGGGGATCAAGCTATCCTTGATACACCTTGCTTGTTCCTTTAGTTCTCCTCCCGTTCTCCCTCTGCAGCTCACCTCTCCTGCCCTTCTTTGCTGGTGCTCCTCTTGTTTCTTCTGGCCATTTTGGACTTGTAGCTGCTCTTGCGGGCTGGTCCAATCCGGATGGAGGTATTCTCAAAGGGCGTAGTAGTCACCATCACCTTATTTCCACTCTAGGGGAAAGAAAGGGTAAGCTGGCTGTAGGCAAGTAACAAAAACACAGCGTCTCGGCTCCATCAGAGACCCTCCACTCCATTTCTTGCCTACTTCTGCTTACCTTTAGGATGAGTTCCACCACCTCGGTGTGCACCAGTCCATGTACTGGCTCTCCATTGACATGAGTAATGAGGTCCCCTGCACACAGACCTGCCTCATGGGCTGGACCCCCTTCCTCCACATGCTGCCAAGAAAAAAGCCAAGAGAAGTTGTGACAGTGAGAACAATCAACCCGTGGAACAGAAGTTGCCCTTGGAAGTTGTGGGAAGCCTTCGTCACCAGAGGCTTTCAAGAAGGGATTGGACTGCCATTTGTCAGAAATGGTGTAGGGTCTCCTGCTTAGGTGGTGGAGGGGTTGGACTAGATGACCTACAAGGTCCCTTCCAACTCTGTTAATCTGTAATCGAGAATGTCTCTCAAGACTGCTAATTTCTATCTCATTAGCTGGAAGCCTCTTTCTTGGCCATTTTCTTGCCCAGAATATCTTCTTACCCAGACAATGTGATCCACGCTATAGACATCGCTGTCTCCCAGATACACACGGATGGCACGCAGTGTGAAGCCATACTTCTTGCCTGACCGCTGGATAGTGATTGGCGAGCGCAAGCTGGTGACCGCAGGAGAGTAGTCTCGGGATGGGGAGGAATCTCGGGACGAAGGATTAGAGGACAGTGATCGGGGAGACATTGGGCTGGCCAGAGGGGAGCTGCTGTGCTGCTCCACTGAAAGGAGAGAGAAAAAGAAAATTAAGGGGTAAGCAAAACGTTCTCCATGGACATAGAAGACAAGCGCACTACAGGGCTTCCTTGCTGTAGTAACTGGAGACCGGTTTCTTGTGGGGCTTGGCACCCGCCTAGCTTTACCCTCTTATAATTTTCTACCAGCCCCCAGGACATTTTGGCAAGGGAGTAGTACAGAATTTAGAACACTTGGGACGGGGGGCTACTGGAGGACAGGTAACCTTAATAACTGGTCAGTAGAGTTTTTTTTTAGTGAGACAGGACTAGGTGTTTTTGCAGGCTCCAGAGGTAAAAAAATATCCCATACAGATAGTCCTCGACTTATAACCATGATGGAACGTGCCCATTATGGTTGCATGTTGCAATCGCCTATTGCAACAGGGTTCTATTTACTTGTATAGTTTCTGGAGCCTCCTTTAAAAAAACCATCTTGCGTGAATAGCACGAGAAAGCTGGGCTTCTCATAGCATTGCACTGCATCGGCCGGGCTCCTCTGAGCACTGATCGCTTCTGATATAACTGGCTTTAGGCTCCCTTGTGTGGCTGACTGGCTGGCTTGGGAGCAGGCCGCGCCTTGCAGGGGCCCAGTGGGATGGATGAGGGAGATAGATGGAGCATCCCTGTGGTTGGTGGTGAGGATAAGCAATGGTGAGGGCACTTGCAGGAGAAGTAACTTTGAAACCAGGACATAAGTATCTTTGGGGGGAGGGAAGGGGAATCTTTTGTAACTTTGAAAGGACATTAAGCAGCCAATCATAAGTCGAGGACTACTTGTATGTGTTTTTCTAACTGGGAAGGGAAATGTTCCCCCAAGTTTCAGGTAACTCTTTTAACCACTGACACATACAGGCAACTATGAGGGCTGCAGGTATGGTGCATTTTCAAGCTGCACATAGGCTACTCTGGCACAAAATTCGGCCTTCCCGTTTCTAGCCATCGATGATTCCATGAGATACAACTGAACATGTGCCAAGCAAGATCTCAGTGGGTATGACTGAATCAGAGTCTTGCTACTGGTCAGGTGAGGAGGTTTTGGGTGCCTCCCCCCTAGCTTATTTACCTCTTCTCATAAGTAACAGAAGCAGAGGATTTGAACAGAAATATCAGCCATGCAAAGAACATCCTACCAAGCAAATCTGCTTCATTTGCACAAACCCTACAAAGAGTTGCAGCACCCCACTTCTATTGTGACAGGCTTTTTGCAGAATGCACACAGCCCAGCAACTACACTAGAAGAACCAAAGGGCAGGGTGGGTGGGTGGGTGGGTGGAAGAGATCATGCAAAGCCACAAGACAACCACTATGGGGACTCTACTGAAGACGAGTTCAATATCAATTCCTCTTAAGAGTGGGGAGAGAGAATCCCTGTCCCAAGGAAATGGGGAATCTTAGAGGAGCGTGAGGGTGAAGGAGGGTGAAGGGAACACGAAGGACACGAAGTGCAAGAGAGGGCGGGGCGGGGTGGGAGTGGGCCAGTGGTCTGTGTGGTGAACAGCCTGGTGGGGCAAAGACAGAAGGTGACTGAAGGGTGTTCAGTGAGCGTGGGCGGGTCCAGGCTCAAAGGAGGATGCCATTTCTAGGAGTCTGGGGAGTGTGTGTGGGGGGAGGGAGGAGGAGGAGGGAGGAGGGGGCGTACCTGTGGGGATTATGACCGACAATGCAGTAGCTGAGGCAGATTTGATGACCTTGCCCCCTGTGCGGGAGCTGCGCTTCTCAGCCGTGGCGGTGTCCCCTGAGAGCTGTTGGTGCCAGGCCCGACGCAGCACCAAGTCATTGGTAGCTCTGGGGGCAGATGGGTCCAGCTCTTTGGGGGGCTGTAGCTCACCCACTTTTGATTTATCGCCTATTGGGGAGGGGAGAGAGAGGGACGATGACTCAAGCCCTAGATCACAGGACCACACTCAGGGACCCCCACCTCCAAACAAGAGCCACAGGGCACCACCACGTGAACTGCCCTCCATCCCTCCATCCCCCCTCCCAGAGGGCATTTCGAGGACTACAGATCCACCCCTGTTCTTTGAAGGAACCGCTGGCGAATAAACCATAATGCTGCTCATCAAACTTTTCCCATACTTCATCAATCTGGTGCTGCCCATGGGTTGTTTCAGAATACCCAGCCAGCATCATCAAAGCATTCTGGGAAATATAATGCAGCAGGTAGCAGGATTCAATAGAAAGCGGAGACTGTGATATGAGTGCGCATGTGCCTGTTTGTGCACATGTACACCAAGGTCAGAACTGCATCATCATGTAACTCGAAAGGCTTAATCTTAGTGTCTGATCCACATACCAATAGGAGCGTTATGAAAAGGAATGACAAATGATTAGCTGATCCTTTAAATGTTGAAATGTGCTTGCTTTGGTATTGCTAAACTCGCAAGAGTGCTCTTCATGAACAGAACAATCGCATGGTCTGAAAGAAGGAGCTCTTGCACCAACTAGGTTGTGCAGTTAGATTTTTGGGCTGCTAAACTCTTAGAAACCTTGTCTTTTATTTATTTATTTTTTGCTGACCTCTTAGAGAGCATGCAAAGGGATGGAATGTTTATCCCCCTTGGGACTCATCACCAAGGATGTTGTGATTTGTGCCTCACAACTCTCTCTGTTCCACAAAGGAGCAGAACCACCTCTACATTGGTTCTCAGGGAATTTGTAAAGCACAGCTGGAATTTAATGGGTTGGAACCTACCCTTCAGGGGGCTCCAAATTCAGAACAGTAAGTGATGGCAGCTTCCAAAAATCACATCACGTTTGGAGGCACTGAACACTTACAACTGAGTGGTCTACATGTAGAGGAACCAGGTGAGGCATCAAAAGCCAAGCACAATGGAGAGCAGACTTCCTGCTCAGACAGGAGGTTAAGCTTGTACTGTGCAGAGTTTCTTACTAAGCATGTCTTCTGTTTCCCACATTAAGACATACCTTTCTTAGCAGCAACATGATGATAACATTGTAGTTCCAACCTTTTGTTTATGATATAAAACTATGCAAAATAAATGCCATTATATTTGTAAATAAAATGGTTTGGGAAGGGTACACGTCTCTAAAATCTAAATCACAAATACGTTATCTGCTAAAGGGAAATAAACATGACTAGGATAAAAATAAAATAAAATGGGTTTAAAGGGCACTGTCTTTTTAGGGCTGCTAAGATGAAGAGGGTGCTCTCTTACTTCTGCCAGAAGTAAGGCAGCATGAAAGCTTTCTTCATGCACCCAAAATACGTGTACAGCTGTCAAAGGAACAGTTGTGTCACTCAATGCCATCGGACTTTGAAGTCATCCCTCTCAGAAGGAAAGTTAAGCTGAGATACTTAAGAAAGTGTCTTAAGATCGATCCTTCAAAATCTTCCATCTCTGGGTGTATGGGTGCATGTGAGCACAACTCCTGCCTTAGGCATCACAGTAAAAGCCCAAATTTAATATCCATTGCCACTATTCTAATGCGTTGCTTGAACATGCAATTCTCGTAACATCTGTGCTACCATGGGAGTGGGAGGCAGGGTAAAAATATGCATTTTCTCAAGCCAAACCCTGCGGCAGGCATTTTGAAAAATTACTATTTCCTCCAAACAGATGCCTACGCTGGGGAACAAATCGTTGAATCCCCACACCTGCTGGCACCTGCGCATTCAGGTTGTAGTATTTAACTGGAAAGACAACCAGACATTTCAGGGAAATACTTAAATGAAGCCTGGGGGCTTGGAAACAGTCAAAGATGACTCAATCTACACTATCCAGGTGCTGCGCTATCCAGGACTTCCAGTGAAATGAAATCACTTTGACCAAGAATGCTACTCCTCCCTAGAGAATGGAAGGGAGAGGGATTTGTGGCCTAGAATAGAGAGGTGAAAAGGATGGTGATGATGGACCAAAAACTGGTTTAAGCCATAGTGCAGAGATCCTGCAACAAATGTGGCTTCTTTTCTTAGCCTATCAAAGCCATAGGTTGTTGTTATTATTGGGTTTTTTGGGGCAAATGGCTACCTACCTTGCCATAGTCTGTACTCACCTGCCTCAGTCTCCACAGGAGCAGGACCCTGTGCAACATCTCTTGCTCCCTCCTTGCTCTCCTTGCCTTCAGACTGAGGGGTGGTTCCTACAGGCCCATTTTCTGCAGGGGCCTTCAATGGTCCCTTGCCAGGAACCTCGTTGTCACTTTCCAACGGCACAGCAAAACGGTTGGTATCCAGCAGGGCTGAGAAACGCCGTCGGGCTCCCAGTGGGGGACTCGAATCACTCTCAGTGTATGATGACTCCGAGGCGGAGAGCTGCTTCCTGTAGGACAGAAGCCAGCAAACTGGCTTAGCCTCAATATGCTTGGGCCAAAGGTTGTTATGAGAAGTTCTGCCAGGGTAAACTGAAGTTCACGAGTTTCATCACAAGAATCTCGGTTTGGTTCTGCCTTAGTCTAGGATAACAAATTGTCATCAATGAGGCTGAAACTGAACCCATGAGCTCTCTTCCTCCTCCGTTTGGCTGCTTTGCATCTTTAGAGTTAATACTGGATGAATAAACAAGGCCTTTTAAAATATGACCTTCCCTCTTAATAAACAAGTGCAATATTTATTACACTTATTATTTATTACATTTATTACACTTTATCATTAGGGTTTTTAAAAAGCCATCTAGGTTTCATTGGGACAGATAGTTTCTATTTCTACTCATCAAAAGACATTTTGACTGAGATCTTTTCCCTTTTCAATCAAGTTTTTTGAAATAAGAAAACGTCAAATGAAAAGCTGCACTTTGCACACCTCTCACATTTCTCTCCCCCGCCCCTCTCTCTCTCACACACACAAACTGAGCTGCTGCTGATTATGCTACGGTAGATTTATGATCCATTTTCTCACTGCCACATCACCAAGGATTTGAATGTTCAGAAAGAAACCTCCCATCCCTTGTGGCTGAGTGGCAACAGCCAGCTCACCAGGTCTCCCAAGGAGCCCCTCAAATCCACACCGGTCTTCTCTTTCCCGAGCCACTCTAAATATAATCCTCCTGGCCTGGGAACAGGGCAGTAACTGCAGAACAGCCCAGGTGAGACTCACATTTCTGGAGAGCTTGTGCGCCAGCTCTTGTCCCGAAGCGTGAAGCTGCCGAGGCTTTCCCGTTTGCTAAGCTTGTCGTCCTTGTGTTTGTTGCTGTGATCCCGCTTGGTGACACCTGAAGTCTTTTGCTCATGCTGGGAGAGGTGCTCCATACTGCTGTACACCTGGAATAAAAGGGCAAAGAAGAAGAGGAAAGAGATGGGCTGTTCCGGTCTAATGAGAAATATTAGTGGGAAACAGGCGACACAATCCTGTCCCAATCGTATTCAGATTCTGCTCCATTCCCAAGATAGGAATAAGAACCCTCTCCCCAACACAAGAATTAACGATGGGCCTTCACACCCTCCTTTTGGCCAATTCTCCCACTTTCCAGTCTATCCCAGATCACTTTTTCCACCTATGAAGGAGGAAGGAAAGTCTCAGTAAGAGGTCATGCAGAGCAGCGGCACCCAACCTTTCTGGCTCAGTGGATTGGCGGTGGTTGTGGAGGCAGCGACAGCAGTGGCGGGTGGGATGGTTTCATGTTTGTTATCTAGATCCAGCGCTAAATGAAGCTTTGCATGCTCACCCAGCACTTGTAGGTCCCAATCCCCAACAGGCTGCAGACCAGTAGGGTCTGTGGACCAGGGGTTGGGGAGCCCTGACAGAGAATTGGCCAGGGCCAAAGAAATTAAGCTCCCTTCCCCCAGGGGTGGGATTCTACTGTTTCGGACCCATTCGAGAGAACCGGATGTTAAAGTTACATCTGGTTCGCCAAACCAGTATTTCAACCGACCGACTGCCCCCCCTCCCCGCCCCCCCCAGGAGTCTCCAGGTGGCCCATTTTCAATGGAGGTAATAAGTGCAGGGTCTGTGCGGAGGCTCTGGGAGGGGTAAAAATGGGCCTTCTGGAAGTCCGGAAACCGGCCTGTGTCCAGCTTCCAGAGGGTGTCCAGAGCCTGGGGGAGGCCTCCAGACCCTTGGGAGGGCGAAAATGGCCTCTCCCAGGCTCTGGTGGCCCACCAGAAGCCAGAAACAGGAAGTTCAGGTAGGCCACGCCCACCACGGCCACACCACCCAGCAACCGGGCAGCGAACCGGTTGCTGGGATTTTTGAATCCCACCCCTGTCTTCCCCTGCTAATCATCTTCTAAAACTGGACTCCCCTTAACCGCAGATTATCTCAGCAAACGTGGAGGTAGGAAAACACACAGCAACTTACATGTGAGTGAAAAAATATTTCATAGGATTGTGGGACGACTATCCCCAATCCATGCTTCCTTATACTTCTTTGTAACATTGCAACATAAAATATCTACATATTATTGATGTAAATTTCAGACATAATCTGCTTTCATTTCAACCTTGTATAATCTTTTGGACAGGACAAGCTAATAATAAAAGCAGCAGAAGCATGGACCATTTCACAGAGTTATTCAAGTGTCTGCATATTTTATCTTCAATCTTGACTTCAGATTTTGAGGCGTTATTTGTTAATTTAAAAAAAGGATTTAAGCATGCACTTTAAAAACAGAAAAGATGGCCTTGTGAGATGGGTGGCTGTGCAAATATAATAATAAATAAATAAAATTAAAATGCATAGTGAATAAACCAGGATATGAATCTAAGGTATTGTGGCTGAACGTTGGCTTCCCTGTCTTGACTGTACTGGAAACCAGTAATTGTAGTTTCTGGTTTGGATTTACAGGGAACTGTTTATAACCTGCTCACACATCCCATGGTTCTTACAAAAGCAAATAGCAAACTTTGGTTGCCCTCACACTTTTCCTAATCCAGTGATGAATATAAATCTGGCACTCTCCAAGTTGTGCCCTAAACAACTGGATGGGTGACAGGATGTCCATTCCTTGCTCTTTATATGTACTCTACAGCAGGATCTAACCTTTCGCCGTGCGGTTCTGGCGCAAAGGTGTTACGGTGATTTTTTCAAATCAAGCGCCAGCGCTGGTGAGCTTTTGGGGTAAATGGCTTTCTACCGGAAAAGCCATTGGCGCTGCATCGCAAGGTGCTTTTTCAAAAAGATGGCGGCGCAAATCAAACTTATTTATTATTAGATTTTAAGCCCGTTTTTATTTTGTACAGCTACAGGGGGAATACATAGTGCTCCCTCCTCTTGTTTTCTCCACTATAGTCAGCTCTGGTTGGAGGATGGGGGCAGAGTGGCCCAAAGTTCAACCAGCCAGTTTTCATGCCTAAGGGGAGACCAGGACTCGGGGTTTCCTGATGTTTTGTCCTGATCCTTTATTCTCAACACCAAAATGGCCCTCAGAAAGAACTACAGTAAGTACGGGCTTTACCTTGCTGAATCTGGGAGAACAAGATGAAAACTGGCGTATCTCCACTGGTTCATCTTCAGTTGTATCTTCATCATCGTAGGAATTAATGTGGTGGTAACGATCAGAGCGAGCTAAAATGAAGAAGAGGAGCACATGAGCCTCACAGAAATCCAGGTAGTGTAACTTCTGGGACTTAGCCCAATAATTCTGCTTTCCTACGCCCACTACTTAAGTGGCCTTAGGTAAACAAAATGGATGGATGGAAAACAAAATGGATGCTCTTTCCCATGTGCCTGGAAAGAGTTGTCTTTTAATGTCTCATAACTGACTGGACTACAAGAACCATAAAAGTACCGTATTTGCCGGCGTATAAGACGACTGGGCGTATAAGCGAGCCCCCAACATTTCCACTCAAAATATAGAGTTTGTTATATACTACGCCGTATAAGACTACCCCGCACTTGGAGGCATGTTTTCAGGGCAAAAAGTCATCTCATACGCCGGCAAATACGGTAAGTTGTAACACTTGGGGTATTCTGGATATAATTCTTGATTGACACCCCGCCCTTTCCCCCAAACTTACAAAGCCACCAAAATGCTTTAGAGAGGCAGCTTTGCCTTTCTCAGGCTGGCACTCAATTCCTCTCCCTTTCTTTGTGACAGCCCCGCGTGCGTGCCATCGGGACTCCAAGGGTGGGGGATGGACAGCTGCCAACTCTGTGTGTGTGTGTGTGTGTGTGTGTGTGTGTGTGTGTGTGTGTGTGGTGTGGAGGGTAATTCCGGCTATCTCTGGCCTCCGCCGGTTTAAAGTCGCTTGGCCGGTTCCCAAGTGCATAGCGCGCGCTGGCTGGGAGACGCGGCGCTGGGTGGCAGCTCGGTGCCGGGAGGCGGATCTTTCTCTCTTAAGCGGGGAGGGGAGGAGGACAAGAGAGGGACGGACGGGACAGGGGGGGAGGAGGTCCTCGCTCTTCCACCGCCCACCGGACCCTTTTCTTCCCAAGGGACCCTGGGAAAGCAGCTCGAAGCCGGGTGGCCCTGCCCAGCGGGTCCCATCAGGAACTTCCCGAGGACTCCCCCGCCCAAGCACAGCCTCCCGGTCTTTCAAAGAGGGGAGGGAGAAGCGGGAGGAGCAAAGGCTGTCGCCCCCGCCCCGCTGCCCAGAAGGAGGGGCGCCACAGTCTACCCCCACCTTCTCCCCCACTCCCGGCCATTAGCCTCGGGGCTGGCTGGGCGAAGCGGCCCGCCAGAGACCCTCCCGCTCCACCCCCACCCCACCTCCAGATTGGCCTCCAGCGCCCCCCAAGCCGGGCGGAGGGTGGGGTGGAGACTCCGGCTGGGCTTGGAAGGGGCTTCCGCAAGTTGCGGAGCTCACCCGCCGCTTCTTGGACCAGTGACAACAACGTATTTACCGGGTGTATAAGACGCACCCCCACTTGGAGGCATGTTTTTCAGGGCAAAAGTCGAGTCTTATACGTACCGGCAAATACGGTAACATTTCTCCTGTCTCACAGATCTTGTTTTCACAAGACAGTCAGCATCAAATATCTGATAGAGAAGTAGATAGATATTCTATAAAACTTTTTGGGGGAATAGAGGCAGTGTCTTTTCACAGTGCCAGAACATTTGCTCTTAGTTCACTGACTGCCTGTTGCTCTCTAGGAATGCATTTTTCAAAATTAACAACTTTTACAGGTAGTCCTTGGCTTACAACCGGTTGCTTAACAACCGTTCAAAGTTACAACAGACTCAAAAAAAAAGTTGCAACTGCTGCACTATCCCCAATTGTCATGTGATCATATTTCAGGCCCTGGGCAACTGGCTCACATTTACTACCAGTCATATAATCATGTTTTGTAAAAAAATAAGTTTTTTTTGCTGTTTTCTGACACACAAACCGCCTATTGGATAAGCCAATTTGGCTTTGTAACCACACGATTCATTTAAGGACCATTGTAAAAAAGGTCATAAAATGGATTCCAGTGGCATAGTGACTCACCTTAGGATTGCTATGACTGATGAGTAAAATTCTGGATTCAACTGTGGTTGTAAGTTAAGGACTACTGGCTGGGGATTCTGAGGGTTGAAGTTCAGACACCTTAATGATGCCAAGATGGAGAAACACTGTTCTAGGATGTTTTCCTGCCTTTCCTGGAAATATTAGGCAGCTATTCTGCTTGGCAAACAAGAATGATGCTTCCACTAAGCTGCATAGCCTTCCACCTCCTCCCCCTTATTGTTGTCCTTATGAATATTGTTCATTCATTGCTGCTATTTTATTAAGACAGGAAACAAAATCACAAAAATAGTTGAGATCTTTTTTTTAAAAGCCAGGCCTTAGGCATCACAGAGTGGTGCTGATTTAAAGGTGTATGGCCAGGGACAGCTGGATAACGGTCTTCAGCTGAGTTCAAACTATCAACCAAAATATTCAGGTTGAGACAGGGAGAGAAAGAAAGGTTAACACTTGCTGTCAAAATAGCTGGTGTCTTCTTCGGATTCCAGATGAGGGATGAACTCTGCTTTCTGCCTCAGAAGCCCATTCCAATCTAGTTCTTTGAAAAACGCATGCTGTTTCACTTCATAGGCGCCACCTGTGTGAAGGAAGGAAAACAAGGGTTTGCTGTCCTCTACTGGACAAGATCAAAAATAACTCTAAGAAAAAAGAACGAGCCAAGCAGCTACCAAGTAGTGCTTAGCTAAGAAATTTGGATCTGGTTGCCAGAGATAGTTATGGAGAGAAAGATGGGGAACTGGGGATGCTTGCTATGGCCATACTTGGTCAACCTTTGGAAGCCTAAGAGGAAAGAAAACAACCTCTCTCCTTATGAGCTGGAATGCTGTACCCATAGCTTCTTCTTCGTTCTCTCGTCTGACCTTACCTGCTCCCAGGCGGAGAAGAGGATTGGTTTGCAGGAGGCAAGAGATCAGATGCTGAGCATCTGAGGGGAGCGCCTCCTCTCCTTCTGGCCACAAGATGTCGTCTGAAAGCAAGGGAATAAAGACAGGCTGTTGCAATCTGACAGTGGCCCTTGGGAAAGCAGATCAGGTCAAAGAGGCTCCAAAATAGGAGGGATTGTAAAAATAGCTCCTCCTACTGAGGCGGAAACTTAAATGATGTAATTTAAATATATAGGATAGCAAGAGCGGGATCTCAAAACATGGGTTCTACACAATGTTTCCCTCACAATGTCATGTTGCTCTTCCCTCCCCACATTTATCTAAAGCAGGGCAGGGCTGTCAAACTCACGGCCGGTGGGCCAGATGCGTCACGCCCAGTTTAGCAAAGGGGAAAAAAGTCCCGATACAACACGTGATGACATTGTGACGATGCGAGTTTGACAGCCCTGATCTAAAAGAAAAGCCTCCTTTGAGATGAACGTGTGACTTCATGGAAATGCCCATGTGGTCTTCTTGACAAAAATAAAGATGTAGTTTGTACTTCCTCTGCCTTTTCTTTTTTTTTAGACTTGTCAATTTAGTCTAAAATCCACCTGCAAACTTGGAACAAGTTCTAAAGTAAGTAACCAATGAGCCCCTAAGAGAAGCAACACTTGCCCTACGTACCAGTGATGACCTGGCCAAACAGCTCTTCAGGAGTGTCTCCAAAGAATGGTACACAGCCCACCAGGAATTCATACAGGATGATGCCCATGGCCCACCAGTCCACTGGCTTCCCATAACCTTGGCGAAGGATCACCTCAGGTGCAATGTATTCGGGGGTCCCACACACCTGTGGAGATACTTGTCTTTATTCAGATGTCAAAAATGCTGATCCACTGAGTGTCAGCCATCTCAAAATTTGCAGTGCATGGTGTTAATTGGTTCAATTAAGAATGGGAAGCACTATAATTTTCTCTCTTACATATAACACAATTTGACATTGTGTTTTTTTTTAAAGTATAGACGGTACTGATCTGTTAACATGAAGCAGTAAACAAAGCTTTTCTTTAATCATTAAGAAGTCAATATGCCAAATGGTTAGATTTAAAGTCCATAACAGATATTAAAAAATGAAAAAGTCTGCTGTCAGTTGCAATATCATTTTGTATTATCCTATATTTTGTCTCCCCAGACCTCATTCAAGTGGCATAAGGACTGGGCAATACTTTATAACTTTTCCCTATTACTGTATTTCAAATGAAAATACCTAACCTCAGGGCTGGAATAAAAGAAATCTGAATAGAAAACCTACTATTTATAGATATATTCATAGATTCAGAATGGTCTAGAAACCAGGAAACTGTGGGTTCTAATCCCATCTTAGGTATCAAACCCACCTGGGTGACTTTGGGCCAGTCATTCTTTCTCAGACCAACCCAGGATTGTTGTTGTGGAGAAAATCGGAGGAGGAAGGAATATTGGGTATATTTGCCACCATGAGTTAAGTGGCACAGTGGTTAGAATGCAGGCTACTTCTGGTGATTGGTTCGAGTCTCACCAGGCTCAAGGTTGACTCAGCCTTCCATCCTTCCAAGGTGGGTAAAATGAGGACCCAGATTGTTGGGGGCAATATGCTGATTCTGTAAACTGCTTAGAGAGTGCTGTAAAGCACTGTGAAGCGGTATGTAAGTCTAAGAGTTATTGCTATTTCTACTAATAAAGTAATAAAAATGGGATAAAAATCTAATAAATACATCAATAATAAAATAATGCATTACTACTTTCATGCAATTTCTCAACGGGTTTAGCTTTTTGAATATGTGCCTTTTTCACTTTCAATATATGTGCAGCATCCCGTTACAAACAGACTTAATCAGGGTTCCACCTGTTTGTCTAGAAACTCCCTGGCATCCTTCTCAATATGACCTTCATACAGGTTTGTGGTAAGGCTCATCAGCCCCATCTTGGAAAGACCAAAGTCCGTCAACTTGATATGCCCCATGGAAGTGATAAGTAGGCTGTGGAGAAAGCAGAGGGATAAACATCAGTCAGAGAGAATCAATCATAGCCACTTCCTAAAGACAGCTAAAGACAGGCCTGGCCTTTTAACTTCATACTTGTCAGGCTTGAGGTCACGATGGACGATGCCATAGTTATGCAGGTATTCCAGGGCCAAGACAGTCTCAGCAAAGTACATGCGGGCCATTTCTACAGGCAGAGCCCCAATGTTCTTCAACAATGTTGCACAATCCCCACCTGCCAGGAGGAAGGTGAAATGGTTAGGAAGATGGCTACTCTCTCCAGTTCTTTGACTGAATATAAGAAGTGTGATTCTGGAGACTATTGTTAGCCTTCTTTATCAGATGCCTATAGGAAATTACAAACAAAATGAGTATATAAAAGCTTCTTCAAGCATCTCTATCTGCACCTGATAGTCAAACGTATTGTAATCAGATGTTATCTAAAAATGGGAGATAACATTCTTGGTCAGAAACATGCTAAACCAGAATTTTGGGGGATTCTCAATTATTGGTGCATACCAATTTATTATGTTTTTTTATTATTATGGTAAGCCAAAATTCTAGAGCTCATATTGATATGGTAAGTAGATGCTGATAGCCTTATTCTGCATGAATTTGTCCAATTAAACCTACCAACAAGTTTACCTTCCTACCTAAAAAAAATTGTAACATTTTACAAATATATGTGTTATCCATCCTGTATGTTTCCGGGTAGCAAAACCTTCACCGTCAAGAGCATCAAAACTCAAAATAGAAATTGTGAACCCTATTAAAATGTAATTTAATAAACAACCATGACTACAATTGCCTTGCCATAGAAAAAGGTGCCTTGGCTATCAGTTGTGAACATTTTGGAGGAAAGACCTGAAAAAAAATGTCCCACTGAAAACATATGTCCAATTGCATGGGAGTAGGTGGCCTCCAGGTAACTTAGAACTCCAGGTCTATGCCACACGAGGCCTTGCACAACTGAATAGGCATTTTAAGCTATCAATGTGTTAGGTATAACATTGATACCAAATATGGTTTGGGTGAATAAATATATAAAACTTAGATATCATGGTTTAAGTGCTTATCACTTTAAGCACAATGCAGCAGGCAATTAGCCGATTAAGGGTGCGGTTAGAAGTTACAATATAAGGAAGCATTAGAAGCTGGAAAGTTTACTGTCTGTAACTGTGTGCTGCTGCGACTTACTGTGTGATACTGCGACTAACTGTAATTACTGACTGTGAGTGCCTGTGACTGAACTGTTATTGTTTGCTACTGTTTGCTGATTTACTGCGTAATTCTACTGAATATCCAGCGTTTGTTTCTCTGGAGAGTGAAACCGGAGGAGGAGAAGATATCTTTATCGGCTGATAAAGATATTGCAAGGACTCTTAACTTGGACTATACTAGTGAGTCTTACTGGATGGAAATACTGTGAATGACTTAATGGACTGAATGACAATGCTTAAACTCTAACTGGATTAAAAACTATTTAAACTACAAACAGTGTTTGTGTTCAGTGTGTGTATACTCTGGGGCCCTTCCGCTCTCCTTTGGTTGCCTGGCTTGACTACTGCTGCAATACTCTTCCAGGGTTAATCCCCAAACCCTAACATTGGTTATGGGCCCAGCAGCATAGTCTAACTAACCAGGATATAGCAGAGAGTTGGTGTGAGTTGCACATTACTGTAAAAACAAACTGTTTTAATTAGTTTAAAATAGTCAAAATATCTGAAGAGTAATGGCACAAGTAAATTTGTCACAACTGTCCATGATATCCAGGCTGGATGGAACAAACTATGTTTCATGGTCAATGAAATGTAGTTTACTTCTACGCAGAGAAGGTTTGTGGGACATTATAGCAAACCCACCAGATGTGAGTAGCTGGGATCCTGCTAATGATGATGATAACGAAAAGTTACAAGACTTTAAACTGAAGAATGAGCAGGCTTTATGCATCATAGGACTGACTCTCTGTGATCAGCAGCTTGTCCATATTCGTGGAGAAGAAAATGCTGCAAACTGCTGGGAGAACCTCAGGAAGATTTATGTTCGGGATAGTGTAGGAGCACATATAAATCTTACACGGAAGCTTTTTCGAACGCATCTTCAGAGGAATGGAGATATGTTAGTTCATTTAAACTGTATGAAGAGCATTTTTCAAGATTTGCAAGAAAAAGAGCTTATATTTAATGAACTGCAACAAGTCTACATAATATTATCTTCATTAGATCAAAGCTATGATGACTATGTGACTTCGTTAGAGGTATTGCCAAAAGAAAGCCTCTCATTAACCGAGATTACAGGCAGGCTACTAGAAGAAGCCAGAAGAAGGCGTGAGCGTGACGAGCTGAGAGAAGATAAGAAAGAAGAGAAATTATCTTCAAAGCTTGAAAGAAACCAGCAAAGCAAAGTAAAGCACCTGGAAGAAGAGAATTTATCTTCAACAGCATACACAATTAAAAAGTGTTTTAATTGTGGAGGCAGAGGACATTTGGCAAGATTCTGCAAAAAGAGAAAAAGCCAGAATGTAAAAAAGCCAAAGAAAGCATTTGAACTAGCCACGTTTAGCAACTCTGATGTGAAGAATAATTTATGGGTGGTTGACAGTGGCGCATCCCACTGCATCACAAGAGATAAGACAAAATTTATAAAAATGTCTACAAGCTCTCAACATATATCTCTTGCCAATGGCTGGAACCTGAAAGCGAAAGGTCAAGGTTTTGCACGTTGTCCGTACATAAACCAGGATATAAAATGTTGTATGTACCGCAACTAAAGTTTAATTTGCTTTCAGTAAGGGTATTAGATAAATTAGGTTATGTAATTACTTTTAAAGATAATAATTGCATAATTGAAAAAGATAACAAAAGGTTAACTGCAGCTTTAAATGGAACATTATATGTCTTAGATAATAGTAATAAAGGGGAGGCACAAACTGTATTTAATAATATAAAGCCTCATGAAGAATGTATCCATTTATTGCATAGGCGTTTGGGGCATATAAATTTTAAAATGCTAAAACGTACAGTTGAGTTATCTGAAGGAATAAGGTTAAAACCTTGTGATAAATATTTGCGTTGTAATGTTTGCTGTGAAGATAAGAGCAAAGTATTGCCTGCAAATAGGCTAAATGGTTTCAAAACAAAAGAACCTTTAGAAGTGGTATTTGCAGACATCATAGGTCCAAAGAAACCCAGTATGGGGGTGCTAGATATATACTAAGCATTATGGACCATTATTCTAGATATGGGTTTTGCTATTTAATGAAAAGCAAAACTGAAACATATCAACATTTTTTCAATTGGCTTAGGTTTGCTGAAAGAAAGTCTAAACGACAACTGATAACCCTGGTGACAGATAATGGTACGGAATTTATTAATAACAAATTCCAGAACAGACTTAAGATAGCTGGAATAGAGCATAAGAAGTCTGCTCCATACAGGCCAGAACATAACGCTTTTATTGAAAGAAGAGGCCAAACACTACAGGCAATGGTTAGAACAATGTTAAATGATTCTGGGTTACCTGATTCTTTGTGGGGGAGGCTACAATGTGTGCTAATAACATATTGAACAACGTTGTTAATACAACAACAGGTGAAATACCATTTACCAGATGGCATGGCAGGAAACCTGATCTAAGTTACCTGCACACATTTGGTGCACCAGCATGGGTGCATATTCCTGCACAACTCAGAAAAAAAGGGCAACATAGAACTAAAAGATTTTTCTTCGTTGGTTATCAGGCAAACCATAGGGCATATAGATTTTGGGAGAAAGGCACATCTAAAGTGTTATGTAGTGCTAGTGCCCAATTTCTAGAACATGAAGGATGGGAGAAATTAGAACAGGATGCCAATAAAGATGTAATTATTGAATCCTATAGAAATCCCATTAGTTATCCCTGTAATTTTAAAAATAAAGTAAAAAGACAAATACAGGATGAAATAGTGCCCATAAAGGAAGAAACAGATTCAATAGCTGAACAGGATGAGGAAGATGAACAGGTAGTAGTTCAACAAAGTCCTCCTGTAAGCCCTGTAATTCCCAGAAGAACTACACGTGTATCTAGACCGCCTGATAGGTACCAGGCTAACACAGTGTGCCAGATTAATGAAGTTCCTAATTCTGTAGAAGAAATTAAAAAGTATCCTAATAAGGAAAAAGAAAAATGGTATGCAGCAATGAATAAGGAACTGAATTCATTAAGTGATATGAAGGTGTATGAAAATGCCAAATTACCTGTAGGAAAGAAATCCATTGGCTGCAAATGGATATTTAAGGTAAAAATAGATAAAGATGGTAATTTAATCCATAAGGCAAGGTTAGTAGCCCAAGGTTTTAGGCAGAATGCCAATGACTACGATGAGGTGTTTGCACCTAGTCTTAAGGCAGCAACCTTGAGGGCAGCTTTAGTGTGGGCAGCTAGTAAAAACTATATAGTTAACCATCTAGATGTGGAAACTGCTTACTTGCACGCCCCATTAAAACATATTATTTATATGAAAAAACCTGTTGGTATTAAAAGTGAAAATAAGGATAATAATGATTGTTGGTTGTTAAAGAAAAGTCTCTATGGTCTTAAACAATCAGGCTATGAATGGAACCAGTATATTGTAAAGGAACTAGACAATATAGGATTTAAAGCTGGTTTAGCCGATCCATGTCTGTTTAAGAGGGAGACAAATGGGAAAGTATCATTATTATTACTATTCACAGATGACATTGCATTGATAACTGAAACTAATGATGAAGCAAATAAAATAATAGCATCATTAGGAAAGAGAATAAAGATCAAGCAATTAGGGAGATAAAGAAGTATCTCGGTTTGAATATAAAGAAAACACGGAAAGGTTATAAGATATCTCAGGAAGATAAGATAAGCAAATTGCTAAAAGATTACAAGATGGAGCTTTGTAAGCCAGCTAAGACTCCAATGAGTCAGGAGTTTAGCAACACTGATGTACAAAGCCCTGAGTTTGATAAGGTGATTTATCAATCTTTAATTGGTAGTTTGAGTTATATTAGTAATTGGTCTAGACCAGATATATCGTACTGCGTGAATCAGTTGGCTAGATTCAATTCTGCACCATGTGAAAGACACTGGATTGCAGCTAAGAGGATATTAAGATATCTTAAAAAGACAATGAATTATTCATTGTATTTAGAACCAAAGGGTGATTTAATTCTGTGTGCTTATGCAGATGCTAGCTTTGCATCAGAAAGAGACACTAGAAAATCGACTTCAGGAACAGCCATAATGCTGGGTAATACATTAATAGGCTGGAAGTCAATAAGACAACAGCATATAAGTTTGTCTACTATGGAGGCAGAATTCTCCTGTTTATCATTGTTATGTACAGAATTAATAATGTATAAACAAATGTTAATTGATATAGGTATAACTGTGGATTATCCTATAATTATACATGAAGATAATCAGGCAGCAATTCAAATGGCCACAAATATTGGAGTAAAAACAAGGAGCAAACATACAGATCTAAGATACCTAAACGTGAGACAATCTGTAAGAAGTAAGATGATTCAGCTAGAGTACTGTATGTCGGAGGACAATTTAGCTGATAATTTTACTAAAGCCCAAGGTGCCAGTAAGCACCAGGAGAGTTGTGAAAAATATGGGATAAGATTGTAAGGTATTATATATTTATTTCACCCAAAAGGGGAGTATGTTAGGTATAACATTGATACCAAATATGGTTTGGGTGAATAAATATATAAAACTTAGATATCATGGTTTAAGTGCTTATCACTTTAAGCACAATGCAGCAGGCAATTAGCCGATTAAGGGTGCGGTTAGAAGTTACAATATAAGGAAGCATTAGAAGCTGGAAAGTTTACTGTCTGTAACTGTGTGCTGCTGCGACTTACTGTGTGATACTGCGACTAACTGTAATTACTGACTGTGAGTGCCTGTGACTGAACTGTTATTGTTTGCTACTGTTTGCTGATTTACTGCGTAATTCTACTGAATATCCAGCGTTTGTTTCTCTGGAGAGTGAAACCGGAGGAGGAGAAGATATCTTTATCGGCTGATAAAGATATTGCAAGGACTCTTAACTTGGACTATACTAGTGAGTCTTACTGGATGGAAATACTGTGAATGACTTAATGGACTGAATGACAATGCTTAAACTCTAACTGGATTAAAAACTATTTAAACTACAAACAGTGTTTGTGTTCAGTGTGTGTATACTCTGGGGCCCTTCCGCTCTCCTTTGGTTGCCTGGCTTGACTACTGCTGCAATACTCTTCCAGGGTTAATCCCCAAACCCTAACACAATGTTAACATCCATAGCTTTATTTTGTAGAACAAAGCTCTTAATTTATCAACAAGTAATATGGAGATCTATATTATCAGCTACTACCGATAGGTTATGCAAACCCAATCACAGACCTACAAACCAAACTCAAACTCAGTCCCCATTTACTGAACTGAGAGTTTTTATAACCAACAGACATCATTTTATATTTGCTTATATTCTACATTTTTTCACTGTTCCTTTTCCTAATTTGCCAACCTAAATAATCCAACATTGTTCGCAAACTTGCCACTTTCATTTCCTCAGCCAATTTATGAACAAGTTTAAAGCACCAAGCCCAAATACAGATATACTGGCTATCCAGACTGTACATTTTGTTCTTTTGAGCCAGTTACTAAGCTTTAAGTGGATTAACCTTTTACCCCATAATTGTTCAATTTGCTCAGGAATCTTTGTCAAAAGTTATCTGAAAGTCCAAGTAAGTGGTATCTACTTGATAACTTCTATAATATGTTTGCTAATATTCTCCAGCCATGCTAATTCTTCTTCGGGAAAACCTGTCCTATATACTCGACAATTTGGTCAGTAACCATGTTTTCCAGCCATTTATCTGTGATTTACATTAATCTTAACTAGCTTGAATTCCCCAGATTCTCATTTACCCAGATTTTTTTCCTCCGGCTATTTTTTAGCCCTCTCCTAAGAAAGCCTGTGAGATGTTACGAATTATGTCTTTTTTGCCACAAGATCATCAATTGCACATTTGATTTTTTTGAGATTTAAATAAAGAACTTCCTAATTTGTCTACCCTATTTAGGTCCATGCCTCAGACTTACTTTCTGAAAGTATCAGTTCAGGTAGTTTCTGCCCTATATCTTCTAGGGGAAGACAGATGGAAATAATTCATTCAGTTCTCTGCAGTCCTTATCTTCCTTCTATATTTCTTTTCTTCCTTTGTGATGTAATAGCCCAATTAGTTTTCCTGTTTTAGATGTAATTATTGTTAATTGTGGCTTTTAACAATTAAACTCAACTTTCTCTTCTATAACTCTCATTATTTGTTCATTTTCTCCCCTGGCCTCTTTTGTTATCTTATTTACACATAGTTTGTAAGATAATGATTATCTTATGGACTGTATTAATGGCCTGCATGATCTCCAGATTTCAAACCTTAATTTCTTCATTGCAAAAAGAATACAGGATGCTGAAAGGTCTTCTGAAATTCACCATCATAATGTCTTCTGCAACCTATCTTAATTTAAAACTAGACTATCAATTGGATACAAAAAAGAATCCTCAGAATCTATTTTTTTCTTGAGTGAGAAACTGAAACACCATCCTTAGAAAGTGATACCAATAGAATGAACTGCAACTGTTGGAAAACACTTCTCAAAGTTTGACCTACGTTTATTTGGTTAATGAAGGATACACGTATTTTATACTTAATATTATTTGTTAATAATTATTCTTGGTAGAGTGTTTCTGCAAACCACCTATATAAATTTTAATATGGAACTTAAAGTGGTTGGTGTGAACTTGTGATGCTATGCAATGAATTTGCTATCGTGCTAACTCCTCAAGAAAAGAATGTATGTATGTATGTATGTATGATGATGTATGTATATACACACACACACATATATATATATATATATATATATATATATATATATATATATATATATATATATATATATATATATATGTATGTCGTTAGGTCTAGAGGAAAAACTGCTTTTTCCCCTTCACTAAAGGGAGGAAAAATTCTGTTCTTTCATACTTGGCCTATTTATATCAATCCTCTTGCTTTAAACTCTTTTCCTACCTAGTGGAAAGGACATAGGAAAACCAATTGTTGGATAATGTGTTGTGATTTCTTAAAATTTAAAATAAATCAGCATGGCAAAATGCAGACTAATGGCCACAACAGCATCCCTTTTGCAATCGTCAAAGCCTGTCTAGTATGACACTATTTTTGCATATATATTTTTGAGGTAAGGGGATGAATCAATAAAAATGGTTGACCCAAGCTAGCCTGGCAAACATTTTGTTTGTAGAAGTTGCATATTCTTGTAATTCATTTCATTGCCTGAAATGTATTAGTTATAAAGCGATGCTGAATTCATTGCCATTATATAACTCTTGGTGGGTTAAGATTAATATGCATTTTCAGATGCTTTCCAGGCATGCAGTGGGTTAAAAGAGATCCAGACTGACCAAGTCAGAACATGGATCACTTGAGAATGAAGGAATCCCTAATGTATTAGAAAGACAGGCTTATAGAGTTGGCTGCAGTACAGAATCAGTCTTGTCTTCCTCGCTGTAGCTGCCCAATTCAGTCAGGTATGGAAAACCCATGGCAAGTTCTCAAAAAATTTTGTAGTGTGGTATCTGCATACATGTCAATTGATTTTCAAGTCCAGCCAAAAAGGCTAGTTGGATGAAAACAAATTTGTCAATGTCCCAAGCTTATTGTAGACAATAGGAATTTATTGGATACTAATCCTCTCCTCTTCATATTTTTCATCTTAGCTCTTAAAGGTCTTCAAGTATTCTCTGGTATGACCCTGCAAAGTCAGAACTGAGCCTTTTCAACTTTTTCAAGAGGTTGTATCACATGATCAAAGAGTTTCAACAGGATATTAGACTCATAAGCCTCAAGATAGCTCTGCACAACTTAAAGAGGTACAAACTTGGATGTGGATAACCTCAATGGCCATAATTTCCAATCTGGAAAGTTGTATTAAGTCAATACATTATGTAAGCCAGCTCAAGAGTGGCTACCCAGATGGAGCAACTGATTTTCAGAGTTGCAGGCAGAATCTTCCTTCACCTTACCTGAGCATTTCAGGGAATGAATGTAAGTTCTTCTGTATATAAGACACGTGCTTAAGCACTAAGTTACGCCCACCTCCTAACTATCATTCTTGCAGGTAATCTATTTACTGATACATTCATTATTATATTTAGTAAGATATTTGTTATATTCTTTAGGAGTTCTTACAAATAATGTGCTGTTAAACTTAGTGTTTTCTTTATAATATTCAGCATCCTAATGCAACATTTTCAAATCAGCTGCTTCCAAATAGACTAACTTCACATATAATGCTGCAATCAGTATTGCCTATGTACAAATCAGAGAATTACAGAAGTGGAGGTCTAATATATTTGGAGTCCAGTTTGGATAAAGCCATAAAGGATCTGTATTTAGGGCATATCAATCCAACCGATTCCCATTGATTGCTGCTAACCTGACATAACTCTTGCATGATATGGGATGGAGACTGTGATAAATACCTTGCATCTCACAGGAAACCAACCCTCACAAATTCTGAGACTGCGTACCTTCAACATACTCCATGACCATGCAGAGGTACCGCTTAGTTTCAAAAGAGCAGAACATGCTGACCACAAAGGGGTTCTCTGCAAAAGTCAGAATGTCACGCTCCACAAAGGCTTGTTGGATCTGATTGCGCAGGATGAGGTTCTGCTTATTAATCTTCTTCATGGCAAAGCGCTGGCGGGTCTCTTTATGTCGCACCAAATACACAGCTCTGACAGAGAAGAAGAAGGCAGAGGTCAGCAAAGGCATGTTTAGGTTCTGCCCCAAAAGTCTATATTCGCCTGCCACAAAAAGGAAATGCAAAATCTTGAGAGTCAAGGTGCCACAACCCTTCTGTAAACTACCTCTATTTTCACATTCTTTAAAGAAAGATTGCTGGAGCCTTCATATTTATTAGAGTTTACCTCCTTTTTCTAGTTGGTTAAAAAAAAAACATTTACAGAATGTTTTCTACAGGAGAAAATTAAACATGGTCATACATCTGTCTAGTGTACTTTGCTACAGTACACTGTAAGATAGAAAAATCATTTTGGGCTACTACTTAGTGAGAAGTCAGAATCCAGAATTATCCTGGATTTGAGGTCTTGGTCTTGGAAAGAATACCTCCTTCCACCTATTTCACTGACATTGTCTTCAGAGGTTCTCCTCCCTATAGCCCCAGAAATGCCAGTGCCTTCTTGAGGAATGTCTTCATCAGACAGGCTTGTTTGGTAGCTACGCTTCTCTTCAATATCAGGCTAAAAATTATTTTATTTATTCATTAATTAACGAATCCAAGCATTAAACTTCCCGCCCCCAAAATCATAATCTATTTTTACAGCCTCTTTGAACCATTGTCCTAATTTATACTCCAATTTGCTATAACTGTAGAGAGGAGCCCCACTGAGCTACACCATCATTGTAGAAACAGGAAGACTGGCTGAAATAAACATTTGAAACAAACACAGTTTGGAGCTACAATATTGACCAGAAGCAAAGCTCCTTTCCTGCGGCCAATGGGTCCAAGGAGCCTGATGCTAAGTTAGTGCACTCACCCATAGGCCCCATTGCTTATAAGTTTAATAGTTTCAAAGTCTCCTTCTCCTGGTGGCTTCTTTGGCTTTGGAGTGGTCCCACGACTCTGCAATATTAAGCATTCAGAGTGTGAGGCCATAAATGGTCCATAAGGAGACAAGAATTCAGGTCTAATAGAAGTTTACCTTATAAGATGCTTTTTAGATGTCACTTAACACATTTGAATCTGAATTCTGTCATTCAGAAACCATAGTCAATTCATTTATAAATGCAGAAATATCAAAAATTAAGAAGAGTCAAGTGCACAATGAAATACATAGTTAAGCAACAGCATTCAAGTCCTAACAATGCAATTTTTTAAAAATCCAGGTAGAATCTCTATTCTTCAATAAAGAGCTACTAGCACATATATGTTCATCACATTCTCACCAATGAAGAACAGGAAACTTAGAATAAAGATGCAGAATCTTTTCTAAGCTGCAAACCACAATAGATCTTGCAGTGGACTAATTTTGAGCCGATACCTCACTCCACAAAGTAGTGCTAAGACAAAGTATGAGGGAGAAAAACCAAAATTATGACTGATTCTATGTAAACCTTTAATCTTCTATTGAGAGTTAATCTTTGTAAATCTTCAGAAAAAAAATATGAACCCCTAAGGATTCTTCTACCATTTATTTATAATATGTTTGCATATTAAGAACTTAATTGATTCACAGTGATTTAAAAATCAAAAGTAAATACACCATTCAAATTTAATAAACTCAAAATGACACTGAAAACCTCATGCCATCTGCCAATTTAACTCCACTTCCAAAGAGCAGCTGCTTAGCTTTCTAGTGCCTCTGAAACAATCATGCATTTGATGATTTTCCAAGGGGGGAAGAGGAGGTGGAAGAGGTTCCTTTGGTTTCTCTCTATTCAGCCTTTTCTGCCCAAAACAAATATGCCATCTTCAAATTATTAACAGACTGTGGTAAAGGAGAGATTGAGCAAGGGAAGCAGTTCCAGACAGGGAAATAGTAAGATTCAGGAACAATGCACCCTCTGCACTAACTGATAACTAAGATTAACATCTTGAACCTTCCACCAATTTCAGCCTATTTCTTTTCCCTCACACATGCAGGTCCCATGCAAAATCCATCTATCCTCTATTTGTCTGTTTGGTCCTAATTTATACTCCAATCCTTGTCCAATCCTTTTATGATAATTTCTCCTTCTTACCTTCCCCCTCTCTTCCATCAGTCACACTCAAAAGCCATCATTCCTGCCCAGGCCTCCTCCTCTTGTCCCTTAGCCACCCATGTCATGCCTCTTTCATAGCCCTCCTCTCTTCCATAAGTGGATTTTTCTTCCCATTTTTTCTCTCCCATTTCTAACAATTGTTGCTGCTGCCACCACTGGGCAGAGCAATTTAGATAGTCTCTCAAATCAGTTTGTTGCAAGGACATAGTAGTTTTCTAACATCTTCAGCTGCACTATAAAAATCAAAAAGTACATCTTGTCAATAGCATATAGCCTCACTGACGCCCTTCAGAGCAGAAATAGGCAATTTTCTTGAGTGAGAGGGTCATTATTTTAGATTATTTATTGCTTAGCCATTCTCCCCAAAATATTGTAGGAAACATGATTGAGACATAAGGGTCAGATTTTCTTTAAAATAAAAGATAGCTATAGTAATTCCTCCAGAAGGGGGACTTTTAGCCATAAAATTGCATAAATACAATCTAGGGGAGAGGTCACAACAATGGGGCTAAACAGCTGCACGTGGGAAGCCTACCTCTCTCTTTTAAACTGCGGCCGTCTTAAATGGCTAATTGAGTTGCCATCCCTGGATGACTGAACATCCCTGGATCTGATTAAATTTCAGCACTTTCCCCAAACCTTTAACTGCTTTGAACTTTAAAATGTGAGATATGAAAATCCTAATCAGCTTACAGCTTTTACTATATTTAGTCAGTAGATCAATCAAAATTCTTAGTTGGTTAACTAGTAGGAATCCAAATTACGGGCACATTTATTTCACTTTTTATTGAACAAAATATTAAAGATAGTCTTTCCTTGTAAGCAGCAAAGCTGGAATTTGTTTACTACATTGTACATAATTTCTACCATCCTTCAACAGCTCAGAACCACACACACCCAAGCTAGAGTCCAAAGAGGTTGAAATATAAATAAACAAGTCCATGAGAGATTTGAATGCATGTATTTTAGTTAACATGTGCCCCTCATTCCAAACAACTGATGTGAAAATAATTGTTGAAACTGAGGGAGGCTTGCGATATTATAATTTACTGGATAGACAGCATTATTAGTTGCCCAGGGGGAAAAAGTAGGAAAAGGTTAGTGCAAATCTCTTCCACAAGCAAAACCTAGCTTGGGCAGCTCTTTGAAATTAGGCTTCTGATTTTGAAATAATATTTATTGTATCTTAATTAATCTTTCTAGAGGACTGCGTGCATGAAACCTAGGAGGATTTACTTCTGCAAAGAAATGCAATCTATGTTGATTCTCTCATATGAATACATATTAATTTATATAGGACAGATGTAAGTATATTGGGGGGAGATTACCTTGGAGAGCTAAATAAAGTATAAAATGAACGTATGAAAAATATAATAGTGTACATAGTAATTAAACAACTCCACTTCCACTACCCAAAGCAACAGAGTACTCTGGAGATCACAGAAGTACTGCTGCTATTTAAGTAGCAACCCTCCTCCCAAAGCATCCATATTCTTCATGTCTAATTTATTTCCAGTTGCTGCCAGTAGAAACAGGATAGAACTTTAGATATAATCCTGAATTTCAAAGACTGGTACTTCTAAACATGGGCGTCTGTGGGAAAGAAGGAAAGGCAAACGATATGTGCCTGGTTAAATGCCATAATTTATGTTTTTGCATTGATACAGTTTTTGAGTATTATATCACCATACATTTTTACTTAATCTCAGCTTGTTTTATGAAAATTTCTTTCTTCTTACACAAATGGAATGTTCCTCTGAGGCTTAGTAGTAACGATAGATTGCAAGTGGGGCATTTGCACAGCATGGTGAACAAGGTGTGTCTGTGGGAGTCCCTGAGTGGAAAAAAAACTGGCTAGGCTGGGGTTGGCCAAGCTGACCTGTATACTGACCTCGGTGAACTCCTCTGTCTCAGGTGTGTTGGATCCTCCACTATCGTGCTCCTCCACATACAGCACATCTGACGACAACAAGGTTTGGGAAGAGCCAAAGGGAGAGCCAAGGGAACAAGGCTTTAGCAACCCCATTGTCATTTATGAAAGCACAGAAAGGGTGAAATCTAGACACACACAGAGCCATGCATATACAGAAAGGCACATGCATGTGGTATAAATGGGTATATATGAAAGCTCCATGTGTTCTAATGGCAAATCAGGAGATTCAACCATGCACTTGCAAGCACATCTGCATGCAGCTCAACACACAGCAGATATGCAAAAGACTCTTTATGCTGATGTGCATATATTGGCAATTTTACTCACGCTCACAATGCAATATAGATGCACTCATGAAATCCGGCTTAGAGAAATACATACGTGTATATGCACACATTTAACACTGGATGCAGATGAGCACACGCTACCTTGCCAGTGTGAAAATGTGCATTGACAAGCTGAAGCATTAAAAAAATAAATCGTCCTAATGAAGAAACACGCAATAGACCTTCTAGCACCTGGGGTCTTTGATCAACCACTTTCCAGAATTTCTATGCAAATTCCATTACTACTTCTCTGGAAATCCAGATCATGATTCCTAGTTAGACAACTCTGAACAATTATCAATCCCATTTCAGGATCAACCCCACACGATTAATCTATACAATGCTTCCCCCGTTGAGAGGAAAAACTGAAATGGAGGGTCAGTTTTGAATGGGAAGCCAAGTTGAAGGAAAGGGGTTAACACCCCTATTTGCCCATCAGTCTGATAAAATCCAGAGCCCAGATGCCTATAGCAAAGGTCCTAAAAATAAAAACAGAAGCCATTGCAAAAATCCTTTACATTGTGCACTGTTTGTTCTTAGTTTTACTCAGATGAAGCAAGCAGCATAACTCAGCCTTTGGAATCTGCCACCTGTAGTAATTTCACAACCCTGGATGTCATGGATTGGAGTATCAACATTTAGATAATTCAGCCCAATTCAACACACAACAAATAGAAAGTTATTCAGCTTGGTAAAAGTTTGAAAGGAGGGAAATTGAGAAATGTTATGTCAGTGTCTTTCCATACAATTTTTAATGGCTATGTTGTATATATTTAGCTACAATTGAGAGGGGGGAAGACAATGGGGTTCTGAATTTCAATAAGTCACCCTGCAGAAGCACTGGAGGAACAGTTGATGCTGTAAGATAAGGTTAGCCGTAATACTGAAAACTGTGTTTTGAAGTCAAGATGAGAAAAGACATGCTGTTCATCCAGCATCTTTTTGCCATGTGAAGGATTCCAATCCCCTATCATAACTAGGCTGGTTTTCCTTTTACATTATCCCATATGAATTTTAAATTTTAAAAAAGAAATGTACGTCTTGGGATTTCTTAATAATTAAGGCTTCACTATCAGCTACTCTCTTGTTCATCTCCAAAAAGTTCCTATCTAGCCCAGCATTCTTCAAAAGAATTCCAGAAATCATCAAATACAAGATGGTAATCCAGAAACTTATTAGTAGACAACAATTTACATTCTTCTCCTTTCTACTGGACAATTTGTTAACAAATTCTTAATAGCTCCTTAATAAATTTAACTTCTTTGTTCAGAACTTAGAAATATGCCTATATACTATCCTGGCTAACTTCTTTTTCCAACTCTGTAGAACTAAATTCTGTGTCAATTTATTTATATCCTACCCCTTAAGTAGAATAGGTGGTGAGACAGATTTTTCTCAAAGTTGCACAAGGAACAAAAATGGCTCAAGAATAAAGAATCATACTGAAGAAAATGAACAAATTTGTGCTGTATGGAATCCATGTAATATTGAATTGAATAGTCAGCATGACAAATTGCCACATATCCAAAGGAGTTATGAGATGACCATGCTAATACATGCAAGAAATGACACACGTATGGGCACTTGACATATAACAAATACTGAGACTTGGGGGTACATATACAGAGACAAGGCAGTTTGGATAGCAGATAATTTTGGTTGCATTACCTGGAAATGGGTCTCGAGTCAGTCCCAACTGGCTTATGATGTAACGAGGAATATCTGTCTTCACCAGATGTCCCTCTTTGGCATGGTCCTCAGCTGCTTCCAGCAAGTGGTAAAACTCCTCAGGATTAAATTCCTAGAGTTAAGACGCAGTACATGCCTGAATTAGGATGGAGATTAGCGAAGAACTGATTTCAGTGAACCACAAGAAGACAGCTAGGGAGGTGTAATGCCAAAAGCAATTGGATGTGGACCTGGGCAATAGGACTCACAGGATCCATGAACTGAAACAGCCACTGTTCCTCAGGTTAACATTACCCTCAGTGTTTTTAGGTGGAGGGTCTCAGTTCTACCAGACTAGTTTTTTTCCCCCTTAAGAATTTTTTTGACTATAAATCCAGTGCCAGGAATGTAAATGCACATCAACATAAATCAAGGAGGCTTGGATAGATAAGCAACTTTATTCAAATATTAAGCAACCGTAATTATGATAAAGAACAGCATCAACAGAGTATACAGTTCTGTCTGTGTATATGCGTTCACATATGTATGAGTTTAAACTTAAGGTTCCCCCCACCCTGCTTTTTTGATTTATCAGGTTACTTGTAGTCCATTTGGCTGTTGATGGCAGTGGCATTGTATTTTCATAACTATCTTGTCTGTTCATAGGCATTTCCTACTGTCCTACCTCTCAACCTCATATTATCTATCTATCTATCTATCTTTATTTATTTAATTTGTTTGTTTGTCAAACATGTACAAGATAAGTATGTACAAGTATAAGTATGAACATAAACAAGAACAAAGGAAGTAAATACAGATAAATGGGGACAGTAAGACAGGGACAGTAGGCACACTGGTGCACTTATGCACTTCCCCTTTATGAAGCAAGGGAATTGGTAGGATACCTGTTTGGCAACTGAGGTGTAGAGAAACATGGGGCTTTGCGGTCCACAGAAACTGGCTGTCGTTGCGATATGCATTTTCAGAAAATACAACATTTGTATAGAATCCAAACAACTAGACACCACACAACCAAGTGACTACTTACTGCCTTCAGTACTGTAGATAATGTATGGCGAACCTGGCAGTTGAATGCTAAAGGATCCACTGACTCTATTCTTTGACGCCAAGCATATTCCAGCTGAGATGCCAGTGTGTTTACATCACTATTGATCTTTAGGAAAATGTTATGTTAGCGGCCATCAGTGAAATTTAATGTTAATAAAGAGTTGCTGTTACTGAGATTTTGATTTCAACCATTGAAATATCTGTGTAGCTGAATCGCAGTAGATAAATTAAAAGGTTTTGTAGCAAAACTGTAACATCAAGTCAACAGAAGTGGAGAAAGTCTGCAAAATTGCTAATTTTTTGAGAGAATATTCCTCAAAAAGCTGGCTGCAGAAAAGAAACTGTGGGAGAAGTCCTTGCCTGTGGGATTTTCGGAAACACTTGCATTGATGGATACAAGATACTGACTCCCTTCCCTAATCAGCTGACAGTTAACCTCTTATACTGAATACATAGTTAAGACTGTCTATAATAGCCTATCATGTGGCACTTTATATTAGTCTTGCTTAGCCTGGCCCTGGGAGCTGAACTGGACTACAACTCCCATCATATCCTGCCATCATGCTGTGTCTGACTAATGGGTATAGTAGGGACTACATTGGAGAAGATTGCTAGGAGGAATTAAGAAGCCTCTCTACGGCTCCGTTTATAATCTGACCTTGATGAAAAGGGGAAAAAAGCAGAGAAGCTAAGTAAACACAGCTAAGAATTTTCATTTTGTTTGAAAGAAAACCCTCTTTCCTATCACAATTCTTTTGAAACCCATGTTTGAAACACAAGGTTTGTTTTTCTCAATCCCAGGTTGGAGAAAAAGAGGGGCATAAACAGGAGCCCCTGTCCGCCATCCTCCTCCTCCTGATGCTCCCATGTTTCTCAGCTGGACAACAAAGACAGCGTCAGACTAGTCAATGCAGTGCAGCAACGGGCTGGTTGAGAAAATGTGTTCTGTGATTGGCTGCTGTGTTGCCAAGGTAACACATAGGCACCTTCAAAACTAGTCTAAGCAGATACAAGCCGGGTTGATGATCTGAACCCTCCGGTGATAAAGGGTAGGGCCTAGATGGGGAGACAGAAGGAATTCTTGAGCCAGGTGGAATCTCGCTCATGCTCAGCTCAGAACTGGTTTTCAATACCAGACTTAAAGGAGCACGTGAAGCAACAACTGAACAAGAAGAAGCTTTTGGTGCTTAGGCAAAAATCCAAAGTCTCCCCAAAAATTAAATCCCAAAGACCCATCATTGAATAGCATGGTGTACTATCCACAGAGAGCTCTGGTGAAAATCTCATTTAGGCAAACAGCAAAACCAATTCTTTAAAATAGGCTGTTTGTTCATCAGTCTTTTTATTGATGGCAATACTCTTTCAACAACTATCACCAACACCTATTGACAGTCATTTTTTATAAATACATGTACGAATATCTTGAAAGTTTAAAACAATCTCCCAAATCTTTCACATTAAACCAGCTGATAATAATTTCAAAGGCCAGATAAAAATATGTCTTTAATAAACCAAGAAACCAGACTCCAATCTCATTTCTTTAAAAAAATAATAATCCATATTTGGAGATAGGAAGAATCCTTTCATGCAGACCAGATAAATGAGCCTCTAGGAGAAATAATCAGACATGGTAGGCCCCTCAAACAGTTTCAGGTAGTTCTCAACTTATGACCATAATTGAGTTCAGAATTATGGTCATAAGTCATTGCAGTCATACGTCAAGGCATCACATGACCGGATCCAATTTTGGGGGCGTTTTGTGTGGCAGTTGTTAAGCAAAAGAGGTAGTCATTACCCAATGGGCATTCTGTGATAGAAATTGGAAGTAAATGCCATAAATCAGCAAAAAAAAGTCTGTAAAAAATCAGTCACGTGACTGTACGATGCTGTACATGTCCATAAAGGTGAGCTGATTGACAAACATCTAAAATGCAATCATGTGATTGCGGGGGGTGGGGGTTATGGCTATTTTAACCTCAAAATCAGATTGTATGTTTTGGAGGGGAGGTATCTATCTTAACTTTAAATGATTGCTAGGTAGCCAGACATAAGTTGAGGACTACCTGTAGTCCATAACTTGTTCGAAGCTTTAAGTGTTGGAAAACAATCAGTATCATTTAACTTTTACAGCAATGAAATTACCAGACCTGCTCTTCAAAGTACGAAAACAGGTTGCTGCAATGTAAGTGTGATAAAGACCAGATGTGTGTCCTTCCACTTACAACTCTGAATTATTTCCAATTTTTTTGAGTGATTTAAACACTTTATCATTCTTAATGGTCTCTCTTCCATTTTCTATTGCATAAATAATTTTTGAAAAGCAGTTTTTCCCCGCTTCTAATTTGCTAGTTTTAAATTCTACCAGTATGGGTCATATCTGTACATACTAGGAGCAAAGAGGAATAACATGTCCTCGGATTTATTGGAATGAAAAATGACTCTTAATTAAAAACCTTCTTGATCAACTGAATTACGTTCATCCTGCCTGCTTGTTTGGTTCTTGTATTTTAAATCTTTTCTGCACATTCCATTTTCTTCTTCTTTTTAATAAGAAATTAATGCCTTTCTCTCTGACAATATCTATAAGAAAGTATTAAAAAATGTGCTCAGTTTTGCAGGAGCCCATGGTTTTTTTTACATTTTTCAGATATGTTCTCAATGTTTGAAAGTATTGTTTTATGGATTCAATGACATAATTAGCTAATTATGTTGCCCATTTCCTCTTTTTCCTCATGGCCTGCCTGCCAGATTACCTATTTGTCATCTTCCTCTTCCTCTTATTTCCCCATAGCTGGTGCTGAAGTAGTAGCTGGTGTACCCGTTCTTCATTGTAAGTAGTAGTCTTCATAGGAAGTAGTAGACTTCCTAAATGTCATAGCTCACTGGCCTCACCCAGTGCTTCTAGTGTTTTCTTTTCCCTTCCATCTGTTCTTTCCCTGAGCTGCTAATGCTGCTGCTGATGTGGATACATGCTAGGGTTGAGGCTTTGGCTTTTTCTTGCTCTTAAATCCCATAAACCACTTCTGCCCATAACCGCTGTTTTGATCTGTATCTGCTCAAAATAAAGACCATGACAATTCATATGCATGCATGAATGGAAGACAGCTGAACCAGGTGAGCTATAATCTACCTCGCTTACCATCTCAGTTGCTAGGACAAGGGGAGCCCTTCACTCACCTTTCTTCTGAATTCAGTGCAGCAAAGAGAGCTGCAAGAAAGTAGAAGATTTGTGTAGATTTGTCCCTTTATCTATCTTTGTGTCAGTGCATTTAAGAATAGGGTGTGTGGAGTAACTGTGCAGCCCACAGTGACTCCAGAATATCACAAGCAAATTTTAAGGCCTAATGACATATAAACAAGGAGAAAGGAAGACCAAAATCATAACAATCTTCTTCTAACGCCAATACTGCCATTTCCATACCTGTTAATTATGTGCTGATCTTCCCTGTGTGGGATGTTATATAGTCACTAAGATAGGCTTATGATATGTTCGTATATAAAAATCTATCAACAACAGGGGCACACACTTTGGGTCCTGCTGATTCAAAGCATACCCACACATATGCATGCACTCCACCCTTCTATGCCTCACCAGGCATTCTAGTAGGCGAGCTGGACGGGAGATGATAATGAGTAACTTCTTCACCAGTTGAGTGACAAAGGTCACCTCTTCACTCTCAGAGCGTTCATAAGCCTACAAGCAACAGAAGAGATGGCTCATTAGTGGAGGAATTAGCCTGCCATTATGAAAGACCATAGCACTTATCAAAGCTGCCTCTCTATGACCTCATTATCGGAGCCTCTAATTCCATCGGCTGACTAGGCATATCATGTAAGTGGCCTTTCCAGCTTCCATCACTTAAATCTATTTTTTCCTCATAGAGGCTACTCCAAGCCAACTTGATTTTTCAGACCCCTTTTGAACCATGCTGCCTATAAGTTTTATTAATATTTCTGATATTTTATTTCCTGGGCTACTGACACTCACATCTTTCAACAGCTTCTCCATGTTCTCTTGCAACTCATAGAAATAGACAGTAGTGATGAGACCCTCCTGAGACTTGGCCAAACAGTCTCGTGCCAGTTCAATGACTTGGTGGTGGATGAAACTGAGCGCCCCATCAGCCAAAGGCAACACACTGTCTGGCTCATAGGATTTAATGAAATCTTGTAGCTTCTCTTCCATTTGCGCTGTGGCCTATTGGGGGTAAGAAACAATTCTTGCATAAGGTAAAAAAAGACAGCCCCAATAATTCAGACTAAGCCCCCTTTTTTTAAGCCCAGAAAAGAATTTGAGAATCTTTACCCTCAAACTTTACACTGTATTAACTACACTGTCCAGATTATGAGAGGGGGGGGGAGAGAGGGAGATCATAAATCCATTCCTTTATTACTGTCTTCTTTAAGGGAATTATTCAGGATATTAAAGCTGTTTTCTTAAATAAAAAAGTATCCGTTCTATTCTAGTATCAATAAACTTGTTGTCCTCTGACTTTGTCTCTTTTCTCAATTCTTTTCTTGGAATATTAAAATATTCAGGAGAAAAATAAAATCTAAAGTGATTCTGTTCATTCTCAAATTAATTTAAATGTCAAAAATAAGAAGTTGGGATGGACCCGTGACTTCCAGTTTGTCGGCGGAGGCGGTGGGGCTTCGCGATCTCTGCGATCCCCCCGCGCTAGCTGCGCTTGGTTCCTCCGACCCAGACGGGTCCGGAGGATAAGGTTGCCCGTAGAGGCAACCGAAGATAGGGAGGATCCGGACAAGGGTTGGGGTATTCGCAGACCCCTTCCCACCCGGCACAACCTCCTTTTCTCAAGTCGGTCCAGCGGCGGTCAGCAATGGCCGCCACAAAGAAGTCAGCAACCGGATAAGATCGTGCTGGAGGAAGAAGGAGAAATTTTGAAGCGAAAGTTATTTTGGCTGAACTGGGATTAGAGGATATATTTAACACCCTGAAATTTGAGATTTGGTTTTTTGTTTGAAAGATACTTTGTTTCAGAAGAGATTGGCAAGCGGCGAGTGAAAGTGTTTCAAGCGAAAGTTTACTCTCCTTCCACATGGAATTAACGAATGAATGCTGAAAATACTACTATTCTATAAAAGGTAAAAATCTAAAGCTTCTGGTTATAAATGGGAAGGGAGAGGACAAAGGAAAATTTATACTAAGATTCTGTTGAAGGAGATGCCTGGAAGTTTTTAGAGATTGGAAGTTACTGCAATAAGAACTTAAAATACAGACTGGCTTTCTTTTTCTCCCTTTGCAACTGATTTTAACCCAGGAAGAAGGGAAGAACTTTGTGCTTTGTTTGGATTGTTTGGTGACTTTGGGACTTTGGGACTTGCTTTAAGCTTGGAAATATCTTTGGCTGTTTTAAGAAAAAGAAGAGGATTTACAATGATTTTATCTGCTGATGAACTGAGAGAGGAATATGGCAAAATAAAGAAAGATGATGCGGGGCAAATTTTTGCTTTTTAGAAATGGCGCTTGCTACTTATCAGCAAATACAACAATTGATGGAAGAAGATGAAGAAGAAGAAGCCATCTTTAATGAACCCATAGAGGTGCTTAAGAAAGAAAGAAGAAAGAAAGGGGGAAAGGATATAAGACTTAAAAAATATTTAAGAAAGAAGAAAATAAGATGCAAAATCAATATGAGGTTAGAAAGCAAAAGGGGAAGAGAAATACAACAGAGAGGGGAAGTTAAGGGGGTAAAAAGACCAGATGGGATAAGACAGGGAGGAAGAAGGGGGAAAAGGCCACGAGGGCATTAAACAAGATGTGAAAAAGAAATGGTTTTTAGGGATAAAGGGTAATATAATTTGGTTTTAAAAGGATTCTGCAAGGTACATATGATAGTATTGTAGTATTTGTATTAAAAATAAAAATTATAACTTTATAAGATCTGAGTAAAGACTAAAATATTAAAAGTTTAATAATGGTAGAATTTAAGATTTAATAAAATAAGGTTTAAAATATTTAGTTTAAATGTAGAGCTTAATTGATTATTGCGTGGATGTTAGTATGAATATATTATTGTGATACTTGCTTTTGAAATAGATAATTGAAATGTTATGAGATTTAATGTTTGATGATATATTTAATTATGTTATGGATTCACTATTTTTTTCTTTTTTCTTTTGTAAGTAGTATGTACTAAGCAGAATCAAATAGGGAATTTGGAGTTACCTTAAATGTTAATTTAGAGGTGCGATGGAAAGGCATCATACTTTGATTTGTGATTTCAGGAGAAATTTTTTTATTTTACTATGGGGAATGAAATATATAGATAATTGGAAAATAATGGACAAAGGATAGAAATATAATGATTTAAATTAAGTTAATAAACAAAATAGAATTAAGAAGAGAGGAAAGCGGGGAGAAGCTACAAAGAAATTACAGAATGGTAATTAAGATAGGTAATGGCATATAAGATGAATATGAATTTAATTGAAGTCCATACAAAGAGTGGTAATCCGGGGCCAAGCTACTTTTTTGAAAAAGAAGTTTTACTTTATGTGTTTTGTGTGTTTCTGTTTATGTGAGAGCTGGTAAAACCTTGGAGGAAAGCGGAGGAGAATAATTGTAAACAAGACAGAGGGAAATATGAATATGATGATTAAATTTAATGAGAAGAAATATTAAAATCACATTGTATAAAATATTGTATTATCTGCCTTGTAAAAATTCACAAGGGAAAGAGGTTTAATGTGTATAAGGTTTATGTTTTGTTTGTCTTTAAAAGCTAATAAAAACTTGTTTAAAAAAAAAAAAAGAAGTTGGGATGGACCCAATCTTTCTGCCTGCAGCTTGGCTGCTGCTCCCCCCACCCCACCCCTGTGTAAAACAGTTTGAGCTTCAGTGATTAGGCTCTCTTTACTCAACCCTCACCTTGGGGAATCGCTCCTTATAAACATGATTCATCATTACTATTTCATTGTCATAGGAGGATGGAGACCGGCCCGGGCTGCAAAAAATAAAAAATCATGAATCAGTTCTTGGTGATAAGTCTTTTCCATTTCTTTACACTTTCTATTTCCCTCAATTTTATTTGAAAATCTCATGCCATGTTTATTTTGCTTTATTCAGTTGAGGTGGTATATACTGTATTGCAGAGACGGCAACTAGGTATGTACTAACTAAACGATACCTATATAAATTTCCACAGGTTTATCACTCTAAACTATTTAACAATAGTAGTATTTTAAACAAAGCCCTGCCTTCTGACATTAGATGATTGGAAAAAAAGAAACTGTGTGCATGGGAAGGAAGGATGATCCAAGGAATACTTTTTGTGTAACATTGTTGTAAGCACTGAAAACAATTTTCTGGTTAAGTGTGTGCTTAACCCAAATGCACATCCATCCTAATGAGCCAGTATTTTGCATGTGGAGTCAACTGCTCAGTCTAGGAAAAAAGCAAAGTAGACCCACAACATCAAATAACTCTACTCTTAGTACACTCACTTCCACAATCAGTAATCA
This sequence comes from Notechis scutatus, assembly GCF_049901735.1. Taxonomy (NCBI): domain Eukaryota; kingdom Metazoa; phylum Chordata; class Lepidosauria; order Squamata; family Elapidae; genus Notechis; species Notechis scutatus. The sequence goes on along the minus strand of NC_142010.1, from coordinate 155,854,628 downwards.
TTACACACCAGCAAAACAGTGCACAAAATCAAGGGTCAACAATAGGTAACAAGCTGGGATAAGGGTGGGATGGAAAAACATGCAATGATAACCCCCATCTTATGTCCAGATTACCATCTACACCAGGTACGACTGCAATAAAAGGTGAAACCTACAAAATGAGATCCCTCTTCTATTCTGAAAGTTTAACCTTTGATTACGATTGTGCGTAATAATATAGGCCATATTGTAAAAATATTGCATCCACTTTGGAAACAATAGGGCATCCTTCCCCAACCTATTGTTCCTCAGATGTAGCATGGAATTCTGGAAACTGTACTACCACATATCTGGAAGAGAGTAAATTGGGAAGGCTAGTAGAACAGAATTGCAATAGAGCCCTTTGATTATAGATGTATTTCACTAATTATACAGCAGGAACCTTTCAATACAGTTAATTTAACTTTTCTTTCACGCTTCCCGTTTGGCTCATATCAGAATAGCAAACTGATCTTTTCAGAAGTAAGAGCTAATGGGACTTTGATAAGTGTACATAAGGCTGTCTCTTCGAAAATGTGAACTGCAACATATTTCATATTTACTAGTATAAGTGATATTTTGTAATTATTTTGTGATAAATGATATGGCATGTTCTCTTCCATTCCATTTTCTCTTTTACAAAACTAAATTCATTCCTTAAAACTATCATATTTGCCCTTTCAAAAGTAGATCATCCTTGCTTTGGATGATGCTATTTTAGGGATGAGGAGTACCCTAAATTACTTAAGAGATATATACCCATACTTCATAACAGTCCTATAGATTTTAGGTCTGGTTGCAAAGAAGCATCTCTAACTGTTTCAATTTGTAAAATTGTGGTAGACATCACTAACTTGCTTAAATATATAGTTGTTGTAAGATTCCAGAAGGGGGGTTGTTTTAAACTCTTTGGCAAAAAGTGTCCCTTCAGGGTTGATCAGGGACAGAAAAAAGAAAGTACATCATACAGAAGTGGTCATGCAGAGGGAAAAAAAATAGAAAGCAGATTCTCTTTGTACATCATAATGTAAAAAGTATTGCTGTTTAGGCTTGTCTTGGCTGCTCCATCCTTACCTGAGGCTCCGGGACCGGGGCCGCACTGCGGGAGACCGCCGCCCTCCATCATCATCGGTTATACTCTCAGTGCTGCCAAAATGTTTGGACAGGAAGTGCAGCTCATCCACAGTTGGTTGATAAGGCAGCTGGTGAAGGCGCTCTTGGGAAGAGCAGGACGACTGTGAGGAACAGAAGGGGCAGAGTTGGCTATGTGGCCATTCATCAATGCTGAGATGCAGCAGCTCTATCATTTGTGTGTGTGTGTGTGTGTGTGTGTGTGTGTGTGTGTGTGTGTGACTTCACACTGAAGTACAGCTATTTCTGAGATTTCTCCAATTCCTCTATATGGTATGCTCAGTTTTCCAATACATTCTCACAATACTTGGCAAAAAGCAAAATATAATCCAACTACTAATTACAGGTAGTCCTTGACTTACAATAGATCATTTGGTTGACCTTTCAAAGTTACAACTTCACTGAAAAAGTGACCTATGGCCATTTTTCACACATATGACCATTGCAGCATCCCCTTAGTCACGTGATCAAAATTCAGATGCTTGGCAACTGACTCATATTTATGACGGTTGCAGTGTCCCAGGGCCACGTGATCACCCTTTGGGACCTCCTTCTGACAAGTGAAGTCAATGGAGAAGTCAGATCCATTTAATAACCATGTTATTAAATTTATCAACTGCAGTGATTCACTTAACACCTGTGGCAAGAAAAGTCGTAAAGTGGGGCAAAATGAACAAATATTTCATTTAGCAGTAGAAATTTTGGGCTCAATTGTGATCATAAGACGAGAACTACCTGTACATACTGTATATTGCAATCAATCTAGAGCTCTTCACATCAAGTCAGATCGCTGGCTTATGCAGTTCAGTACCAACAGGACTCTTTGTATTTTTGGTGGTAAGCCTACTTCTCCTTAGCAGTCAAAAGAAATTGAAGTAGGGCCACTGGCATGCTACCCACATGATTTGCACATGAAAATTAAACACATGTTTATCTGTCACCAAGAAGTTCAAATGGCATTATAAACAGTGAATCATTTGTAATGGAGTATACATGTGACTGCAGCCAACTCTATGGAATTAGAGGGAGCAGGCAGATCCAATCTGTTCCCTACGTTCCATTATCTCACTTATCAAATCAGAGAGCTTCACATTGTGTAAACATTTTCCCTAGAAGTGCACTAATGTGCCTTAACAGCAGAGACTGTATCATTCTCTTTCCCTGGCCCTTGGATGACTCGCATTATGCAGAGTTTACGGCATATAAAACTTTCTTGATGGTGTAGTTTGTATGAGCAGTTGTCCTCTGGTGATGAGTGAGCTGGTTTTAACAATTTCTTCTGAACACATACATTATTTCTAGTTCTCTGGGCACAGTGTTTCATAAGCAATACTGGCCTATAAAAGAGCTCTTTTATCTAGAAAGTTTTTGTTTATCTTACTGATACTGTAGAACTTGGAGTGTTGGTTCCATATCCAGATGATGGAAGGGAAGCCAAAGACCAACGCCGGCCATCTGCCCTGAAAGTAACAGGGTGAATATAAAAGTGGGAATAGTCAAGATAGGATGAGGTTGGGCAAATCACATAATGTGTGTGGCAACATCACTGGGCAAATGCTGTGATATATGCACTATTATCACTGGGATGTAAGTATAGAACTGCTGCTTTTCACACACGTTCCATCATCACATGTATCATTATCTTAATATCACTGTAATGCTCCAGATGTCATTAAACTTTAAGTGACTTTAATACTTAAGAGTAAAAGGCAGAATTAATCCTGATTAGAAAAAGCAATTTTATCATAAATACAAGTTCGGTCAATTGTGCCTTATTTGCTGAAATGTCATTTACTATAAATAACTTACAGTAATATCTATCAAATTTAGCTTCTTTGAAGATTCTGGGCTATTGAACAGATTCTTAAGAAAATGTATGTTACAAAAGCTAGTTTAATCCTAAATGTTTTTAATCTAGGAAATCAAAGATCCTAAAAAGTAAGTTAGAAACAGCACCCACCACAAGGTGTTAAGCTGAGTTAATGCTGAGCTATGATAAAGATTTACTTGCCCTCTAAATCTTGGTCATATGAAAACCTAGGAGCTGATTTAAATTGTATAAGATTAATGCTAAGGCCATCAACAGCTGTGGAGAGTCATGCTTTTATTCTGTTAAAAAAAGATTTTATGCAGCAACAAATAAGACAAATGCAGCACAGGGAAGCTATGAGATGGTTAAGAATGGATGACAATTACCACGTCACTCATCTATTAACCATAAAATATTGATGAGTGAGCCCCAACCTGTAATAAATCCTCACCAAATAAATGTAAATCTGCTTTTTTGTCTCCAAAATTGCACAGTAGCGCTTAAAGCAGCCTTCCCTAAACTGATACTTCCAGATGAGTTGGCATTGGTCATATTGATCGAATGGGATAGCAATTCCACTCACATGGAAAGCACTAGATTGGAAATATTAAACCAAAGAGTCAATATTCTTATATTCCAGCATGAATTTACACCTCTCTTCCCTGGTACATTTGTTCATCCTGACCCGCCAGGGTTATACTGTGTCACCAGCCCAAATCTGTCAATATGTTGGTAAAACTATTTTAGTACTGAACATTTTTACGCAAACTTTTGATCCAAAGGTTCATGAATTTGCTTGCAAAGTTGATTTCCAGTCCTACAAGTCCTATATATCAAACATCTTTGGCTACATGCTGTCCAGTATGAATCTGCATGGCCTCCAAAAAAGGCCATTTAAGAAAATATATGTAAAAATCAATCTATCCACGAAAATGTGTAATAACAAGCACATACGTGTTCTTTCCTGCTGTAAGATGTTCATGTGGCTCAAGAATTTTTAAGCAAGCGCCCAGAAATGTAGAACATTCTGTCAGAAAAAATCTTTGTGATATAATAATGACTGTAATTTGGGTTATACTTCCCCTTTTTACTATCAATTAACCATATCAATAATTCACAGTGTACCAGATTGCAGTTATATAATTCTAATCTCTTCCATCTAATTTGATTACATAAACTTTATCAAGCATAGGCTTTACAAATAGAAAGCAATTTAAGCTATAAAAGCACTCATGCCTTTAGGCGCAATGCAAAAAATTGCAGAACAAAAATATGTAAACAACATAGAAAGGATTTACTCAATATTTTGCTAAGGACCTGATGGAACCTCACAGTCTGTTCCTTTGGTTTTGTGGGTGGAGGTGGGCAGGAGAAGTTGTATGTGCCTGTCTATAAAAAGAGCAGAGAGCAGATGGGAAGTAGGGAGCAGATGGGAAGTTCTTCCATAACCTCAAATGTCCCTGATGGGATGGCTTAATAAATCATATACTAGAACAATAGCCAAAATCCTGCATTCTCCTTCAAAGATTACAAGAGCCAAGAAGCTGAATGAACCAATAACATGACCACCAAATATGGGAAGGTTGTGGCTGAGAATGGTCTAATTCTTGTATTATAATGGCAGGCTTGAATTCTAAAGACCAGGCATCACCAAAGGAAGTGGTGGGCATTAGAAGGAAAGAGGCAAATACCCAAGGCTGTAAATAAAAAGTGCATAGAAGTTTGGTCTTTTTTTAATATAAAAAGGTTGGCTTTTTTGTTGTTTTCCAGAGGTAGGCCAGTAGCTTTCTCTCTCTAATTCTGGCATGCCACTTTTCTATGGAGAAAATATTACAGTTACAGCAGGTTCTTGTGGACTGCTAACAACGGATAGGTAAAGGACTATAAAGGATGAATGCCCAGTGAATCTTCTATGCAATTCATGTTTCTCTTGAGTCCCAGAGTTGGAGGGCTCCTCTTACCTGCGGGAAGAAGCGAAGGAAAAGTGGGCTGGCGTGTTGGGGGAGAAATTCCGAGGACTGTCCAGGGGACTGCTACCTGCGGACAGGACAGGGTAGGAACATACAAAATAAAATCAACATGTTGCTCTACGAGGCTACTATTGACTATGTATGACCAAATCAAATCTATTTCCAGGAGCCAGCAAATTCTAGAGTTTGAAAAATCAGTCAAGATGGTACTACAACAATTACCTAGCAAGATTGAAAAAGGCATAGAGAAGCTTGTTAAATATGAAAACAGAAGACAGAAGGAAGCCAAGAAACAGATGGATGGATGGATGGATGGATGGATGGATGGATGGATGGATGGATGGATGGATGGACGGACGGACCAATGGCCCAAACACAGCAATAGATTGTTGAACGAGTGTTAAATGGTGGATTAGAAACTAATTAGAGGAAAGATAGAAAATCAGGCCAGTGGACAGACTTCAGAGAGTTAGAAGATGGATAAGATGGTTATACAGTATAGCCCATTATGTAAATAAATATGTGGAATAAAAAGGCAGATGCCCTGGATACATAAAATAATGAAAAAACAAAGGAGGAATAGGGTGTAGAGAATTACAGTAAGGTGGATGCACCACTTAAGACCAAAACTGCTTCTGAATACTTTTCATAGGCCTGCTTGGGAGTCAATGTTTTATGCTTGCTGCTAAACACACAGATAAAATCATAAAGATGAATAAGGTGTAAGTGAGCATAAATTCAGATTTCTGTGGACATTTTGCCTCACTATGGCAAATAGGTACAACATAAAATTATGGAACACTCCCCTCCCCCAACACACACACACACACACACACACACACACACACACACACACACACACACAAATCACATTTTGGTCAGTTCTGACAATGAGAAGGAATCTCACACTTTAAAAACAAGGGACAGAGCAAAGATTAAAAGACAAAGATTTTGATTATTATTTTTAAAGGACACTGAATGATTCCTGGATAGGGGCATTAACAATTGGGATACAAGATGTTCTTTCTCAGTAACTTATTCAGTCTAAACAGGCAGCTTATTTAAAGAATGACTTCCTGTTCCTGTCTAAGCAAGAACAGAAAAGCAGGACTTAAAATGTCTGGAATTTTCTTGTGGCTCATACACAATCTTACAGCAGGCACTTCAAGGCTGGGATTCTTGGAAGAAGGAGGGCCAAGGGCCTAACTCACCAATATGACCTGGGAGTGGAGAGTGAGGTCGTGGCAGCGTTGGTGATGTACTTGTCAGGATCAAGCTTTTTCTGTTACTGGTTCGGCAGCTGTACAAAGAGCAGGAAAGAAGAAAGGCCTAAATCAGGGTGTGCATGGATAAAGAATGCCAGCCAGGAAGCAAGCTCCTTAGAAGACCACAGATGGAAAATTTGGCCAATTAATTATCTCCAGCTCAATTTGATGGACTACTCCAAACTGTAGCAGATGGTTACCTTTTGCAATCTCCCACTTGATTATTAGCTCAGCAATGAAATATGAAGTTGGATTGTTCCACTGAGTCAGACCATTGATCTGCCTTACACAATGTTGCTTGTTTTGTTTACTAGGTCTGAAGCTGACAATTTTCCCAGCCCTGCTGCTTGAACTCTGTTAACTGTAGAAGCTGAGGAGTGAACCCGAGACCTCTCTTTTGTATAAGTGAAGTATGACCTCCTTCTGAGGTCAGGCCAGTTTTGTTCATCAAGTTTTACTTCTCAAGAGAAGCTACAAGAAGAAAGGTTACTGCCAGGGACCCAGCATGACGTATGATGCAAATCTACATCAATGGAAGGGCATTACAAATGGAAAGGACTTATCAATAGATGGTGCAGAAGTGGAACGATTTATCAAGTTCCCTCATTCCTTCAACCTGTCTTCCAACTGGAGCTCTAAGTACTAGACTCTCTCTTTCTTGCACTCTCTCACATATATTTTTTTCACTTTCTAAATTTTGGATCCATTCTAGACAACTAGAACCACCAGATTTTCAGCTTTTTTCTCCCCTGAAAGACAAACAGGAGGGCACTGGCTGTTTAAGAAGCTCAGTTCACAATAGCAGAGCAAGGCAGAACAAACATTTTAAATAATCAATAAATAACATTTGTAAGCATGATTAGCAGCCTTACTTTCTCTTCCTAAAGTTACTATTAGTGCCTTCCACCCATGGCATACAACCGTGATGGCGAACCAATGGCATGCATGCCACAGGTGGCATGCACAGCCATTTGTGCCAGCACGCGAGCTGCAGGCAAACTTACCTCACTGTGCATGTGCGCACCTCACAGCTGGTTTTCAGCCAGTTTGAGGTCTTTTTCAGCCTCCCAAAGGCTTGAGGAAAGCTTCTGCAGGCTTCTGCAAGTTTTCCAGGCCGAAAACTAGCCCTATTTCATCACTTCCGGTATTTTCGGAAAAACAGAAAGTGACAAAATGGGGCTAGTTTTTGGCCTGCAAAGCTTGCAGAAGCCTTCCTCAAGCCTTTGGGAAGCCGAAAAAGGCCTCAAACCGGCCGAAAATCAGCTGTGAGGCACAGTGCAGGTAAGGGGGTGGCGGGGTGGGTGATTGCACGTGCATGCGTAGGGGGCGTGGGGGAGGGCGCATTGCCTTCTGAGTCCTGGCACACGAGCGCGAGTGTGCAACCGCGCACAAAATTTTTGGCACAGGAGCCCAAAAAAGTTAGCCACCACTGGCATAGAAGACTCAATTCCACACGTCACAACTTCCCATGATGAGACTGAGTAATTGTCATATTATATAATGCAAAATAGACAATAAGCAAAGCACTCAAAAGAAAGATCGTCTGCCAGAATATAGACAGTATGTAATTTGGGCTGGTATCATTTAGATGTGCACAAGAACCAGCTAGGATTACTTTGCAGTTCCTCAGGTGCAAGTGGTTGGATTTTGGCACTATTCTGCCAGCTCTTATTCAGTATTGCAAAAGCACTACGGTGTAGGTTACTAGCTTTAGACAAGGCTGGATGTCTGCCCAAGCCTACTGCTGTCAGATCCTCAGGTTGCATGGCAGCTCAGAGATTGTCTGGTCATTTATTGTGAGCTATTATTTGCTGATGTGCAGCAGTCCTGATATCTACTACATGTTGCAATTCCAAGCTGACAAAATATGAACAACCTGAACAGGAAAAGGGCAGGAAGTATTTGCAATAAGAAAAAAATGTCAATGCAGTTTGCTCTTCTATACTACTTTACTGAAAAACAGACCTGTGAAGAGAGGGAAGGTACACGTCATAAACCTATATTCTGATCAGACACAAGGAAATAAAAACTAATGCATTTAATTTTTTATGTTCTCTCCATCAGTCTTCTATGCACTTCTTCTTCCTTAAACAATATCAGAATGTGATATTCCGGGCAATAATGCTTTGTGAACAACTGTAATTTAAATATATTTTCCATACATTTAAGATGTATCACATCTAACAGCCTACATGTCCAAGAAAAGCTGTGGCATCACAAACATGGTAATGTTGAATGGTTTGCAATATTTCTGTTTTTGGATATCTTGAGTGACTAATCATGAGAGGCCACTAAGGAATATTTTTCACATGGGTATAGCACAATTTCCCAACTTGATGCCCTTGAGATGTTGGTCCAGTACCCATGGCTTCTCAGCAAACATAGGTGGGATCACAATAGCTGCTCCAATACATGCTTAGGCATAGGTCCTCAACTCTGCTCAAGGGCAGGCATGTGTGTGAAGCTCTACTAGTGGAAGTGGCGGGCATGCACACAAATCCACCACCACCCCGCCACCACTGCTGTTCCACAGAGCTGGAAAGGTTGGGGACACTGTCCTAAAGCATTAGAACCGGGGTCTCTAAGCTTGGCAACTTTAAGCCTGGCGGACTTCAACTCCCAGAATTCCCCAGCCAGTTGAAGTCCAGCAGGCTTAAAATTGCCAAGGTTGGAGGTCCCTGCGTTAGAAGGAATTATTTAGCACCTTAAAGTCCTCTCGAAGTTGAACTGGCAGAACTTTCCAAGGCCTCGAACATGGTGTTTTCTATTGCCTGAGACCTACAGTATTAACATTTGTAAATAAATGCAGAATCCTTTGCAAAAATAAACTCTCACATTGAATTGTGAGGAGCAGCTATCTTAAAAATATTTTTCATTGTGTACAGGTAGTCCTAGACTTATGACCACAATTGAGTCCAAAATTTCCATTGCTAAGCAAGACAATTGCTGAGTTTTTGTCCCATTTTACGATCTATCTTTCTTGCAAAATTGTCAAATGAATCACTGCAGTGGTTATGTTAGTAACACAGCTGTTAAGTGAATTTGGCTTCCTCACTGACTTTGCTTGTCAGAGGGTTGCAAAAGGTGATCACAGAACACCGGACACTGCAACCATAATAAATGCGTGCCAGTTGCCAAGCATTTGAATTTCGATCACATGACCAGAAAGATGCTGAAATGGTTGTAAGTGTGAAAAATTGACATCTTTTTCCGTGTTACTGGAACTTCAAACAGTCACTAAACATATGGTTGTAAATCGAGAAGTACCTGTATTATACATAAAAAAATGATTTATATTTTATAGCATAGCTATAAAAGAACAGCCATAAGAAGAATCATTTATATCAAATAATACCATTAAAAATCAAGTCACCACTTGTTAGCCAAACAGAATTTCCAGCAACTTCCTTTTCCTTATTTGAAGCCTTGGACAAGCATGAAATATTTGGGGGAGGGGGAGAGATTTTTTTTTTGCACTGAGATAGGAAAAAAAGACAGGTCTCTTCCACCCCCCCCCGCCCCAGTTTTTCCAAACTTTGTTGCAAATGAGCAAACACTCAGCCAACCTTTCATCCTCTTCAATTAATTGAGAGGCAAGAGGGAAGGAAGGACTTTCTGCGGTGATAAAATGAAGGTGACCGGTTATGAGTATCTGTAAGAATGGTTATGATCAAGGGGAGACTTATGGAATCCTACTCAATAGCAATTACTATTACTGGAAGCTATAAAAATCCTGATGTGTGACTGATCTATACAAATGTTTCATTCTAAATTACTTAATGGTATTATAAGTCAACCCTTATGATTTCCAAATAGTACACTTGATTCTGATTATTCTGATTAATCAAACATCTGGACAGTAGAAGGGTGGGGGGGAAAACAAGGAAAACTGTTAAGGAACATATAAAGTATGTACACACACACACACATATAAACACACTCACTCCATTTTTCATAGATTTCCCCAACCATCAGAAGCAGTGGAGAGAAAACGATAGAAAGGTCCCTTAAACAATCCTTGAAGAAACAAACATGCTTGGTGTCAGAGCACACACTCAGGACTGCTCTTGCTTTTTGATTGAAATATTCATCTCAGTCAAGGTACTATAGAAGATTTTTCCTGTGGGTTGAACTTGATTCCACCACAAGGAACAAAACACCCTGGATCAGGAGTGTCAGCGTGGCTGTCCTGAGCTCCATTTTCACTAGCAGAGGGTTGCAGGAGACCATCCCAGCTGAAAACGGAGCTCGGGAGCCTGTTTTCGCTGGCAGAGTGCTTGGACCACAGGCGCCCCCTGCCCCGATATGAGTGACATCAAGCTGGCCACGCCCCACTGGCCACGCCTCCCCTGAGGTCAAACACAACCCTGATGCAGCCCTCAATGAAATCAAGTTTGACACCCTGTCCTAGATCATCTATGATTATGCATCTCTACATCTGAAAATTTCTCTTCAATTTGATGACATATCTATAGATCAGTTGAAGGGGGAGGGGCGTTGTCTGTCTGCAAAGACCTTCTTGCCCATTGACTGTTATCTATCTAAAACTATCTATGGATTTCTTTCTCTTTTTCTTTCAGGTTTCTCAGGGTGCTTTTTCCTTCCACATTAGGCAAAATGCTTGGGGATAATAGAGAGGTTATGCTGGCCCTGTCATGCATCATCTATAAAGCAATTGTATGCCAATTCAAAAAGAATTCGGTTTGGGATAAAATTCAGTACAATTACCCTGGTGAATGGGTATCATCTAAAACTTGATAATATGATGAGACAGACAGACTTTTCCTAGGGGGTAATTCTACAACCATAAATAAGACATGAGCACAGAGAAGGCCCTATTCTGCACAACCATATTCTGGTTATGCCAACAGGTAGAACTGAAACCAGGGATCCTTGATAATGGTAAGTATCAATAAGCATACCCTTTGATACTAATTGGAGTCAAATTCTTCAGGAATTTATACTTTAATAACAACGTGAATTTGACATAGTTGCTTACTGACAGTCAGTGCAAGGCTGGGATCCACAGATCCTCTGAGGCTGCATAGATAGATTTCAGTGGGATAATGAATTTGGATGGGGAAAAATATAACTTTATTGTTGCTTTTTATCCATCTTTAATCAAATTTATATGACTGCCCAGCTCATAAGAAGAGACTCTGAGCAGCCTACAGCAAAAAAGAGAATAAAAACAATAAACATGTCCAAGCACAATCATCATAAAAAAGCAAACAAGAGATCTGATCAGCAAAAGAACCACCTCAAGATCTCGCTGTCTGCTGAGACCCACAGGACCGATGACCAAGCCAGATTTTGAGGGACTTCAGAAAACTAAGGACGGATGGCGCTGGCCTCATTTCAAGGTGTGTGTGAGTGGGAGGAGAATGTGCCATAAGGTGGGTGCAGCGGCCTCCTCAGGCCTACCAAGTGTGATTCCCTGAAAGACAGGGCCTGAGCATGCCTCTCTTGCCCTATCTGATGGGGAGAACAGATGTAACTGGGGAGAGGCAGTCCCTCAAATTTCAGTTTTCAATTGAGCTTTCAAAAACAGGAGATAGAAACTCTCGTACAAATGTATATGCTTCATAAAAGACAATGTAGGAAGAGCCAAGCCATGCAACTTATGAAGTGAGCGTATGCATTTTAATAAATTTCTTAGTCTGAAAAGATGTTACTGGACACTTCATAGCAGAATCATTAGTCAGGTTGGGTAAAATAAACTGGTTCCTTACATAATTTCTTAAGATGTTACTTACATACCATATAATGAATCATTATATGATTTCACATCATGATTCATAGCTGTCTCCGCTGAGAAAAATGAATTAAAGTTTGGAATAATTTGGAAAGTTCATCTTCATGGCAATGGAAGGGGAAAAAGGCCTCGGTCCCAGAAGTCCCATGCCAAAATGTCATAAATTACTTTTACTGATTACAAACCATCATAATTGTTGGTTTTTATTGATTTTATTTTTGTTGAACTTTCTAAGGGGCACTGAAAGAAATTATTGTAAAAATGTGGCATATTTATGTATAAAAGATTAAAGTGAGCACTTGAGACAAAACAGTGAACCCTTCGTTGAAGAGAGGACTCTTTCATTTACATATCTGGAAGTAAATATGATTACATGTTTACAATTCATATTCAGCATTTCCATACTGCTTTAAGAAGGGTGTAGCTTCAGGCCATACATATGCAAAAGATCAGTGGGGTTGGTTTTTTAACAAACAGGACATGTGAAATTGGATGTCCCTTCTCTTTTTTCATACTACTGCTTCCAGAATTTTTATTCTGAAGTTGAATTTAACTCCCAATGTATGTTTCATGCTCATTTATAGGATTAGAATATATAGGTAACTAGCTGGATACCCATGCTTTGCTACGAAACTTTGTGATTGGGTTTAGTTTTTGGGGAGGAAAATAAGGGGGAGGGGAATTCTGCTTCTGCTTATCAGCATCCATCGGTATTCGTCTGGCTAGTGTCCTGTCAGTGTGTGAGAGTTGAAAGCTATTTGGAAACTGAAACAGTATTTACTGTGTGAGAAAAAAGGAGACACAAGGGCCTGGGCGTGGCTTAGCTCAACTGTTCTGTACTAAAGCTGCTTGGTGCTGTGAAACTAAAACTGAAACTTGTCTCCTCTGCTTGTGTTTTGCATTTGGAACAGATTTCTTTTCAGGTGGGGGAGGGGGAATAGAACTCCTTAGCATCAGAGCGTGTTAATAATAACATAGAAAATACTAATGCTCTGATGGTCATTTCGAAAAGTCCTTTCTTAGTGAGTACCTACAAGCCAAGAGGAGCATACATACCAAATTTCAAGTTTGTAGGCTTTACGGTTCTGGAGATTTTGTGACGATGCGTGAGTGGTATTTCGCTTTTATATATATAGTTGATGAAGTACTGGGAAATACTTTATACATGTTCCCTATCTGGACTGTAAAATTCCAGATGACCTCTAGAGGTGGAGGTGGCTTTCTATGTTTGTCAGTCTGCTTCCATTTATACTTTGGACCTTTACAGCCTAACATGCCAACCCTTTCATATGGGAGTAAACCTGATTGCTACTGTATCTTCAATTTTTCTAGCCCTAATACCCAATAGAGATTTTGGCTAGGGATGGTGGGGGTTGTGATCCAAACAGGACTGTGATAATTTTGAAAATGATTAGGAAGAAGTAGATCAGATTCTCTCAAGAACAAGCACAATTCTTTTTTGGGGGAAAAAGACATGATAAGAATTATTAAAGGAGCTGCATTTCTTTTCAGGCTTGCATGGAAAGCTGAAAAAAATCAGGCTGCCTTAGCGAACACAAGAGATACTGTTGTTGTACAAGGTAGAAAGCATTTGTTCTGGATGTATGCCACTACATTCAATATATCCGGAGGACACCAAGTTAAAGAAGACTAGAAAAATGAACAAGGGATGTGGTTGTGACTATTAAATTTGGGGTAGCCTTTAATTTGCAGTTATTTCTCCAAACACTTAAAGAAATCATAGCCAAGATTTAAGAAAATAACAGGAACTGTTTTCTGAAATGATTTTTCCAATTCCAATGCCCAAAGTACAGTTGGATTCCTGCTTAATTATTAAGCCTTTCAGTTCTCAGCCTATCCTACTTGTTCAACCTATTGAGAAATAATCCTTACATATATTGCTCAGAATTCCTCAAAGCAAGAAAGGAATAAAAATGTGAGGGGAAAAAATAACCCATTCAGCCAATTAACAAGTTAGGATTATTCTTCAAATAAAGTAATTCTTGAATAACTTAGAATGCAGCTTTCCTATAGATGGGAGCAATGGGGCAGAATATATTTCTCTGTGTCTTCTCCAGTTCAGCTTTTTTATTTTGCTACAGATATTCTGCTGTTTAAGTCTCCCAGAAATTCTGTGTTTAAAAAAAGCCTAAACTTGCTTTGTTTAAGTGTCTTTTACTTTTGTAGTTTCATGGAAAGGGTTACTGTGAACCACCTGGACACTAGGCTGAGCTATACCATATACATCTATATCAATTAAACCCTTGCATTCCCCAACATATTTGTATCTCCTTCATATGTCCACTTTCCCATCTTATCTTTTTATTGAGTTATTGCCAAAATCCATCCTAATTTGATAATGTGTTTAAACAAAGGGCCTATTCACAGTTAACTGAATCTCTCCAGGGGAAATATGTAAATTTCTACTGTGTTAGCACAGCAGGGAGACCTAAACGCAAACATTAGCTGTGCCACAATCCTTAGAGACCTGCAGAGATAAGAATGCAGTTCTGCAGCCTAGCAATCCTGCAGTTGGGTTGCATTAGGTGCATAGTGCACATTAGAAGCATGGCATCTGCATCTATTCCTAGGCTTTACCCACCACTACCCTCCCATCCCAATAGGAACCGCATTATTGCTGTACAGCAGTTATCAGTTGTTGTGAATGGGAGAGGGAAGAGTCTACGCTGCTTTAAATTGTTTTCCACACCATCATTCCAAATGCTACAGAACCCATGCCAGCTGTGGCAGCATGAGCATGATGAAGAGCAGAAGCCCAGATCTCTGCCTCATCTGACTCCCATCCTTTCAATCTCTAGGCACCCATCTTTCTAAATCAATAGTAATGGCTCTGCATCTCTCCATCTACTACAATTCAGCCCCTCCCTCACCTTGTAATGTCCCAGGTACTCTCAACCTCCCTCCAGTCCTTTCGCTAGTTTCCCCACCATCCTCAGGTCCCCCTCTGGCTGTTCAGCACCCCTACACAGGTCACAGAGCAAAGGATTCAGATGATGGGGCACTCCTGGGCTGGAATCTGGGAGAAAGGTGCAGAGAAGGACAGATCAAGAGGAAGAACATGCCCCTTCTCCATAGGCTGGGTAGCCATTCATATACATTGCCTGGCTGTTGCCATGGCATCCTATTCTTCACAAGCCCTTCCCCCAACCCCTGCTCCATGAACTGCGCCACATCCCCACCAGCCACTGCAGCCAGCCCCCCCCCCCTCCTCCCGCCTCCTCCCCAGGGATCCTGAGCTGCCTGGCCAGGATTTGCAGGGAGGGGGGAAAAAATCACACCCCACCATCCTCACACAGACACAAATAGCTTTAGAGTCTGTGCAGAAAATCAAGGAGGATGCCTCAGGAGTAAGGAGTGGAAAATAATGAAAAAGAGATGGAGAGCAGGAGAAGGGGTGGGGAAGAAAGCGACAGGAGCAGCCAGGATGGAGGAGCAGAAACAGAGGGGAGAATGGGGAGGGGCTAGCGATGGATGGAGAGGAAGAGGGATGGAGGCCAGCACTCCCTTTCCCCCTTGGTACCCGGTTTTACCTTTTCGTGCGGCGAAACATGTTGCTGTCAAGGAAATCGGGCATAGAGAAATTGGAGAGCGCTGTCCACAAGGACTCAGACATCACCCCCCAGGGGGGCCATAGCGGTGAGTCTGGGAGGGCTGCCTACCCCTGAAGCTACTTCTCAGCGCCACTGGAGCAGGGGTGGAGAGGTGGGGGTGGGTGGGGGAACCTTTCCTTTGGAAGAAGAAAGGAGAACTGCAATGGAGGGGGGAAGACAGCAGCAGAGAAATAGAGGGAGTGAAGGGAGGGGCACAGAGAGAGGGCAAGGAGGGGGAGGCGTGAGGGGGCGGTGCTGTATGAGTGGTAATGTGTGCTAGAACACACACTGAAAGTGTCTGTGCTCTGCAAATGGGTGTGGATTGTGTACATACACATTTGTTCGGTACAAAGACAAAGGTTTGGTTCATGCAGTATTCCTTCCAGTTAAGGACTGGACCTGAATAAGGACCTACTGCATGCAAATACCTGCTATTTTTCCACAAATAACACACTACTTCTTAGCTACATCTGACTATATCACTACCTGGATTGCAAAGTGGTCCTGAGCTATAAAAATCCAAAGATTACTTATAGACATCTCTAGACACACACAAAATGCCTGACTGTATGTGATCCTGTAGGTGTTGTCACCAAAACAAACAAACAAGGAACACTACCCAAAGTTGGAACACAATTGCCTGCTTAATTTTAAACTGCTCAATCTGGGTTGAAGCTGATTCATCTAACCAATAGTAGCTGATCTCCAATTTAATGCTAAATCTGGGAAATGGGACACTTGTCACTAGACAGGGATTTTTTTGGTCAATGCAAGCTGCTTACAGTATTTCCACAAGGATTCATTATTTGTTGAGTCAGTGGGACTCAACAAAATCATTTAGAGATGGATGTTAATCTGATGCTTGGGATCAAGCCAACAACAACAACAACAACAACAACAACAACAACATTGTTCACAGGCACTTTTACCCATATACCTTTCCAATACTGTGTGAAGTCATACAGTGGCTGGGCCTGGAAGGCTATCAGGAGCAGTCCCTATGGTTATGGGATTAATGATCTAGAAATCAGTAGTGGTTTAGCCACCATGAACCAATCCAGGCACCTACCATCACTAGTGATGAGAAGAAATCAACAAAATTCCTCATCGCCCAGGTCAACAAGGGCCACATCAGACTCCTGGACATCTGTTGAAAAATGGGCTACAGGGCTCAGTTGCTACTGCTAGGGAACCAGGGCATGCAACTGCAAAGTGACTGGAACAAAAGCACAAAGCTTGGATAACAGAAGAAATTCGAGAACAGTTGTTGAAAACCAAAACAGTTGTCAAAAACTGAAACTTACAATTTATTGATATCACTATACCAGGAGACGTCAGAGTCAAAGAAAAAGAACTGGAAAAATCATGAAATATCATGATCCGGCCATAGAAACTACATAATTATGGATGAAACATGTAAGAGTGATACCCATTGTCATTGGGGTATCCATATTTTGCACTTGGTACCATGTCCAAGAATTTTGCAAAATACATCAAGAAGTTGAAGCTTCCTGCTGTAGCGCCAGCAGAGCTGCAAAAGACTGCACTACTCGGAACAACATACCATTTTAAGAAGATACTTCGTTGATACCTGATGCTGGCAGCAACCCATAACAACCATCAGAGCTAGAGCCAATATCATATCAATGGTATTTGTGATACATTTTTAAATGTTCAGTTGACTGAGTTTCATGTTTAATAAATAAAAGTTTGTAATAATAACAACAACATTGCTCACAGCTACTTTTCCCCATGTACCCTTTCCAATATTGTGTGAAGTCATACAGTAACTAAAAAAAATGAGCTGTGGAAGAAGTCCCAGGTTCAGATTCTGACTCTACATAGAGATGTTACTAACTTAAGATGTTTTACATTTTGCACTTAATAAATAAAACAGATTTCTTTTGCTGGCTTTTGGTCTTTATTACATTGAGACAACTCTTCAGAGTCATATAGGCTGGATGTTTTGCAAGTTGAAGCCCCATCACTTCTGAAGGGCATTAGTTGGAGGAAGTCTAGGTGAGAGTAGAGTTTGACTAGCACTTCAAAAATACATTTACCCTGTAACTTAAATTATTATTTTAACCTGTATTGCAACAGCAGTGATTTTTCATCTCACTGCAAATAATTTATAGGTTGGGAACAGAAATGCAAAAACAGATTCCTGCATGTAGCAAATTAATCTAAGGGTCAGTCTGTCTGAGCAAATAATTATCACAATTATGTTTCAATTATGATAATTGCAGTGCCTGGACTGAGCAAATTCTTCTTTCCATCTTTCCAGTTCTTTGCCCTACCTGCTCCCATCTCTTTCACGGCATGTTCTTATTCCTAATACTGCTATGAAAAAAGACATATTTCTTTTGCCTCCAGCTCCCCCCGATACTTTGAGAGAAAAAACAAATGTTGTCTTTTATCTAAGAGAGTACTGGAATGTAGTCTAATGGTTAAAATATTGAATTAGGATTGGGAAGATTTGGGGTCAATTTCACCTCATTCTTGCAAGTTCACTGGATTCCTTGGGATAATATCACTGTCACACATTTCAACTTACTTCATAAAAGTCATGTTCATAGGATGTGACGGATGTTACCTTGAGCTCTTGGAGAAAATATGCAGATTTATCTAACAATAACTCCAATAATAAATAAACCATATGATTTAGATATTCAGCTGAGCTGGGAACTTGTGGCATAAGCCTCCGAACAACAGGGCTCTTCAATAAGCACCTAGAGTAGGGGTGTCAAACTCGTGTCGTCATGGTGTCATCACGTGATAGATCAGGACATTTTTCCTCTTCGTTAAACCAGGCATGGACGTGGCCAGCATGTAATGCATCCGGCTCATGGGCTGCGAGTTTGAAAGTCTTGACCTAAAGGGACTTTCATGAAGGGGCCCTAAACAAAATTTCTACATAGATGGAAAGTTTACATATAATAAAAACAACTAGAATAAAACACCTTCTATTTTGTACTTCCTCATCATAGTGAGGTTGGGGAACAGAGTGCCTTAAGCCAATAATTCCTCCTGGTCCATTCTCATAAACTATAAGCACGACCATAACAAATATACATTTTGAATTCTAACTGTTGTACAAAGTGATGCATGAAAACTAAAAACAAAATCTGTAAACTATCTGTGAACCATTCATCTCTGTATTAAGAAAGCAATGGATAAAATTCATACACAGTGATATATACCAGGTTCCAATAACATTCTCATATTGTTTTTTGAGATTGACAGAAAGGGAAACATACATAAATGTGTAGAAAATCTTAAGAGAAAAATGTAAAAATACCCCTGAATGTAATAAATGCTAGAGTATTTATCAAAGAAATATAACTATATGCTACACTATTAAGGAACAAGTGTATGGATGTCCACCTATATATTCTACTTTAACACATTATTATTTCTACATTAATGAAACAGGCTTTTTTGAAGGTATGATGTCTTTTAAGGTTGGCTTAGCCTGTTTTGCCATTTCAAATATATGGACCGCAAAAGATGCCATTGCGTCTTAAGACATGTTGGAGAATTTTTCCCATTTTTGAAAAGCCGCTGTCTTGCCCTAAAGGTTAGAAGTACTTGGAAAGAAGTTGAAAGCTTGAATCAAAATCTGAGAAAAATTAAAACCCTGTATTTGACTTCCCCTGCCTATGATCATTTGTCCCCAACATCTCTGCTCTTCATCTCTGCTCTATTCAATGCCCTTGACTTCACCTCAGTGTCATTTTAAACCAGAACAAGTGCTGGGATATGCAGCAAAAACATGCATTAAACATAGCAGTGGTATCTAGTTTTGTGCAAACAGCATGTTGATGTCATATTGCAAGTGAAATGCAAAGTGTTGGGGAGTTGGAAGGGGAGGTAAGTCATTTTCTAGCTTCTATTAGCTCAGTTACGGACCAGCAAAGGATTGCAATCAAAAGTTGAAGAACAGTTTTATTTACTTACTAATAAGAGTAAATTGCTCAGCATAATAGAAGTACTGCCTAATAATAGCCATAAGGAGTAGCTTCAGTGTGATGTATAGTGTCTCTACTTGAATAAATCCAATGACAATACTAGGGTGGCTCCATCTGAATGTTTTGTCTCAACTGACAAATTGATGTTTCCATACATGTGTATGAATGAAAGTGAAAAGCTGTACTCTGGAATTCTATACAATAATCCCCTACATATAAGATCAGTTGGTCTGCCCACTTTCTCTTGAACTGTTTTACCAGTCTGCGTAAAAAAAAAGATGCTACAAAAAGCTGGAGCAGAGAAAATGGTGACTTATCATTATGAAGCTAGGCTTTCATTTTATGAGACAGCTACTAAAATCCCTCCAGAAATGAAATATAGTCCCTCACCTTTGGGGGAATCCATAAATGTTCTTGTGATATCAATAGCCAATTCCTATCAATTGTACAGTGTACAATAAGTGTAAATAATTTCAGATTTACTTGCATGCATAGCAACCTATACAATACGAAAAAAAAACCTGTCCCTAACTGATCTGAAAGCATCAGGTAAAGAATAGATGTGAGCATGCAAAAAGAAGTTTCCCTCTTATGAAGATTGTTCTCATCTAGTATCCTATATATATATATATTTAGAATTATCACCTCCAGAATTCCCAGCGAGCATGGCTTTCTTCAGTTTTGAAAGCTACAGTTCAAACACATCTGTGAGCTTCCAGGTTCTGACGAATCCTTGCTAAATAATCAATATCAGGGGTGTCAAACTCGATTTCATTGAGGGCCACATCAGGGTTGTGTTTCACCTCGGGAGGCCAGGGTGGGCATGGCCAGCTCGACATCACTCGGGTTGGCCCCTGTGGTGGCCCAAGCATTCTGCCAGCAAAAATGGAGCTTGGGAGGGCCACCCTCCCAAGCTCCGTATTCACTGGCTGAGTTACCGTGGGCCAGTCCTTTGCTGTTTCCAGGGTAGCCCCATGGAACAGATCTAAGCACCCTGCAGGCTGGATCCCAGGCTACAGGCCTTGAGTTCGACACTCCTGTCTACATGGACCAGGAATTTCAGAGTAGCATTGTTTTATATATGCATCTCCATTTATTTCTCCACACATGGAGGAAATGCAACAGTAATAATCTAAAAACAACGTGTAAGCAATATTAAAGGAGCATACAAACTCTTTTGAAAGCTTATTATGCATTAATTCCAACATTAGATACGACATAGTAGTTTTAATTTAAACAGTTTATTCAGTTATACTTCGGAATATTTGACCACAGAAGTAAAAAGGATATATATTCTGCAATTTCCAAAGTACAATATTCAGTAAAGAAGTGAAACAGAGTTATTTTCTTAACAGTGGTATAATCATCAGCCATTAGATTATTCCTTCAGAGATGGCTGTAAACTGTTTACCATTTAAGTGCAGACTCAGCAACTGCGGAGAAAACTTTGCTCTTAAGGAATAACAGATAACAGATAATCAGAGTTGGAAGGGACCTTGTAGGTCATTTAGTCCAACCCCCCGTCCAAGCAGGAGACCCTACACCATTTCTGACAAATGGCAGTCCAATCTCTTCTTGAAAGTCTCAAGTGATGGCGCTCCCACAACGTCTGAGGGCAAGCTGTTCCATTGGTTGATTGTTCTCACTGTCAGAAAGTTTCTCCTTATTTCCAGGTTAAACCTCTCCTTGTTCAGTTTCCATCCGTTATTCCTTGTCTGGCCTACAGGCACTTTGGAAAATAGCTTGACCCCTTCCTCCCTGTGGCAGCCCCTCAAATATTGGAAGACTGCTATCGTGTCTCCCCTGGTCCTTCTCTTTATTAGACTAGCCAAGCCCAATTCCTGCAACCGTTCATTGTATGTTTTAGCCTCCAGTCCCCTAATCATCCTGGTTGCTCTTCTCTGTACTTTTTCTAGAGTCTCAACATCTTTTTTATAATGTGGAGAACAAAACTGGATGCAGTACTCTAGGTGTGGTCTTACTAAGGCTTTATAGAGTGGTATTAGTACCTCCCTTGATCCTGATTGTATCCTTCTATTAATACAACTTAGGATTGCATTAGCTTTTTTGGAGGCTGCTGCACATTGCTGGCTCATATTTAGCTGGTTGTCCACTAAGACTCCAAGATCCCTCTCACAGTTACTGCTATTGAGCCTGGTTTCACCCAGTCTATATGTGTACTTTTGATTTTTCTTGCCTAAGTGTAGGACTTTACTTTTCTCTACACTGAATTTCATTTTGTTAGATACCAGTTCGCATCTATTCGCTAGAACCGGTTGTTAACATTCTAAGAAGTTCGGAGAACCGGTTGTTAGAAGAAATTACTGGCCTAATCCTGTAAGGAAGGCAGGAAGGAAACAGTCTGGTGTTGCTTACAGAAACTGCCTTTCCGTTAACCCTTATTACATTCTTGGCAGGACTAGACTTCCTGTCTCAGGAACATCTTTGGTGTCTTTTTCCCCTCCTTTGCTGGTACTTTGCTTGTGTGGAGTAACCATTTAAAGTTACAATGGCACTGAAAAAAGTGACTTATGACCATTTTTCACACTTACGACTGTTGCAACATCCCCACAGTCATGAGAGGCCAGGCAAGGAGATGTATGCCTCGATGTGATATTGAGTTGGCCGCGCCCAACCAATAACATGACCACCAAGCCATGTCCACCCAGTCACATGACCACCAAGCCATGCCCACCACCTAAGCCACGCTTACAGAACCAGTTGTTAAAAATTTTGAATCCCACCCCTGGATACGGCCCAGTGTTCTAGTCCATCAAGATCCATCTGGATCTTGAGCCTATCTTCTTGGGTATAAGTTATTCCTGCCAGCTTAGTATAATCTGCAAATTTGGTAAGTTCCCCTTCTATTCCCTCATCTAAGTCGTTAATGAAGATATTGAAGAGTAGTGGGCCTAAGACGGCAGCCCACTGCTTACTTCCCTCCATGTAGACTTAGACCCATTAAGGACTACTCGTTGAGTACGGTTTGCCAGCCAGTTGTGAGTCCATCTAGTGGTGGTTTTATCCCACTTTTTTCTCGCTTACTAAGAAGTAGGTTGCTGATAAAATGGTAAAAAAAAAATACCTGTGAAGTAGTACCTGTGAAGTAGTACTACGTCTGTAGTACCTGTCTACAGGCTACTTTGAAGAGTGAAGACAGAAATCTTAGCCTTAGACACAATAACATTCCATGGATGAATTTCCAAGAAACCGAACTGCTATTCAGGAAAAAATATATTAGACTCCGGATATGTCCTCAGTTGCAATTAACCCAAGGTACTATCATTTCTCAACAATTGCAAATGTTTCCACTATGTTGCCTCATTCCAGTCCATGAGTGACACAGATTTAACTCAGCCATACTGGGGTTAAAGTAGCCTTTTAGAGGTGGGGGGTTGTTCTCTACTAGTGTTGGACTCTTCTGCTGCTGTTTTGCTATTTGCTTCCTAAAGAGCTGGACTTAGTAGGATATGAAATTTTAAGAAAGTTATTTGGTCTATAATGCAAACCTTTAAGAATGCTAGTTGGTCTGTAAAGTTGTAGAGCCTGAACTAGCCTGAGAGAAAAATAGCATAACAGTGTTAAATAGTGTAAATAGTGAAATGCCAGGACCAGGATACACATTCCCTTTTGTCTCTACAATAGAACGTTTAGAAGTCTGCATGTCAACAATTGGTGACTACAAAGAAAAAGGGAGAAATCCTAAATCAAAGTACTGTCTTCCAAGACTTGTATCAGAAACTATGAGGTTCACGATGCTTGTGTGTGCCAGCATGAAGTCTAAGGTTCCAATAGAAGAGGGTATTTGTAACTCAGGGTTGGACAGTGGGACCCTTGGTGCTCTCTGAGCTTTGTGGGTTTTTTTTGCAGATGTTTCACTACTCAACTAGGTAACATAATCAGTGCTAGCTAGTCTTAGGTTCTTCTGCACTGCAGCCTTAAATTGCTTGACCTTCATGCACAGGTGGATGGAAAGAAAGCTGACTTAAGACATTTCTTTTCAGCTTTCCTCAACTTTGCTGTGCTGACACAGCACAGATGTGCTGACCATGGCCTCTGGTAGGTGAATTCTTTATCCTCCCAATGCCACGGGAGCTGCTTTCCTTTCTGTGAGTGGGTCTTTATGGACACGTGGTCTCCACTGTTAGACTTTTTGTATGAGCCTTGCAGTGAACTTGTAACAAAATGGCAACAGTGCTTCACTAGTCCACAGGTGAAATTAACAAAACCAAGCCAAATCAGAGATTCATCAGTCCATATCCCTTCAGAAGGGGGCAGGCAGCCCAGTAACCTAGGACAAAATTACTGTGATGGGTAACCGGAGAGGCAGAAGCATTCCTGTCACAATGCACTCAGCCTATTTATTTATTTATTGGATGTGTACAGCTCCCCATCTCACACACGTGATTTTCTTAAAGCACAGGAAGAAAACCACTCAGTACTACTTATACTTGGCCAAGTAGGAAAACATTTTTATTGCACAGAAGATGGAGGTGGTCCTCCCATTAGCCTGAGGACACACAGAGGGCAACATCATGCCTTCCTGATCTCAAGAAGCAATTAGTGGCCATGCCTGGCTGTACCAATCGACCTTAAGAGCAATGGCAGACAGATTCTGCTTTCAGACTTACCCCTTCCTGCCATAGTGTCCTTACTGGTGGGTGCTGTTCCTGCCAGCAAGTAATGGCTTGTAAAAGAAAGACCAGCAAAGCCAGAAGACTCAACCAATGCCTTTGGCTATCATATGTTGCACATACATCCATGGAATAGCAGCATTTCAGCAATGATTCACAACAGGCACCAAAGAGGCAGGGTAACATTTCAATGTAATGCTCTATACCTTCAAAAGTAGGTGAATAATTCAGTAAAAAGACTCCTTGCCCCCAGTGTGGAGGAAGTATTCAACCTGAACTTGATAAAGTAGGACAGGGACAGGCTGCAAGGGAAATTAAAGAATAACCAATAATCACAGCAGAAATACTGAATGTTGGCTGTAGGGGCTTTTAAGGATAACATTAGAATGGCTCCTCTGTTACATCTGCAAAATTCTCCTCCTTTAGTTATTCTCAGTGCTTAAAAGTTCCATGTTGTGTTCTTTACCAAGCCAACTGTAGACAATTGTGCTCAACTTGTGCTTTCCAGATTTACTGGGACTGCTACTCTCACAATCCTCAGCCAGGAGGATATCAGATTAGGGAAAGGTGAGGTACAGCTTTTGTCGAGGTTGTGAAGCCCGAAAAGAGGATTATGCACACAACAAGGCACATTTAAACACCGTGTGCACATAAAACATGATGGGAAGGTTTGGTCACCGCAGGTTTCATTCATTTATATAAATTCTTCTGCTAGGGAGACAGCATGGATCATTACCAGGAAAGGAGAAACAACAAGGCCACAATCATTCTCCCTCTGACATGTTCTTATCAGCGAAAAATATTTTACTTACCTGCTGCTTTTTCTGGGCAAAGGGAGATCCTTCTGGAAAGGAAAACAAAAAACAAAAACTTTCCATTAGTTATAGCTCCAAACGGAGAGCCAGGAGAAGGAAAAACTGACTGCTCATTTTCACATCCTATTCTTTGTGGGAAATAAATAGTAAACAACATCAGTCTTTCCTATTTCTTGAATAGCCTTCTCATTCATAGATAGACAGATAGATAGACAGACAGACAGACAGATACAGAGAGGGAGGGAGGGAGGGAGAGAGAGAGAATTCTTTATTGGCCAAGTGTGATTGGACACACAAGGAATTTGTCTTGGTGCAAATGCTCTCAGTGTACCTAAAAGAAAAGATACATTCATCAAGAATCAAGAATCATAACGTACAACACTTAATGATAGTCATAAGGTACAATAAGCAATCAAATCATACTAGGAAACAGTTAATATAAATCGTTAGGATACAAACAACAAGATTACAGTCATACCAATCATAAGTGGGAGGAGATGGGTGAAAGGAAGGATGGGAGGATTAATAGTAATAGTAATGTAGGCTTAGTAAATAGTTTAACAGTATTGAGGGAATTATTTGTTTAGCAGAGTGATGGCATTTGGAAAAAAAAAACCGTCCTTGTTATAGTGCATTGCTCCATAGCGTCATTTTGAGGGTAGAGGTTGAAACCGTTTATGTCCAGGATGTGAGGGGTTTGTAAATATTTTCACAGCCCTCTTTTTGACTCTTGCAGGATACAGGTCCTTAAGGCAGGTTGGTAGCAATTGTTTTTTTCTGCAGTCCTAATTACTCTCTGAAGTCTGTGTCTGTCTTGTTGGGTTGCAGAACCAAACCAGACAGTTATAGAAGTGCAGGTGACAGGTTCAATCAAGACAGTAGTCTAATTCATACCAATATAAGGTAAAGAGATTGTTTATATGGAAACCAGATGATCTACAGGCAGATAGTCACTGAAGCTGGTCAACAATTATTTTCTTCAACAGCTCCAACTGAGAAAGTTATACCAATAAAAGCCTGTCAGAAAGGTTGAGACAGACTAGATTCCACTAGACAAAAGGAGGATGAGGAAATCCAGTGGGTTAGAGCAGCAGCTAACACAAAGCAGCTGAATCTGTGATGATGCAAGAATGGTTTTTACAAGGTTGAGGCAAGGATATGTATTTGTTATGATTGCAGGAGAGCAGAGGAAAACAAAAGGAAAAGACGATGATGATGATTTGCACATAATTCAGCTTCCTCAATTATGACCCTTGTGGAGTAGGCGCAATTCTACCTCTCATGGTTGGGAAGTTGTAAGTATTTAGTCACTGCAAGTCTACTGAAATCCCAGAAGCTGAAGTGATTATTAGCAATTACTTTAGCTTCTGAGATTTCAGCAGACATGCAGTGACTAAATACAGTTCCTGGGCTCCAAGGGTGAGGCATTCAAGTCC
This sequence comes from Notechis scutatus, assembly GCF_049901735.1. Classification (NCBI taxonomy): domain Eukaryota; kingdom Metazoa; phylum Chordata; class Lepidosauria; order Squamata; family Elapidae; genus Notechis; species Notechis scutatus. Next base: position 155,828,215 of record NC_142010.1, on the reverse strand, counting down.
TCCATACATTTTCCTCCTTGCCTTGAATAAATGATGTAATATAATACAAATAAAAAGGCAGAGTAAATTAGACAAACAATACACATTAAGCAAATTAACTGACTTTATGCTGTGTGAATACATTGAAAACCTTTTTCCTTGGATGTTGCATGGGGGTTGGGGGTGCAGAATTTTAATTAAAATATTATCATAGAATAGACAAATTCTGTTTATAGGATGGTAGACAGGAGAGAAAATGCTTCTGAGGCAATGTCATAAACAGAAATGAGAAAGGAACAGCCTGCAAGTTCCATAGACTAGGGGTGTGTGTGAGAGAGAGGCGGGGGAGAGAGGGAGAGGGAGGGGCCGGAGAGAGATTGGGACACATTCATACACACAAATTTATTTTGACAGAAATATTGGTTTTTCCATATTGATCACATGCCAGAACATATATTTATAAAATGCAGTGCAATTGCCAAAACCTTATTTAATATTACTGTTTTGAAGCTTGGATTCCAATGGCAGTCACTCATTTTGGACTGAAATCTCCCTTGTTTATTTTTTTTGAGAGGATGAAAAAAATGTGATATCAATAATTACAAGGACAGCAGGATTCCAAAGTCGATTTTTGTAAACACACAGAAGGAAGAAGGAGAGGGAGAAGGAGAGAGAGAATGAATGGCTTCTGCCTGATATCCAATGTCCCTAAGCTTCATATGGCCCCAGATGAAAACTGTCCAAAGCATTATAATGTGATTTTATTTTTCATAAGATTGCAAAAAAACAAACAAACCCAACAACCTATAAATACATGGTGTGAGTGCAATCCTATTAACTATAATTTTAATTCAGCTGAATTCCAAATGAAATAAAATCAAAATTAATGTTTATCTGGATCCGATTTCCCCCCTCCAACTTTCCAAAAATTTTCATCCCAGAAAATATTGTGTAACTCTGCCCTATATAAGCAATTTTCAGGAATCAGAATTTATTACAGCTAAGATAGGTCTGAGGCGGAGTCCTTGTACTCAATTGAATATAAATTGGTTTTATTTCTGGATGATGTTATTTTGTTTATTTCTAATCCTAATACTATTATTCCAGTGTTAATATAAATGACAGGTGTTTTTAGTAAAACAGCAGGATTCTGTATTAACTGGTCCAAATTGAAATTGATGCCAGTAGGTGAAATTTCATTTAAAGAATATCAATGCTGCATTTGTATGTGCATTCCAAAATATATAATTTGGTTAGCAATAGCAATAGCAATTAAGACTTATATACCGCTTCACAATGCTTTACAGCACTCTCTGAGCAGTTTACAGAGTCAGCATATTGCCCCCAACAATCTGGGTCCTCGTTTTACCCACCTCAGAAGGATGGAAGGCTGAGTCAACTTTGAGCCACTCAGAATCAAACTCTAGTGAGCAAGCAGTAAGTTAGTCTGCAATGCTGCATTCTAACCACTGTCTCTTACAATTGTTAGTAACGGTTAGTAATGTTTACTAACATGTCTCTTTTACTGTGCTTTTAGTTATGTGTTTTTTATTTTATTGTGTTACTGTAAACTCCCGAGTCACTTAGATGAGAAGGGCAGTATAGAAATTTAATAATTAAATGAATAAACATGTAATATAAATAAAATCTAGAGAGACACTGGTTCAGATATTGATAATGAGAGTCATTACATCTCATCCTTTGGGAAAAAGTGAAAATTCTCAAAATTAATATTATTCCCAGATTTATATGCATACTGACAGAAATCTTAATTCATATATCTGGAAAATATTTTCAGAAAATACATTCTTTGTGCAGAAATTTATCATGGGGTTCTTTGATTCTGACAATACTTTACAGAAAATACAACTACAGTGAATGAGGGATAATTCAATTTTCTGAATCAGAAACTATATGTCATGCTTACCTATAATCAAACATTAAATATTGGGAGCCAAGAATTGGTGTTAATTTTCTGATTTGGAAAACCTTGGAATATATAGCACCTTTGGTTATATGGACAGAATTACAAAACAAAATACACCAGAACTCCAGCACCTCTGGAAACAACGTCAGAAAATTATTTTATTTTACTTATTTGGATTTTTTTATCCTGCCTTTATAAATAACTCAAACAGTGAAAATATCCAACATATTTTCCTCCTCCTATTTTCCATACAATAATAAACCTGTGAGGTGGGTTGGTCTGAGAGAGGGTGATTGACCCAAAATCATTCATCTAGCTTTCATGGTCTAAGGCAGAACTAGAATTCAAAGTCTCCTGGTTTCTAGCTTGGTACCTTAATCCCTACATCAAACTTTGGACCAAATGAGAGGCAATAGAGGTGATTTTAAACATATGCTATGAAAAGATAAATATCATTTTCTAGATGTAATCCAATGATAATATTTATTGCCAAGTTTATTTGGACCAGCAGGATTTTCAGCTTCTGAGACATCTGAGATACTAAAACTGTCAACTCACAAAACATTTTGTATACATGTTTTATAATTGACAACCGAAAGAAGGGGGGGTTTCAAAGAGCAGGTAGCAGTGTAGAATCAAATGTACTTTCCATTCATATTTTCTTCAAAGACTGATTAGATGACTGAAGCTTCTGCCGAGCAAAAATCTAATTGGAGAGCATGATTGATCACTCTTGGCTACAGATGTTTTCCGTTGGAGAACATCTCCAATGGAAAAGAGGGGTGGGGGGAAAAGCAGGATCAAGGGTGACAGTGAATTACGTATATCAGAGTTGGCTGCGCCCAGGTTAATGCCAGATGTAGAATGTTAACTTCAAATAAATCCTTTTTAGTTTTGGGAGTGTGGCTCAAGGCTCATGATTTAATGGGAGTAACTGCCGGAATCTGACAAAAACAACTTCTTGAATCTTTTAATTAAAAAAAACAACAACTGCTATAGTATGAGTTTTTGTAGATATTTATTGTCAAAACCACTTGATATGCAGATACTAAAAAGTAAATTAATGGCCTAATAGTTAGGTATCTAGACCATATAGGCCTAGATAACAGGAAATTTATAGCAAGAGTGATAATAGACTAAAGCAGGAGTGACAATAGACTATAAACTATGAAGTATGCAGCAAAAAATATTTAGAATTTACTGGACTCCAGTAAATTTAATAGAAAAGGTCTAACATTTTCTTGAATCACATGCATACTATAGGGAATCTGACAACTGGACAATATAAATAGATTCTCTGATACTGCAGCATTGAAGAGATAAATGTATGGCCCCATTCATTCAATGGCTGCTTATATTTGCCACCAATGAGTGAACCTCCTACAGATGTAAACTTTGTATGGACAAGCATAATGAAATATGGAACTGATAAAAATAGAGTAAATTAAAAATGATAAGTTATTTAACTGTATTAGAAATATATATGTAGTTCCATAATATTTATATTAGATAAGTACTGTGTATATAGAATTGTAATTACCAACAATAGTTATAATTATAACAATATACATGTATTCATTGTTCCATTTTCTGTTGTATTTTTTTTACACTTTTTTCAAAAACACTTTTTGTGTGGGTTTATTTTCTTGAGAATGTTAATGTTTAATTCCTTTTCCATTACCATTACTATTTTAAAAGCGATAAATAATATACAATAATATTTGAAATACCAGTACCTACAATATCAACAATGATGTTTATTACTATAGAGAGATTATTTCCAAAGGACGCTAAGGAAGGAATGAAAGATATGAAACGATTTTGCCTGATGCAAACATATTAGAACCAGAAATACTGGGTAATAACAAAAGTGTGAATTATATGACAGAGAAGGTATCTGAAGTTGAAACACAAATGACAAGTGAAGAGCATGACCTGGGTAGACTTTCCAGTGGATATACAAAAAAGTTGGTTCTTCTTCAAAAGCTTTGAAGAAATCTTGACAATGGCCTAGACAATGACTTTTTACAGCCTTTACAAAAGAGATTTGCTAAAGCATTAAAGAAACCTTTGCAATGGGAAAAAGAAAAATTGAACCGATAAAATCTTACAATATTTGATTGAATTACCGTAAATTTTAAGATTGTCAGAAGTAAAAGGAAAAAATATAAAATTGACCAAGGTTAAAGTAAGATGTTTCTATAAAATTCTGTTAACTCTTTATATATATATATTTGCTGACATTAGGACTGAAAGGGGTTAGGGCTGATGATTTATGGATTTGCATATAGATAGGGAATATGTTACGGGAAAAATATTTGTAACATTATAAAGGAGGAAGAATTACAGTTGTTTATACTTGTTGCAATGGAAGATTGCAGGTCACTTCTTTATTTCTCCTTAAAAATTTACTTCTTTTTTGCTTTTTTCTTTGCATTTTTTTATTTCTTCTTCTCTCTCTGAATTTAGTTTGTATTTGCTTTTATTATTGTAATTAAAATCCTCAGTAAAAAAGTCATTTTAAAAAATGCCTCTCTGTGCCTCTGCAAATTATAATGTAATTATTCTGCCAGGGTGTTTGGAAGTTTAAAGCAGTGGCTAATGGACTATCTTGCTCAGGTGTCTTTAGGACTCTTTAGGAAACAAAGTGGCATGAATTTTCAAGTTCTTTCATATCCTCATTCAGACCACATTCAATATTTAGCTGCACGCAGAAGCCTCCAGCTCCACCTTCTTGAATGCAGACACATCACAGTTATCATTTCATTTTCAAATGAGAATAGGAACTGTTTATTTCTGCCCCAACTACTGCCGTCCAGATCTATTGGACTACAACTATAATAATGCCCTCTGTTTCTTGGGAAGATGGGAGTTGTAATCCCAAGCACCCGCAGAATATAAAATCAGAAAAGTTATTTTAGGTTGCTATTTTTTGTCAAGCAAGCTAAGACTTCCCCAGACTCCTCCTACTGTATTTATGAGTGGTTGATAAGCCTACTATATATTTCCATCTAATGCAGTGGTGGCATTCGACCAGTTCTGCCCGGTTCTGGAGAGCCGGTAGCGGCGAAAAGCAGCCGAGATGGAACCGGTTCTCTCCGTTGCTCTGTGTTTGGCCCACCCACCCGCCTGGTCTCCCATACTCAACTTTTATGGCCAGAATTCAAAGCGCAGCTGCGAATAGCGCCGCACGGCATCATGCAAGCTTGCAGGATGCAAGTTAGAATGCCTCTGCACCTGCGCAAAGTGCACGTTTGGCACGTGCATGCACGCAAAGTGTGTGTACGTGTGCATAGCGCGCCCACCAAGCCACGCCCACCGAACCGGTAGCAACTTTATTTGAATACCACCACTGATCTAATGGACATTGGGAACTCTGCAGCCCAGATATGATGGTCCTCCTTTTTCCTGTTTATCTCATCTTCATGGATTATAAACATGAGATAAATATGCAGCAAGGGCCATTTCTTTTGATGTAAGCCTGCTGATTCTGCTTTATTTCAGTGACAAAGCCTTAGTTCAGTCTTCTTACCATTATTACATACAGTAAACCAGAAAAACAACAACAACCCCATGAGTTGCAAAGTCCAACTCTCAAGGATTGGTAATGTAGATGATGTTGAGAATGATACACAAAGGTTATTTGACCATCATGTCCCAACATGCCCTGTAACAGCATTTACAGGAGATGCTTTTCTCACTGGATGTTTCACAGGCACTCCAAAAATATGTTAATGAAAGATAAATAATTATCCAAATAACAAGATTAATTATTTAGCTGGTCTGCCTATAGATTATAATTTCTAGTTTAAAAATATTTACAGAATATCTGAAAAATATTAAAGTAACTACACTTGGAAATAAGGGCATGGGAGAAAGAAATGCAATTAAATAAAATTGCAACTACGATATAGTTCACATATAATTACAATGAATCTTATCATGCCAAAGTTTGACAACCTCTATCTTTGCTTAGCTTATTGCCTAACTGTTCTTTTTTAGTTTGTAATTCCAAAGATTTTTCTTGGTCACCTTTCTTATAATCCTTGCACTTGGATTGGACAGCTTTTTGTTTGAAAATTATCTTATGTAAAGTAAAGGAACAATGAATTAGTTAAGATATAAGCACATAATGCTAAGTCAAGATTTTAAAACCATGATTTATTGAACAAGTTATAATGATCTGGGTTGCACATAATTCTAAGCCATACAAATGTGTTTGTAAGTTGCTACATCAAAAACAAATCATATTATGAAGTAATAAATGTGTGAATCCAACCACTATGACTGTTAATTGAGTTGGTGACCTGAATTTGTCTCCCTGTTCCAGCATCCAATTCTACTTAATATACGCCACAGTCTCTCTAGAGAAATAGCTTGATGACTACTCATTTCATAGGATAAATACATCATCACTTCTTGTAAATCCAGCAGAGTCGGAACTAGAAACTACATGGCAAGATGATCATCACTGACAACTTGCTATGAGGGGGAGGATTATCACAGCACTTTTTGACACCTCATGTAAGAAAGCATCTCTCTTTGTAAAACTGATTTTTAGCAAGTTTTTAAAGCCTTTCTTTGATTTGGAAATTGTCAAAGATCTATGCAAAACTGGTAGAACTTCATCTGTGAATTAAATGGACTGTGTGCTGGGTTGTTGTTGTTTTTTGCACTGATACATTATCTTGCGCAGGAAAACTGAAGTTCGTCATAATCCTGCATTGATTATGTTGTGTTCTAATTACATTAAAAAGATTCCTATCCATGTCACATTCAAGAGCTAGACTATCAACACATAATCTCAGACAAATGTAGCTCAGTCCTCACAGCAGTCTTCTATGCTTGCCAAATTTTAATTATCTGGACCATGCACAGATGTAGACCAGTGGCGCACTGAATTCTGTTTGTGGTGACTAGATTCACTGTTGCTTGGGCATGGCACAATAGCAAATCAGGACTAAGCCACAAACAATTACTATCTAGACATCATGTTAGATCGCAGTTGCAATGCAGCTTTGGGATTCTTTTCAGAACAAATGAAAATGTAGGATACAGTGTATACAGCTCATACAACCCCTTGTCCATTATCACAGACTGCTTAAGTATTTAGGTCTAGTGATTAAGGTACCAATCTAGAAGCCAAGAGGTCCCCCCTTAGGCATGAATGCCAGCTGGGTGACTTTGGATCAGTAACTCTTTCTCAGTCCACCTCACAGGGTTATTGTTATGGGGGAAATTAAGAGGAAACAGTATTAGATATTCACTGCCTTGAGTTACCTCAGATAAAAATGAATAAACAATCAACCAGTAGGTTAACAATAAATCAAGGTTTGAAATGGTGATCTACTACTTTAAACAAAGTGTTTTTTCACTAATATCTTTAAGCCAAAATAAGCAACCCACATTATATTTTCACAACAGCTGTCCTTTTGGAAATGGTAGAACCAGCTAATTTCACATTTCTGAAGTAACTTTTCTTTCTAATCCTTTTGTGTTTCCTAAACAACCAACTAGAGTACATATGTAGAACATGTCCATGCAGAAAGCTACATTAAGAAGTGGGAAGTTAAATTACAACCAAACCTCTTTTTAACACACTATCCCCAGGCTAAATAATAAGTAAAACAACAACATGTGATGTTTTAAATAGGCTAATGTTTATACTGGTCAGTTGTGGCAAATAGATCCTGATACAGGTAGAAAAAATAAAGATAAAGGAAGTAGATTTACAATTGGTCATTAAAGGTTTTTGCAGAACACATTCCCAGTGGTATCCGATTGGAAATTATTTTTTCTCCTTTGCAGAACTTTACCTGTTTAGAAGTAAAGCTTCAATCTATTTAATGAGGATATGTTTTTTAAAAATCCTTGTAACTGTGAAGATCTCAATGCATTATTACATCTGCCCACTGCACATATAAATATGAAAGGTTTTAAGTTTCAGTAAGGGAACAGATGCCAATAATTGGCACATTCTTTCAAAATACCATTTACCTTTCTTATTATTGTATAACTATCTATTTGAAAACATATCCCATTAAGCTCAACATGATTTATACCCAGGACAGTATAAGACTGTAGCCCCATGCAAGCATGTGATCAAGGCTAGCATCCTCATTCAGTCAGAATGGATTCACCACCGTATAGACCAGTTTGGTGTGGTGGTTAAGACACTCAGTGTAGACACCAGGAGACTTAAATGTGAGTCTTAGTGCTGTCTAAGACATGAAAGCCGGCTGGGTGTTTTTGGGCCAGTTATTTTCTCTTAGTCCAACCCACCTCAGAAGATGACTGTTGTTGGGGAAAATAACAGAAAATTAAGAAGCTAAAGTACTTTGGGACTTTAGAATTCAAAGAGACAGATACCTGCCTCATAAAACCCCAGACTTAATAATTGTAATTGTAATTGTAATAAAGATTTTAAAAAGTCTGTATAATGGATGTGGCAGTACCTGGAGACTGCAGAATAAAAGATAAAGAACTGAAGAAGATAACAAAATATGAAGACCTGCCAAAAGAAATAGAAGGACTATAGCAAAAAACAGTAAAGGTAGTACCAATAGGCACCCTGAGTGCAATTCCAAAACAATTGGAGCACTGCTTGAATATCATTGGCATTGATAAAATCACCATCAGTCAATTGCAAAAGGCAACTTTACTTGAACATCTTACAATCTGTGATGATATATGTAATATCATCACACTTCCACATCTGCCTATCCCATGTCCTTTGGAAGGACTTGATAAGTGGACATAATATTATGAATAATAATACAACTTGACTATCATGACTAAGTTTGTCATATTAAACATTGTTAATTCATAATATGATCAATCTTACAAAATATAGATTGGGAAAAGTTTTTTAAAAGTTATTGTTCATTATTATCTGATATTCACAATCAGACTGTGTTATGAGGCTATTAATGTATTGGTTCACATTTCTCATTCATTGACACATTAGGCTTTCTATAGTGTGAATCAGGCCAAATAAATGTTTCCTTGGAGAAATATTGTAAATTGATCTAGCAAGCAGGTTTCAAGAATAGAAGTCTTAGTAGAAGTCTTACAGCAAGAGGTTTATAAAGGAATATGCCAGAAGTGTTTTACTAAGCCAGCACTAGATAGATAGATAGATAGATAGGTAGATAGGTAGATAGGTAGATAAGATAGTTTACTATGTGCAAGCACAATGTACCAGATAACTACTCCAGTGTTTAATATGTGATAGGTTAAGGAGTTAAGCTGGTAGGATGTCTGAATTAGATTTGCATTTTGCCTATTATTACATAACAACCTCCTCTTTCAATCATCTTGATATACTGAAAACTCCAGTATCAATAGATAATGTAACAATGCAACCATATTGCATGCCAATTTCCTTCAGTCTTCAAACACATCCAAATCAGTCATTGATTATCAGAACTTCCTCAGTTGCAATTTGAAGATTCAGACTAAAAATATGCCCATGTACCATTAAACATGTCTTATCTTGAAAATTGTGACCCTTTTTAATGATCATAGAAAGAAATTCTAATGAGAGATTAGACATGTCCTTGGCCAATTTAAAACATTTTTAAATTATCTTAATACACTACCATAAAGACATGAAATCACAAAGGGAAAAAACCAGCATAAGGAGCTTTTCAACAAGTTAACACACAATTCTACCAATGTTTATTTAAGGACCTACTCCTACATATTCAGCCTCGTTTCTCCTGCTTCTTAGTTTCAAGTACATTCATTACTTAATAAATAAAATGGAACAGAAGCAATATTTGAGCATAATAAGTAACATTCTGAAAAGTAAATTGCTGGATCAGTTCTAGAATTTTCTAGAATTGGGGGAGTATATGCATACAAAGTTAAGGAAAAATATAGTTTGTAGCAGTGGTGGGATTCAATTTTTTTACTACCAGTTCTGTGGACATGGCTTAGTGGGTGTGGCAGGGGAAGGATACTGTAAAAGTCAGAGGTGGTATTTGCCAGTTCTCTGAACTACTCAAAACTTCTGCTACCGTTTCTCCAGAACTGGTCAGAACCTGCTGAATGCCACCTCTGGTTTGTAGTCCTCAAGGAGCAAGAGTCCCCATATTGAATAGCATTCGTGGGTCTAAAGCAGGGGTCCCCAACCACCGGTCCGTGGACCGGCACCGTCCGCGGAACAAGTCCTACCGGGCCGCTGGTTGCTGGGCGCCGCCATCTTTTTGATGAAAAGTGCTTCGGTGAGCTTTTCCGGTAGAAAGCCATTTCTACCCGGAAAAGCTCACGAAGCGTTGGCGCTGCCATCTTTTTGATGAAAAAGTGCTTCCGTGAGGTCACCGGAAGCACTTTTTCATCAAAAAGATGGCGGCGCCCAGCTGATGCCGGGCACCGGGTCGCGGCGCCCAGCTGATGCCGGTACCGGGCCGCGGCATAAAAAAGGTTGGGGATCACTGGTCTAAAGAACCACAAAGCAGACCTTGGAGAATAAAAATGCCATTAGTAGACTCTTGAATTTAGCCCAGGAAGACAACTTAAAGTTGCCATGGGTTGACTCTCTTTTGAGTAAGAGGAAGTGAAGAGACCATGCTGTCAGGCTTTCAAGACTGATATTAGCCCTTTGAGATAGGTTGGACTCCATTAGGAATACCAACATTGTCTTGGTGTCAGGTGCTAGTAACAGAAAGCTTGACAGCATTTCCCCAATGTAAAGGGGCAGCTTTAAATGCATTTTTCTTCTTTTCAGTTTAATCCATGTTTTGCTAACAGCCTCTGCATTCCTTCTCCAAAGTCTGCTGTGTGGTTCTTCACAACAGGGGAGATTATAATTGGCAGGACAGTGTGAGGAATGTCACAATGGAAACAAAGGTGCTTTTCTATGAGAGTTAAACATAAATCAAGAAGCACAGAGTTTGCATCTTGGTAATCCACCTGCCATTTTGCTCACTGTGACATCCCCACCATAGATGCTGCTTCCAGGAGAAAGAAGGTGTGACAGAATGTAGTCTGAATTCCCAGGAGGGACAAGAGGGACAATGCAGTTTAGATAGTTTGTGTAGAAGAAAAAAGGTGAAGATTACTCCTCCTTAATAGTTCCCAGACCATATGTTTTACAGGGATAATAGCCTAATTTAGTGTGGCAAGATTCTGTTTGTAAGTGAGGAACAATTTTTAAAAATCTGTTTAGAAGAATCATAATGTGTCTTTCTTGGCTGTTGGAGCCAGATAGAAGGTGAGCAAAAGAACAATAATAAAGGAAAATAATAATTTTGCTGAAATCAAAGCAAATTATCAAACAGACAGCAAGCAAGACTCTTCCATCGGTTGGAGAAAGGCTTCTTGAAATGGTGCCCTGGACAACTCAATGTAAGAAACACAAGTATGCACTACAGTGCCCCCACTCCCATGACTCCCATGTGGATCCATCCCCAATTGTGAGCATTGAGCATAGTATCTAAATAGGCAATTGGGAAGCTGCTTGCATCTAGGAGTTTCCTTTCCTGCATATTAATTTGGTGTCAATATCAGCACTGCAAGCCTGTGCCTTTTAAGACATGAATTATATTACATATCAATATCATGTGAATAATTTGTCTTGCTTTTCAAAAAAAGAAAACCCCTAAACTATTTTTAATGAAATATAACTAGCCCAGTCCAGACTATTATTTTTGTCATCAAACGAACTCTCAGCTCAGCCATCTAGCTAAATTAAGGGGGCACAACATGGTTTATAGTTGGTCAACAAACAAGTTGCTTGCAACTCTAGTTTGGTATGTTAGAACTGAGAAGAAACTAATTAGAATTATTATTTCTAATGAACTTGTGATAGATGTTTGTTAAACAGATGCTTTCCTTGGCTTAGACTTTCCTTGGCTAAGAACTCTCAGCATTTTTTTCAGGAACTCAGGAGGTGTACAAGTTTCTCCATTTTATCCTCAAAGCTATCCTGAAAATTAGATTAAGCAGCAACAGGATTTACTGCAGTCACCCATTAAGCAACCACTTTGATCTTGGTTTCCCTCATCCAACATTCAAAGCATTGCAACATCTCCCAAAGATTCCCTGAAAGCTAGAAATAGTAAACCTGGCTTTTAATGTATGGTCTGATTAAAAGGAGTGCTTGGTTATCAACATTCAACAATGTTTTTGGATTCATTGAAAATGCCTTTTCTAAACACGTGCTGAACCGGCAAAATTCTTTTCTTTTTTTTCCTTTTCATATGCATATATAATTCTTTTCTCCTTCTCCTTTTTTTAAAATTCAAAAATATGCAGTGATATCACTTGTGCTGCATATGGGGTGGGGAGCCTCGAATCTTGCTATCTGTGCATTGTAAATGAACCTTCTATCTACTGGAAATGTGTGTATTTTTGTCAGGAGGCAGAGGAGGATGACTATAGAGAGATTACATTCTTGCATATATTGACACTGCTCCTTTGGTGTTAGAACTTATTCAGGAAAAGGGGAGAAAAATGGATTTAGCCTAGGGATGACACCAAAGTCTGCCCTAGATACACATATATACATGCATAAAATACACAGTATCTGGTGGCAACAAAATCTCTCAATTTCTAGGGTACTTTTTACTACCAAAAAACCACCTTGAGTTGTCCCAATAGTTAGCTGGAGCCAACAGCTAGTTTGAGACTTAAGGTTGGTATTATTATTTATTCACAATATTCCTAAATACTTTTGATAATTGCTATGGACTTCCTACATGACAATCTCTGAGCTAGATGAAAGCAACATTGTGAAATCACAGTGAACCCTAGTACTGAAATAATAATAATTGAGCTGAGGTGGTCAGAATGCAGTGCTGCAGGCTACTTCTGCTGACTGCTGGTTGCCTTTACTTTGGCAGTTCGAATCACACCAGGCTCAAGGTTGACTCAGCCCTCTATCCTTCCTAAGTCGGTAAAATGAGGACCCAGGTTTTTGGGAGCAATAAATATGCTGACTCTGTAAACCGCTTAGAGAGGGCTGTAAAAAGCAGGATATGAAATGATATTGCCTTTGGGCATATAAAGGCAGTCCTCAACTTTCAACCATTCATTTAGTGACCATTCAAAGTTATAACAGCTCTGAAGAAAGTAACTTATGGCCATTTTTCACACTTACGACCATTGCAGGATCCCCATAGTCACGTGATCAAAATTCAGATGCATGGTAACTAGCTCATATTTAAGATGGTTGCAGTGTCCTGGGATCATGCAATCCCTTTTTTGCGACTTTCTCACAAACAAAGTCAACAGGGAAGCCGGATTTTCTTAACAACTGTGTTACTAGTTCAACAACTGCAGTGATTCGCTTAACAACGGTGGCAAGAAAGGTCACTTAACTGTCTCACTTAGCAACACAAATTTTGGGTTCAACTGTGGTTGTAAGTCGAGGACTATGTGTACTCTGCAGTCTCTCACATATGTTTTTAGACTGCAACTGCATACCGTAGAAATGGGGGTGGGGGGGGAATTATCCAAGAATTCAGAGCAAGCTTGCAAAACACCATTGACTCTCAAGGATTTGCTCCTTGGCACATTCTGAACGTGGTGCCTTCCAGGTGGATTGAGAGTAAAAGTACCAGAATTCCCAGTAGGTTATCAACTCATACAAGGAGCTGAAATTTTCAGTATTGGATGCAGTGATAACATTTACAGAATCAATTTGAGGCACTGACAAAAAGAAATAAAAGACCCTGAGAAGGCAAGAAAGCTACCTGATAGGATATCATTTTAATACATTAGCTTGCCGTTACAGTCTTTTTCCTGTAGCAAAGCTTAATGCAAAGAATAGTGTGGATGACTAGGAGACTATAATAAGTCAAATCACAGATTTAGAAGCCATGCCTGCTTTTAGTAAGTGATTACACCTAACTGGTCTTATCTGGTGTTTGGATGGAAGACCCATACCCCAAACCCTAGGAATTCAAGGACTTGGAAGTTGAAAAAAAAAAACATTCTGGAAAAGGCAATGGCAAACCACTTCCATATTGTAGCCATTAGCTGCATGAACATATTTACTGTATGTTATCAAAGCTGCATGGGCATACCCACATAATCATCATGTATGTATTGAGGCCAACTTGAAAATATCTTTCCCTTACTGTTGCATCCAGCTTCTGTTAAAATACATTTGATGTTTGAGGACTCACTTTATAACCTATTGTGTTCTTACAACAAGCAAGTTTTTCCTGATGTTTAACAGAAATCTACCTTCCTGTAACTTAAAGCCATTACACTGTGTCCTAAACTCTAAGATAGGGGTATCAAACTTAAGGCCCAAGGGCCACCCTGGAAACAGCTAAGGACTGGCCCACGGTGCCTCTGCCAGTGAAAACGGAGCTCGGGAGGGCCGTGTGGCAGAGCACCGCAGAGCTGAAAACGGAGCCTGGGAGGGGTGCCCCCAACACAAGTAACATCGAACTGGCCACACCCAAACCAGCCCCGCCAACCTGGCCCCCAAGGTCAAATACAACCCTGATGAGGCCCTCAATGAAATCAAGTTTGACACCCCTGCTCTAAGAGAACAGAGGACATACTTTGGCCACCTTCTGCTGTTGGATACTGCTTCAGAAAGCTGTCATGTTCCCCTTGCTTTGCTTTCCTCACATCTGCATGTGCTCTGTCACTCTCTCTTTATCAGACTTAATTCCCAATTCCAGGTAAATTCTGCTGCCCTTTCCTGAATTTGTTCCAGTTTATCTGAACCTTTGGGGTATGGTGATTAGAGTGAGGCACAACAGACAAGGCAGGTCAGACTGATAAGAACAGGCCTGGGCGTTTTAGGGCCTGTGGGCCAGTGGTGAGATTCTGCCGGTTCAGGCGAACCACTAGCTCCAAAGATTAGGTTGGAGCGAACTGGTTCTCTTCAACGATCATGTGAGACTGCCTGCCCAACCCTGTGCTGTCGATTAAAAAAACATTTATTGTCCCAGCTGATCAGCGTGATACTCCCCTGAAGTAACCGAGCAGGTAAGGATTTTTGCATTGCTGTTCACATGCATGTAGAGTGTGTCAGCACACTCACCGAACTGGTTGTTATACCAGAAGCATCCCACCCCTGCTGTCGGCCACATCCAGCCCTTTAACTGCCCGTCTGGCCTGCGGCTGTGACAGGGGTGGGGGGGGGCAGGGGGGGCAGCGGCCCTACACAACCGTCCCAGTTTCTCATGTGGCCCCTTGGGAAAATTAATTGCCCACCCCTGGATAAGAACAAGAGTAGAATTAGTATTTCCAGAGATTTGGATACCATGTTTCTCCTGATGCAACCTAAAAATTACAGCTCCTTTTTTTTGCAGCTGCTTATATTCAAGCTTAATTTCAATTTAGGATCAACTGTTAATTCCAAATTTCTTTTTCAAGGTATCACCCATCAGTGCATCTGATTTCTTTTTCCTCTGGGGCAAAACTTTGCAAAATCTCTATTAATGCAATTGTTTTCTCCTCTATTTTTCTAACCTATCAAGATCATTCAGAATTTTGCTGCCATAGTTTAAGGTGCTAAGTATTCCACTCACCTTTGTGCTTTCTGCAGATTTGATAAGCGCTGCTCCCACCCTGCCTCCTCCAACTCATTAATTAATAATGTTAGAGTACAGGACATACGAAAAGCTCAGTGTTGAACAATGGAAAAAGAAGAAACCCGGTATAAAGGCTGCCTGCCTTCTCAAAACCGATTTTAGCTGCAATATTCTGGGTATCAGTTGACATCATAAAGTGCTTTTTAAGAAATCCGTGGAGCATCTCAGTATGCAGATTCAGCAGCTCAACGCAAGGAGCTGAGATAGATCCATCTCAATAGTCAGCAGGTCCTTATTGTAACCAGGGGGCCTGCAGTTTGACAGTTAGAAAGACTGGAAAGAACCGTGTGCTCTGCAGGTAGTCCTTGCTTAGCGACTGTCTCATTTAGTAACTGTTCAATAGTGCTGAAACAACTTAGCAAGCAGTTCTCACATTTACAACCTTCAGAACATTTCTCTACTTTTATTTTCACCCACTGATTTATAGCATCCCAAGATGTCATCACAAAGAAAGAGAAATAACGCTTTAAGTGAAAGTTCTGGGTTCAAATTTCCACTCCATTTTGAAAGTTTACTGTGACATTTTGGAGCAGTCTAGCCTGCCATAAACAATAGAAATTGAGGTTGCAGTTCCATAAGGGAGCTCCGGATTGATTCCTTGGCAGCTGTAGTTCAAGGCTTCAGGTAGCCTTCTCCCTGCCTTCTATCCAAACAAACCCCACCTAGACAGGCCACCAGTATAAGCAGCACACAGTCTCTTGCGAGGATAAAATGTACACACATATATTTTCTACCTAAACCAGTCCTCCAAGAAAGGATGGGACACTTGTCTTCCATTTTGCTGGACTACAGCTAGTCTTTGACTTATAACCACAATTGAGCCCAACATTCCCTGTTAAGTGAGACAGTTGTTAAATGAGTTTTGTCCCATTTTACAATCTTTCTTGCCACAATTATTAAGTTGTTTGTCAGAAGATTACAAAAGGTGATGACATGACCTCAGGGCACATCATAAATATGAGCCAGTTACTAAACATCTGGATTTTGATCATGTGATTATGGGATGCTGCAATGGTCATAGGTGTGAAAATGGTCATCAATCTTTTTTTCAGTGCTGTTGTAATTTCAAACAGTAATTAAATGAATGGTTGTAAGTTGGTTGGTTGGTTCAGTATACCTGTACACTAAAATAAAAATTCCAGGGTTACATCCTAATCGAATATTGGAAGTGAATTTTTTTTAAATTAAGAGCTACTTTCCATTCATTTGGATGGGAAATTAATTGGCCTTCTAATACTTTTTGTAGTTCCTCTTCCTGAAGCAATTCTACTTCATTGTGGAACATAATGGTCAAACTGCTCATGATTTCACTGCTGCCCTTAAATTTCAACATACTGCTGTTTGCATAACTGAGTATCATATAATAATCATAAGTAAATTCATTTTTTTGTTTTTCCTTCAAAAATAGCTCTTTTCAAAGCACAGCTAATGTGGTGGTGGTGGTGGGGTTTTGAAATCACCAACCATTAAAATACATCTGAGGCAGCCCTCCTTCTCTCAACAATTCTGTGAGATCAATAAAAGGAGTTAAAAAAATAAACGACACCCCATAAAAAAGCCAACCTCTGAAATAACCATGGAAAGAAAAGCAAGAAATACATCAATCTGTATTTTTCACTTGAGAGATGTAAGTATTGCATAATGAGTATAGGACAGGCAGTAAGAGAAATCCTGACTCCAAGTGAAAGAATTTATATTTCTGGTTTTGCAAAATCTAAAGAGGAAGAATCTACAGGCAATTACATTTTAGTCATATTATGAAATTTTCAAGTTAATATCCAAATCAACTTAAGGAAGCAAGGAAAGAAGGAGAGGAAGACAGAAAGAAAACATGTTTACAATGTTGTCAGATTGGCCTCCAAGGGCTTCTTCGAAGAGCTTTGGCACAGGAGGTTTCCATTGCAGGTTTTTGTTGCTCTACATTTCCTAACAATGAATCAAGGGGGGGGGGGGGGTATCATGCAACATTAGGAATCACCCTTCCCTGACACGGCAACCCATTTGTGTTGAGCTACCAATCTTATTCCCCCACATCTGGAAAGTACCTATTTAGGAAAGGCTGCTTTCCAAAGCAAGACAAAAAAAACAACCCAGAAGGATGTGTAGGGGAGAAAGATTTCCCTGTCTAAAAAGCTCCCAATTCAATAATTTTACATCTCGCCAGTGGACACTGAAAAGAAAGACACATTTTGCCGCTCAGAAAAGCAATAGGACAGAAATAGCAGAAGGAAAAAGCAGGGAAAGTATTTTAAATTAAGAGAGAGAAAGAAGAACATCCTACCAAACACTGGAAAGTGCCCAACAAGAAGCCTAAAATAGGGTGGTGATGATGATGATGATGATGTGAATCTTAGAATGGGAAATCTCAGAGGGGCGGGAAGTGTGGGTTAAGGTGCTGGACGAGAAATGGGAAGACCAAACTCCCTCTTCTGCCATGGATGTTTTTAGTTGACTTGGTGTCTTTGGCTCAGGTTTACTCTCTCTTAGCCAAATCTATTTCATCCATCGCCATACTGGCTGTCCATGGTATGAGATCCTCATCGAAGACCCTTCCTATCCATAGTGGCTACTGGAGAGAAGGCCTTTTTTATGGTGACATCTTGGCTTTGAAACCCCAATGGCATCTCTTAGCATCAGGCACCGATCCCTTTAGTTTCTTGGGGTCCTTTGCTTTTGTTGTTGTTGTTAATCTGCTTTTTTTCAAATTGCTTTTTTAAAAAGTTAATTGGAAATATTATTTTCTAATGTTTAAAATATTTTATTGTAACTTACAATTAAATGCACTGCAAGGGCAGTGCATCCAAATAAAATATAAATTACATATAATTAAATAATCCTTCATTACACATCCCTTCTCCCATTCCTCCTTTCCCACAACCGTTCCGGCCACATTATACTTAGAATACTAAGTTCCTTGAGGCAGAGACCTGCCATTTTAATGCTATAAAACATTTTCTGTATTTAGGGAATGATTGCCCCTCATTTGTCTGGCACCCCAATCCCGAGGGTCTCTTATTCTCCTGCTCGCCTGAACCCTTGCAGGAAGCCTGGTGGAAGATCGGGGTTCAACCTTTCACTTCTGCCCCAGCAGACGGGATGGAGAAGGAAGGCAGAATCAACCTCTTCTCAGGCAACCATCTCAGCAATCTATTGCAAAATAGGGGAGCCACCATCTCAGATCCCCACAAGAACTTGGGCTTTTCGGAAGAACCGAACCACAATTCCCATCATCCTCGGAACGGCAGCCCTTAGGGCAGTGATCCCCAACCTTTTTATGCCGCGGCCCGGTACCGGCATCAGCTTGGCGCCGCGGCCCGGCACTGGCATAGCTGGGCGCGCCATTTTTTGATGAAAAGTGCTTCCGTGACCTCACCGGAAGCACTTTTTCATCAAAAAGATGGCGGCGCTGCGCTTCGGTGAGCTTTTCCGGGTAGAAATGGCTTTCTACCCGGAAAAGCTCACCGAGCGCGCGCCGCCATCTTTTTGATGAAAAGCCCGGTGAGCTTTCTCCCGAAAAGCTCACCGGAAGCACTTTTTCATCAAAAAGATGGCGGCGCCCAGCAACCAGCTGCCCGGTAGGACTTGTTCCGCGGACGGCCGGTCCCCGGACCGGTGGTTGGGGACCCTGCCTTAGGGCGTCACAGCCTGATTTCTTTGGCGGCACTTAAGGACTGGGAGAAGCTGACCTGATTCTCTCCCCCCGCCCCCAACTTGGCTGTTCTTACTTGGCTTTCATACCGCCACTGCTGCAGGTAGCCCCCCCCCACCTTCTACCCCCCGATTTTCTCTCCCTTCCTACGTCAGCACAAGATTTCGTTTGTTTGGGTCTGGCGCGCAGCAGGCGACCCCCCTCGACTCCAGCCTTTCTGTCCCGGCAGGAAAGCCGATTGCCGACCGGCTGGCCCCGCACACACCTGTGCCCTGCAGAAAGATGAAGTCATGATCGCCTCCCTGCCCGGAGGTTCCCTCAGGGATGGCGGAGGAAGGCTGAGGCGAAGGAGAGATGTCGCCGCCGCCGCCGCTCTGCCTTCTCTAATCCTCTCTGGCCAGGGCGCAGTGGCGGCGCCGGCATTAATTCGACCTCGGCCGGCGGGGCGATGGTTTCTTGGGGTGGGGGCCGTGATAGCGGGAAAGCTGGCAAGCTAGCGGGGAGGGGGGGCGCGACAGATCCGCCGAACGCTCTTTACCTGGAGCCTCCGCCGGCGAATGATCCCGGAATCGTCCATCGTTTCCCGGCGGCGCGAAGAGCTCGCCCCATCGATTCGCCGCGCCTCCGGCAGCCAAGTGTAGCTCCCGCGCCGCCCGCACTCTGCAAGGCCCCGGCAGGAGTGGGCCGGCCGCAGAGGCTGGAGCGCAGGGCGGGGCTGCCCAGGTGGGCTGCGCGGATCGGTCGCCTTGCCTCCCAACTGCGGTGGCGGGAAGACCCGGCCGCCCTCCGCCCTCCGGGGCACCTCGCCTCTTTCGCCTTAGGCACGCTTTGCCTTTCTCGGATTGTGCGAACGGGTCCGGGGACCCGAGTTGGGGCCACGCTGCGCCCCTCTGGCTCTCCGCCAACGAGCGCGGCGTGGAGGCTGCAGGAGCTGCAAAGCGGCCCACGAGGAGGTGGGGAGAAAGAGAGGAGAGGGCGGCCCTTGCCCCTCCTCGGCTCTTTGCGCCGCGGGCGGGGTTGGCGCGCTCGCCGGCTACCGCCAATCCGACCTTGGTGGCCAAGCAAGCGGCGAAAGATGCGGCGCCCCCTACCCCGCTCAAGTTCCGATCCTGGTGCCCTTTCCATGCAATATACAGGACTGTGTCTTCGCGGAGGGCAGCGCTGGAATGGAATCCGGCGCCTTCCCTCTTCCCAATTATTTGAACTGAAGATCCTCAATAAGAACCAGAAACTTTCTTTCCTTTGGTGACAGGAGGGAAGACGTTAGACCCGACCCTTGCCTGTCCTTAACATTACGGGACATTAATTCAGAGTGGAGTGTATTTCCATAGAAATAATTGGATACAACCTGATTACTGCAGAGAGACTTGTAAGCAGCCCTCTGCCTCCATCAGATCCACAAGAGGCAATTGAGTCAGAGCCTATTTTGGGAGATCCTGTTAGGTTTTAGGGACACTGATTCAGGGGGAAGAGCCTCAGTTGTAGCTCTCTGTTGTATTCAGGTGGCAAACGTACTTGTGGCCAGACTCTTTTTCTTGGTGAAATGAGGTGGTCTGATTGGTTTTGTTATTCTGCAAATCTCTGCCACAAAATAGCAGCTTTAACAGCTGATGTGCCAGGAAAAGTTTGCTTCCTTGGATTGCATCTCAGACCCCTTTGGCCACTCCACAGGAAGCCATAAAAAGAATCAATAACATACAATAGCTGCCAACAACATTCAAGACAACAAACATTCAGATCAGCCATGAAATAGGTTCACCCTGTTGCCAGAGCCCCAGGCAAAATGGCAAAGCCAGGTTTTTAATGCTTTCCAAAAGGCTTGCAGATTTGGAGCAAGTGTAATCTCAGGAGGAGGATATTCCAGACGGTGAGCACCACAGCAGAAAAAGGTCTCTTAGATTGCACTATAGTGGCTGATATTTTTACTTTTTTGTTACAGCCTGCAGAGATCCTGGTGTCAAGCAAACAGGGCTTAGAAAATCATCTAACATGGAAAGAGAGTCCATTATTTCATGTGTAAGGTTGCAATGTCAAACTTGAGTCAAAAAGGGAGAAATACTAAGGAATGTCTGGACTTACTCTAAGCACTCATCCTGAGGTTACTTTCATATTGCTAGACCATTTCTCCCAAGCACAGCCTGTTCACAAAGCTACCCCAAATAGCTGAGTGGTTCCTGGCTAATACCCAGCCCTTGATGGACAACACATACAATTACATGAAAATATTCTTTTCTTTTGTGAATGCTTCTCACACACATTTCTCTCTCTCTCTCTCTCTCTCTCTCTCACTCTCTCTCTCTCTCTCTCTCCTCTCCCTCCCTCCCTCCCTCCCTCCCTCCCTCCCTCTCTCTCTCTCTCCCTCTCTCCCTCCCTCCCTCCCTCTCTCTCTCTCTCTCTCTCTCTCTGGAGCAGGAAGACAGCCTAGTCTGCCATCTCCCAGGGCTGTTGCTCAACATCTCTGCTGTCAAGAATATGGAGCTGGGCCTTGGGAGGAAAAAGGATGCAACAAATCCTCATGAAGAAGTAACCCCAGCTTCGGCTGGCACTTTATATTCAACCAGTTTCCTATTACTTGACAGGATTCAGAGGACTGGTGTCATGCTGTGGCCATAGCTCCTAAAAGTGCCAAGACCTTCATTTTGGTGTAAGGACTATATGCAAGTGTTTTGGGGCAAAGGAAAAATATTATTTGACTGTGTTATGTAATATCACGTAGTAGTTTATCATTCCTCTGTTCAAAGCAGCTTTATATCTTGCGTTTATTACTCCAGTTCTTTTAACTGACTGAGAGAGATTCATTAGAGATTGAAGTAGAAATTAGGACTGACAGCATGAGAATCGGGTTCTGCCATGAAGCTACAAATAGCCCTTGTTTAGCAATTGTCTTGTTTAGTCACCATTTGCAATTTCAACAGTGATTAAAATGTAACTTTGCGATTTTTGCATTTACAATCTTTGCAGGTCAGTAAAGCATGATGAGATACAACCATGTTAGGAATTGATACAGTTCTGGTCTAATCTGATCAAAAACACCATTAACAACTAAAGCTGACCTAGAATCATAGGTCTGGAAGAGATCCTGAGCACCAAACCCAGATATATGAATACTCTTTGTAATCCAAGCATCATATGGTAACCTTGGATGCCATTTCATAATCTTACATGATATGAAAGAATATGTCTATATATATTGTGAACAAACACAGTCACAGAAAACAGGTGAAGCCCCTTTTATTCCTTCACTTTGCTTCCAAGCTCAGAAGATTCTTGATGGAAGCCAAAAAACTCCCACACAAACAGTTAGAAGAAGAAGGGAAAAAGCAACACAAACCAGGCAAGATAAAGGCTGGAGGACATCCACAGATAACACACATCGGGAAGGACACCAAACTCAGAGAGGAACCATCAACTAAAGATATTTCCATACTTTGTTTCCAGCATTTGGCCCATACACAGTCCGTACTCTAATCCAGTTGTCACAGCTGCAGCCCATGAAGAGGATCAAGGCCCTCTCCTCCCGAGTAGACCACATTTCTCCTTTATCCTCTTCTCCCTAAGTGCCCTAGGATGGATAGGGGATGGGCCTAGGTCCTCCTCTGACTGCTCAGCTGGCCTCTGCCCTTCTCCAGCCTCCTCCACAACCTCCAGAGCCACACTTCCACTCCCTGTGGGCTGTTCCTCCTCTCCCTCAGAGTCAGTCTCCACCAGGGGCATGACATATATGTAGATACGTATATGTATATGTAGAGATAAATTTCCTGAGGACTTATCTTCTAAACAGACAATTTGCTTGGTTTACACCAAAAACACAGCAAAATGCACTTAATTTTGTCCAAAACAAAATGAAGATTCTATACATTTTAATCTGCAATGTGAGGATATTCATTTACTGCACAGAATGTGGATGTAATAGTAGTATGTTATGAATTTGTATTGGAAAAATATAAACTTTCTCACATTTATGTTCCTGCCAAGGGAAACATAATTTTATCAGTGATTGCTTTTCTGGTTTTTCTGAAGGGAGGCATTGGGGTGAAGTGCTGAAAAAGTTAATACTTGGAGAAGGTGATAAGCAGAGTATCACCATTTTATGAAAGGCATATATTTATGCTGCTCTATGACTGTCATGAAGATGATGGTCATAGAATATACTCTCTGTGTGTGTATATACATATATGTGTGTGTATATGTGTATGTATGTATAATCAGTTTATTTGGGGATGGAGAAAAATATCTACTTGATATCTCAAGAGAAAGTAAGAATAAAGGTAATGTGTAAAAACCCAAATATGTATTTTTGGAAAGTATGTTATCCCACTTCCCACCCTAACCATAACAACAGCTCAACTTTCCTAGAGAAAGAATCTATTTTATTGTTAAAGGGCTTCCTAAAGAAATTTCCCTCCTTCCTAAAGAAACACTTGATTCTTATCATATATATTTGACATTTGAATTAATGAAAAGCATAAATAGGTAAAAATCCATTAATGGATTATCAATAGTTTATTTGATTTAGAAACATTTGGATCATACCAGACACTACAGGGTCCCCAAGTGATGTTGGCTGGGGAACATACTCATACCTTGGATGGCACAGCTGTCATGAATGGACCTTAGAGCAGGATGATACTAGTCAAAATAATTTTGGGACAGAGAACTCTGGGCAGTTTCAAAGTATTATTTTGTGAATTCAATTTATTTCCATGTTTAGTGAACCAGAACTTTCCCATCGTTTTCCTCTGCTTTATCGTAATTGTTTAGTTATTTTGGGAGGGGAAACACGATTCCATACTTGATTTTGGGGTCTTAGCTATAAATTGCTTGGCTGCCACCAGTAAAAAAATAAAGAGAGTGGGGAACCTATATATTTGCAGTATACCTTTATACTTACATGGTCCTTCAGAGAGTAACTACTGTTGCATCTTCCATTATTTCAACTTTGTATTAGTACAGAAGAAACCATTCTTCAATAATTTTCAGGAGATTTTCTCTTACACATATCCCAATCTATACATATATAAGATATTTTCTTTGTGTTTATAATTATTTCTATTTTCTGCTACTTATTTTATCCAAGTTTTTCTCAGGTCATCTAGTTTCCCCTCAGGTATCTGGTTAATCATTTACATGTATTTAATCATATTCCCTTTGTTTCCGCTTTAGAAAAGAATATTGAGTCCTTAAAATTGGTTAAATGGCCCTCGAATGACTCTTCTCAGTCAATTGGCATTCAGATTTTTATCATTATTTCCTTGCTTCTCTTACAAGGAAATGCTTATCTGGGTCACTGAAGGTGTTATTGTTTTCCATTGGGAACAGAGGGGGACCCACAATGTAATTTTCAGTTGTATCTATACTTTTAACAGTTATATACTGAAAAGGTGTTTTGTAACATAAATGTATCTTTATTATAGTGGATGTTATTGTTATGCTTTTAATTAACCTTTTTTTCCTAATTGCATTTGATAGAGGTTTGACTAGCAGAGCAATAACAAAAATGGTGGGAGCATTAATGGTTAGTATCCCTCTGCATATTTTAAATTTGAAACTCCAATCATTAATTTTTATTTGCATACTGATAGTTATGATTGCATGAATGGCTATTAAATGTCCCAACCTCTGTGTTTTAACAATTTTTGATGCATCCGTAATTTTCTGACATCTAAACAAATTAAAGTAATATGTACACTTAAATGAATCTGCTTTCCCCCTTTTAAGAATACTTGTTTATCTCCTCCTCTAATTCTACCCATATTTCTTTTGCTTCTGTTCTTTTTTATCTCTCTTTTAGTGCCATTATTTCTTGTTCTATTGTTTGTATCTTAATGTTCTATTAATTGTTTATATATTTATTTCACTAATATGTACCTTCATGGAGTCTCAGATGAGTTGCAAATAGCCATTGTGTCAAAATAGAAGTATAATCAATTTGTGTATCTATTGATTCTCTACAAAAGATCCAAACATCAATGAATTCGTGACTTGTCAATACATTTTTAAAGGAGTATCATATTTTTTTTAAATTGATCTTACTGTCTGCTATTAAATCAAAAACTTCTCTGGAAAACCATATCCCCTTTTTTATTCATTTTTTTCAAAGTTGGTTGTAAGAAATTCCATTACTGTAGTTTGAATTCTGAATTAATGGCTTTCATATTTCCGGTGCTAAAAGTACCTTCCTTTTCAATCTTGGATTTCATTTTTCAATACCAGTCGTGTCCTTTGCTATGAAACCTGACACTATCTTTGATTTTAAATTGTTTAAAGCTGCACAAGATCTTCCCACGAACCATTTATCAGTTTATCTGTTATTTTTCTTATAATAGGCTTCTATTTTGAGCTCTTGGAGGAAATGTGGGATTTATTTATGGGACCTCCTCTCCCCAATTATGCCTGCTCATTCCATTACATCTGCCAGGAAAAACATGCCCTGGGGGGGTCCTGTCCAGGGAGGGATCCAGGAAGAGAGCTTTCGATACTCTGGCACCCATGTTTGCCAAATCACCCTTCCCTCTGATTAGATTGGCCCCAACTCAGCTGGCAGCAACACTTCCTCTTGAAAACAAAAACAAAACAAAACAAAAATGAAAAACTGTGGCTTTAAGGAAAAACAAAGGAACTTTACACCACAAACCTCCAATACTATACTACCTCCACTATTTCAGTACCTCAAGACCAAATATTTATAGATAATGCTTTGTCTATAATAATTGATTTATCATATAATAGTATAATTAATTGTTAAATGACCACTAATTTACTGATTCATTGAATTGATAGAGATTTAATACTGTATCGTTGATTATCTAGTCTATTGATTGATTGATTCTTAGTAATAAGTTGATTGATTGATTTTCAGTAATAAGTAACCTTACTTTTGATTTGTTCTCTAACTTATCAATTAACATTTATTAATTACCAACATTCATTAAGTAACTGTCTATCTATCACATTAATTAGCTATTGTAATTGTTTAGTGTACTATTGTCATTGACCATGCCAGCCAGAAACTCAAGAAATTCCAAATCCTCCACTACCAAACAACAAAAAATTATAATATCTCTACCAATGACCTCCCAGACTCCTGTACATGCTTCAGATGTCTTAAAACCATCATAGAAAGCGAAAATAACATCAAATGCTACCTATGTGACAATCAAGCCCACCTTGCCTGCTTAAGCTTAAACAAAGACCTAGCTGATCTCCTAAAAGCATCAGATACTTTCCCTTGTCTATGTCCATCATGTTTTCCTAAGCTAAACAAACCAAGTACCCTGCCTGACAGAGTTGATAGCATAGAATTACTCATGCACTCAGTAGAAAAATGCTTATCAACACATTTTGAAACAATTATATAAGAAAGCCTAATTTCTCTTGAAAAAAAATACAGCACTGATAAGCGACTACCTATCAGCTCAAAATCAAATCCCAACCCAACAACCACTACCACAACTACTACCTCAACTACAATCACAACTACAACCAAAAATAACTACCAAACCACAACCACAAATAATTACTATCCCATCAAATAATTCCACAAATGATATCTCCTTACTCATCAGAGACACCATTGAACGTGATCAGAAACGTCCAAATGCCATCTTATTTGGTCTCGAAGACACCAACGAATCAGACGACATCACCAAAGTCTGCGATATCATAAGCAACTCAAATACAACAAACATCTCTCCTGAAGATATTGAAGTAACCAGAGATGGCCCTGAGTCCAAATACAATGATGGCTTGGTGGCCCCAAAATTTTGTAGAGTTGTTTGCAAAAATGAGTCCAACAAACGCATATTCATTCATACAATAAATGCCATTGCAAAAACCAATCCCAACCACAAAAAACTTCACTCAAGACCAGACTTATCCATACTGCAAAGAATCTGCTCCCGTGAACTCCGCAAGGAACTCAAAAGATGTCTAGACAATGGAGAGAAGGATCTCTACATTGACTACCGCACTGATTGTATCAAAAGTAAGTCACACAACCCACAACTCCACATCCAACCCTACCTCATCCAACCCACCATCACTCAAAACTAGGCATGCACACCCCAACTACCTCAATTCCAACTACAACTGGCCTTAAATGCAAGCTACTCAATGCAAGAAGCCTTGTGAATAAAATGCCTGAATTTCTCCTCTTACTAAATATGGCTAAATTCGACATCATATTTGTCTGTGAAACATGGCTCAATGCATCTCTCCCTGACTCCATTACCACAGTAAGAGACTATCATGTTTACCGATCAGATCGTGAAATCTGTAGAGGAGGTGGTGTTGCTATCTTCTATAAAAAGTCCCTACATCTAAAAAACATCTAAGTTACCCAGGAGCTTGCTCTTCCTGAGACCATCGTCTGTGAACTGTCCTTAAATATCACATTTCGATTCTTACTATGTTACAGAGCCCCTGATTATGACATTGAACATGTTAACAAGCTAAATTCACTACTAACATGGGCAACATCCTGCCCACACACTTTTATCTTTCTTGGTGACTTCAATCTACCTCACATTAACTGGACCCTAAATGAATGTAAAACTGAACCCATACGTGCAACCTTCTACAATGCTGTAACAAATCTGGGACTGGAACAACTAGTAACCAACAATACTAGACTTAACAACTGCCTCGATCTCATCTTCTGCAATAGTTTGAATTCAATTTATGGAATACAAATTAAAACCCTTTTCCAACAGTGACTGACTTTTGTCTCAACGTGCATCCACACAAAAATCAACACAACAATGTGATCCCCAATTATAACTTCAAAAAAGGCAACTATGATCTTATAGACAATGATCTCTCATCCCTTGATTGGCAATTTCTATTCACTGGATGCAATACTGTTGAAGACCATTACAACATATTTTTACTTGAAGTCAAAAGAATCATCAAACTATATGTACCAATAACAACTCCCAAAACCAGAAAAAACAGATTACCCATAACAATAAGGAAGCTTCAATCCAAAAAGAGATCACTTTGACAGAAAAACAAATCTGGTCATGTTGCCAACTTCAAAAGCCGATACAAAAATTTATGCCACCACATAAAAACTGAATGCACCAATTATCACATTAAACAAGAGGAAAACCTTCTACGCACCAATTCCACCCGCGCTTTCTACAATATTGTAAACAACAAACTAAAAGACTCAAGGTCCATCCCACCCCTGAAAGGACCTAATGGTAAAGACTACAACAACGACACTATTAAAGCCAACCTCTTTAACACATTCTTTGGCTCAGTATTTGTAAACAGCAATGGATCATGCCCAGTATTTCCTAGTCGAACCACAGACAACTACAATGATCTAATACATATCAATTTTACAGTAGACAATGTTGAAAAAGCACTACGCAATCTAAAACCATCTCTATCTATTGGACCGGACGGAATATGTGCTTACTTCTTAAAAAAGCTATCCACTGCCATAGCAGAACCTCTAAGCATAATCTTCGAAAAATCTTTCAGGACCAGCTCCTTACCAAAACTATGGTCACAAGCCACAGTCATCCCCATCTTCAAAAAGGGAGACCCCAGCCTAGTTTAAAATTACAGACCAATCTCTTTATGCTGCGTCACCTGTAAAGTCATGGAATCAATTATTAACCAATCCATTATCCTCCACTTAGAGACAAACAACCCACCCCCCCCCCCTACGACCCCAACCTTTTGACGCCCCCCCCCCCCCCCCCCTTGTGACCCGGTACCGCATCCCTTCCTTCCCCCCCCCTCCCCCCATCCCCCCCCCCCCCCCCCCCCCCCCCCCAAAAAGGCCCGGTACCTCACCGGCCCCTACCCCCAAAACAACCCCCCCCCCCCCCCCCCCTGGCTTTTTCGAAAAGGCCCCCCCCCCCCCCCCCCCCCCCCCCCCCCCCCCCCCCCCCCTCACCCGCCACTTTTGATCCGAAAAGCCTTCCCCCCCCCCCCTTTACCAAAAAGCAACCAGCCCGGCCGGCAAGCTCCCTTTTCCGGACGGTACCGGTCCACGGACCGTTGGGGACCCCTCTAATAAACAATTTGGTTTCAGAAAAAAACTATACTGCAATCTGCAATTCTTACACTGCAAAAACATATGGACAACACAACTTGATCAGGGCAAAGCAATAGATGCAATCTACATAGACTTCTGTAAAGCCTTTGATTCAGTGGTACATGACAAATTACTCCTAGAACTAAAAACTTATGGTATCTCTGGACAACTGCATAACTGGATAGAAGCATTGCTGTCAAACACAACAAATGGTCAAAATTGGGAGCATCCTATCAGATTCTGTACCTGTCAACAGTGGTGTCCCCCAAAGCAGTGTTCTAGGACCAACTCTCTTCATACTCTACATAAATGACCTCTGTGATCATATTAAGAGCAACTGCGTTCTCTTTGTTGACGATGTAAAGCTATTCAACACCACAGACAATACTGTTACCCTTCAAAAAGATCTCAACTATGTATCAGAATGGCCAAACAAATGGTAACTTCAAATCTCAACAAATAAATGCTCTGTCTTACATATCGGCAAAAAAAAATCAGAAAATAAAATACAGGCTGAATAGTCAAGACCTTGTTGATGATCTAAGTGCTAGAGCCCATGTTGTAATGATGAGGCAGTTGAGGTGTTTGATCATGATCAACTGAATCATGATGAACTTTATTGGAGTCTAGTCTTGCATTTATACACATTTTTAGTAATCCTCTAACATTGGTTAACTTTGGTTTCTGCTTGACTTTCGTTACTGTTTAGCATAGTAATTAACACAATTAATTATCTCTAGTTAAAGTCTAACATATGTTTACTTCCTCTCTCTAATCCTTCTTTACATTAGTGATTTTGTTTGCCTGAGTTGTATTTGCTTTGGAACCTTCATTACCTGAGGTTTGCCATCAAGATAATGACATTCCTGCAATTACAACTCTACATATCCTCGTTTTTTTATTTTAAATGGAGGATTTATGAATGTATCTCAATTGTAGAGGATTAAGAGAGGGGGAAGTAGAATGAAACAATGTGAATAAATTTGGAATACATTGAATAAAACAACAGGTTACAATTAGTACAATAATAATAATTATAGCATAAAAGAAAAACTCTGAGCCAAGACCAATCAGGGAGCCAATTGGTTAGCCACTCAAAAGGTGAGTACTGAGCATGGATATTATTTTGAATGTAGGATTGTAAATTGGCAAGCTCATCCTCAATAGTTTTATTCAAAGAATGAAAAATTCTGAGGATGAACATTAGTAGCATATTTATCAAAAAAGAATCACATATTAGCTGCCAACCAGCGCATATTGATCCTGTATTAGATTGATCAGAGGCATTAAAAATAGGAAAATTGTCAGGATACATATCAGGAGCTATATTAAGTCCATACAAAGAAGAATTAAAGGTACCTGACAACCAATAGTAGTTAGAACAATAACTATAATTCCCTAGTTTTTTTTTAATATGTGCTGAGCAGCATCATAATCAGACCAATTATGAAGCCAAGTGTGTTTAGCGTGACAACAGAAACACAGACCCCTTGTAAATTGACTAACTTTCAAGTAACGCCAACGGACAAAATTCAATTACATAGGGGGTTTAGAAAATAGCCAGGAGTGTGAAATAGATTGTAGTTGTGAGACAATAAATGTAGAAGACATGATCAAGTTAGGGGTAAAAGAAATTTGACCAAATGCCATTGGGGGCTCATAGTATAAAGTAATATTTGTGCCATGGGTCATAAACATATATTGAGCATGACGAACCCACAAATTAGGGTTAAGACGAACCACAGAAGTGTCATTTTGAGCAGAAACACCATTAACCATAAACAAGAAAATACAAAGTAAAATTGTAACAGAATTAGCAGTAATAATAGCAAAAACAGCAGCAACAAGATTTTCAGGAGTCTGAGGTAATGAGGCCTGTTGCAGTTGTTGTTGAGCTTGATATGTAGTAGATTTAACCTGGCCCCAAGTGATGAGTTGCGGGCGCTTCAACCTTGGAAGCCGGACTTCTGTGTTCAGATGAAGATTGAAATCTGGAATCAGGTTGTGAAGGCCCTGATGCCATGCCATGATATGGACGAACACAGCGCGCTGGAACCCACACTGCTTGTCCAGTAGAAGGATCTTCCATGGCAGCGTAACCACAACCCCAGGTGATCAGCGGTGTAGGGACTTTCCAGGTTGGATCTGGAGCTCGGCGATACTTTACCAAAGGCCTTGCTAAAGATTCAGTAGCTCGAAAATGCAAATTAACAGGTGAGTCTGCAAGAGAATCTAAAAAGGTTAAATAATTCCAAGTATATAATGCTACAGCAATGAGATTTTGAATCTTTCGCAGATGGTAAGGGCCAGACTCAGTTTGTAATTGTTTTTGAAGCAATGCCTTAAAAGTACGATGAGCTCGCTCAACTATAGCTTGACCCTGAGAGTTGTAAGGAATTCCGTGCACTAAAGTAATATTCCATTTCTGACAAAAGGTTTGAAATTCCTTACTAATATAAGCTGGGCCATTATCAGTTTTCAACTGAGAAGGCCGACCCATTACAGCAAAAGAGGATAGGCAATGAGAAATAACATCTGAAGTACGTTCATGTTTTGAAACAGTAACCCAAAGGAAATGTGAATGAGTGTCAATAGACGTGTGAAGATAACAGTATGGCTTAAAGGTTGAAAATTGAGTTACATCCATTTGCCAAATTTGATTAGCTTGGGTTCCTCGTGGGTTGACACCCACTGGAAAGGGAACTGCCAGTTGCTGACAAGCTGGACAAGCACGGACAATATCCCGGGCTTGAGATAATGAAATTTTAAATTGCTTTGCAAGCGATTTGGCATTTTGATGAAAATAAGAATGGCTATCAACAGGATCAACAAACAAAGATGCAACATCCTTTAAGGATTCATCTGCCTTCTGATTTCCTTCAGTCAAGGCATTAGTAAAGGGAGTATGACTCCGAATGTGTTCTACATACAAGGAATACAAGCGAGTTTCCAAACTATTCTTTAAAGATAAAAACAAGGATAACAAATTTTTATCCAAAGAGAGAGCACAATAAGAAAAGGGAAGAGATTGCATAGCTAAATACACATATTGAGTATCAACAATCAAGTTAATAGGTTGGTCATTGAACAATTGTAAAGCTAAAATCACAGCAGCCAACTCACATTGAGCTGAAGTCTGCGTGGCAGTAAATTTAGAATACCATTGTTGTTGAATCTGCTAGACAACCACACCCCTTGTAGGTGAGCCATCAGTAAAAACTATAAGAGCTTTAGAAATAGGATTTTGCACAAAAATGGAAGAAAAGACCAGATTTAAAGTAGTAGTAACCACTATTCTAGGATCCTTGGGTAAAGAATACAACAAGTTTCCCACATATTGAGAAAAGGCTATCTGATATGATTCTGAAATCATCATCAAATGCTCATGTTCAACTTTTGTACGAGTGAAAGCTATGCTAATGAGATCCTGTCCTGCAAGATGTAAGGCTCGTTTACGACCTTTAATAATCAAATCTTCTAATGCAGACTGATAAGGATAAATGTTTCTAGGTGGAGTAGCAGACAAATTAATCCATTCATGAATGTTGTGGAGAGGCATTAGAATAAACACATCCTGTGGGTAAGGGTGCAGTAGGAAGAATAGCTAAACAAAGTCCTATTGTTAAGGATGTTATCCTGTCCACATATTGATGCTTAAACTTATTCAATATTTCTTGAAGGCATGTTCTTTGAAGATCAGTTAATACAACTAGATCTCCTGGTCATTGTGCTCCCTTCAAAGACTGAAATAAGGGCAACATATCACCAGTTGTAATGTAGAAGAATGGGCGTGCCCAATTAATAATGCCAAGTAATTTTTGCCATTGTACTAAGGTATATGATTTCTGTACTTGTAATTCAGGAAGAATTGGAATTGAGCCATTATGCAACATTCTATGTCCTAAGTAGGTATAAGGTTCTACCTTTTGAATTTTGTCTGAGGCTATATACAATCCCTGTTGTGCCACAATATCCATTAATTCTTTTAACAACTTAGATTCATCAAAATCTGGGGCTGCTATCAATATATCATCCATATAATGATAGACTAAATAGGAAGGAAATTTATTCCTAAAGGGTTGAAGAGCATTATCCATGAAATATTGACAAAGTGTAGGGGAATTAAGCATTCCCTGAGGCAACACACACCAATGATATCGTTTTGTGGGCATGCTATTATTAAAAACTTCTGTTAAATCATGAAGGAAATGCCATTTCCCATTTTTCTTTTTTATAACAAAAACAGGAGTATTCCAAGACTAGTAGAAAGTTCTATATGATCAGCAGCCAATTGTTCTTGAACCAATTGTTGTAAAGCAGCAAGTTTTTCCCTTGATAATGGTCATTGTTCCACCCAAACCAGCGTAGAACAGAGCCATTTAAGAAGAAGAGCCATCATCAAGAATCAAATGAACATTAAGAAGAGAAAGAATATCACAGACCCAAATATTAGTATGAATATCTAGAATGTATGGTTGTAGGAAAAAGACTTACCAGCAGATGTTGTAACATTAATTTCTTGAACACTCTGCCAAGCAGCTGTAGAACCTCCTATTCCCCACAATGAAGAAACTGTTGTTTTTTGCCACTGTACTGGCCATTGTAAAGAGATGACAGTAACATCTGCTCCAGTATCCAATAACCCTTGAAATGGTTGTTTATTTAGGAAGAGAGAGGAGTTCAGCTGATGAAGTAAGCCTACAGATAAAAAAGTTGATCCAAATCCTGCATCCACACGATTACCTATACCAGGAGATGGATTTTCATATAGAAGAAGAAACAATTGAACAACAGAAGAATTACAAGGAACAACTTGAGGAAGACCGTTCGGGGCACGGAGCGAGCGTTCTCACAACCCGCGAAAGAGCGCAAACAGACAGCCCGGAGGCGCAAAGGCAAGCGGGCAAGGGGCGGGAGTGGAGGGGGGACGCCTTTTTAACCGGGACGAGCCTCGCAGGCAAAGAAGAATCCGAGCGGCGGATCCGCAGAAAAGCAGGGCTTGATCTTGCAAGGGATCCGCTGGGAATCCAAGATCCCAGGAACTTGGCGTCTTAGGAATTAGGATTTTCTGTCAGTGCCTCTCTCTCTTAAAAGCAACAAACTTTGAAAGAGTATTTAGTTAACTAGGAGGGGCCCAGAAATCTCATTCATCAAGGGAAAACAAAAACAAATAGTTTCCTGTGAGCTGTTCAATCTTTCCTTCACTCAGATAAAAACCCTTGGATCATTGTTACAACTTCCTGTTTACAGAGTAATAGCGATCTGCTATTCAAACAGCGATAAATTCCTCCCATTCAGCTGCCAGTTAAACAATTAACCCGTTCCTTGCAGACTCTTAATACTACCTCATTACCTCAAATCTTACAACTTTTCTACCTCATCACCTATATCAACGATAATCAATTTCTATAAAATATTTTATTAATGGTTTAACTATTTATTGTTTTTAATTGATTAGTGTGATTAGAGTGTTTAGTGCAAATAGTGTGATTACTGACTAGTTTAAAAGATCAAAATTCATGTAATTTAATTGAATAGCAAAATCATTGATCTAGTGAATTTAAATGAACAGTGTGATTAATGACTAGTGTAATTAATTGATTAGTGATTAGAGTAATTAATTGATCAGGCTGATTGTTGCTCAGGAATATTATCTGACTTGAGAGATTACTGCAATTGATTGTTTGATGTAATATTGGCTATATAGATTACCCAAAATTGTTCCTTTAATTAATTCAATCAACGTACTATTTTAACAATCCTACCATGCCAAAAAGAAAATCCTACGTCAAACCACAACCTAAAGAGAAGATGATCCCCACCAATGAACCACAAGACTCCTGCACATGCCTTAAATGCTACAAAAATCTAAAGGATAATGAAAACTCCATCAAATGCTCTCTGTGTAAAAAATACACTCATCATGACTGCTTGGGATTACCTGAGCAGATGATTCAATACCTAAAATCATCCAATGAGTTTCCATATTTCTGCAAATCATGCAGACCCAAACTGGATCTGTCTGAAAGAGTTGATACCATCGAAACCATTGAAACATCCCCTACCATTGAAACCATTAAAACATCCCTCAACATCATAGTAGCATCCCAGGACGCCGTAAAAGAAAGAATATCCAACCTTTGAAAAAAAAGACACAACGCAAAAACCTGAACATCCAATAGCTACAAACCACATCTCTACCAAACAACCACA
Organism: Notechis scutatus; assembly: GCF_049901735.1. Taxonomy (NCBI): domain Eukaryota; kingdom Metazoa; phylum Chordata; class Lepidosauria; order Squamata; family Elapidae; genus Notechis; species Notechis scutatus. The sequence continues at coordinate 155,792,834 of NC_142010.1, read as the reverse complement.
ATCCAATCCAAAACCCAATCCACAAATAAACACAACCCAGACAAATATTGATATCCCAATCCTCATCAGAGAAGCCGTTGAACGTGAACGGAAACGTCCAAACGCCATCTTATTTGGTCTAGAAGACATCAGTGTCAATGATGACATCACAACTGTCCGAAACATCATCAGAAATTATCAAGCATCAACCATCTCCGCTGATGAAATACTTGACATTTCCCGCATCGACCGAGAGCTCAAAAATAGAGACGGCTCTGTGGCCCCACGCTTGTGCAGGGTCATTTGCAAAAATGAATCAAGCAAACGTAAATTCATTTATACTATAAACTCACTCGCCAAAACCAACACCAACCATAAGAACCTCCGTTGCCGCCCTGACCTAACCATACAGCAACGTGCCCGCTCCCGTGTACTCCGCATCGAGCTCAAAAACCATCTAGACAATGGAGAGAAGGACCTGTACATTGACTACCATGCTGACTGTATCAAAAGTAAGCCACGCAACCCAATACTCAGCTTTTACCCTCAACCACAACCCTACCTCAACCCATCCACCATCACCCAAGACTAGGCACGCACGCCCCCAACTACCTCAATTCCAACTACTGCCGGCCTTAAATGCAAACTACTCAATGCAAGAAGCCTCGTGAATAAAATACCTGAATTTCTCTTCCTCCTAAATATGGCTAACTTCGACATTATATTTGTCTGTGAAACATGGCTCAATGCATCTCTCCCGACTCCATTATCACAGTAAGAGACTATCATGTTTACAGATCAGATCGTGAAAATCGTCGAGGAGGTGGTGTTGCTATATTCTATAAAAATCCTTACATCTAAAAAATATCCAAGTTACCCAGGAGCTTGCCCTTCCTGAAACCATCATCTGTGAACTATCCTCAAATATCACAATTCGATTCTTACTATGTTACAGAGCACCTGATTATGACATCGAACATGTAAACAAGCTAAATACATTACTAACATGGACTGCATCCTGCCCATACCCTTTTATCCTTCTTGGTGATTTCAATCTACCTCATATTGACTGGACCCTAAATGATTGTACAACTGAAATCATACACACAACCTTCTACAATGCTATTACAAATCTGGGACTGGAACAACTAGTAATCAACAACACTAGACTAAACAACTGCCTCGATCTCATCTTCTGCAACAGTTTGAACCTAATTTACGGAATACAAACTAAAGAACCCTTTTCCAGTAGTGACCACAATATGATTGACTTTTGTCTCAACATAAGTCCACACAAAAATCACCACAATGATGTAATCCCCTATTGTAACTTCAAAAAAGGCAACTATGATCTTATAGACAACGATCTCTCATCCCTTGATTGGCAATCTCTATTCACTGGATGCAATACCGTTGAAGACCATTACAACATATTTTTACTTGAAGTCAAAAGAGTCATCAAACTATATGTTCCAACAACAACTCCCAAAACAAAACAAAAAGCAGATTACCCATATCAATAAGGAAACTTCAATCCAAAAAGAGATCACTCTGGCGGAAAAACAAATCTGGTCACGTTGCCAATTTCAAAAACCGATACAAAAATTTATGCCACCAGATAAAGACTGAATGCACCAATTATCACATTAAACAAGAGGAAAACCTTCTAAGCACCAATTCCACCCGAGCTTTTTACAATTTTGTAAACAACAAACTAAAAGACTCAAGGTCCATCCCTCCCTTGATAGGACCTGATGGTAAAGACTGCAACGACGACACCATTAAAGCCAACATCTTTAACACATTCTTGGCTCAGTATTTGTAAACAGCAATGGACCATGCCCAGTATTTCCTAGCCGTACCACAGATAACAACAATGATCTAATACATATCGATTTCACAGAAGACAATGTCGAAAAATCACTACGCAATCTAAAACCATCTCTATCTATTGGACCGGATGGAATATGTGCCTACTTCTTAAGAAAGCTATCCACTGCCATAGCCAAACCTCTAAGCATAATCTTTGAAAAATCTTTCAGGACCAGCTCCTTGCCTAACCTATGGTCACAAGCCACAGTCATCCCCATCTTCAAAAAGGAGACCCAAGCCGAGTTGAAAATTACAGGCCAATCTCCTTATGCTGCGTCACCTGTAAAGTCATGGAATCAATTATTAACCAATCCATCATCCTCCACTTAGAGACAAACAACCTACTCTCCAACAAACAATTTGGTTTCAGAAAAAAACTATCCTGTAATCTGCAACTCTTACACTGCAAAAACATATGGACGACACAACTCGACCAGGGCAAAGCAATAGACGCAATCTACATAGACTTCTGTAAAGCCTTTGATTCAGTGGTACACGACAAACTACTCCTAAAAATAAAATCCTATGGTATCTCTGGACAACTGAATAACTGGATAGAAGCATTCCTGTCAAACAGACAACAAATGGTCAAAATTGGGAGCGTCCTATCAAATCCAGTACCTGTCAATAGTGGTGTCCCCCAGGGCAGTGTTCTAGGACCAACTCTCTTCATACTCTACATAAACGACCTCTGTGATCATATTAAGAGCAATTGCGTTCTCTTCGCTGATGATGTAAAGCTGTTCAATACCACAGACTGCTACCCTACAAAATACTGCTACCCTACAAAAAGATCTTGACTATGTATCTGAATGGTCAAACAAATGGCAACTTCAAATCTCAACAAATAAATGCTCTGTCTTACATATTGGCAAAAAAAATCAGAAAATTAAATACAAGCTGAATAGTCAAGATCTTGTTGATGACCCAAGCTCTGTAAAGGACCTTGGAATACTCACCTCTAATGATCTAAGTGCTAGAGCCCACTGCAACTACATAGCCAAAAAGGCATTAAGAGTTGTTAACCTAATCCTACGTAGTTTTTTCTCTGGTAATATCACACTACTAACCAGAGCATACAAAACATTTGCTAGACCAATACTCGAATACAGTTCATCAGTCTGGAACCCTCATTACGTATCTGATATTAGCACAATTGAGAAAGTCCAGAAATATTTCACAAGAAGAGTTCTCCACTCTTCTACTCGTTGTAGAATACCTTATGCCACCAGACTTGAAATTCTAAAACTAGAAAACCTTGAATTACGCCGTCTTCGGTCTGACTTAAGCATGGTATATAAAATCATACATTGCAATGTCCTACCTGTCAATGAATACTTCAGCTTCAACCATAACAACACAAGAGCACACAATAGATACAAACTCAAAGTAAACCGCACCAAACTTGATTGCAGGAAATACGACTTCAGCAATAGAGTGGTCAATGTCTGGAATACTCTACCTGAGACTGTAGTCTCTTCCCCAAACCCCAAAAACTTTAACCTTAGACTGTCTACTATTGACCTCACCCCTTTCCTAAGAGGTCTGTAGAGGGCGTGCATAAGCGCACCATCGTGCCTACCGTCCCTGTCCTATTGTTTCTCTTATTCTTTTATTTTTCTTATATGTACCCATTTCATGTATTCACAACTATGTATACACTTATACTTATTATCTTGTAAACAATTGGCAAATCAAATAAATAAATAAATAAATAAATAAGATTCACCCAAATCTGAATCATGATGATACCAGTGTAATCTGAATCTATTACACCAGGCACAACAAAACAGCCCTTTTTGTGTGCAGAAGAACGAGGCAAAATTAATCCAACTAATCCTGAAGGAAGAGGTCCTTTAAATTGAGATGGAACTATTTTAAACTCAATTTCCTCTTGAGTGATTAAATCAATCCCAGCGCTACTGGCTGTGGCTGGTGGGGAGTGAGAGAGACTGCTGGAGGAGTCAGGTAATATTTGCTTCCAATCTTCAGGAATCATTGTATAACCATTTTTTATTCCTTCTACAAGTCCTCTTGTAAAATTACCACTAATCCCATAGTCTGTAACTACCTTTTTAAACTCTCCTAAGATCTGATAAGGCAGACCCTCCCATTCTGCTACTTGCAGTCCAAGCTGTGGACCAGGATGATATTGTACTGGACAAACAGACACTAATTCTGCAAGTTCTCTTCCTGAGACAGAGGCATCTTTTTTACAATTCTCAACCAAAGAAGACTGAACAATAGAGTCAGGAGGCTTTTGCCCTGTATCTGCAACAGCTGAGAGAATTGAAGACATATATTCAGGTGAAGAGGAGGATAAATGACAACATTAGTATAATGTGAAGGTGGAGGTGTTAAAAGAGAAAGTTCATTGTGACCAAATTTTTCAATTGCATTTCTACATAAATGCCACACATGCAAAACTTCTATTTTTGCTCTAGGTTCAGTATGCAATGTTTTTCCTATACGTTCCCAATCAGTTAATTTTAAAGACCCCTCTTTTGGATACCATAAGCACTGAGTTGCAATCTCCTGGACCAGCCTCAAGAGATTTTTGTCTGGTACCTCAGTATTATTATTTTTTCAACAGATAGCCTAATTCATCTACATGCTTCCTTTGTTCCTCAGAAAGCGAAGACCCCATACTTACAGAAACCAAAAATGGTTGAAGAAACCGCAAAGGGTTGAAGGTGCACCAAATCATTGCCGGACGAAGTAAGAGGGTCCCTGTTCATGCGCCACTTGTTGTAATGATGAGGCAGTCGAGGTGTTTGATCATGATCAACTGAATCATGATGAACTTTATTGGAGTCTAGTCTTGCATTTATACACATTTTTAGTAATCCTCTAACATTGGTTAACGTTGGTTTCTGCTTGACTTTCGTTACTGTTTAGCATAGTAATTAACACAATTAATTATCTCTAGTTAAAGTCTAACATATGTTTACTTCCTCCCTCTAATCCTTCTTTACATTAGTGATTTTGTTTGCCTGAGTTGTATTTGCTTTGGAACCTTCATTACCTGAGGTTTGCCATCAAGATAATGACATTCCTGCAATTACAACTCTACAAGCCCACTGTAACTACATAGCCAAAAAGGCATTAAGAGTTGTTAACCTAATCTTACGTAGCTTTTTCTCTTAAGTGCTAGAGCCCACTGTAACTACATAGCCAAAAAGGCATTAAGAGTTGTTAACCTAATCTTACGTAGCTTTTTCTCTTAAGTGCTAGAGCCCACTGTAACTACATAGCCAAAAAGGCATTAAGAGTTGTTAACCTAATCTTACATAGCTTTTTCTCTGGTAATATTACACTACTAACTAGAGCATACAAAACATTTGCTAGACCAATACTCGAATACAGCTCATCAGTCTGGAACCCACATTACGTATCTGATATTAACACAGTTAAGAAAGTCCAGAAATATTTCACAAGAAGAGTTCTCCACTCCTCTAATCGTTGCAGAATACCTTATGCCACCAGACTTGAAATTCTAGACCTAGAAAACCTAGAACTATGCTGCCTTCGGTCCGATCTAAGTATAGTATATAAAACATACATTGTAATGTCCTACTTGTCAATGAATACTTCAGCTTCAACCATAACAATACAAGAGCACACAATAGATACAAACTCAAAGTTAACCGCACCAAACTTGATTGCAGGAAATACGACTTCAGCAACAGAGTGGTCAATGTTTGAAATACTCTACCTGACTCTGTGGTTTCTTCCCCAAACCCCAAAAACGTTAACCTTAGACTTTCTACTATTGACCTCACCCCTTTCCTAAGAGGTCTGTAGGGGGTGTGCTTAAGCGCACCAAACGTGCCTACCATCCCTCTCCTATTGTTTCTTTTATTTTTCTTATATGTATCCATGTATTCATAACTATGTTTTTACTTATACCTATTATCTTGTATGCAATTGACAAACCAAATAAAATTTTAAAAAAATTAAAAAGGCCTTCAAAACATAGTTGTGTCACTGAGCTTGGGGATCTGGATGTATGCTACAGCCTGTGAAATAGTTGTGTTGATTTGTTCCTAGTCGGTTTTGGTTGTTACACTGGCTACCAATTATGTAAGCCTTATTTCTGTTGTTATGTATTGTTTTATGGGATTTTTAATTGTTAATTATCTAAAGTCATAGATTTGAGATGGGCAGTCATGTAAATTAAATAAATATATTTACCTCCATAAACTCCATGAATACAATAGATTATCTTATTTTGTTTTGTTTTTTAAAGAGCATTCGGGTAAAATAAGTGTAATGGAATGTGCACTTTGATCAGTGGATCAAAGTTTTGGCAACACATAGCTTTCCCAGGGAGGAGGCAGTAAATCTCATCAGAGAGAGTCCCAGATTAATAACTGAATGGTCCCAAGCATTCAGGGTAGCTATACTCTACAATCTCTAGTAGGTAGCTTAAATTTGGCAAGATTCTGTCCATTAGGTGAAAGCAAGTAAAGAATAGGACTCATTTGGACTTTGCTTTGTCATCTTTGAGTTTGGCCTTGACAAATGGATCGGGCAATCTTTGAGAGATAGGATTCGCAACACAGTTTTTGTTTATGCGGAAGAGTGCAAAAGGCCTTCAGGAAAGTTTGTGACTTTATCAAAAGGCATAGGGCTAATTTTCTTTTTAGCTCATTTTGTGGGTGTGCAAGGTGGGAATGACACTGGGAGGTCTTCAAAAAGTTAAGTATTTCACCCTTAAAACCTGAATTTAAAAAATAAGCATTTTAAACATTTTTATTTGTGTTTTTTCCCTGGTAGGTTGTAAGAGTAAGTGATGTTTATATAGCTTTCGGTTACCCCCCCTACCCCCTACTGTTTTAATTATTCATTTTGTTTTACACATCCTGAATGTGTCAGTACATTGCATATACAGTACCTGCTAGCAGCTGGAACATGGGCAACAGCATTTTGGCTTCTAAGAATCTCTAGAATGCCTAGTCTTCCCAGGATAGTGCAGGTGTGGTTGGGCTTCATTTGGGCTTATGGCAAATTAGTCAAAATATGTCTGAATTGATGGGTTATTACTTAGTGCAGGATGGGTATAACTCAAGCTAATAACCCATCCTACACTTTCTCTTACTTGCTGAAAAAGTGATGCAAAGGCCTTGATTAACCAAAGCCGATGGGTAGTAGAAGGCAATATCTATATTACTATCTCATGATGAATATGGAGGATTATGACTTGCAATATAAGGAAAGTAAATTAAAGAACATGACCGATTAAATGAGGCAAAAGAAAGAAAAATAAACGTAGTTCTTGTGTGTACAGCTAAGAGTGCAGGAAAATTGTAATAGTTCTGAATAAAATGGAGTTGATGGATATGTACAGAAAGTGGGAGTTCCATTCAGCAGTGGGGAAGGACAGATTGTCAGATGATGCTCCATTCAAAATCCAAGAAAGAAATACTTAGACTCTTTTAATTAGAGAAAAGATATCTTTTACTGGAAATGAAGTGGTAGCAACGAGAAAATTCTGAATCTGAGGAAATGGGCGCGTAAATCACATATACAAAGTGATGGAAATGTTCCCACCCCCAATAGTTCAAATGGTTCTTCCAATTAAAAGTTGTGAATATCATCATGTGGACATCTTCAGGTGGTGATGAAGTTTCTGTCCGTTGACCTTGGCATACTTTGATAAAGGGTTGCAGCTGCGCAGAGAAGAGAAAGCTAAGCAAGAAATAGAAACCTAAGCAAGAATGCACACTCCCCCCTCCTCATTTTATACAATGCTAGTTTATACCACCTCCAGCTCGCTTCCTAACTTGTCCCCACTCCTCCCCCCGTTACTTATGGTAGCCGAAAGATGCAAAGCAATAGTAGAAGATCTTGAAGGCTGACACAGATGTGTATCCTCTTGGGAGTCCAGTTGTCTCCCTGATGTTTAATATCTATACTGAATTGCTGGGAGAGAAAATATAGAATGAGTTTGATGGAAATGCAGGATTGTTTCTGAAGTGGATGAAAAAGGCTAAACAAGGAATCCCAGCAGAGTGAATTCAGTAAAGTAAAAACAATGATTTTGCTTAGAATGAAATTGAAGGACTATTTTAGGGACTGGAATTGAAATTTTAGAGGTATATTGAAGAATGGAATTGAAATAAATACTCTAACTGATAATGCCCAAAGGAGTGAATGAAAAAGAAAGAATAAATGCTATGAAAATGATAAAAAAATGGAAAGTGTAGGTAGCATTATTGGAATGATGTGCAACTGGTCAGTGTGTGTGTGAAGACTACAACTGTGCCTGATGACTGGAAGATCCCATTATTTCCCCCTTGTATATAGCGTAAAACTATAGGGAGATTAGTGTGATAACTATGACTTGGAAGGTGTTTGGCCAAATCCTGACTGAAAGGGACAACAATTCAATGAGCTATAAGCTGAGCAGGGCCATGCAGACTACATTTTTGCTCTTCACCAGATCATGGGGTGGGGGTGGGGGGGTTGGACTACTAGATGACCTACAAGGTCCCTTCCAACTCTGTTAATCTGCAATTCTGTAATTGAGAAAGATACTAATGTGGTTAAAGAAAGCTCATTATATATTGTTTTAGAGAAAATAAGGGATGAAACTTAACATGCAACACCTCACACTTAACAAACTGTTACAGCAGCCCCATGGTCACATGATCAAAATTCAGGTCCTTTGCAACCAGCATGCATTCACAATGATTGCAGTGATCTGAGGTCATGTGATTGCCATTTGAGACCTTCCCAGCCAGCTTCCAAGAAACAAAGTCAATGCAGAAAAAAAGGATTACCGTATATACTCGAGTATAAGTCGACCCGAATATAAGCCGAGGCACCTAATTTTACACAAAAAACTGGGAAAACTTATTGACTCGAGTATAAGCCGAGGGTGGGAAATGCAGCAGCTACTGGTAAATTTCAAAAATAAAAATAATTAATTTGGGAAACGATCTCACTATCATGAAAGGTTTAATTGATTCACTAACCCAAAAGAAGAAGATGATGATGACAGCGGGAGGCAGGAGTCACTCTCTTCCCCTCCCTCGGAGGCCCCTGAGTCAGGAGTCACTACCGCCGGCGCGGCCCCAGTCCGCGCGCTCGGGAAGGAAAGGCAAAGCACTTTTTGCCTTTCCCTTCCCGGCTTGGCTGTTGGGAGTCGCTGCCGCCGGAGGCCGCGACTCCACACCATTTTTTTTCAGAGGGAATCTGACTCGAGTATAAGCTGAGGGGGATTTTTTCAGCACAAAAAATGGGCTGAAAAACTAGGCTTATACTCGAGTATATACAGTAACTTAATCACTGCATGATTCATTTAACTGCAGTGGTTTGCTTAACAACTGTGGCCAAAAAGGTCATAAAATTGGGCATGACTCACTTAACAACTGACTTCTTGGCAATGAAAATTGTGGTCCTAATTGTGTTTGTAAATTGAGGACTACCTGTGAATATAATTGTTTTAAACCCTTCATATAGAAAAGTAGCATAGCAAGAAAATGGGTTCTAATGCAGCCTCTGCTTTTCCCTTTGGAGGGGACTCATGCAACCATTAATTATGCATGATCCCCCTGCAATGGGATAAGGGACAGCTCCAATTGCCTCCCCCCCCCCCAAGAAACAAGCCTTTATGAAGCATGGTTTCGATCAAGCCAGTAATTGCCTCAATTTAGGATTAATGGCTAGCCTTTTTACCATTGGTTAAGTCTCCCATTAATATTCTGTTTCTCCAAAACACAAGCTGCCCCCCGAGAAACTCCGCACATTGCTAGTTGATCTAGATGCCCTTCTTGCACGGTGGAGACGCAGTGAAGACAACCTCAAGTCCGTCCAGTCAAGACTGGGTGACCCCAAACTCCTAACACACATCCAATACTTCGAGGAGTTTCACAAGGAACGTGAAAACTGTGTTGAGGAAAGCAAGACAGCCCTCCAGGCAGCGCTCCTCAATGCACGTTGGCAGGGAGTAGCGTCAAGGGAGCAGGCCACATCCGACATGGCTCCTCGATCACATGTGTCTTCTTCCCACAATTCTCAGAAACCCTCTTCCCTCCATCCCAAACTGGCTAGATCACAAGCAGATTCTAGTGTCTTGTGCCAATTCTCTGCTGCCAGCTCTCACCATCCTTCCAGAGCATCGTCCCATCATAGCGGCACATCTTAGGCCTCCAAAGCAGCAAGTTACGCCAAATAGGCTGCAGAAGCTGAAGTAGAAGCTGCAGTAGCAGACGCAGAGCTACGCGCCACAGAGGAGGTAACATGACAGAAGGCGGCAATAGCGGCTCAACAGGCTGAAATAGCGGCTCAACAGGCCAAAGCACAGGCCAGTCAACAGGCAGAAATGGCCAAAGCACAGGCCAAACTGGAGTTGGCCAAACGGCAAAGAGACACCGCAACAAAGACGGCACGTGCCGCAGCATGGCAGAAGATGGCCGACAATACCTCCCTCCAATTCATCCTTGAAGAGTTGGGAGAAGAGAGCCCGGATACACGGGTCAAGGCCTACGTGGACGAGCAGCACTCACTACAAAACGAGCAGATGGAACCGCCTCAGTTGTCTCCCACAACCAGGGAAGCACAGGGATGAATCTCAGCCACAGACTCTACACGTCAGTCATGCAACTGACGTTGCACAACCTAAAGTACGAGATTCACTTCCCACCAACAGCAAACCTTCCCCAACTGATGTTGTATGTACTAAGGTCCGAGATTCTCTTCCCAACACTAGCATCCCTACTCCAACCTCTCATGGCCTGCCAGGTGAACAAATTAGCCCACCAGTGCTCACAACAACTTCTCAACAAGTTGACATGCAACCAATCACAATTGCCACACTCAATCCTCAGGCTAAAGCGTTCTCACCACAACCCACTAAACAACTCTGATGCACAGCGTGGAACCTATACCCAACCTCAAAAGGTACTACTTACATATGTGGGGCGGATACTGACCTCCTCATGAAGTACTCTCTGGTGAACCACGTACCGTCCACAACACATGCCCTCGAACCAGAACGCCATGCCTATGATGACGTCATACGAAGAGATGACTTGCCCTCACAGAGAAGTAACTGAGAACCTAAGGTGTGGAAAGTTAGACTTAGCAGCCAGCGGTGTGTACAAATTCAATGACAAGCCAGACAGAGAATACCTACTATGGAAGTCTATTTCACGAGCACCGCCCAAAGCGAACAGCTGCTTCCCCTGGTGAAGAACTTAAATTTCTGTTGGCATGGCTAGGACCACGGTCTAGCTACATGGTGAAACACATTTACACAGGCTTACTTAACAACCCAGACACCACTCTAAAACAAGCGTGGAATGCTTTGAACCGGAAATATGGTGAAGACACATTGATGGAATACTCGCTCCTAGAACGACTTTACAGTTTCCCGTGTATCGCCATCCACAAAACCCGAAAACTAGAGGACTTTTACAACATCCTTACGGAGCTGCGAACAGCCAAAGAATGTTCTGACTTACCAGGACTGGCTTGCCTTGATCTCTTCATAACGCAAGAAGCAATCATCGCCAAACGCCCAAAAGAAATATTAGAATGATGGATTGTTTTGTCTGACACCTTTCTTGCTGCAAACCGCAGACAAGACCCAGCCTTTGCCTTTCTCCAAGAATTTGTCTTCTGGCAAACAGAGTCCTGCAACAGCTTCAGAAACCTTTGCCTCAGACGCAGGGTTTACCAACCTAACAGAGACCGCTACCGCAACTCTGGACCTCTCCAGCCTCTACTGCACATCTCTACAGATCATCACCAAACGTCAACACATAATACCGAGATCGACGCCTCATCCACACACAGTTGGGGAGAGAACTCATCAGATACAACCCAATTTAGGTCTCCAAACACAAGGAGAATACAGTTTTGTCCTATGCACCACACTCGTCACTCGCTGAACAGCTGCACTGGGTTTGCAGCGAAGTCACTGACCCAACGAAAAGAGTTGCTAAGGGAGTACCAATACTGCTACATCCAAGTACTGCACAGCCAAGGTGCAATGCAACTTATGCAATAGTGACCAGCACCTGACTGCGCTGCATCCAGACTCTGAGCTGCCACTGCAGATATCTCGTAGCCCTCCTTCAGACAAGGAGCCTCAATGTAACACAGAAGCAAGCAGGGCTCCTTGGCAGACTGCCACACCGCAACCAAAACCAAGGATGAGTGTCAACTGCACAGCATTGTGCGCCGACTCACCATGCCCTCGTTTGTGTCTTCCCATCTGTTTAGCCAAAGTGTACCCTGAAGGACACCCTGAAGATGCAGTGAAAATATACGTGCGTATAGACACTCAAAGCACCTGCACTCTGGCCAGACCTGCATTCTTTGACCTCTTTGAGGTGCAACAGAACGAACTTCACTTCACTGTGTCAACATGCCATGGACCAAGAAGCACAGCAGGGAGGAAACCTACTGGACTTTGCATAGAGTCATTGGATGGAAGTTCCCGGTTCCCACTGCTGCCCATATTTGAATGCGATGGGATAATGAATGACCGCAGTCAGATCGCAACACCTGAGGTCATAAATGGCATGCCTCACCTACAGCACCTGGCTCATCACTTCCCTGCTCTAGATCCGGAGGCTGAGATCCTACTCTTGCTGGGAAATAATGCCCCATGCGCCTTTCTCTTCTCTGAGTCAGTTGGTGGCCCTGTAGACAGCCCAGTGGCCCTCAAATCTCCACTAGGATGGGGGTTTGTAGGAATTGTCAGTGTCGATCGGATGCAGACCCCACCCAGGCAAATGCCTTAGCACCATCCATTCCAACAGCCTTCCAACGCCCTTTAGCACCATCGAAAACAAGAATGCCGTTCCAGCCTAAAAGGCCACCGGCAATCAGTACACTTTCACTAGGACACCCTAAACAGCTGCCAACAACCACCAGATGTCCACTAAGACGCTCTACATGGGCATATGCCTACACAACACCCTTTCCAACACCTTCCTGATGCCCTTTGACACCGTGGAAGCAAGAGTACCGTTCCAACCCTAAAAGGCCACCAGAAGCAACTACCAGACCTTCACGATTGGTACCAAGAGTACCTGTCAACCCTAAAAGGCCGCCGGAAGTGACCACCAGACTTTCACCTTTGCCACCAAGAGTAGCTGTCAACCCTAAAAGGCCGCCGGAAGTGACCACCAGACTTTCACCTTTGCCACCAAGAGTACCTGTACACCCTAAAAGGCCACCAGAGGTGACCAGCAGACTTGTACCTAGAGGCTGAACTTGAAGATTAAACCTCAAGCTTTGCATGCTTTGCTTTGTTTGATGCTTTATTAATGTTTACTGTTTTTCTTAGTTATATAGCTAACTGTTTATCTTAGTTATATAGTTATCTGCTATTCATAGTATTACTGTTTACTGCTTATCTTAGTTTATAGCTAATTTTTTTCTTCTTTTAATAGTGGAATTTACAATTCCAGGTGGGGAGTGTGCTGTCCATCCAGTTTATGGGAATTGGATAGTTAGGTAGCAATTGTGAGCTGTCCCCTTAAGGGAATGCATCATGGTAAATGTAGTTAAGGTATCCTGGGAAATGTAATCCATGTCACATGACCACATCTGTAATCGTGATTGGTCACTAAATTGACCCTTGAGGGGTTGGGGGAGGTTTTACTCATTCTTGCCTGAACTCAAGGACTCGTGGTAACTGTTTTACTTCTATCGCTACGAGATGGGTTAGGAGATAACCATCTTTTACCTACAAGACAGATATACAAAGGATTGGTCATTAAAGAAGAACTTCATTACAAATGTGAGTTATGAGGATACCTGATGAATCAATAAATGTACTTTGTTATGGACGTCTTGTTGAGTTTATCTATCTGCATCTGCACAGCTTACAAATCCACTACTGTGCAGAATACAGAACACTGAGTATTTGCTGCTATCTAGTCATCCCCCTAGTATGACAGTTGTAGGCATGTGAAACTAGGAAATTGATTGTATTTCTTTGCAGTCTTTCCATTCCCCTCCATCCTGTCAGAACCTATCCTTCCATCCCCCACACCATCTAGTCTCAACTATCAGTACCTATCCTTCCATCGCCCACCATCACAACTGATGAAATTTCTTGGATGAGAAGTGAAACATTTTCTTCTTCTTCCTCGAAGAAAAAATCATGACCTGGATAGCTGAGAATCTCCACAGACAAATAGTCACAGCTAGTTTCTGACAAGCAAACTCAGTGAGGACGCTAGCAGGAAGTTGCAAGTCACAGTCCCATGATGTTGCTCTATCTGTGGCAATTCTCTTAACATTTGCAGTTGGAATTGATGTTGCAAGTCAGTGTGGTTATGTGATGTCACTCTTAACAGCTGTTCCCTTTAGCAATGGAATTGCTGTTCCCTACTGTGGTCAGTAAGTGAGGACTACTTGTAATCAGAGTTATTTTGTCACATTGTTCCATTTGCTCAGATTAAAAAATAAAAAATAAAAACCCTGGTAAGTGGTTTTGATAGTGGTATTGATAGTGATGGAATTCTTCCCTCATCTTATCACGTTGCCATAGAATGCAATATGGTTTTATCCTATACTGTTCAAAAAGGCTCAACATATTTATAAACAAAACCACAATGGCCTTTGGCACATCACATAGGCCATACACTTAAGATCCAAAAGAGTACATTTTAATAATCAAAACACTTCAAGCTACCTCTCAGAGAAAACTCTGCAAGGCCAATCAATATTGCCTCAACACACATCCAATGTCGCAGACAAGTGAGAAGTACAACCTAATTGACTGGCTCTGTCTGAAAAGTGAGTTAGGGGAGAGATTTGAATCTGTAACATCTCTTGCCTGCTATACTGCTCCAATCCAGCATATTAGGTGAACAGACAAAATAATGCACTTTTCTTATATCTTGAGAGTGAGACTAGAGCAGTGTTGGGGCAGAAATATAGCCATCTCCTGTTTCTTCTGTGCCCAATGATTTTTCTATGCCCAGAAAAATTAAGCCTGAAAGCAAATGGAGATGGCCTGGGTTCCCCTCACCAAATCAAAATTAGCTTTGATAAAATATTCATGCAGGTGATTTATTATTAAAGTTAGAAGTGCAGGCAAGGCAGGCTCCGTAATGAAAGAAAGGGAATTTGGCCTCTGACCCACCATTAGAGGAAAAGAGAAAGAAAGCAGACAAAGAGGTAGCTAGGCCTGCTGGTGAAGGCAGTTTGTCCTCAATTGCTGGAGACCCAAACATCATGGCAGATGCTGTTTACCTTCCAAGCTCACTCCTGAAATGCTGCAGGCATGTAGGCTAGACAGGATATTTTTCAGAAGAAAGGATAACACGTTTGTAATCTGTTTGTGTTTTCATGCTGGACTGAATAGATAAGAACCTAGGACTCATGTACCCTAGACAGCAAAGATTTGCAGGTTTGAGAGGATATTAAGTGCCTCGGGGTCCACAACCCCCGGTCTGAGGCCTGGCACTGGGCCGTGGCATGCCAGAAACCAAGCCACACAAACAAGCGAAGCCCCATCTGCGGGGTGCAGGCAGCAGGCGAAACTGTGCCCCCTGATTTCTTTCTCTACAGAATTGGTCCCTGGTGCCCAAAATTTTGCGGGCCACTGAAGTACAGCATACTTCCTTGGAGCCAAGGTGCATTATGTTTAAGCTATATTTTTATACAGGCTCATTTTGAAGAAGGCTGCTGGACTCCTGACAAATTTGATTCTGAAAAGGAGTATAGATTTGATTGGAACAGACCCTTATAGCCAACACTGTTTTCTCCCTATTTCCAAAGCTATGGAATGAGATGAGCAATTCTGGAAAAAAAAAAACACTTGTTCATTTTCTATAGCCAAGTCCATTCTCACAGTGTTTGCTGACTTCCTCAGCCCAACCTTCTTTAGCAAAGTTGATACAACACAGAATTATACTTGGTCCACTTTCAGTGGTTAAGGTCCAAACATTCTGAATCTAAAATGTGTCTGTCATGGGGAAAGTTTAGGTGAAATGAAATAAACTTGTCACATGCTCCAAGGCATTCTTTTTATGTTATATTGCTGTGTCCCAGCATTCATTGTGGAATGTTGTTTCATTCTTGTGATACACATATGTATTTAATGTGGCTAGAGCAGTTGCTCAAAGAATAAGACCCCTCTGTGTTGCAGACACCAGGCTGAGCTAATAATACAAATCCATCAGAAAATCATCCTATGGACTGACTCTCCAGGGAAAATATAGAAGTAGGAACACTGCGTCATTTTCAAGCATCATATGTGTCAGAATCAATCAGATTTCTGGCATCTCAGCATTTTTCTTAAATTAGCATGAATATTGACATGGTTGGTCCAGAGGAGCTCCGGTATATTTTAATAAAAGTAGGCAGCTTTTATTAAAATAATAAGTATGTCAGTTAGTGACATTTTTTTCCCTTCAAAACAAGCCAAAGAGCAGGTCTCACTCAGAGACATAAACCCAATGTTTCTTTCAGGGAAATGGAGAACCAGCAATTTAAAAAAACAACAACACCTTGGTGACATCATTTCTAGCCAATCCCTGGTCTCTGTTTCAAGGATCTTGAGTACTGCTTTTCCAAACTATAACAAATTTTTTATAGAAATTCACCCATACAACAGGATTACATATTTAAGAGAGGACAATTTAAAACTTCAGGAAAGTAGTTGAATGTTACTTGACAAAAGAAATACCCTTTGATTTGGTCAGGAGGTTTTTGGTTTAAAAAGGAAGGGACATTTACATGCAACAAAGGACCATAAAGAACATGCTAGTATATCTGTATTTCCTGCAGCAAGCTGGTGATCCCTTTGAGTGAATCAGAACTTACAGTAGCTGCCATTACACCCTTAGCATAGCATAGCATAGCATAGCATAGCATAGCATAGCATAACATAGGAAGAGGAGAAGAATTACACCTAGGCTTCTGTGTATGTCCTTTTAAAAACCTACCAATTTGTTATAAAACAGTGTCTTGTAGATTTTAAAAAAAAATCAATTTTGTCTTATGGTGACATAGACAAGTCCCCACAGTTTTCTTGGCACATTTTCAGAAGCTGTTTACCATTACCTTCTACCTAGAGATGAGAGAAAGTGACTGATATGAAGTCATCCAATTGGTCTTCCTTGCCTAGGAAAGGAATAGAATCCAACTTTCCCCATTCTCTCCCCAGATCAGGCTCCAATAAGTATTTCACAGTGGAAATTATCCCCTTTCTTGCTTTACTGTCTTTCAGGGCCTCAGTCTAAGGCCACAATGACAGCTGTCCCCCTCTCCCCCCTCCCAGTTTAAGCACACTGTTGACAAAAGACAGAACAAAACATAACAAAAACTAAAGATCATGTAGAACCTACCCCTGAACAAATTCTGTCTCAAAATAGTTCATCAGATGTTCTTTATATTTAAAATATTCTGGGGTGTTTTCGGGTGGGGTGGGGGGAGTCTAGAGCTGGTGAAAAACAATTTTACCTCTGTAAAACTGGTTACAGGAAGACCATGAGCCCCGGGTCATAGGCCTTTACTTACTCGAAAAGCAATCCAGTTGGTAATATTTGGAAAGCAAAAGTCTTCTGAATCCTAAGTTAGGGTTGGACTGAATCTGAAGCTATTTCTACCCATCCAAACCCTGGCGGCTTCATGCACCAGATTAGAACGCCTACTGCACTGCCTCAGGGACAACTGGTTATATTCTGCACATTGATGACCCAAACTTAACCCAAACTAATGGAATCGAGTGAATTGCTGTATATAGAACGTTCAATTCCCAGTCCTCACAGGTGATCCAGAGAGATACGGTAACTATGGTTATTATGAAAAGCCATAGGCAAGTTCAGCAGGACTGGAATTATCCGGCTCTCACAACCCAAATCCTGCCAAAAGTCATTAGTGAGAATAACCAGGGTGGTTTATATCCCATATCCAGGCTTGAGGAAAGATTGCCATGGATCCTAGTAACCTATATCTTTCAAAACTCTTTGTAACTGTCATCCCATCACTTTCTCAATAACTTTCCCCAAAAAGAGGAGATTGGAGGTCAGATGTGGTTGTCCATTACTATTAGATCCAGGGCTGGCTTTTTTTAAAATAAACATTTTATTTAAGTTTTCACAAAACATACAAATACAAATAAAATATCTTTTTTTGAGAACAGCATGGCCCCAGGTTATCACTTCTCCATACAGACATAAACTCAATACATATTTATCTTATACATTCTAATCCATATCTTATAACTATTTTCACAATTTTTTCGATAGCTTTTCCCTTTCTTTACTTCCTATAGCCTTATTTTAAATTACCTCATTCCTTTCTTAATTCAATTACATATCTTTTTCTAATGTTTAAAATCTTTCTAATCAATGTTTTTATACTTTCGTCTGTCCTGTTTACAATTTCATATTATCTTTTCGCATAAAACAAATTTTCCCCTGTAATTACTAGACATTTTTCAAATTTTATTTAAAAAATTAAGTTACATCTTTACAGTTATAACATTCATTTTCTAGCCTCTATTTTATAACACATACCTAGTTTCAATCGAATTCTACTTGGTACATTCCCTTAAAATACACACTAAATTCTTAAAAGAAAAAAGTATATATGTATATATATCTATGGTATTCGGCTTGGTTCGGGTATTTTCCCACGTCATTGTAGTTGTTCTTTTAAAGTTGTAGCAACGTTTCAGCAGAATCTCATCTGCCATCATCAGTATATATATCTGTGTATATATGTATAACAATAGTAAATGGAATAATTATTCTATTCAAGTACAGCTCTGCCATTAATATTAATAACAATATTTTACATTTCTATTTCTTTTAACAAACATTACCTAGTAATATCAGTTGTCTTTCACTTTAATCATCTATATTTCATATTTTACTTATTACTGTCTTTAAATAAAAAACCAAACAATAGTTATTAACAGTAGTCAATAAAGTTATTATTCTTATTCAAGTTCATCTTATCAACTGATAAAAATCTTCCATGTTTCTTTTCAGTTTTTTAATGTTCTTTTTAAATCATTGAGAGCCTATTCTCTTTACAAACAAATATTCCACTACACATCAATATAATTTTTTTTCTATCAATCATCTAACATATTATATAACAATGCTATCCCATGCACCCTTGCAGAATCCTCTCTTTTAACCATTGTCTCTGTGTCTTTTAAATAGGTTTATACCTTTAATTCGTGTACATTTTTCCTGTACCTCTATATCTTGTTTCTGTCTTTTGTAGCTTCTTTTCCTTTCCCTCTTTCCTCTCTTCTTCTCCCTCCCCTTTTTATTCCTTTTTCTATCTGATTCTCCCTTCTGTGATCCTCCCTTCTCCTTCTTCCTGATATGATTACTTTTCAAATTACTCTTTTTTTTGGTTGTTGCTTCAATGCTTAAGTTTTAAACTCCCTTTCCCCACTTTCCCATTTTTACCCCGCTTAAGATTGCTTGGTCATTAAAGATGGCTTCTTCGTTGTCCCGCCCTTCTTGTTCTGCCAGTGTTTCTTGTTGTTTTTCATAGTTCAAGATCTCCATTTCTAAAAATTGAAATACGAAGCCAAAAGATCCTCTTCCATCTTGTGCTTCTTCTTTTTCTTCTTTCCTTTTTCCCTCCGCTGCTTTCTTTCTTTTTTTAAAGAAAGTTTTTAAATTATCCAAGAATCTTTTATCCCTTTGACACTTCATTTTCAGCTAGAAATAGCCTATTAATGTCAAAGTGGATTAGTATCAATTTCTTATTCAAATCTCTTCTTCTTAATGTTCCAAGTCAGTTAAAACTGTCGATGTTAGAGGAAAAAAAGCCAATTCCATTTCCTTTCCCTTTCGCAGCTTAAAATCTTTTTTAGGAATAGTATTAGTCTTTAAAATTCAGGTTCCAGGTACCTTAAATAGATGTTCTCCATTCAACCCGGTCAGTCAAACTTTCTCCTTTAAACTTCCTCCTGCACAATCTTGTCTGGTCGGGTTCTTCTTTGAGGTGGCCATTTCTGACCACCGCTGCAACCGCCTTTGGGAAAGGGAGTGATGGCCAGCCGAGGAGGAGAGATGCAACTCTCCTCAACCCCACTGATGGCTCCCCCTTCTTCACCACCTCTATGAAGTGGCTTCAGCCCCGAATCCAGGTGGCTCGGGGCGCTCCAGCAGCGACCACGGATCAAAACCGCGGATGATCACGATTTCGGTCCGTCGCCCAAACTGGAAGTCCAGGGCTGGCTTCTTGAAGGTAGATGAATGACACTTGCTTCAAAGCTATCGAATCCTCTTCCACTCTCAATTGACCATCTCCTGGATCTGATTCCTTGTGTACTTCCTAGCCATTTTTACTAGTCAGTAGGGCAGGATTTGGCTTTCCAATCTATACACTGTATTGCCTCAGCTGTTGCTTTTGCATTCTCTTCAATTGACTTGAAGTGGTTTATAAATTCATAAATAAATGTGCTGGAGCTAAGATCACAGAAAAAAACTCATCAACTTCTTCAAAGTCCACAGGCTCAAAAATCTCTCTGGTAACATTGCAAATGTTGGCTCGGTCATTTCAGTGAGTCCTGTCTATCGATTTCTGCCTCTCAGTGAATGTGAGTGCTTTTATCCATAAAATACTCATCTTAACCATAATCCACAAAATGCTCTGCCAGATGATCACAGTTTACATTAATTGGTTCTTCTGACTACTCCCTCCCTAAAAGGGTCATGAGGTATTTTGAATAGTGCAGTAGGCCAACACCTCACAAATGCAATAAAGGCTGGGAAATCATTCTCCTTTGCCATTCTCCTTTGCACAACAGCCTGCCTGCTGTATTAAATAGCCAGCTTCTGGTACAGCCCATCAACAAGGGTGAGGCTGCCTCCTTGCAAGTAATCGGGATGACCTTCACTGCTCTTGCCTTTTCTCTGCCTTATCTGTTCTCAGATGAGGTGCAGAAGGCAGTTCCTCCTCAAGGCAGTTAACCCTCTGCAGCTGAGTTCTTTGCCCACCTGAAGCCTCAGGGCTGCCCTGCTGCAGCTGTGCTTCAGCTAAATCAGGATCCCCAACCTTTTCGACGCCGCTGCCCGGTTCCGGCGTCAGCTGGCGCGCATGCCGGTTCCGGCATCAGCTGGGCGCCGCCATCTTTTGACGAAAAATCACTTCCGGTGACGTCACGGAAGTGATTTTTCAAATGGCGCCAGCGCTTCTGGTGAGCTTTTTCGGCAGAAATGGCTTTCTACCGGAAAAGCTCCTAAGCGCTGGCGCCGCCATCTTTTGACGAAAAATTGCTTTTTTACCAAAAGATGGCGGCGCCAGCAACCAGCGGCCCGGTAAGGCTTGTTCCGCGGCCCGGACGGTCCGCGGACCGGCGGTTGGGGACCCCTGAGCTAAATGACTCTCAGACGGCTGCCTGGAGACATTGACCAACTCACCTCCTGAGGGACTTTTTCCACCCTCCCTCAAACTGGCATCTGGAGAGGTGTCAGAGGAAGCATCTGAGGAAGGAATCAAAGGCTATTATTAGTACCTCATGCTTTCTATAAAAAATGCAAACACTTTGCTCTTTCTGGAGTTACTTGTGTTTACTCTCTGCCCTTCCCAGGTAGCATGTTGGACAACTTCTGATTTGAGAGGGTCATTTACTGGCATCATGGCTTTTAATCTTGTGAAACCTTTCATAGAGTTTTCTTAATAAGGATACTGGAGAGGTTTGCCACTTCCTTCTCTAGTGGGCCACCTTGTATCAGCGCCTTCCACACTGACCTGTCTGCCTTGGATGGCCCTGCATGGCATAGCTCATTGCTTCATTGAGCTGCAAAAGACTCTTTGGCAGGACAAGGCAGCGCTCCATGGAGAATCTGAAATAGATACCTTTTTAAATTAAAGAAAGCGGTCCAGGTCCAGGGAGTCTTCGTCAAGGCTGCTAAGATCTGCAAGTGTGGCTTCTGATTCGTCAGGAGAATCCTATGAATGATTCCTTTTTAAGCGATTAGGGCAAAAAAGACCTAGAAGTCCGTCCCCCACGCCAAAAAACCCTAACCCTATTGAATGGGAATGAAAAAATAGGCTCTCTACACTTTGCCTGTTAAATCCCTGCCCGGAAGCAGCAGGGTGCTGGAAAGGATGGACACGGAAAAAGGAAAGGCATAAGCCAGGTGGGCCATATCCATTTAACACACCAGTTGGCCCTTCCCTGCTGCTTTGCGGTGAATGAACCAATTGCACCAATTGGGTGAAATCTGTGTACATTCACTGCATGTGCATATGCATATGCACATACACAAACTCACATTTTTTTTTAAAAAAGAAACACATCCTGAAATGTCGAAAATTGCTACATGTTAAAAAATTGTCAGTTCTTCATTATATGCTTCTATCTCTTTTGTGTAATTCCTGATGAAGGTATAGGTTGATACCCAGACAAGATGATTCATCCGCTCTTCCATCACAGGGCATAACAGGATATGAAATAGGATAATTTGAGCCTGGTTATTTAAACATATTTTGAAAATGACAATGAGTTTGAAGTGGGAAATTCCTCATTCGGGTCACTTTCCCTCTCCTAGGAACGGCCTGGCTGCTGCCATGATTGGGGTGTGTGTGGAATGCTGGTTGTTAAAGGAAAAACTGCAGATAAAACATATACAAAAAGAAAAAGAAAAAAAGGGGGGGGAGGAAAAGCTTCGCCACCATGCAAAATGATATTTGGAGGCTGGAATATGCCCAATTTATCAAATCACTTCCTACGTACATTAAAAATAAAACACCCAGGACTAACTTTGGAATGGCCAAATCAATGAGAACTGGAATTAAAATGGAATATTTCCCAAAAAGTTCTTCTGGAACATTTTGCACATGACAAAATCAAAATGATTTATTATCTTTTATGTTTGTAGAAGTTTGCATGTTTACGGGTGGACCTGAGAGGTGAACTGAGATACCTTGTTAGTGATCAATCACAAAACACTGATTGGCTGGTAAGTTTTCTGTACATAGTTATTGGCCAGCAATACCAAAACTAATTGGTAGGAGGTTTTCTGTATAAATTTTTAAACATATCCATGCGATATGTTTAAAGTACGCTGACATCGGAATAGTTATGAAAATATTCAAAATAGTCAGGATGAATTGTCTTGAGAAGGGTTGAGAGGGGAATGCTTGATCATGTTAAAGTGTCTCTCATCTTTTCCTAGAGTGAAAAGAACAAGGTTTGGAGGGGTTTTTTTGGGGGGGGGTGGCGATAAATGTACAGGAGTTGTTAATTTACATGGAAACAGTTTTCCTAGATTACTGCATAAGCATAGGGCAGGACTTGGCTTAGCCAGTTTGGGAAGTCATAGGTTTCTAAAAAATGAAATACGCTTACAGCCAATATATAATGAATGGAAGCAGCTATTTTATGATGGAATTCTGCAGGTCAGAATTTGCAAATTTTGAACATTTACTAGAAATATATTTGTATGCTTCAGATTTTCAGATTCATGTAATGCAGTTGAGAAATTAAACACAAGAGGCAGGATAGGGATGGGTAAATTAGGGAATTAAGTACAGGACCACAATTGAGCCCAAAGTTTATGCTTTTAAGTGAGAAATTTGTTAAGTGAGTTTTGCCCCATTTTACAACTTTTCTTGCCACATTTGTTAAGTGAATCACTGAAGTTGTTAAACGAGTAACATGGTTGTTAAGTGAATCTGGAGTCCCCGTTGTTTTTGCTTGTCAGAAGGTTGCAAAAGGTGATCACGTGAATCTATGACACTGCAAGCATCATAAATATGAGCCAGTTGTCAAGCATCCAAATGTAAATCACCTGACCATGATTTACATGCAATCATGGTCAGTGAAAAATGTGTGAAAAATGATCATGTCACTTTTTTCAGTGACATTGTAACTTTGAACGATCACTAAATGAACTGTTGTAAGTTGAGGTCTACCTGTGTATTCGATCAGATTATGACTATGCATGGACAGGATACAACAGGCCTTTTCAGAAATCAGTCAAATCTATTAAACCTACCTATTAAACCTACCAAATTACCTATTGAAATTACATCTACCAAATTACCTATTGAAAACTGATCTTGTCCTGCCCCTTTCTATCAAAGCATTAAATGGATTTTAGTTGGTTCAGAGGTAGAAAATTATTTTTGAATCTGAATGATTGAATTGGGAATGGGAGGTGCCTCTGATAATATATTGGAGAGGGAAAAGAGGATTGCAAGGCGAGGATGGCTTAAGAAAAGATATAAAGAACTTGGTTTCTTGGCAACTGACTTGTACTTCTAACTGTTGTAGTGTCCCGGGGTCATGTGATTCCCCTTTTATGACCTTCAGACAAGCAAGGTCAAGGGGAAGCCAGTTTCACTTAACATCTGTGTTACCAGTGGTGGTATTCAGCCAGTTCATGCTTTATTGTAATATATTGTTTTGTGCACTTATTTTATTTTTATTTAAGTAGTAAGTGCATGAAGTAAAAAACTTCCTTTTTGTATATCTTCTTTTTGCAGGTTATTTATTAGGGCAAAAAAGTCGTTGATGTTGAAGACACACAGCACTTTTATTGTTCTTATGTAAATACTTGTGTACCTGTTTTATTGCTTTTTATACTTATTTTATTATTATTTAAGTAATAAGTGCACAAAATAATAAATTTCCTTTTTGCATATCTTTTTGTATAACTTCTTTTTGCAGGTTATTCATTAGGGCAAAAAAGTCAGTGATGTTGAAGACACACAGCACTTTTACTGTTCTTACGTAAGTACTTGTGTACCTCTTTTATTGTTTTTTATACTTATTTTATTCTTATTTAAGTAGTAAGTGCACGAAATAATAAACTACCTTTTGTATATCTTCTTTTTGTAGGTAATACATTAGGGCAAAGAAGTCAGTGCCGTCGACTTGGCCATGCCCACCCAGTCACATGACCACCCAGTCATTCCACCCAATCACATAATCACCAAGCCATGCCCACCCAGTCACATGACTGCCAAGCCATGCCTACCAAACATGCCACGCCCACAGAACCGGTAGTAAAAAAATTTGAATCCCACCACTGGGTTGAAGATAAGGTGAAAATCTGTAAGGAGAACAAGGAGGCAGAAACAGGGAAATGGTTCTTTGAAGTCTATTTAGGCCTCCCAGTGCCTAGGCTGAGCTGAACTGTCTCTTCCATGCCACAAGGCATAATTAAGGCTGGAAATGCTGGAACACCAGCACGTTGCTATGGAGGCAGAAACTGAAAACCAAAGCCTTAGCTTTATGTGGCCATGGTCAAATTTTCCACACACACACATTTTTGCAAGATATTCCAACACATGAAGTGTAGTTGTCATGGAAATTCAAAACTATGATCTCCAGCTG
The DNA here is from genome assembly GCF_049901735.1 of Notechis scutatus. Taxonomy (NCBI): domain Eukaryota; kingdom Metazoa; phylum Chordata; class Lepidosauria; order Squamata; family Elapidae; genus Notechis; species Notechis scutatus. The sequence continues at coordinate 155,767,687 of NC_142010.1, read as the reverse complement.
GGGAGAGTAGATTTGCAAATATGGGTCTTCCATTGCCAAGGAGACAAAAGTTAGACGTGTATCTGCTTGCAAGCAGGCTCTTGTCCCAAGGGAAAATAACTACAGTAATAGGTTTGCCAGGGACATCTGAGACCACATCTCTGTTGTTATGTAGAGCTTTATGCTTCTCGTCTTTTATAAGGTACATCCTCAATCCATTTACCCTGAGGGAAGGCAGCTGTGTCACTGAAGTCTCTGTAGAATCGGTTTCAGAACAGCTTAATGCTGTTCTTTAATGTTCTTAGGAACAGGTCATCCTATTTCGGATACACTGATAGACTATTATGATCCAGGGTCACAGACTGCGATAACCTTACCGCTGTCTAAAGCAAGGCAGCTCCTTCAGACATCAGACTCAGAGCAATGATATCTTGTACGGTCACACATTGGTTAGTCGGATGCCCTTAAGGGTGGTGCCTGTTTACCCCTCCTGTTGGTCACCATTTGGACTGGTTTGGTGTTAGGCAGAATCCTGTTCTTTATGTTAGTTAAAAGAATGCAGAAGGGGGTAGTTGAAGTTGCCTGCCACAGAAAATCCAACAAAGGGTGTTACATTGGAAGTATTTGCATATGACTGTGTTAGTTTTTAAGCACTTCTACTTGATAGTGTATAAAAACACTACAGAAAATGTGAAGTAGAGGACCATTAAAAAACTAATCAACAAAGTATGTATTGGGGCTGGATAGCGTAGTAGTCAGAGTGACATCAAACTACTGTGAGAGTCTGGGAGTCTGGGGTTCAAAAATCATGGCTGGTATGTCCCAGGCAAAGGTCCCCTAAATGCTTCATCTGCCTGTCTTGGATATGAGAGTGATAGAAGAGAGTCATGCCAGCTCAGACATTGCCCATTGCTATAATTTGAACAAGAAAATCAATGGATTCCAAGAAAAGTAGATCAATCTATTAACAGAACCATCTATAAAACAAATAAAAGGAAAATGGTTAGCATTAAAGGCAGCAGGATCATTAGAAATCAGGAAAATCTAATCTAGGAACAGATTATATTACAGTAACTTTCTGTGCCCGAGTGTTGCATGTTAATAATTTAAAACAGAGATTTATTTAACTAGAAAATGCAGCTTGCATAATAAAAGAATGCCAGTGTTTTGAGTTGTGCCTTTAAACCAGCAGAAGATTCAGCTTTCCATTTTAATTATGTCTGGGTGCAGGATTTCCCTGGTCTTAAGCTGCAATCACTAACAAAGCTGGAGCCTGCTTCTTTGTTTTTCCTGAAAAATATATCATACGTTCCTTTTCCAAGTCATTCTGGGTGGGGGCAAGGAAAATTATAAGTGATGTGTATTGATTGCACTTCCCATGAGGGAAACACGAAGCCCACACATTGTGGTTAATTAGAGCAGGAGGTAACTCCTAAATGATTAAGATTTTCTTAACTGGAGATCTGTGATTTTTCCAGGGAAATTTAGAGCATGAATTGCTTTGACAGCCCTGTTCATTTACTTTCCAATTTCACTTTTATCCTGGAGGTTTCTCAATTAAAAAAAAAATCCTGTATGGCTCTTGTGGTCAGGGACACAAGAGCTGCAGAAGTTATCTCTACTAAAGTGCACTCTGTGGGCCAGCAGCATCCAGCCCATTTTTTCAGTCTTGACACAAGGCCAGGAGATGGCCAAGATCAGTATATTGAATGGGGATTACAGGGGTGAGAAGAGCAAGTCTAATGCAGAGCATTTAAGTACATCAGTTGGCATTGATGAATCCAAAAAGCACAGCCAACCCTAGTTTAGCTGCTTAGAGCAATTCTCTAGCGGTCCCATTTTAGCAGATATACAGGCAGTAATCCAGATTTCCAGGGTGGCACTTTGTGCATATCCTGGACTGGTGCAATCGGGGCATAACCCCTAAGTAAGCCACAGGACAATGCTTTCTTTTGGAAAGGGAGCTGTTTGGGGTACCAGCCATTTGGATGATTATATACATAATATTACTGCAGCAACAGTATAGGCAGAGCAATGATTAAAGTTCTAGATTTGTATTAGGGAAAGCTGGATTAGACATGTCCCCAAACAAAAGTGAAAATAGGGCAAGTGATGAAAAATACAGTATCTAAACAAGGTCTTTCATCGGGCCAAACATCCAGCCACCCCAGTCTCTTAGAACTCAGTGGTTTCTACTAAAGAACATGCTTGAAGATCAAGCTTGTATTAAGTGGTTATTTTTATGTGTCATGGAAATACAAAATATGGTAAATAATTTTGGATTCAGTTTTGGAATCAGTGTTTAGTTAAAGTAGATTTTAAAAGTTTAGGCAATGCAAACAATCTTCAAATTATTAACTCCAAAGCACAACTCTTGTGCTATTAAAAGTGCCGGGATGAGGTGTTTTTTTTTTAATTTTTATTAGTTTTTAAAAACAAACATAAACAAACAAAACATAAAAACATCAAGCTATCTTCCATATGTGTACATACAGTGTGCCGGTTGGTTTACAAATTGTTTTGTGCTTCCATTTCGTAGTCTTCAATTACAATTGCATTGCATATAATCTCATATTTCAATCAAAAATTAAATACCTTGGTATCATTATTAATCAATCATTTGACTATACTTTAATTCATTCATGTTTTACAAGATAATCATAATTTACTTAGTTTATTTTATAACAGTTCATATTATCATCCCAAATCTATCCCAAAATCATTTTGTAGATATAATAAGAAAGAAGTACATCTTTATATATTTATTATTTTGTAAAAGTCTACATATTTCATTACTGTATTTTATTATCTAACCATTGATAGAAAAGATCCCAAATTTTATAAAATTGTTTATCCTCTTGTTCTCTAATTTCAAATGTCAATCTACTCATTTCAGCACATTCCAATATTTTCTTAATTATTTCCTCCTGTGATGGTGTTTTCTCATTTTTCCAGTTTTTAGCAAATACAATCCTAGCCGCTGTCAACACATTTACAATCAGGTATTTCAAGCCTTTACTATATATTTTCAGGTAAAATTCCTAATAAAAATATCTCTGGTTTCAAATCTATATGTTTTTTGTCATTTTTTCCAACCACATGTGGATTTTAGTCCAGTATTTTTTAGCATCCGCACAAGTCCACCACATATGGTAATATGAGCCAGGTGTCTGATGACATTTCCAACATTTTTCGGATTTATTCTTGAACATTCTTGCTATTCTTGTTGGGGGGAAATGCCACCTGTAAAACATCTTATACAAATTTTCTTTATATGCTGTTGACATTGTCATTTTATAATTTTGAGACCACAATTTTTGCCATTTCTCTAAATCGATCCCATATCCAAAATTCTTCCCCCAAGCAGTCATAGTTTCCTGAACTTGTTCTTCTTCTAATTTAATTTCTAATAAATATCCATACAGTTTTTAAATAACCTTTTCATCAGTACCTGTCAAAATCTTATCTAAATCAGTCAATTTATCATAAACCTTCTGTTTTAGAATCTTTATCATACCTTGAATATATTTGCGCATATGAAAACCAATTCATCTTTATACCTTGTTCCTCTAGTTTTTGTATAGATTTGAGTTCATCCTTTTCATTCAATATTTCACCATATCTAACTGTTTGTTCCTTTTTGTATATTATAGGATAAGAAAATGCTTCAATAGTCGATAACCAGACTGGACTCCACAGAGACTCCTGTATATAATGTCTTCTAAAATACCCCTGTGTTTTAGTTCCTTTATACCAAAAAAGCATGCCACCCCAACAACAAATCATGTCCTTCTAATGTCAACAATCTAGTGTTTCTTAGTGTTATCCATTCCTTAACCCACATCAGATTTGTAGCTTGATAGTACAACTCCTAATTAGGCAAACCAAATCCTCCTCTAATTCTAGCATCTTGCAAAAGTTTTAACTTTATTCTCGCTTTCTTACCTTGCCATATATATTTCAACACAATTTTATTTAGATCTTCAAAGTAATCTTTTCCAAGCCTAATTGGAATTGTTTGAAACAAATATAAAATTCTGGGTAATATATTCATCTTGATTGTTGAAATTCTCCCTATTAGTGACAGTTGTAAATTTTCCCATTTTGCCAGATCTAGCGCTATCTGCTGTTTAAGTTTGATATAGTTATTCTCTTTTAATGTACTACATTTTGCTTTCAAATATATCCCCAAGTACTTGATCTTATTCGTGACTTGAATTTTCAATAGGTCTGCCAGTTCTTCCTTTTGTCTTGATAGCATATTCTTTGTCAAGATCTTTGTCTTATCTTTATTTATTTTCAAACCAGCCACCTTTCCATATGTCTCTATCTTTTCTATCAATTTTGATGCTGTTTCTAAAGGGTCTTCTAAGATGAAAACCAGATCATCTGCAAATGCTTGCAGCTTAAATTCTTCCTTTTTTATTTTCATTCCTTTTATATTCTTTTCATCTCTAATATTTCTGTTTAGCACTTCCAAAGTTAACACAAACAACAAAGGTGATAGTGGGCACCCTTGTCTTGTTCCTTTTCTTATATTGATAGAGTCTGTCAGTTCTCCCTCTATCATTACCTTTGCCGTCTGCTTATAGTATATAGCTTCTATTGCTTGAATAAATTTTCTAGCAAAACCCATCTGTTCCAACAGTAATAACATGAATCGCCAATTCACATTATCAAATGCCTTCTGTGCATCTAGGAATATCAGAGCCATTTGTTTTTCAGGATGTGCCTCGTAGTATTCCAAGGTGTCCAAGATTACTCTCATATTGTCTTTAATTTGTCTCTTTGGCAGAAATCCATTTTGATCAGGATGGATAAAATTATTTAAATATTTTTTTAAGTCTTTCTGCCAATATTGAAGCAAAAATTTTATAATCTGCATTTAGTAGAGAAATGGGTCTATAGTTCTTAATTTGTAATGGGTCGGCCTCCTCTTTTGGAATAAGTGTAATATAGGCTTCTGACCATGATTTAGGTATCTTCTTCTTTAACATAACTTAATTCATAACTTCTAGCAATGGAAGATTCAACGATTCTTGTAATGTTTTATAAAATTCTGCCGGAAGTCCATCTGGGCCTGGTGCCTTTCCATTATTTTGCTTCTTGAGTGCTTCAGTTAACTCCATCATCGTTATATTGCTTTCTAACATTTTTTCAATCTCTTTAGGTATCTGAGGTAAATTAGCATTCTGTAAGTACTGTTTAACTCTTTCCTCATCAATATTCTCTTGCATATATAATTTCCCATAGAAGTCTCGAATGATTTCCTTCTTCTCTTTACTACCATGGCAAACTTGGCCTTGATCATCTATTAATTGCAATATTTTCCTTGATTCTTTCTCCTTTCTCAATTTATATGCTAACCATCTACCTGGTTTGTTTGCGTCTTCAAAGTAGTTCTGTTTAGCACCTCTAATTTTCTGTGCTAATTCTTCTTTTTCTATTTGACCCATTTTATGTTTAATTATATCCATTTTTAGCTTGATATCCTTTTTCTGTAGCATTTTCTGTAGCTCTTTTTCAAGTCTTTTATTCTCATCCTCTAAGGCCTTAGAGGCTAATCTTTTCATGGTATTTCTTTTCCTTGTATAGTCTATTATCAAGCCTCTAACATATGCCTTCATTGTATCCCGTACATTCTGAATTGATGTATCTTCTTTTTTGTTTCCTCTAAAGAAAAAAGCCAATTCTTTCTCCATCCACTGTGTGAAGTCTTTTTCCTTTAAAATAGTATTATTTAACATCCATCTAGATCTTCTTTTTTGTCCTTTCCATTTAATTGTCATTGGATTGTGATCTGCCAAAGTACTTGTTTCAATATTTATTTCTTGAATATTAGTTATTAATTCTATTGACATCCATATCATATCTATTTTGGACCATGATAAGTATCTATTTGAATAGAAGGTGTATTGTTTAGTTTTAGCATTTCTTTCTCTCCATGTATCTTTTAAGTTTATTTCATCTACCATTTAAAAAAAAGATTTAGGGAGAGTCTTTCTGTTTTGCTTTATTGTTTTCTGTGCTGTATAGTCCAATTTATTGTCTACAATTCCATTAAAATGTCCCATAACTATATTAGCATAGTCCAGTTCAATTATTTTCATATGTAATTTTTTATAGAATTCTTCTTGTTTGTCATTCGGAGCATAAATTGCAATCAGGAGTGTTTTCGTATTATTGTCCATTATTTCCACCATTAGTATTCTTCCATCATCATCGGTATAAATCAATTTTGCTGGGGTAGTCTCTTTAATATATAAAACCACTCCTCTTTTCTTGCATTGTGTCAAGGAAGTAAATATTTTCCCTAATTTTGGTTGCACCAACAATTGTTCATATTGTTTTTTAATATGTACTTCTTGTAGACAAATTATATCAAATTTTAATTTCTCTAATTTGTGAAAGGTTTTCCTTCTTTTAATGGCTGAGTTAAGTCCATTTATATTAATTGTAATCATTTTTTTCTCTTCCATGGTTATATTTTATAGTTAGGTTTAGCAGCTCTTGTAGATCTTAGTTCACATTGTTCTTTGGCTTCCACCTTTCCACCTACTGCACCTTCTTCTTTTTCAGTCGCCATTTGGCAGTCCTCTTGGAATTCAATTAGTGAGATCTCTTTTTCTGCCTCTTCTTCTCTCCTTCCAAAAAATTATGCGTGGAAAAGTTCTGCTTTCTCAATTGAATCGATTCTATGTCTCTGTTCTTGCCATGTGAACATTAAACCTTCTGGAATCAGCCATCTATAATTCACCTCTTTTTAAAGTATCATTTTAGTCAGGAATCGGTATTCTCTTCTCATCTGTCTCACTCTTCTGGGTATTTGTTTCAAGACCACAATCTCCTTATCTTTATATTTCAAAGTTCTCTCTTTTGCCACTTGCAATATTTGCGTTTTAATGGCTTTCTTTGTAAATCTAATGTGAACTTCTCTTGGTAAGCTATTTCTCATCGCATATCTTGTGAAAACTCGATAAACCTCATCTATTCCATCCATCATCTTCTCTTGAGTTATTTCCAAAGCTTCAGCCAGTATTTCTATCATTATCTCAGCTAAGTTTTGTCCTTTTTCTTCCTCTACATTTTGGAATCTAAGATAGAATTCTGATCTATCCATCTCCCATCTCAACATACCACTTTTATCTTGTTCAACCACCGTTAATCTATTATCAATATCTCCAATCTTCTTGTCTCTTTGTTTATCTTCTTCTTCAATTTTTTGGAATCTCTCATTGTACTTCAACATCATTTGTTGGATGTTCTCCACTTTTTCATCGGTTTTCCCTGTTCTTTTTTCAATGTTCTCTGTTCTTTGTTCAATGTTCTCTATTCTCTTTTCAATATTCTCTGATCTTGCTTGAATATTTTGAATTCCTTGCATAATCATCTGCAGAGTCACTTTTTCTTGTTCTTTTTCTTGCTTTAACATTGTCTGTATTGAACGTTGTCCGCCGGATGGTGGAGAGGAAGAAGTAGAAGTTGAAGAACCAGGAGCTGTAAATTTCCTACTCATTTTAAGCAATTCAAAATCTTCAGGTTCTTCTAAACCTTAATCCAATTGTGAAGTAACCAATTATAGTTCAAAATAAAAATAGTAAAAAAAAAAAGAAGCCCAATAATAATGATAAAAAAAGAAAAAAAAGGGAGGACAAAATTTCTTCAGGTTCTTGTATACCTTAATCCAATCAATAGTTAGATGAAGAAAAAGGCTTAAGAAAAAAAAAGGAAAAAAAAGGAAAAGGAAAAATTCTTCAGGTTCTTTAACACCTTAATCCAATTGAAAGGTCTCAAATAGAAAAGAGTGCATGAGAATAAACCAGAAAGGTAGATGAAAAAACAAAAATACCAGGAAAGGGGGAAAAAAGGCTTTTAAGGCTTTCCCTTTAAAATAAAAAGCAAACGTAAAGATTGGACTTCCAAAGAAAAAAAGAAAAACAAAGACAAGCTCCAACAAAGCCAAAAACCCATATAGTTATTACAAGAAAAAAAGATAAAATGAAATACAATAAAGCTGGTGAGGAGGGATAGCACAACTTAGAAAAAGTAAAAAGGGCACACTGCACTTTGTTTAATTATCCAAGGCTCTTATTATAGCTCTCTTCTCCAAAAACTTATCACCTTTCCCCCCCATAGGTTTCAACACCAGACTTCAGCTGTTGATAGAAACCCAGAAGAGCACCTGCAATAATACTCTCCCATGCTCTTCCCTCAATCTTATCAAATAGCAATGTCCTTGAAAAAGAGTCTCAGTTCTTTCTTTCTCAGCTTTGTCTGGTCACAGGGAAATAGAATATTTTCAAGCCTCTAGTTGGCAGTGTTACAAAGTTTATTTGCTCTCACTTTCCCCCTCCTTTTCCGAGCAAGATATAATAAGAATTAATAAAAAAAGAAAAAGATATTATTTAAAAAAGAAATAACTAAAGGGAGCCTCTAGCCTAAAATATTACAAAATCAAAAAGGAGAAAAAAAAATAGATGTAAACGAAAAAACCAGTCCAGTTTCAAAATACAAAATCCAGCAATGAGAAAAAAAACAACACATTACTTTGACATTCCTGTTTAAAATCGCCGCTTAATCACTTCTGTCAAAACTTTTACAGATTCTTTCTTTTCCTTCTTTCCTTTCAGATCTTAGAATAAAAAAAAAGTTCTCACCAAACCGGCACGCTCTCTCTTTCTATTCTCTTCTGTTTTGGAGCTGTCCCAACTTCAGCAGCTTTAATGGCTGCCTCTTTGCCGCTGGCAAGAAGAGCTTCTCCTGGATCTACCAGGGACTTTGCGGTATCCCTGGGATCGACAGGATGCGCTCTTCACTTTCACCGTCTCTTCGGGATGGTTTAGATCCGATAGGATCGTCCAGGAGCAAAGATATCGGCAGCGATCTCAGACCTCCAAGATCGCATGCCGTATCATCGCGACGCCAGCTCCGCCCTCCAAAAGTGCTGGGATGAGTTTTTTGTTTAACTAGGGAGAGACATTTTTTATTTCAATGTCTTTCCATTGCTCTGCAACTTCTGAAGAGAAATATGGAAACATGGGGCAGCAGGCTAGTGGACTACACTCTGAGACTCACTGATTTATTCAGGGGTCCATAATTGCAACAGAAAAATAAAATGTTGGTACAACTGGGAAAGTGCTTTTTTTCCATGTCCATTTGTTGAACCTCAAATATTAGGAGAACGCAAAGGAGTGTATTCATAATGGATGCTCTTGATGGAATGTTCTCCAGCAAGTTCTTATGAAAGGAGAGGATATTATGTCTCTGTGCTCCTTAGAATCCAAAACATCAAAACCAACATTCCAAAGTAAATTGGCAACCAGCGTAGATGGTGACCAATGAGAATAGTGCAATTTTGATTGCCTGGTTTTAGGAAATCTTCTTCTAGTGGCTGCATTTTGAACTGAAGATTGCAGAGACATGAAGATCAAAAACACACATAGGAAAATGCCCCTGCATATATGCATGCATCAGTACAGACAAACATATGCAGAGCCGCAAAAGAAGTTATATCTTGACGTGTTTGGAGAAATGTGTCTTATTGTCAAAGAGATTTCCTCCAGTGCTTCGTGGCAGACTGTTTGAAGCATCTTGTCATCCAAAACTCTCCTGAGAATGTGATTGATTTATTAAAATGCACCAGGATGTAAATATTTATGCAGTTGCCTTTTTTATGTTTGATCACCTGACACTACCAAGCTATGTTCAAGGGTAAGGTCTCATTCAGTATGTACCAGCTTGAAGATGACTAGAGGAGAAAGGGAAGAGGCTGAGCTCTGGTTTTCTTCAAGTAAATTGGATGTTGTTGAGGAAAAGCATTTTTCAGCGTTAGTGCAAGTAATATTCATGTGGACCAACTAAAAGAATTTACACTCCTAGCTTATTAGAATTATTTATTTCATTGTATGGAGAAATCCAAACTTGGCAGGCACTTTCAAAACTGATATTTAAACTGATCCCCAGCAACCTTTTTTTTTTCTTTCAAATATAATGTACCTTCATTCTTCAATTCTTCAATTAATTTCTTTTCTTTCATAAGACATTGCTTATTCATATGTTTAGTCCAGATTGATCTTTTTCTTTTCCTTGACAGGAGAGCTGCCTGCGGCCCCAGTACTGCAATCCAAGCCTTTGTGGGATCCCCGGAATCCGTTTTGATCCTGCTGCCAAAAATAGATTGCTGAAATGTATGGCAAAAACTAACCAGATCTGACCCTACTTAGCTTTTTCTTTTCTTTTTTTTTAGATGAGGCAAGGTTGATGAAGAGTATTTTGAGACAGGAAGCTTGTAAAATGTGGTTTAAATTTCAAGGAAGGGGGGAATAAAAAGAGAGCCCCACATAAAAATATTCTAAAAGGGAAATCTCGGCCAAAGTGTCATCCCTGTACACACATACACACCCATTGTCCCTTACGAGTAATATAATCACAAGTCTAGCTTTAAAGATTTTTGTTACTTCGGAAAATGCCCCAGTCTCGGCACTGTTTGGATAATGTGGTGTCCGATTTCTTTCGGAGCAACCCTTCCTTGCAAAAGCAAGCACACTACCGGTTTGCAATTCCAGAAGGGCAGGCAGAGAAAAGGGGAAAAAACGGGGTGAGGTCGGGGCGCAGAAGAGGTCTGAGAGCTGGGGAGAGAAGCGGGGCCGAGCTACTGTAGGCGCTGTCCATGGTGACTGACGTCGCCTCGTCCCCCCCCCCCTCCCCCCGCGCCCCTCCCCCCCCGGGGAGTCTCCAGCGAGATGCGGCGATTGGCTCGTGCCGCTTGCGCCTGCCTCTCGCAGCAGAAGCGGCGCGTCTGGGGTCGTAACCAGGCGCCTCTTGTCTCTACAAGAAGAAACACAAGAGGGTAGGAAAGGACGCGTGCTGGGAATCCGCATGAGATCTAGTGCTCTTTACCACATTCAGGGAAGCCGTCTGGGGCGGGAAAAAGAAAAGGGAAAGGCGCGCGCGCGCGGCGGGGGGGGTCTCTCTATCTTGGAAAAGGATAGAGGCTAAGAAGGGTTGGTAAGCGGCCTGCCATTGTACTTTAAATAGCAGTATCTAAAATATATTATGAAAATGCCACACACAAATCTGCCCTGTTCATTTCCTCCCTCCCTCCCTCCCTTCTAGATTGGATATGCAAACTGATTTGCATAGGCAACTGAGAAAACTGATTTTCTTTCTTCAGGGGTCTCCCATGTCCCCTTTCCTCTGAACCCTATTTGCCTCTTCCTGCCTCTCTTTGCACAAATGGCAATTATTTGTCAGTGTCCCCCCTGATAAGTTTCAAGAGATTTCTTGGAATCTGATTTCTGACCATCTTTCTTTCTTCACAGTTCTCTTGTCAGTTTCAGCATTCAGGTGGGATCCTTGATTCATCCTTTTTTGAGCTGCTTCTCCGGGTTCTTAAAGTTGGAATATTTTTTTTCTCCACAATACTTTCCTAGGGATGCTCTTGATCTGCTTGACCTTGTCACTTACTCAGCATATTTCTAAGGAAATCATGGACAAATTTTTAATACAGCCTTAAGAAGACTTCTAGTATGGATCACATTGGATGATTGCAATCTACTATCCTACTCCATCTAGAACTGTAACAGGTCCAGATGTGGCAATGACCCTAGGAATGTTATTATTTCTCTCCATGTCCTTTTAAAATGATATTTCCTGAGTAATAGCCTCCAAGAGCAGAGAGGAAGATCTTCTAAATCACAAAGGGGTGATTTTTTTTTTTTTAAGGCCAGAGTCAATATTTAATTTGGACAGGGAAGGCAAGTGGCCATATTATCTGGGCCAATTATATGAATAACATGAAGCCATGATGTAGAATTGATGCAAAATCACAGGGAAGATTTTTCTTTATTTGGGGGCAGGGGAGGGGAGATCGAATTTGGGGGATATTACCTTTTTTTTTTTAAAAAAAAAGGTGGTAGTCTATTTTAGGGCTTAGGCAATCAGGTTATCTACCTAAAAATCATTGGGAAACTCATCATCCCTTTTTTGAAATTTCCCCACTAAAATTTTGTGGCCCTATGGCTACTTGCTGTAAAACAAACAAACAGAATAAAACTCACCATCAAAAAACAAAAGGTTTGTGGGACAACCTTTACTTATAGCATTTTATACTTTAGCCTTTTCGTTTAAGGAAGGTAGACTTAAATCCATTTCTTTCCAGGGGATTAAGATGCTTCCCTCTTGCTCAAGAACACAGATGATTTCCTGTTATGTCTCACCTGTGCCAACGAAGTGAGAAGTCCAAGTTTCCAAAGGAATATACACAAGCAGACAAGACCAGTAATGACAGGGTTAAATTCCTTTGGCCAGGCAAGTTCTTGGCAGTCTCACACAAGCTGTCTGCCAAGTCCGATAATAAAGCAAGAACATAAATCACAGGCTATCGCCACACACACAGAATCCATTGGAGCTGCTCTCACAAATTAACACGTTGTCCCGAACAAATTCTCAGAGCGAACACACCCACTTTTATTCTCTGTGGGGTGTGTCAGTCCCTCATCTCAGTCTCTAATTCGTCCTTTCCTGTTACGTTGCAACTTACACTTTTGCCTGCGCCGTTGCCTCGCATCAAGCCAGCATTCCTCGGCTTGATCCTCAGTCAGAGGCTCTGATACGTTCTCCTGATTATCTGCCAACACCTGAGGCACAATCAGGGGGGAAGGTCCTGTCAAGGAGGAAAGTCCTGGGGAGGAAGGCAATTCCAAATCCTCTAACAAAGCAGGCTCAAACCTCAGAGCCAAATCCTCCTCTTCCTCATTGTCCAAGTCTGTGTCCTCTAGCAAAGCAGGCTCAAACCTCAGAGCCAAATCCTCCTCTTCCTCATTATCCAAGTCTGTGTCCTCTGACAAAGCAGGCTCAAACCTCCGAGCCACAACAATTTCCCATGCTCCTTCCTGCTAGATATGATGACCTCAAAGAAGAAATCTTAAGCAGACAGGTAACAATTTTAGTTTTAAAGACTATGCAGTTGAAGATGATTTGGTTCCCAAGCAAGTCAGACTGGGCCTCATAGAGAACACAGATTTTAAAAAAGCAACCATTCTGGAAAAACAACAACACACAAATCATACAAGAAATTGCATTGTGCAGCACTGAGACACAAATGGAGTGCAAAATGAGTGCTTCTTTGCTACTTTATTCATTTTAGAGTAGATTGTAATAAGCTCTTTTATTTGGGTCTGCCCTACAGCCAGAATTTGTCTGCTTTACTTCTTCCTTCTCTGACAAAAATATTGCTGGTCTCTTCCTACTCTTTGGCCTCATATTTTTCTTCCTTTTCTGTTTCTCCCCCTCTGATGTATACTTCTCCTTTTTCTTTTGGATTTTAAATGACTTTGCTTTACTACTGTTGATTTCACTGACCCTTGTTCTTGCCTTACTTTGTTGCTTTGGCAGATATCCATGAAATCCGAAGGTAATGACATTCGAAGTACAGGATAATGGTCATTCCATTCCTGACAGTTGCCCTTTAGAAAAGAGTTGCTGCCGATAACCCAGAACATCTAAGCATTCAATAAGCTAAGGAAATCACATAGAGTGAAAAGAACCCCTTCTTCACTTCAAGCTTCCAAAGATGGAGCTGAACTTTAAAAAGCCTTGATAGCTTTTTTAGTTTAGTCTGCCTCTGAAGCTCCCTTGCTAAAGCTCAAATTCTTTAATCTGACTGGGAAAATATGGGGAGGGGGGAAGGGAGGAGAGGGGGACGTGAAATCCTCCTCTCTGTTTTTACATTATTATCTTTTTTTGGTTACCAGCAAGTGTCTTTTGCTTGGAGTTGTCATATATGGCTTGTATGGATTGTAGAAGGGTCTTGTAGCATAAAATGGCACATTACTTTGGAAAATACATGGAAGAATAACTCCTATGTGTGAATGATGTTACTTGTCCAGTTTTTTTTTCAGAATATAAATAGATATCATTGGGTTAGAGCAGGATCTGTTTGTGAATAACCACTATCAAGGTTAAACCTGAGAGCATGAAGGGAGGGGGAGCAGTGTTCAGAGATCCAATTGCTCAACATGATTGTTGAAATAGAAAAAGCAATAGCTACTTTTTTAAGGAGAGAAATCTGGGCTTCACTGTGGCTACTTTTGCCCAAATATGCTTAATCTAACTATCCATTTTTCTGACTGTGCAGATACATTGAATCATTAGTTAATTGAGGTGGTTGGATTCAAACAACATGCCCCTGAAAAGGCAATTCAACATTAGCACCAACTACATGTGTTGATGTCCAAATGCAGCTGCTAAATCTTCAATTGAGCAGTTTAGGAGCACTATGCAACAGCAGTCTGTATGAGATGATTTCAAACGTTGCATGATACACATAACCCCATTTATATTGCCAGGTCTGGTTAACTATAAAGAATTAGACGGTCAAACAAAAAACATATAGGATTCAAATAATGAAGCTAATGATGAAAATAATGATGAACAATGAAGCTACATGAAGCTAATGGACACTTCTTCAGATAGAGTTTTTACATCTTGGCTCAGACAATTGTAATGAAAATTAAATGTAACGGTGCTTTTTTCTAAAAGGCAACTGCACTTTCTTGATTTCCCTTTTGAAAACATTTTGCTTCTCACCCAAGAAGCTTCTTCACTTCTGAAGCTTCTTGGATGAGTAACGAAACGTTTTCAAAGAAAAAACTAAAAAAATCCAGTTGTTTTTTAGAACAACCATGACCTGTAAAACCGAGAATCTCCATAGATAATTAAAAAAGATATTTTTATTTAATAATTCATAAAATGGTTAATGGGATTACAGTTTCATATGTGTATGAGAGGAAACTATATTACAGTTTTATACTTGGGCCCTCAAAATTGTTCAGCAAATAATTTGGTTACTAAATAAATATATTTGCTATTAATTATTGCTATTGTAAAGATAAGATAAAAGCACTATATAAATAAAGTACACATGAAAATACATTTCAATTTAAAAGTGCCCTCTTGCTAAAGAACTGCCCATTTCAACAGCTAGAATTACCCAGCAATTTTTAGCATTCATGATAGATCATCTAATCAGAGCCTTTTCTTCCGACGATAAAGGCATACTGGTTTACCAAGGATTGTTTCTAATTTGGCATCTATACACATAGCTGGAAATATGCAAAATTTATGCAAAACTGTCTGTTCTTTTTCAGTGCTGTTTTAAGCTTTTAGTTTTAGACAATTGATCCGTGAGGCGAAGTGGCGCCCTCTGTCGTCTGTTAAAGGTCAGAGCACACCTTTCAAAATGACCCATTTGCTGAGTGGGGAAGATGAGAGTAGTGGGCGCATGCGCATAAAGTGGGAGGGGGAAAATCGTTAAGCACATGCGTGAACAGAAGGTGGCAGAAGTATGAAAAGGTTCAACGGACATAATTCGGCGAAAAACTGAAAATCGATGTAGATTTTGCTCTTTTTCAAGATTAAGACAGTTATAATATCTACTGACGATCAACTACACCCTCATATCAGAAACTACCATGAGAAAATCCACTCTAGTTTTAATAAGAGCGTCGAAAAAAATTGCAGCAGTGCGCACCTCTTAACTTTCCTACTTCTTGGAAACTCGGGAAAACCTGCAAGACAGTGGCGGATTGCGCATGCGGAATAGAACTTTTGAACGCGTCCATTTTGGGGGGCCACGTGATGCAGGCGACCAATCAGCCCTCTGCGGATCTTGGCGGCGACCAATAGGAGTGGCGTATTCCTAATAGGTTTAAGGGCGCCAGGATTGGATTCGCCTGGGTCGGCGGCGTTGGGTAAAGGAGTGAAGGAGTTGCGCTCGAGTGGCGAGGGTGGGCAGTTGCACGGTATGGATTCTCACGTACACGCGTTCGAAGTCCGGGAGAGGGAAACCGTCTCTCGGAGCTTGTATTAATTGCCCAAAATTCAGTTTTAGCGCTGTATTGGAAGTGCATGTCAATAAGGAGCTGGTTTGCCTGCTGGACCATTCCCACCATTTCCTGTGCTATTGTAGGCTTTGCTTTGTATACAAGAAGCCCCCTTTTAACTTGGTTTGTTTGTTTGGTTCATATATCCCATTTCTTCTTCAGAAGTAGCAGTCCTGCTGCCCTTTAGCAGAGGTAGTCCTCTACTTACAACCACAATTGAGCCCAGAATTTCTGTTCCTAAGCAGGACAGTTGTTAAACTAATCGCTGCAGTTGTTCAGTTAGTGACATGGTGGCTACATTAACTCTGCTTGTCGAAAGGTTACAAAAGATGATCACGTGACCTGGGACACTGCAACTGTCATAAATGCATACTTCAGATGCCAAGCGTCCAAATTTTGATCACCTGACTAAAGGGATGCTGTAATGGTCGATAAGTAAAAAAAAAATGGTCATGCCACTTTTTCCAGTGCTGTTGTAACTTCAAACAGCCACTAAACGAATGGTTGTGAGTCAAGGGCTACCTATATATCCCATCTTTTGTTCCAAAGAGGAAAAGGTGGTGTACATAGCATCCTGTTCATTTATTGACCACAGCAATCTTTTAAAGTAGGTAGGTAGAGAGAATGGTAGGCCAAAGTCACCCAGTGAGTTTCCATCAGTGAAGATGGAGGACATGGAAAAGCTATTTAGCACCTTAGCCATTATACTATCCTAATATTACAGTGAGCATATTTTCTTGGAAAACATAAAATACAGACCTGGAAAAGGGACAAACCAGAGAGAGGATCATATAACTTTGTTCTACAAATGAAAAATCAAGAGCAAAACCAAGAAAACAAATAATTAACTTAAGTAACTCTAATGGACAACTTTCTGAAATAAAGGATTGCCTTTTGTAATAAAGGGCTTATACTGGGCTTCAGGTATAAACTTGGTAGGTATTCACTTTTCCTTCCTAAGGAGCCTTGCCTTACTAAGATTCCCTCAAACATCAGGATTTTTCCCTTAGTTTGGCTCTTGCAATGGCTGCTGTCAGTGAACGAATTGAATATATGGAAAAAGTGAGAAGGGAGGTGCTCAAACTGCTGACAGAAGGCAAGACAGCGGACATACTGAAGCAGAATCTGTCCCAACAGGATCAAATGATTGACAAACTCTTGAATACCCAGAAGACCGCAAAACAGCTGGTCAAAGGTACTTTTTGGCTTTTCCTGACTTAATGCTGCAGTCAAGACTTTGTTGGTACTTTTGTCACTTAAAGAGGAAAATTTAAACTTAACCACTGATAATCTGATCAGGGCTTGCTTAACCGTGTAAATTGTGTGGCATTTTTAAAAAGTAGGAAATGGTTTAGTATGAAGCAGTTATTTTTTTAAAAATGGAAGTTAAGTTAGAATCATTGAAATAGACTGACAAAACAGTAAAGATTTAAGTCCAATGTCACTGTAAAGCTGTGTAATATTAGGTGGCATTTAAATAAAATAAAATATATGAATGTAATTAGAATCAGAGCTCAATTTTCTAGGTTCTATGCTCATTTTAAATTATTCTAACAGTAATAATCAGTGCAACCAATGACGACAAGCCACTGGTTTTATACAAATATACAACACACACAAAGAGATTTAATTTTTTTTGTTTTGAAATATATTGTGATTTGCAACATTTGTTATAATAAAAATCAAATTAATCAGAGTAGAGCTGGATGGGAACTTGGAGGTCTTCTAGTCCAGCCTCCCTGCTGAAGCAGGAGACCCTATACCATTTCAGACAAGAGACTGTCCAGTCTCTTCTTAAAAACCTCCAGTGATGACCAGAGATAAAATTAAATTTTATACTATTTTGGAAAACAGTGCTTCAAAGTATTGTATGCTGAAAATAGAACAGTCTTACTTTGATATAAGTCACATATATAATTAAAATATAATATATTTGAATTATACATTTCTAGGTTAAAAAGATTTACCTCTTGTTTTTTTTAAATAAAGTTTCATTGGTTTTTAACAAAACATAACAAATAAAACATCTTATTTGATACAGCATGATTCCAGGTTAACCTACATTTCTAGGTTAAAAAGATTTACCTCTTGTTTTTTTTAAATAAAGTTTCATTGGTTTTTAACAAAACATAACAAATAAAACATCTTATTTGATACAGCATGATTCCAGGTTATCACATTTCCATACAGACACAATTTCATATACATATTCATCTTATGTGTTCAACTTCATATCTTTTCACTCTTTTTCCAACTTCTCATTATTTCTCCTTTTACTTCTCTTAATTTTCTTTTATAGTTATCTCATTTTCTTCTTATTCAATTGCATTTCTTTTGCCTAAATTTCTATATCTTTTTATTCATTATACTTATACTTTTGTCTGTCTTGTTTACAATTTCATATGTTCTCTTCCAACATTCTTAAAAAGCAAAATTTCCCCTATGATTGCCAATCGGAGTGCAACACCTTTGAATCTTATAGTTAGTATCATATGAAATCTTATTAAACATTAAATTTGTGCATTCTAAAATTATAACATTCAAATTTCTAATATCTATTTTATATCATGTAAATCTCATCATTCAGATTCTGCTTGGTACTTCCCCTTGAAAATACACAAAAAAATTCTAAGAAAATAGCATGTATGTATGTATGTATGTATGTATGTATATATATGTGTGTGTGTGTGTGTGTGTGTGTTTTCTGAGGTTCTCGCGGGTATTTGTATGTGGATCTTTGGTTATTTGGGTTTTCTTCCGCGTAAGATTGGAAGTATCTAGGCAACGTTTTGATGAAGTCTCATTCATCATCTTCAGGCTTGTGTCTTCTGCTCTGTGCTTCTCAGAGTAATGAGTTCCCCAGACCTGAATCCAATTGAGCACAACTGGGACATCATGTCTCACTCCATCCACCAATGCCACGTTGCACCACAGACTGTCCAGGAGTTGGGGGATGCTTTAGTCCAGGTGTGGGAGGAGATCCCTCAGGAGACCGTTCGCCACCTCATCAGGAGCATGCCCAGGCATTGTAGGGAGGTCATACAGGCACGTGGAGGCCACACACACTACTGAGCCTCATTTTGACATGTTTTAAGAACATTACATCAAAGTTGGATCAGCCTGTAGTGTTTTTTTCCACTTTAATTTTGAGTGTAACTCCAAACCCAGACCTCCATGGGTTGCTAAATTTGATTTCCATTGATAATTTTTGTGTGTGATTTTGTTGTCAGCACATTCAACTATGTAATGAACAAAGTATTTAATAAGAATATTTCATTCATTCAGATCTAGGATGTCTTATTTTTGTGTTCCCTTTATTTTTTTGAGCAGTGTAGATTATTTACTTATTTCATTTCTAACTCATCACTATATTCTACTGTCACAACACTTATCTTTTGTACCTTTGCCGAATCCTCACTTTTAACTTAATTTAGCCATTGTCTCTGTGTTTTTTAGCTGAGCAAATACCTTTAATCCTAGTATGTTTCCCCTTTTTCTTTATTTCCTGCTTTTGTCCCTCACAAGTTCTTTCCCTTTCTATCTCCCCCCCCTTTTTCTCATCCCTTTTTTTATATGCTTCTCTCTAATTTTCCCTTCTGTAATTTTCTTTTCTGCGTCTCCTTACTGTTATGCTTCTTTTTCAGACTATTTTTCTTTTTGGCTGCTCCCTTTAATCTCAAACTTTTAGCTCCTTTTCCCCTTTTCACCCCACATTGCATTGTTTGATCATTAAAAATGGCTTCTTCTTTGTCCTGCCCTTCTTCTTGCTCTTGAAGCTTTTCCTTTTGCTTTTCATAGTTCAGGATCTCCATTTCAAAAAATTCAAATACAAAGTCAAAGGATCTTCTTCCCTCTTCTGCATCTTCTTTCTGTTTTTTAAGACTCATTTTTCATTCCTCCAGGAGTGATACCATTTTAAACACTTTTAAACAACCATCTGATTGACTTTAAGTTAAAAAAAAAAAGCCAAAACTTTTTTTTTAAAATCACCAAATAATCCCAGACTGTTCCTTCTTGTTTCTTTCTTTTCCTTTCCATGGGTTACTGTATCTTTTAGTAAGGTTTCAGTTACAATGTATCCTTGGGAGTCTTTTTGAAGTTTCCCTTTGTTTTTCCAGGTGGCATTCCGTTATTTGATTATTCCAAGTTCCACCCTTTTTCCTCCACTCTTCTCCTTTTTAGGGCTTTAAAATGACCCAAAACACCTTTATTTAAAAAACCCAAAACACCTTTATTCTCCTTTTGACACTTAGATTTCAGCTTAAAGTTGCCTATTAGTGTCAAAGTAGATTAACACAAATTTCTTATTTAAATCTTCCTTTTAACATTCCATACCATTTGTAATTGTCAATATAAAAGTAGGAAAAGGGATTTTTAACCTCCTTTTCTCTCCTTCGCCGCTTAGAAATCTTCTTTCAGAAGTATCCCTCTAAATACTTTTAGATTCGGGGTGCCTTGCTTAGATATTCTCTGTGTTTAGCCCTGTCTGTCCTGCTTTCCTCTTTGACTTCCTCCTGCACATTCTTATCCAGTCGGGTTCCTCTTTGAGGTGGCCATTTCTGACCACTGCTGCAACCGCCTTCAGGAAAGGGAGTTTAGACCAGCCATGGAGGAGAGATGCGGCTCCCCTCCACTCAGCTAGCAATCTCCCCCCTCTTCACCACCTCTACGGGGTGGCTTCAGCCCCGAATCCAAAGCTCAAGCGGGGAGCACAGATCGAAACTGCGCACGATCGTGGATTTCGGTTCATCGCTGAAGCCCAAACCGGAAGTCACCTCTGAGTTTTTTTTTAAGTTTACTGTAAAGAGTTCAAGTCAAAGACTTGAAAGTGAGCATGGGCCACCAAAGGGCCACAGCTTACCCATTCTCACATTGCTAAACTCAAAGACTAAATTGATCCAGAGGTGCTTATTTGACCTTTCTTTAGTATTCCAATTGTTTATTTTAGCCCACTGAATTTGGATTATGGCTGTGTACCCAGTGGAGAAAATATGTTGTTTTAAACATGAATCAAATTGTAGTTTTGGAAATTCTACTGTTTTGAAATGGTCAAGGTTTGGCAGGGAAAAAGTTGGAAAGTTTTGGGTGCTCCCTCTTTCAATTTATTAAAACCTGTAGGAAAATCCCTGACAAGTCGTGCAAGGTTGGCATATGTTGCCCTGGTTTGTTAAAAATAAATAAATCTTCATGATCCCACCATTACCAATTTTGCAGCTCTCAGCATCTATTATCTGACTGGTTTTCCCATGCCTTTCCTTCCCATTCTGAACTGCTACTGATCTCCATGTGATAAAAGCAGAGAAAGCAGCCATTGGTATCTATAGGAAGCACCGGGGAGCTTCCTAATACAGCAATGATTACACAACTGAATAACCAATGAGTACATTCATTTCTCATGTCCTTTTCCTGTTTCATTTCTTTCCCCATTTCCATTATCATCACTGCAAACATTGCCATCAAAGAAATTTTCCACTTTGGTTTTTTTTGTTTTTTTTTACTATTTCCTCATGTCAGAAATTTGTATTTTAATTTACATTGTAAACAAGTAAGATCCATTTTGTCACATAAATCAAACGACATGTTTTAGCTTGGATATGGGTCGTTTGAAACCAACTATTCTTTAAAGATAATGGTTTGTTCATGGTGCATACTGCACACCCATGTTGTATATTTTATGGATTATTTCCCCCAAACTAGGGTTGTCAAATTAATGAATTGTTGCTATACTAGCAAGAATTATGATAAATCTTTCTATGTTTGGAGAACATCAAATTGAAGAAAACTGATAAAGTATTTCAAGAATCATTGGCTGCAGTTAAAATAAGCAGTCTGAAGAAAGAATTTGTAGAAATTTGTTGAATATTTTAATAGATAATGAGAAAGAAAATGCTGAAATTCGGTTTTGCCAACCATTTATATTTTAACTGGATATATGCTGTATTCTGCTTTCACTATAGAGCTCATGATTACTGAGGAGAAAGTGGCACAGAGACTTTCTGACAGGGAAGAGGAGTTGAAGGCGAGTATGCAAAAGCTCCAGAAAATTGAACAAAAATTGCTTCAGACAAATAAAAAGGATGAAAAATTGAGGATCAGTACTAAATATCCTTTCATGTTGGCTTCTGGTGAGAAAGCAGCAAGTTAAATCAACCATTATTTATCCTAATAAAGTACTGTATGCAGGAAAAGGCGATGTAATATATGTAAAACAGCATGGTGAGTTTCTTAGCTATAAACTTTTATCTTTGTTGTATGGTCCTACCTTAGGATTAAAGATAATTCCACCCCCCCAAGTATTTCTGGTGTCATGAACAGGAAGCCCAGCATCTGAGCCACCTGTAAATGTCTTGTTGGCTTGACAGAAATTGTGTCCTATTAGGCTCCATGGAAGAGTCGGCATAGCTCTAAAGATGTTGAAACCAAAAGTCCAGATAGTTCTTTCTTACAAGCAGCCTCTCAATGACCACTCAAAGTTTCAGTGGAGGTGAATGACTGGAGTTTACAACTGATCCTCAAAATTCTGATGATCATAGTGTAAGTGCAGATGACCTGATTACAATTTGGTACTTGGTGACTAGCCTGTATTTACAACTGTCTCAGCATCCTACAGTCAGGTGATTGCCATTTATTTATTCTTTATTTATTAAATTTGGTGCCCATTTTGCTGTGGGGTTACTCTGGATGGCGTACAACAATAAAACAGAAAAAAAAAGATAAAATTGTAAATATAACAATAGTAGAGGAATGGAACAGAAATAAACAGTGGTAATACAGTAATATGCGGAGTGGAAGCAGGAGGGAGGTGGGGTCAGCAAGTTAGTCCATCAACCATCTCCAGTGATGTACTCTTTGATTGACAGGGTCCTCAGCAGACCTCCTTTGCTGGCATGAGTAGAGCGACCGTGTCTTAGCAGGACAAGACGGTTCAAGTAGTCTGGACCTATGCAATGCAGGGCTTTAGCGGTCATAACCAACACTTTATAATCTTTATAACATAAACATAACCTTCCCTGTCACTTCCTATAAAGTTAAATGGGGAGTCAGGCAGGAAATCACAAATGGCAACCATAGGATGTCATGCTTAACAACTGTGTGGAATTCACTTAGCAGCTAAAAGTGCTGGGAGAGAGCCATCATCAGCCAGTGTCTCATGATGTCAACTGCTTAGTGATGGAGTTGCTGGTCCCATTACCATCATTAAGCAAGAATTACCTGTTGTTGGTCTAGTTCAGGGGTGTCAAACTCACACCGTCCCGGCATCATCACGGGGCATATCACCTTTTTCCCCTTTGCTAACCTGGGCGTGGCCAGCGCATGATGCTGGAAGCCCTGGTCTAGTTGCTTTTGGCCCTTTAGCCACCTACCTTAACTGTTGGTATAAGGTAATCTGGTGTATATGTATAAGTGCCTCTCCATTAATCAGAGCTGGACAATTTGCTGAATCCAGGCTTCTGTCACATGGACATTTTAGCAAAAGTAAGTTGGTATATTGGGAAATATTACAGGCAAGGGTGGTTTTAGAATGTGAAAGAAAAAAAAATGGACGGTAGAGTCTTCTTTTCTAACATTTTAAGGTCTTTCCTGTTTATTGCAGGTAACTGTCCTTTAGGGCACATTCTTTATTTGTTATAATATTTTTTATCCATTGAGTACTATGTTGTCTAAGAATCTTCTTTGGCTTGTTAAAATTGGTGTTCTGAGCAGGATTCCAATCACACCTGCCATCTATAAAGTTTATTCAGGGCAAGAAAACAATGACATGTTCTATAAACTAATTAGATTTTGCTTTAATTCATTTGGATTTTGAAAATCAAAGTGAGTCAATAAACAATTCCATGTATGGCCTTTTCAAAAAGGTTGAGACAGTTTGCATTTTTTTTCCACCGGGAGCAGTTCACTTAACTCTCTTGCTCAGATTTTGATTCTGTTGCAAAAGAAAACAGGACAACCAATGGATTAATTGGTGTAGAAGTGTATTTTGGTGCCTAAATACCAAGGATAAAAAGTTTTCCAGGCACTTATTTTGAAACATGGTTCAGGTAACACAGCACCATTGTCCACAATATGGAAACTATTATTGTTGGAGTATTATTAAGACCTCTGTTAGTTTGGAGAATTACTTGGATTCCTTCACTCACACAATATACTGAATTAAGAAAAGAGCTGGAGACTTTGAGAGAAGAAAGCAAGCAGCAGCAGCAGAACGCAACAGAAGAAGCTGAGAGATCTATGTCAGCTACGTGAGTAAAAATCTTACCTAATCTCTCATTTGCAAAAGCTGAATTACAAGACTAGGCTACTCGGCTTCTATCTTGGCGATCCATTTCCTTTATGCAAGTAATTTGAGTTGGACAGCCATATAACCATTCTAAATTATTAAAACTGATCAAACCATAAAAAAGTTACGTTAATGTATGTTATTTTCCCCTCCCAAATTTCCTTTTGATTTGCCAAGGGGATACATGTAGATTGACAAACTTGCTTTGAAGTTATGGACTTAAGTAAAAATATACATTTGTGGACATTTGTAATTAGTTAATGCATATAGTACACTTGGAACACTTGCATGCTTTTTTTAAAATGGGACAATGGGAAAAAGCAGGTTTTTAATCAGGGTCCCCAAACTCCTCAGTTGAACAACCCCTTCATGAAACCTCAGATTATTCATCAGTCTTCAAATATTTGTTTTTTGAAGATAATTTAATAAAAATTACTTTAATAGACCACTACTACTCCCTTTGGGAATAGATATTGACTACTTTGAGACATCCTGCTTTGAACAAGAAGCAGCACTCCAGGAAATCACCACACAGCCAGCTTTCCCTTGCTTTGCATTTTCCAGATTCATTTGACATGAGGTCTGTGAATCATTAGCCAACACAGCCTATGAACAGATTTCAGCAGTTGTAGATATTGATAGGATCTGCACCAGAACAAGGAACTCATGTTTTGTTATGTCTGCCAGGTATCTTGTACATCTGTATTATCAGATCTGCCAGATTGACTGGGACTATTCTTGTGAACCACCCCTGATCAAAGGAAGTATCCTTTTGTAATGTCTGGATTCCCAGGAGGGGGAGAGGGAGTGAATTCCAGAGAAGCAGAACACCCCACTATTATAGTTTGAGGGCGAAAGGGAGTGAATACAGCTCCTCCCTAATAGCTCCCAGTTTGTTTTATGGTGCAAGTAGTTTGCTTTAGTTCGGAAAGATTTCTTCTATAGGTGAGGAACATAAAGGAAACTGCTTAGAAGAATCTCAATGTGCCTTTCTTGGTTGTGGAGCCTGGTATGTTTCATTCCATGGAACTGGGGGGTTGGATCAGGGAAAAAACTTGAGTAACTTTTTCCTTAACCTTTTCCTTTGTTCTCAGCCCATTATGGACCAGATATTGCTCAATCTATCAACCTTGACAGTAGCCAACATTCTCCTTGCTTTATCAGTGATTACCTCTGGAACCTGGTGAATACATCATGGTGAATAAAGAAGCTTTTGGCAAACAGTACATAATATAGTAGATATTCCTAGGAGTAAAATATATTTCAGTGGCTCATTCTGTGTTATACTTTTTGGCACAGCAGTATTCTGAAGAGTATTAATGGAATAATACAGACTGAAGCAAAATAAATATTAATACTAATCACAAAAAGTGTTTTATTCATGTGAGTAGAACTTCAAAACCAGTTTCCTAAGAGGATGTACCATCCACAGGTCAGGGGGAAAAACGTAGGTAGCCATCTGGGTAAGCCCTTCCTTGTGGGGTAATAGAAAAGCAGCATAGGCAAAGGTCCACCTGAGGTTTTCAAGTTGTAGTGATCAGTGTTCACCTACAGCGCATTCAGAAAGCATTCAGACCCTTTTGTCAATTTTGTTATGATGCAGCCCGATTATATAGTTGAAACTCATTTTTTTTCATTAATCTATACTCAGTACTCCATAATGACAGTGAAAACAGAATTTTAGAAATGTCTGAAATTTATTAAAAAGAAAAAAAAACCCGAAATATCACATTTGCATTTATATTCATATTCATATCATATTCAGACCTTTAGCAACAACACTTGAAATTTAGTTCCGGTGCCTCCCATTTCTCTCGATGGTTGCTGACATGTTCCCACAGCTTGACTGGAGTCCACCTCTGGCAAATTAAATTGAACATGATTTGGAAAGCCACACACCTCTCCTTAGAAGGCTTTTGCAGCTGACAATGCATACTGTAGCACAGCAAAAGCCCTCAGGTCAAAGGAACTACTGCCTACAGAGCTCAGAGACAGGATTATAGCAAGGCACAGATCTGGGGAAGACTATAATAAAATTTCTGCTGCACTGAAGGTTCCTAAGATCACAGTGGTCTCCATCATTTCCAAATCAAAGAAATTTGGCGCAACCAGGACTCTTCCAAGAGCTGGTCCCCAGGTCAACCTGAGCAATTGGGGGAGCATTATTAAGAGAGGCGATCAAGAATCCAATGGTCACTCTGACTGAGCTCCAGAGATTCTATGTGTAGATGGGACAAAGTTCTAGAAACCCCCCCCACCGATATGGGCTTTATGGCAGAGCGGCTAGCCTCAGTGCAAAACACAGGAAAACCGACCTGGAGTTTGCACAAAAGCATCTGAAGGACTGTCACGACTGTGTGGAACAAGGTTTTCCGGTCTGATGAAATCAAAATTGAATTGCTTAGCCTCAATTCTAAATGTTATGTCTGGAGGAAACCAAGCAACGCTCATCATCTGCCCATCCCAACAGTGAAGCATGGTAATGGCAGCATCATGCTATGGTGGTGGTTTTTCAACAGCAGGGACTGATCAGAGTTGAGGGAAAGCCAGATGGAGCAAAGTACAATGAAAACCTGTTCTACAGTGCTCAGGACCTCAGACTGGGCCAAAGGTTCACTTTCCAACATGATAATGATCCTAAACAACAGCCAAGACAACACAGGAGTGGCTTAGGGATAACTCTGTGAATGTCCTAGAGTGGCCCAGCCAGAGCCCCGTCTTGAACCCTATTGAACATCTCTGGAGGGACCTGAAAATGGCTGTCCACTAATGGTCACCATCCAACCCGACTGAACTTGAAGGAAGGAAAAATGCAAGGAAGAATGGCAGAAAATCCCCCAACCCAGGTGTGCAATCAACCCAGTTGATTTTCAACCAATTTTCAACCCAGGTGTGAAAATCCCCCAACCCAGGTGTGCATACCCAAAAAGACAGGCTGTAATTGCTGCCAAAGGTGCTTCAATAAAGTACTGAGTAAAGTGTCTGAATACTTAGGCCAATGAGATATTTCAGTTTATTCTTAATAAATTTACAAACATCTAAATTTTTTCTTTTCACTTGGTCATTATGGAGTACTGAGTGTAGATTAATCAGGGGAAAAAAGGAATTTCAACCATTGTAGAATTGGGCTGCAGCATAACAAAATTGACAAAAGTGAAGGTCTGACTCTGAATACTTTCTGAATGCACTCTACCTGCAGATCAGCAACCACAGAAGAGTGCCTCACAACTTTTCCCATTTCCTCACCTGCACCTGTACAAACTTGACAAGCAAAAAAATTAACCTTGAACTGGCCGCCAAACTGTATGAATAATACACATTTCTAAGGAGGGCTCAGGGCTGCATTATGTACAAAATACTTCCACCCATCCCGATTTGGAGGTCATTTCCTGAAGGTCCATTCACTGCCAGGGGCCAGAAAAGAGACAGCCGCTGTGAATTGAGCTTTCCTGTAGTTGTCCCAGAGAGGTTTCCTTCTTCACTGACGCATCCATCCCAAACTGAGGCAGGAGCAGCATGGAGAGGCAACAGACTTACTGTAGCTGCTACCCTTTGTAAAGCACAGAGCAAAAGCTGTTCTTCATGGCTGCCTCAAGGTCAGTTCAAATGGGATTTAAAGCATTTCTCATCTTTTTGGCACGTTTCCTTTATTCTGGCAGAATACAACTTGGCAGCAGGTATTTTATAATACTGAATCTTCTCCCATTTGTTTTTCTCCTCTCCATTTGAAGGGAAGTGGAGCACATTCCACGTTACCATTAACAATGGCATTTTTGCTGCTCAGTTTGTTTGCAGCATGGCTCCATGGTAATGGCAACGCCTACCCCACTGCGGCCTGATGTCATACAAGTTACTTCGGTCCAAGTATCTGTAGTGGAATCGTAACATTCAACGCTGTCCAGAAATGTTTGTCCATCATAGCCACCTGCAGGAAAACAATTAGCAATTAGAACCAAGAGAGGCCAGAGGCTACCTTGAAGGCCCTTGACTGAACTGAGATGAATCAGAAGCAGCACCCCAAAGCCTTGTCTTCCAACTGCGCAGGACAGCTTTGTATTCACAGTACAACTCTAATTCTCTGGGTAGAAAGTAGCTCTATTTGGCAAAAGCCATGTGAAATCTCAGCAACAAGAAAAAGAGGATGGGAAGAGTCTTAGCCATAATGAACATGTAAGACGTCCAGCTGGAAAAAAACCTGCCTCTTGCTGGTATAAATCCTGTTGCTTTGCTATATCCAGTGTGTCTTCTGTAAGGTGGCAACATGTATTTCTCATGCTGAATGGGGCAAAATTTTGATGGCATCATACAAATAAGAATATAAATGGCCCTGAATTGTAATTATTATGGAATGTTATGTTTGTCCTGGTTTTTTTTATCAAGATTTCCAAGAGCCCAGTGTTTCAGCAGATGGAAACGCTTCAACACTTACATGGGGGAATCTTACCAAAACTGCTATTTGGAGATAGAGTGTGCGCGTTAATAAGTAAGAGCACTTCTACACACATCTGTATCATTGATTTCAACCCAGTGTGTCTCCATGTAATGTACTCAAGAGCTCACTAAGCTATCCAAGTAAATATGTGCAAGAATAGATTATTAACTGTAGCAAACAAAATATGGCTTCTGTTTCCACCCCATTAACCAAGTGAACTAAGCTATCCCTGGGACCAATGCCCATAGCTTGTGTGACTGCTGCCTGTACTTCCCACATCCAGCCAAAAAGAACTTGCTGTAATCCTTGGCCAACGTACCTAACACGTAGATCTTGCCTTGGTATACAGTGACCCCGAGGGCACTCCGACGGTGCTTCATGGGTGCCACAAAGGACCAGGTGCCCACCTCCACATCATAGCGCTCCACGCTGTTCAATTGATTTGTTCCATCGTAGCCTCCCATGGCATATATGCAGTTATTCAGAGCACAAACTCCTGCATTAGGAAAGAACAGCATTAAGACAGGCATGAATTATTCAAACACTCAGGGGATAACACATTCTCAAGATCAGGATCTCTTGCAACCTTAATCTGAAGTGGAAAGCCTATTTAGGGCTAGGTTAGAGTTTAACAATGCCTGGAGGGCCTTTTAGCAATGCCTGGAAATCTTTTCTACCTATCCTGGACAATATTTCTCAGGTAGGAGGCAGTGTTATTCTTGGACCTAGAATGTCCATTTTTTGGCATCAAACAAGAAGCAAGGAAACATCTACACTGGTCTTTGAATGTAGGGAAATCTCCCCAAGCATATGAATACCATGGAATTAGCAGGCATGAGCTTGCTAATCTACTCTTGCTGCAACGAAAATCAACTTCGAGTTCATCCATTTCAATTTAGATCCAGAACTCCAGTGTAAAACTAAATTGGACAACTATCACCAGTTGGGTCTGAAGCACCACCCAACCATAGTCCAGTTTATTGTATTACAGGTAGTCGTCCAGGGCCCATTCAAAGTTATAATGGCACTGAAGTGTGAAGGTTCTGTCCACTGCGCCACTCTTGCGGTCACATGACTGCGATCCAGGCACTCAGGTTGGCAGCTTGTGATTTCTTCTCACCTCACCAAAGGTTGCTTGCTGCCAATCTCTAGCAACTGGTAGGAATCAAGCCCATAGCCAGTACAGCTCATTGCACCCAAGAATTCTGCCCATTTCTTCAAGATTCAACCTTCCCAGATGATATCGTAAGCCGTTACATCTTTGAACTCTGTGCTGCCAGCATCTAATTCTGCTTGGATTTTATATACCAAGTGCTTAGCTAACATATTACATAACTGCCTGTTAGGTATTCCTACTCATTTCTGGATACCGCTACCATCCCCGGCAACAAAGAACAAAGTCATAGAGCCCAAATTTACTCCTCCACCAAGATAACAGACTTAAATTGAGGAGGTGGAACAACAAAAGAGAGAAGACAGCAGCTAGTTACAATGTGCAACTATGAAGATTCTCTGTTGAAGTTAGACATAAAAAAGCTCAGAGGATAATTGCCCCTGCCTTATTTTTTTGAGAAAAAAATGAAATTTTTTGGAGAGAATAAAAAAAGTGAAGCAAAGCAACAAAGAACTTTGTTTTCTTAGATTTATGAAAGGAGCATGACAAAGGATTCCTATGTTGCTGTCAATTATTTCCCCCAAATGGTGCCCTACAACTTGTTACAGGAATACTTTCTAGACCAGTGATCCCCAACCTTTCTTATGCCGCGGCCCGGTATCCCCAACCTTTTTATGGCGCGGCCCGGTACCGGCATTAGCTGGGCGCCGCCATCTTTTTGATGAAAAAGTGCTTCCGGTGAGCTTTCTACCGGAAAAGCTCACGGAAGCACTTTTCATCAAAAAAGGCGGCTTAAACCAGCTGCCCGGTAGGACTTGTTCCACGGACCGGTACCGGTCCGCGGACCGGTGGTTGGGAACCCCTGTTCTAGACCATCAGAAGAGCAAAGATCTTGCAAAGAGGGGACAAGAGGGACATGAATAAACCAAGTTATACATATTGCACATTCTTAGAATCGCAATGTGAAAGTGACTCTTATAAAAGTACATATATTGCCATTTTCCCAAATTTTAAATTTCCATTAAAATACAAAGAAAAGACCAGTTTTTCCCACCCTGTAGTTTGCAGAAATTTTACATCTGTATCCCCAAGTATGGAGTTCCTGCTGCTGCACATACCTGCTCCACTCCGAATAGTTTTCATTGACACAATTGTCTCCCATTCATCGCGCTCTGGGTAGTAGCATTCGGCGGTGTTGTGGCGGTTAGTGCCATCATAGCCCCCCACAGCATATAGGAGACGGTTCAGCACAGCCACGCCGACCCCAATCCGCCGCGTCAGCATAGGAGCTACCGACTGCCATTCATCACGCTCCGGCTCGTACCTGGAGGAAAAAGAGAAGCTACATCAGGTACTTGTTTCTGCTGTCTAGGTTGTTTGAACAAGGATGCTAATTGACAGTTGCTGATTTACTGTGCCAGTTCCCTGCAGCCACTGAAGAAGGGAGAAAGCTGGATGAAGGATGAAACAGGAAGGAGATGAAGCACGGTGGATTTTCTTCAGGCCCTCTACTACCATTTTATAGGCTCTCCAAAACACTCTATCTCATCTGCACCATTAACTCTTCTATGTGCTGTCTTCCTTTATCAATACTTCTAAGTACTGGAGAAAAAAATCCAGGTGTCCCTGTTACCTTTGCCAGGAAGGCCTCATTCCGATATTACTACGGACAGGCTGATGGGAAAGCCAGCATCAATCTCTTTTCCTCCTCCACATGGGAACAGCCCAAGCTATCCAATCACATTGTGCAGATACTCGAGACACCCCTTCTCTCATAAACCTGCTTAAGTCTCTTCGTGCCAGGTCTGAATAAAAACGTCACTTTTGAAAAACAGGAGAAATCTTCAAAAGGATACAACCAGAGCAAATTACATCGCCCGGGTCTCTAGAGCCTTCTACGTCCATTTCGCATTTGTGAAGGCTGCCTTGCAAGGGAGCAGAATATACAAGCCAGATTTGGGAAGATTTTTCCCTTACCTCTCCACGCTGTTGTGATGAGTGCTCCCAAATGAACCGCCCACCGCGTAGATCATACCATCAATTACTCCCACACCAATTCGGTTACGGGCCACACTCATAGGGGCGCAGGGAGACCACCGATTGGTCATGGGGTTATAGCAGTCAATGGCATCCGAGTCCATGTTGCCATCGGGAGAGTTGTTCCTGCCCCCCACTGCATAGAACAGTCCGCTCACTACGCAGCCAGCCAAGCCGCTGCGAGGCACCTGCAGGTCAGCCAGTCGGATCCAGGAGCCATCGGAAGGATTGTAAGCCTCCAGGTAGCTCAGGGAGTGGCGAAAGTAGCCCCCTGCTGTGTAGATCAGCTGACCCACCTTGGGTGCACGGCAGGGCATGTCATTAGTGGGTTTGTGCAGGGTGAGATCCTGGAAGATCTTGGCCAAGTAGTCCTTGCAACGGGAGTCCGACTTGAGGATTTCACACTTCTGCAGCTGCATTTGGAGAAAGTGTGGCGTGAGGGAATGGCAGCGCACAGCTTTCAGCAAGGCCTGGACATAGAGGCGCCGGTTCTCACAGTCATATTTCACCCAGTTAATGCAAGCATGGAAGACTTCTGACTCACAGCGCACGTTCAGCTCATCTCGGCTGATCAGGGTCACCAGCTGGCAATGTGAAAGGTTGAAGAACTCCTCCTGCTTTGACACCTACCGGAGGAGAAGAGAGACCGTGAGCAAAACCACAAAAGTTTGGAAGGGTGGCTTCCCCTTCTAATGATGATGTCAACAACAGACAGATGATATGCTCATCAGAAGCAAGCAAAATCTGCTCTAGATGAGCTCTAGGACTCTTTCTGCACAGATCATTGGATGGTGGCTGAATGTCACACAGAGGGAAAACACATGCCTGCAGAGATCTGCAGAAAAGAAAGCAACTGGCAACTGCTTTTCTAGCACTTGCAGGTAAGATAAAGAAGCAGAGGAATCCACCATTCAGGACCCGTAAAAAATAAGGTCCAAAAAGAACATCTGACCAGCATCATGGTCAAAACTTGAAATCCAAACAGAGATTTCTTAAAACCAGGTTCATCTTCAGTTAGAATCAACCAGTAGTTGAAGGCTGCTATGAAGAACTGCCCTAAGTTTAAAGAATATAAATAAAGTTTTGAAAAAAAAATAGAATTTATAGCCTCTGAAATTATCAGTATGAAACGATGATCTAGCAGCATTCTAGAATCCATAAGCAGATTTTTATTTTGTCAGTCATTAAGGCTGCCTAGAGCAAAGGTTTTGGACTGATAAAAATCCTAAAAGGAGAATGAGTGGATTCTTACAGACTCAATACTATTGTTCACAACTGGCTGAATTCAAGCCATCTTTGCAAGTTTTGTATCTGATGAAACCCAATCTTAAATTCTGAGGCTGGCAGTTACAGATTAGGCTTCAGATACAAAACGGATGTCGGATTACATACAAGTTCTTTTATGGTCTCATAAAATCCAGGTATTGAATTAACTTTGTTTCTAACAAAAGGTTTCCCTGTGGAAGGTTTAGTTTGTCATTGCATTTGAACATCTGGTCAATTTATTGGACTGACTCTAAACAGTAAATTCCCCATCTTTGTCACAAAGGTTGAATGTTTATATTAATCCAAACCCAAATATGGCTTGTTCACTGCAGCCAAAACATTGTAAACTGCACAACTGTACAACACAAAATACCACCAATCCAATCATCATATTGTGTCCCATTTCTATGGTAATGCTTTGCACACATAAAAAATGTGTAGTGTGCCTGGGTATTCTATCTGATGATTTCTTCCCGTGCCTCTGCTGCAGCTTTGCCTTTAAATCTTTTGCCAACAGCAACCAGGAATTCTAACCAAGTTACTGTGCAAAAACAAAGGATGTGCAGAGAGATGAAGGGGAGTAACCACTACCTGGCTTTCCTTTATCTAATCACTCATGTTTGGGATTGACAATGAAGGAAACCCAAGGAAGGCATATGGGCTACAAAATTAGGGATACTGTTCTACTTGGTCAGCCCTTTTGGATGGGCTTTCACTAATAACACAAAGCAAAGCTTTATTAGTCTCCGATGACAAAACTCTTTCTGGTGCATTCAGCATAGAAATCAAAGGGATTTCTATGGAGCAGGAAAAAAGCAATGCCAGGGTCCTTTGCCAATCCATGTTAGTTTGTGCTGGATCAGCAGGGAGTGGCAGATCTAACACAGAAATAGCTAACACCCTGTTTCCTCTAGGCTTCTGAAATGGCTGGAAAATGAACCCTGCAATGAAAAAAGAGGAAGCCATACCTCTCCTGACAGTCTACAGTATTCTCAATTCTTCCCCCTAAAATAGAGATTGGCATTTACTCTTGTAATTTAATAAGAAAGCAAGCAAAATTCTTACAGGCTAGTTATTGTTGGGACCTTAGCAACAAGACCGCCAACTTCTCTTCTGAAGATGACAAAATAAAAAAAAGAGGGAGGATATTTTTGAATATTATGAACAAACATGGAGCAGCGCTACATTCATTGACACAAAACCTATGGACAGATTTTGCATACGGACAGGAAAATACCCCCTTTCCTGCAGAGTCTCACGTGACATACAGTCTCCCTATTTTATTTTGCCCTGTTTAGCCAGATGATTGGGTCTCCCAGCAGAAATACTGGGGGTGGGCAAGTTTAATGGCTAAGGGCTCTGCTAGGAACAGAGAGGTCCAGTTTCTTAACCAGCCTCAGCCATGGAAGCTCACTTGATGACTTTGGGTCTATTATACTTACGCCCAATCTCTGATAGGGAAGAGGTGGTGGGGAGAAAAAAAGGAAGGACTCTTCCACTTAGGACTCCTGAATGAAAGGCAGGATATAAATTTAATAAACATATGAACCAACTCATTAGCTTCATTCTATTTGCAAATTTAGAAAAGAGGCAGAAGCCACTGATGGCTACAGAATTATTTTTTCCAACTTTTCAGGGTTCATTAAGCAATTACCACAAAACAACAAGTTTCCAGCCCCTTATGTTTGCAGAAACACAATGAGTCTATACCAGACATCCAGGTGGTAACTAGGAAAGATTTGCAGCACAGAAAAAAAAGGGGGGGGAGGGGGAGAAATAGTATCTTGCCTCTTTGGAAGAGATAGAAGAGTTGTTCTTTCATAACCAAGAACAGAAAATAAATTGTGAAAGGCAGTCAAAAGCAAGGCCATATTCTGATTCAGACCTCCTTTGAACACCGGTATACCCCGTCTCCTCCTGTTCCCCTTGGTGCCCTTTCCTTGCGCAGGGTCTTACCTCTCCAAAATGCATGTAGATATATTCCCGTGCCCGCTGGTGCAGTTCGGTACAGGCAATCTGTTCAGCGAAGTTGGCGATGCCAATGGCATTGCTGGGGTCCAGCTGCTGCACCAAAAAGTCACAGCAGGCCTTCACCACACTGTCTATCTGGTACATGACGGCCCCATTCATAACATGCAGCACACACTGCTCACCCACGGAAATGGAGGCGGTGTAGGCAAACTCAATGAGGCGCTCCATTACTTTGGGGTGGATGCCCTCAATGGGGATTATCTCCATACCCTGCTCCCGGAGGCCCATGGTGAACATGGCTTTGAAGACTGGGCTGGAGGAGGCCAGCACCACCTTGTGGGCCTGAAAGTCGGCCGGGGGAATGTCCTTATATTTGACCCGCAAGGTGACGTCACAAAGTTGCTGACTTAGGCGCAACTGATTCATAATGTTAAAAGCTTGTTTGGTGTGATCCTCAAGGGTGTAGCTGAAGGTGCGACTGCCATTGTGTGAAGGAGTCACCTCCGCCTTGCACTCTGGATCATACATCACAGAAGCAGTCCTGTGGTCATTGCACGAAGGAATGCAGGAAAAGAACAGGGGCACCAGCAGAGGCAGCTAAGCTGAGGGCCTTCCTACAGAGGCCTGCCATGCAGCGAAGTCTTGATACCTGCACAGGGGACAGAGAAGCAAGAGGTTTGGTTAGGTAGTGTACGACCCAAGGCAACATCTCACTTCTGGCTTTGCACTGCTGCCTCACTCCAGAAGATCATCCTTAACCTTCCCACATCTGTGAAACGGGCACACATATATGTGAGGTTTGCCAGACACAGAACCTGCAATCTTCGCTTCAAAGAATATCAGATACACTTGAAATAGAATTAAAAAGAGTTTAAAAATAAAAATACTTATGAGGGAATATTGCTCAGATTAAGCTATCCACTCCCTTTTTTTTTCAATTAGAAGAGGGACAAAGATGTCCTTTTCATGCGTTCCTTCAGGTCAATCGGAAGCACAGATAACTTTCTGTGCCATACAGTGCCATTCTGTGCTACTTAACACAGTCACTATGAGTCAGCAGGCTATACCTTAGGACTGCTTAGTCATTCCAGGGCCACTGAGGTTTGTAGGTATTTCCTCCACGATTTGCACTGCAATCAATATACTATTGTAAGATTAATTCATATTCCTCCTTCACAATAGTTTGCGGCTTTTCAGGGTGCCTACAAGTAGTAGTGACTCTTAGCAACTGCCTGGACAAGTCCCTGAAGTTTTCATGGCAAGATTTTTCATAAGTGGCTTGCCCTTGTATTCAGGCCAAACTGGAAGCCAAGAGAAACTGACTAAATACGCAAGCTGGCTCATAATGGATGAGGCTTTGAAGAATAAGACATCCCTGTAAACCGCTTCACTGCTACCTGTCCATTTCTTTTAATTCACAGACGTGGCTTATTTATGAAAGGCATTTAAACCAAAAGTTTAAATCAATCCAATGAAGTGAAGAAAAACAAAAGGCCCTTGAAATTTAACAGAAGGCGAGTAGTGTATTTGCAGCGAGATGGACAGCAATTATTTACTGTGCCTCTCCAATGAAGATTCTTTAAAATGGCATTGCATTGAGCCGGGGGCGGGGGGCATGGGTTTTTGATTAGATTACTGTAGCAGCTGCATACTCAGTTTACATGGTCACATGCAACAAGAACGGTGCTTTCATACACAACTACACACACCATTGCTATATGTTCAGGGATTTAAAACTTGCCAAACACAAATGCCTGGGGAATCCAGTCCAGCTGGTGCATACAGTGAAAATTATCCTGGCTTATTCCACCAAAACAAGATGACAGCATATAGCAGGAATGTTTAGGCTTTCAGGTGGCAAATCAGCATACATAAGATTCTAATCGCTATTGAACATAAACCCCTAGGTTCAAAATGGGCTCCAGGTTTAAAGGACAGGCTGCTCCTAAATGTACTGTATTGTGCTTCTAATCTGATTGGTGGATCCAGCAATTTCAGCACAGTAGCAATTAAATTCAAGCAGCCTGAAATCTCTTTACCTTTGTGCGGAATGTGAATTGAGGATTTTGACATTTTGCCCCGTTTCCTCAAGCTTGACTCGCCTCCCATGACCTAAGAAAACAAGCTACAAGTTGCCAAGGAGATAACTATTTAAGACTGAATTTCTTCATAATACCCATTTCCTACTCTCCATGTAGTAATTTTAGATAGAGTCCTTAGGATGGATATGCCCCATTATGGATGGTTTGTCTTACCAGTTCCTGATGTCCTTCCCGAGCAAAATTCACAAACTACCTCACTTTTCCCACAGATATTGCTCTGATTCAAAGCTCTGCTCTCATGACAGACCTCTCATGTTGGAAGAGAAGCAATCGAGACTTCATCAGACCAGAATGAGAGGACTAGGAGCAACACTCAGTCCAACATAAACAAATACAGGCTTCTTCTGTCTAACTAGAAATGTTAACTGTGTCAGAGAGGATGCATTTTTCTTCTGAAGCACACACCTATAAAATGAATTATAAAGCCAGAAACATGGTCTTAACTGAGTCATCTAATTGGGCACAAGGAAGTATCTGGTTTCCTCTGGGTTACAAAATACTCAGGATAGGGGTGAAAAATTGAAAGAGGTTTGGGGAAGACAGCATTCTAAAATTTTATTTTAATAAGATAACAAAAATATAGTAAAGTTGGAAAATATGAAGAAATGGGAAAATTTAAGTTTTGTATCGGGGTTCTCACTATTGTACTTGTGAACATCAGTTTGCCCACATATACCCTAATTTAGATGTGCAAGTATCCCAGCTCAACAATTTGTTATTTTTTAAAAAATACAGCTGCTGCCTTAATATAAAATTATTTTTTATTGGCAGAATCTTCTCTGTAGAATGTTATCAATTACATCATCAGTACAGACCAAACATAGTAGTTAGCAGGCTTTAATATCAGCATATGGAATTTGTTAGAGGGTAAATCTTACCCATCTTAACACTGATAAACTCAACTTGATGAGCACATTAAAGGCACCTGGAACAACAAGGCTATATGGTTACATCTTTTGTCCAAACAGTCTAGTGTGCTAGAAGGGTTCTAAAGAACTCTTGTTTATCATAGTTCCAGTATCCATATTCTATGATGGGTTAGAAAGGGAAGGATGCGCTTTCCTAAAAGTAATAAATCCAATAGTCTACCAAAATAATTCCAGTGTTGAAGGGCTTATCGCCTAATAACATAAGTGAGGTACTAACAAGATCTGATGTATTTCTGTGTATTTTTTCTAATTCAGTAGATGAGCTGTAGTCATCTTCAAATATTTTAAGAGATGTTGAAAGAACAGTGGACAAACGTTGCACATGTCCTAGGAAGGGAATCAAAACAATCATATCCGGGCATCTCCATAATTACGTCAGTTGCTCCTAAACCTGATCTAATACAAATACAAGATTTGCTTCCAAAATGTTAGCATCAGAGCAGAAAGTCATGTATTAAATGAAATGGGAATATTTACATGTTGGAGTTAGCTGGAATTGTCACAAAATGTGACGTATCATGACTGGACCATCATTCTAGTACATGCTTCTGTTTGGTTCCTCTCTTTAGGGTCTAAATATGTATATTTTTTTCTAATAAATGGATTATAAACCAGGCTTCTCCTTCCCAAAAACTCAGGGAATAGATGCCAAAAAGAAATCACAGCTTCTGATTCTGACTTGTTAGGAGCCAGCCAAGGATGCTTGTAAATATGATATATATCCTTAGAAGAAGCATCCATGTTTTTCCCCCAACAACTGTAGCAAGCAAAAGTAGTCAAGAACTGACTGCCATGCATGTTTGAAATTCTGGCTATAACATACAAATTCAGAGTTGTCAGAACTTACCCTATTGTCAGTCTAGCAGTTAAGGCAGGGTGTCAAACACGCAGCCTGTGGGCTGGATGCGTCATGTGCTGGCCATGCCCATCCCTGGTTTAGTGAAGGGGGAAAATGTTGCAATATGTCACGTGACAACGTGACGCTGCAAATCTGATACCCCTGGGTTAAGGCATCAGACTAGAAACAGAGACCATGAGTTCTAGTCCTGTCTTAACCATAAAAGCCAGCTGAGTAACTTTGGGCCACTCTCCCAGTCCAGCTTATCTCATGGGGTTTGTTGTTGTGGACAAAATGGGTAGGGGAAAGAAGTATTGGATACGTTTGCCACCTTGAGTTATTTGTAAAAATAATAAAGGTGGGATATAAATTAATAATAAAGTAAAGAAATGTCACAAAAATCATATCAGTATTAGGTTTGGCCAGGCCATCAAAGTTTTGGCCATTTTCTAATTCTTTTCTAGATCTGAGTTTGGAATAAAAGAAAAAAACCCTGTAAACTACAAACAAATGAATATATGTGAAATAATAAAATGGACATATGTGCATATTCCTTT
This sequence comes from Notechis scutatus, assembly GCF_049901735.1. NCBI lineage: Eukaryota > Metazoa > Chordata > Lepidosauria > Squamata > Elapidae > Notechis > Notechis scutatus. Next base: position 155,728,300 of record NC_142010.1, on the reverse strand, counting down.
AAATCTTGCAACTACTTCCAATTAAAGCAGTAATCATTCTAAGTAAGCACACTTTGACCATGTTATGAAGCCCAGGAGGATAATCTAGAAGGCCAGATCATTATCTACTGCTACAGGTAAACAAAGCCTTCCTCCTTCCAAAGTCATGTGCTTTTAGGAGATCAACTTTAGAACTTGATACAAGTGCCTCACTCAACTGCTCTCTGTAAACGATGATGCAAAAAACCCACCCCATTCTTGCATTCCTGCTGAGGAACAGTTTCTTTAAGGAGAGGACAAGTGTGCATGTTGAGCAGAAATAGGCTGAGAGTTGTTGAAAACCATGCCAAGAAACCTTGCCAATTACCACTTCTGCTCTACACCTGGAGCAGGAAGGCCTCTTCCAAGGATTTCGCATGAGAATAACATAAAACTGTTGTGCTTGCAGAGATTCCAAGAAAGAAACTTATGAATCTAGAGTCTTTTATACCTGCATTCCTAGGTTTATTCTGTAGCTAGTCAAGCTATTATGTTATCCATCGGTTTTTGGAAGATGTTAAAAACACAATTAAGCCAAATGAGTATTTGCCTGCTTCCAACTTACAACAGTTTGATCTAATTCCTTGTTAGAATTCCTTTTCCCAATTTAGCTTCTCTAGGCTTGCTCACATTGGTAATAGAAATTAAATGATCAATCTTTGGTGCAACCTTTATTAGAGCAAAGAATTTATTTCTGACTACTCCATTCTACAGTTTAGGAATATTAAATCATACCAAAATATTTTTTTCTTTTAAATAAAGCAAACTTTATAATTATGCTCAAGACTCTAAGCAGCATTGGACCTACCTGGTTACTACTTAACACAGAAAAATTCCAGACTGGAAAACAATTGAAAAAAAACAAACACCTCAGGCAGCAGCAAGCTATTTGTACGTTGCAGGGATGGGATCCGACTGGTATAACTACCAATTCTGTCGCTGTGTGTGAGTTGCACAAGTGTGACTGCGTGCAAGTGCGCAGTGGTTGGAAAAGTCCTTTTTTCCTGCTTTTTCAACTGCAGCTGTGTCGTGCAAAGCAGCTGCGGTTGAAAAAGCAGGAAATAAAGATCAGGTAAGACCCCGGCCAGGGGGGTGGGCCAAAACAGCAGCAGACAGAACCTGTTCTATGTCTGCTGCTCTTCAGAGCTACCGGTTCTACAGAGGTGGACAGAACCAGTAGAAACCCACCCCTGATACGTTGTTGTCAAGAAAACTACATGGAAATGCCAGGTAGTCACCCGGAGTTGAGTTCAATTTAAAGGAGACCTAACTTTATTTCCTGTGGAATACCTGTGGTCCTCAAGTGTTGCTGAACTACAATGCCCAGCACCCTTGTTATCCATATAGGTGAAGACCACTAAAAGTTGTAGTCAGCACAATCTCCTGCTTTAGTTGCTAGATTAATCAAGTACAGTATTATTGGATCAGCAAAACAACAACTATTTGAACACCACAAAGCTCCAGCTTGCTCTTTTAGTTGTGAATGAAAACCAAAGTATGACAGGTAATCTTTGCTCCCAATTTTACTTGCCTTGTTTAATCAAGAAGCACTTCCTTCCATAACAGTTGACAGAACATAAAAACCATAGTAACATGGAAGCTTGGAAATGAAATGAACTATTTTTTTTCAAGATAGAAAGTTGCATCTCTCCGGTTGCTTTTCAGATAGCATCACTCAAGGCCTTCAAATACGTGCTGAGTTGCAGCTCCAAGTCAGCACTAGCTCAGGCACCTGGGCTTGAAGGAGAATGAAACTCCTATGTAGCATTTCTGAAATGCAACAGATATGGAAGGGCCCTAAGAAATTGGGGGGGGGGGGGGCACTTTTGTAAATCTTGAATTTCCAAAAATCACAGTGTGCAATATATTTTGAATTATGTTTTTTTTACAGATTATCAATTAAGAATCCATCAACACACTACCTCTCCTCACAACTCTGTATTCCCTGCTTCTCCAAGCTTTAGCTGACAATTAAGGATGAGGTCACCTAAAGGAGACGCTGAAGGGAGCTTGGTTGCTGTCACTGTGGTAGGCCCAGACGGCTGGACGACACGGAACTGCTGCCCGATATCTAAGTACAGTTCTCCGGCAGCCACCTACAAACTCGGCCATTTCGTTTACGGCTCACACGTGTTCTTCCACCAGGACAACTCGGCCCAGCATGCTCTGATTTCCCCACTGTGTTCCCTGTCCAGACTGCGGGCCGTTCATTTCTTTCACAGAATGTAAGACGTCAGCCCGAGATCCCTTGTACGCGCTTGGATCAGACTCACACCGACATCACCCGAGATCCCACCGGCACGGTTCAAAATTGCGCTCTTCCAACTTCGAGCCAGAGACGCCGCCACCTCCAGGCCTCGAGCTCGCCCGTCTCTCCCGCTCCAACGGCAAAGGCCGGAAGTCTGCACCCCCTCGCACCTCTCCCTCTCGTAATCACAACAGCCGCCGTGCCCACCACATAACAAAGGCGGAGGCGGCGTTCGGGCTCCCGCCGCTCCGAAGCCCAGGACGAGCTACCTTGTCCCGCTCGCGGCGGGTGACAAGAACTCCAGCCATTCTCCCTCCCCGCCATCGGTCGCCCCTCGGAGCTACGGGAAGGAGAGAGCAAGGAAGCCTTGCAGCCCCGGCGCAGCCTTCCAACCCCCGCCAGAAAGGTGGATCCGAGCCTCTAACGCGCTCCGTTGCTCGGGAAGGGATGGAGAGAGCGAGGCGCGGCACAGCGCGCGCGGCAAGCTCCCGCCCGTGCACGGGTCCAGAAGCGCTGGCGCGAGGGTCTACTCACCCCTCCATGGTTGCCCCCGATGCCCGCTTCGGCCGCCGCCTCCTTCCCCACCTCCGTCCAGCTGTGCGCCCCACCTCCTCTGTTCCTCCATAGTGCAGGCAGCCGCCGCTGCGGGTGGGGAGGGCGGGAGAAGGAGGAGGAGAAGAAGATGGGGTGTAAGTCACCATGACTAAGCAAGTGAGAGCACCAGCCGCCCCGCTTTCAGAATAAGAGTCCCTCAGCTTGCCAAGCACAGGCCGACTCGGTTCTCAGGGGAGGCGGATCGCTAAAGGAAAGAAAGCACGGGGCCGGGCGGGCGCGGAGGCGGATCCAAAGGCGAGGCCAACCCGGGGAAGGGAATGGAAGTTCCACGCTGGGGAAAGGCGAAAGCGAAGACAAGAGGGAGGGAGGTACGCCCATTGCAAATGCGCGGAAGCGCTTCCAACTCCTCTCGCGCAGAGCTGGGAGCCTCGAGCGGGCTGCGGCTCACTTTCCCGATCTGGCCCGAGAAGGAAAGCGGGCGGCAACGGCGGAAGCTTTCAAAGACGTTTGCAAAATTTAGGGTTGCAGGAATTACTTTCAATGCCGGCGTGAGGGTGCGGGGAGGAGGGCAACCCCTTAAGGCACTCAAAGGGGGTTTTAATTTGAGGAGGGGAGCTTGCAGCGCTCCAATAGTGGGTGGGTGGCGGTGGGGATAAAGAAAATCCAATCCCAACCGGACGGCTCCCGGGTTTCCCATCAACATTTTGAGCTGACGACAGGAATTTGACGAGATTGTGGCGGTTCATTTAATTGCAGTTGGCGAGATTTAGTTGCTCTAATGTTCTTCCAGGAGCCCTTGACGCTTCACTTTCCCCTCAGATTGGCCTAAATCACCCGGTGAGCTTCCATTGCTGAGAGTCGAGCTCAATCTGGGTTTCTCTGGAAGAAGAAATGGAAAGAGGAAAATGGAAAATGGAAGAGTCATTACACATTTGTGGGGGATGGAAACCTACTCAGTTTTGGAGATTTGGGTGTAGGGATTTGTCAGTTCTGATTCCCAATTGTTTAAAGCAGTGTTTGTCAGCCTTGGCAACATTAAGATGGGTGGACTTCAACTCCCTGAATTCATGTTGGCTGCGAAATTCTGGGAGTTGAAGCTCACATTTTATAGGCCCTCTTTGAAGGTGATGAGTGGTTCAAAAATGCAAAAATAAAAAGAATGCCAAGATTGAGAAACCCTGTTTTAAACAGCTGTGGTTATAATTTGGATTCAGCTACACAGATGTTTTCAAAATTCAGCAGATGTGTGAGTATGTAGTCGTTTGAGATATTTTTAAAAAGATGTAATATTGCCTCCCATCAACAGAGTGAATGATGAATCAAATAGTAGATAAAACTTATTTATCCTTTACAGACGTCCTGCCAAATATCTGAAATCTCACATAATCTTCATGCAGTGCTAAATGGTGGAATTCAAGTGGCCACAGGGACATTGCCAAAGCATTTCTAGTGGGAAATCTTATGTCTTTTTTAATGTACACATGGGTTCTCAAAGCTTCTGACAGCCATATCCCATCCATTGGCTGTTGAATTTAATTTGCTTCATTAAAATTTTATGGTCAGATTCTTCTGCAGTCCTTTGTACTTCCATTGTGAATTCACTATTCTAGTTCATAAATGTGACTGTTCTCCTGGAACATTGATAATAGTGTATTTGGCTGGGAGTCTGGATCCTTTTCCATTTTCCATCTGTTCTTTTGCTAATTATCAAAGGGCCTGTAAGCATGACTCATGTATGTGACTGGTGGAACACCACAGTCCTTGCCACACAGATGAATAGCACCAGCAACAATTGCTGTTTCCACTGCAAAGTTTATTAGCAATCTCTACCTACTTCCTTCATCTACATAGGGCTCAAATTATTTTCACAAGAGTTACCAGAGTCTTGCCCAACTTGATATCCTTGAGATTTTTGGGTCTATAACTCAGAATTTCCCAGTTAATTCTCCCATAATCCCAATCCAAGGTTGGGTTTGGGGGGCAGTACCTTAAGGAAAGCTGCTATAGTATGATAATCAGAATTGTGTTTCTGCAATTGATTTCAGCCTCAGCAAGCAGCAAAACAGGTCTCTGCTGAAGAGTTTGAAAGCTTGCAGCTGCAAAGATAGCCCTTCTTCCTGGGACTTGTGGTTGCACAATGTGTCCAGGAGATGACAGCAGAGGCAAAGCATTTAAATGCAATTCTAGTGGTCTCACTTGTAGAAAGGAGGAATTGAGATGATGAAGGATTCTTCTATTGCAGGGGTGTCAAACTCAACTTCATTGAGGGCCACATTAGGGTTGTGTTTGACGGGGGGCGTGGCCAGCTTGACATCACTTGTGTTGGGGGCACCTGTGGCCCGAGCGCTCCGCCAGCAAAAAGGGCTCCCGAACTCTGTTTTCAGCTGTGGTGGCCTCCTGCAACCCTCTGCCAGCAAAAACGGAGCTTGGGAGGGCCATGCGTGGCCCTTGTGAGCTCTGTTTTTGAATGTGATGGCCTGCAGCCCTCTGCCAGTGAAAACAGAGCTCAGGGGTGCTCCATTTTTGCTGGCAGAGGGCTGCAGGAGGCCTTCACAGCTGAAATGAAGCTTGTGAGGGCCGCACGTACCCCCCGAGCTCCATTTTTGTTGGCAGAGGCACTGCGACCCAGACCTTCTGTTTCCAGGGTGGCCCCATGGGCCACATCTAAGCATCCTGTGGGCCTTGAGTTTGACACCCCCGTTCTATTGCATTAACTATAGCAGATGACAGGCAGCAGACACTGCTGTTAAAGGAACTGTTCCATTTTTACAGCTGACCAAATAAAGGTCATTCTGAGATCTCCAAATCTGGGATGATATTGAGAAATAACTATTCATCCACCTGAGAATGGTGCTTTGGGTATTGATGCCTTTCCCTCCCAATGCAATTTAAGTTGTCTCAAGATGAATTTTCCTTCTTATGTTGATGCTTCTATTCCCAGATTCTTTCTGTCAACTTTTTTATCGGAAGCAATTGCCATTGCCAACCATAGGTCTTTGGCTACACCAAGCATACCTTTGGCATCTTGAGTTCAAGCAAGAAGATGGAGTTGCCATTCGTACTTTGAGGTGTTGTGATTGCCCTAGTGTTGTCTCTGGATGGAGAGGCACAGAAGGAGGAGATCTGTAGTATTTATTTATTTATCAATCTTCTTAATCGCTCATCTCCCTCATAGAGGGGCTCATAAGGGGCATCATCCCAGATCTGGAGGTCTGAGTCTTATTTGGTGATCTATAAAAATGGAGCAACTCGTTTAACAGCAATATCTCCTTCCACCTGCTACAAGGTTAATGCAATAAAACCCTTTATTGGAGAGGTCCTCCTGGTTATTGATAGATTGGCAGGTGAAGGCATGGCCAGGAGGCCTTTCCCTAAGTTTTGCCACACCAGTTACAGTCCTACCAGGAGCAGGAGGACCTCACAGCTGTAACTAATGCTGCCATCATTCCAGTCATGCACTGTACTCTATACGTGGAAGACCATTCTGAAGATCACTCAAAAGCTCCACTTAGCCAAGTTCATCATGCGAAGGCCCAGATATTAGCTGGCATCTGTTGCAATGATCATATTATGCTGGTATTGCAGATCTACACTGCCTTCCTATCAGCCTTTTTAGTGTAATTCAAAATTCTATAAAGCACTGCCTGACTTGCTAGTAAGGTATTTTCAGGACTGCTTCCTTCAGCCAGAATCAATCCATGCATCCCAGAGAAACTGCTATAGTGATGCCTTATTTCTGCGATGTACACGGACAGAACATATGTACTTCTTTTCTAATTAAATAACTAATAATTGCAAAATAACCTTTGAAAGATCCTTTCCATTTTCCCCCAATCCTTGATGAATAAGAATAAAGCAGGTTGAACATAGGAAGAATTGAGTAGATGGACTTCTGGGCTAAGTAAAGGCAGGCCTTCTCACCATATGCAACAGGATTTCTTTTCTACTCATGGGCAAGGTTGTATGTGTACTTTGAGAGGAATACTGATGTTCTTAGTGACAAGCTAGACTCACTTGGGTACTAAAGGCAATTGTAGCCACTAGTATCCAACCAGCATACATTGCTCTCTCACTTAGTATCACCGCCCTCCCTTCCATTTACTGCCAGTAACCTCTAACCTCCTAGGATGTTGAATGGCTTTTTCAGAGTGACAGTGCAGGATTTTTATTTTCACCAAGGATTTGTTCTGGAGAATGCAAATGGGCGATACTTAATTGGAAACTTTGCTTGCTGCTTTCTGGAGATCATACTTATCAACAGGGAAATGTAGGAGTTGGCAATGCTTCTCCCATTCACAGCCTAAGTGCTATTTACAAAATAGTAGGCCAGTCATTCATTTGTACAATCTCCAGTTTAGACTAGCAGAGTTTACACTTCTTTTTTTTTTACCATCAATTGTCTTACTGGGAAGTTAATGGTTCAAGAAAGTGGATCATTGAGTGAAATTTGGTTCACTGAATTATAGAAGTAATAACAGCAATGGCACTTAGACATATATAATGCTTCAGTGCTTTACATCCCTCTTTAAGCGGTTTACAGAGTCAGCACATTGCCCCCAACAATCTGTCATTTCACCAATCTCAGAAAGATGGAAGGCTGAGTCAACTTGAACTGGTGAGAATCAAACAGTACTGCATTCTAGTCTCTGCCACCATGGCTCTTACGTATAATGCAGCGTGACTACTGGAAATTTGAGAAACTGACTAATGAAATGGCCTTGAGTGATGGTACTTTGTATGAATCAGCATGTGCTAAGCTAAATGGATTATGACCTTGCATTTGAAACCCGTAAAGAAAAATGGCAATAGGACATATGGTAAAGAATATCAAGGAATGTACTGCAAGTGAGTATAGGCTTTAATTTAATTTAAAAGAACGCTTGACCTGTTGACCAATAGCTAGTAGCTGATAGCAGGTTCATTTCTCTTGCCTGCATGTAGTAGCCATGGTGGTGCAGTGATTAGAGTGGAGTATTGCAGGCTACTTCTGCTGATTGCCGGCTGCCTGCAATTTGGCCACTCAAATCTCATCAAGCTCAAGGTTGACTCACCTCTTTCTGAGGTGGGTAAAATGAGGATCCAAAATTGTTGGGAGCAATATGTAAACCGCTTAGAGGGGGCTGTAAAGCACTGTAAAGCGGTATATAAGTCTTAAGTGCTATTGCTAGTAGCCACCCAAATTTGTCCTACCAGAAGGCAGTTGCTGTGTAAATGTCCCAAAGGTTCTTTTTCAGGAGGCAACTGGACTTTTTCTTTGAAAAAGTCTGAAAAAAACCACCTTTGGGTTAACTGTGACCTGGATGATTGAGAATATAGACATTGCTGCATAAATGTTTTTGGCTCAGTTTGGCCAGGTTTAGCTGTGGGGGGAGTGCTCAAATATATCCATGTAATTTTTTCCCAACTTAGTATGTACTATATGTATTATTAACCTTAGAATTTGATTTACTGACCATTTCGAGACAGCAAAAGGTTTAAGGGGATTTCTAAAAAAATCTGTTGCCTGTTAGGGCTCATCTGGATTTGTGCAGTCTCTTTGCATAGGGTAAGGAGACTAGAGGCATGGTTCCTTTGCCAAAAAGCCTGTTATGTTGCTAAGGCTAAGTTCCTTTTGTGCTGCAGCCTTTTTAACTTCAATATTTTTAGTTATTATAGCCATCCTTCTTTTACTACATGCGTCCACAATTTCCAAAACTGTTCCTCCCACCCCCTTTCCACCTCTCATTTGTACAGCGTGTCAATATATTATATAATAGGATTCAGGACCAGATCTAAGAGTCAATCCCCAACATGAAACAAGAACACTGAGTAATTTGGGAACTCTTAAAGTCTCCCATAAAATTACCCTCCCCAAGGATCCCACAGTTCAACCCAGGGAGATATAATCCAGATGTGCCTATACCACGCTCCTCAGTAATAACTTTATTGTTTCACCATTTTATTCTTACCTACAGGGTCTCAGTTGGATCCTCATCCAGAGTCTCAATATATGAAGGCACATCCTTCACATGTAGGGCCATTTTTTCCTCCCCTTTTATCTAGCCTAATCCGTTGAAATAAATTATTTCATTTATTTTACCTTCCATTCATGAAGTTAGTGCTTAATTGCCTTCTAGCATTAAGGCTCAAAAGTCTTTGAATAATCCACTGGAGGAGGAGAGCATTCCTTTAGCTGAAATATTATTTATCCTCCTCCTATTAATGATTTGGGCAGCTGAAAATTACCGCCATAGCTTGCTCAACCTAGTGTTCTCCCAATGCATCCAACCAAAAGCCTTTGTCATCCATGGGGTTATCACCCTGGGTGAAAATGATGGGAACTGTAGTCAAACACCTTGAGAAGTTGCCAGTTCAGAGAAGGCTGCAGCTGCATCTTTCCCAACTCTCCCCTCCCCTCCCCAATTCACCCAGCCTTGCAGAGAAGCCAGGTCATAGTTGGAGGCACAGAGAATCCCTTCCTCCTGATTTATTTGTGAGCTTGGCTGTTGAACGGTTTTGGTAACATCTGAGAGAGAACATCGCAACAGCTGATTAACGACACTGCAAGGAAAAATGACAAGTCTACAATGTCCAGTGGGTCTATATTACACCATAAATACACAGACAGGAGAAAGGTGTGGTGCTGGAGGAGGAGGAGGGATTGCAATGGGATCTGTGCCCTAGAGGAACCCTTGAGGGAATGCAGCTGGAGAGTCTCCCAGAGCTCTCCTTCTTCTTCTTCTTCTCCCTGGACGCTCTCAAGCACACACAGCGTGACCCCTGGCAAGAGTGGAGGGTGGGAGAGGAAGGGCCAGCAGGGGAAAGGGGATCTTGTTTGCAAGATTCTTTTTACTTTTTAGAATAATTTACAATCTGCTTATTCACAATTATGTACAGTCCAAACCTGACCCAACAAACTTGTGGAACAGAACTGCATACAAAAATAAAAGCTATACAGAAAATTAGAAAGAGATTCTCTTTCTTATTTATCCCTTACAATTGAGGCTTCAAGAAAGAAAAGTAAAAATACAAAGAAAATAGCTACAGTACTGTGTTCAGAAATGGCCATGTTTTTTCCCTTGGGTTGGAAAGGAGATGCCCTACACCGGCCTCCTTGCAAAGACTGGCAATGCAGGGATGGCAGCTCTTAGCAGGCGGGCCACCAAGGGACAGCAACCTTGCCAAGGCTCTCTGTGCAGCTGGTCTTCTCCAAGGGTATGATGTGGCTAACCAAAGCTGTCATGGTCTCAGGCCAGCCCTCTGGTCTACCCAAGCAGCAGCCCCAGCACCTATCCCACAACTTCCTCTTCCAAGCTTGGGCTGACCTACGCCTGAAACATTTACTTTGGTAAGCTTGCATGCTAAGAGAGCTGGCCAAGGAGCAGCCAATGCAAAGTGGGTGGCATCCATGTGTGGAATGAGACCTTTGCAAAAGAGGAGATTTGGCTTTGGTTCAACAGTTCAGTTGTAGCGATGGGGGCAGGAAAAGGGCTTAGTTGTTATTGCTTCACCCTCACCTCTTACAAGGTGTGTGTGTGGGGGATTATGGGAGTTGTGCACTGATGCTGGGTAGCCGTATAAGAGGGACAAAGGGGGAGGGGCAGTGTATCTTCTCCCTCAGGAATCTGGAAGAGAAGCTGAACTAGGCTACACACTCAATGGCTCTGCCATCAAGAAACTCAACAAATCCAAAACTACAGCTGTCTTCCTACTAGTAAACAGCAGGAGGCATGGCTGTTTAGCAAAGGGGTGGGGAATATGCCCACACATCAACCAGCCCAAGACTAGTCCACAGAGGCAGAGAAACAATGCCAAGAGGATCGTGGTCCTGCAACTTTGAAGGTTGGATCCTGCAGCATTCCTTTTCCAGTGAAAGACTAGTGGCGTACCAACAAATATTTGATGTGATGTAAGCATTTTGGGAATGGGAAAATGCTCTCCCTTCAATGCCAAGATGCAAGGATGCTGCATTTAGCAAATCAGTTTCGCTAGTTAAGGCAAAGAAAATAAGCAGCCAAACAGATTTCTCCTGGGAGATGATAATCAAGAGCAGGTTCATAGAGGGGCCTAGTTTTATTTTCTGTCATGCCAATACAGGCTCTGTTTTTCTGGGAAGAACCGCCATTACAGACACCTCCAGGATGGAGGAAAGAGGGATCTGACGTGGTAACATGTGGAGCAAGACTCAGATTACTTTCACAGCCTCTACAGGAACAAGGAAATCTGTCAGATTCCCTTTGGCTAACTACTGTTGGCAGAATTGTCTCTAAACCTGATTTCAAGGCAGGAGACTTTTTCATTTGATTATCCTGAACTCCTAGAATGGAGTCTCAAATCTGATCTAAGCAATTTGCTCCTTACTTTATAGCTAAGTGATACGGCTTTCTGAGCCAATAAAACAGATGGGCTCCATCTCACTCCATCCATTACTATGTAGCCGAGGGTGTCTGAGACCTGGAACCAAGGATGTTACAGGCTCTTTCTTCTGAAATTATGGATTAAAACCAAACTCATCTCTCCTATTCCAGTTTCAACTCTATAAATCAATGTTTGTGTTCCAGCCTTGTTGATACACCACATCACACAAAAATAAAGATCATTAGGAGAGGCTGCTAATTTTCTATTCTTCTGGGGGAAATGAGAAGATCCTTTCTATACACCTACTTTTTGTAGCTGAGAAACCTGTGAGCACTGTATGTCGGATTCATCAACCAGCATCCAGATACAGATAAAGAAGATAAAATTGCAAATCATTGATAATACAAACATCACTCAGCGTACACCACCCCTATCTCCAGTCCTCTTATCTGCTGATTCCATCCCCAACCTGGAGGAAGGAATACTCACACCTGAGATCCCCAGCTGAGAGCTGTCTAAGCAAGTTGGCCAGCATAAATATTTGATCCTGGCCATATTGCCTTTTTATTTTTGTGCAAAATGAGGAACGGAGGAAGACTCAGCTATTCAAAAACTTGGATAGAATGTTTTTGATTCTTGTTCCCTTTTTAGTTTCATTTTCTGTAAAATAGTATCTTCTCCCATTTGCTCTGGGAGAAGTCTATGGCATTGTAGGCAAAAAATTAAAAATCCACACCTGCAAACTATACATTAAATAGAAAACAGAACTGCTCCAAGAAGGGAGAAAAAAAACCTGAACAATAGCAACAGCAACAAAATCCTCAAAGGCAAACTTTCTCATCAGTTCATAATAAAAATCAAATCTATGTAAATTCACAAAAATAAATAACCACTAGCTTAAAAAAATAACTTACAAAAATAAAAACAATACTTTTCCTCTCACCCTTCTCCAATGTTTGAAGGTCCACCTGGGAACTGAAAAAAATATATAGACCTCCAGGTGGCGCTGGACTCCAACCTCCAGCTATTCTAAAGGGACACTTGGAGAAGAGGAGTTAAGATTCTGACACCCTCTGAAGAGCTCCAATGAAATAAAGGCACAAATACATGAGCTAAATGGGGAGGACAAAGGAATTACAGCAGGGTTTCTCAACCTCAGCACATTTGTGTGGATTTTAATTCCCAGAATCGTCCCAGCCAGGAGGGCTGGGTAGGGAACTTTAGGAGTTGAAATCCAAACATTGTAAAAGTTGCTGCGGTTGGAAAACACTGACCTATGGGAACCTCTCTCTGTGTGCATCTATGTCAAATGGTTACCAGTTTTTGTTGTCAAGCTCCTGCACTTTCATCTGTTTTTACTACAAATAGGCAAAATCACTGTTTTAAAAATAATTCTATTGGCTTTTGCCTCTCACCTGCTACATACATGCCTCACATCATCAGTGCCCTCTTCCCTTTCCTGGTTGCAGAAGTCTAAAAAAGTTAGCAAAATGAAGTAATTAAAAACAACCAGTCAGAAATAATGAAGGGAAGGGGGGGGAAAAAATGAAAAAATATTTCTGGAGTGCTTGGGCCAGTCACTACAGCAGCAGGCTACTACCCTCTGCTGGGGCCAACCTGGTTCTACAGTTGTTGTGTGTATTCCCCATCCCCCCTTTTTTTCTTAGTTTTCATTTTATAAAAAATACAATAAAAATAAAAAATGAGTTTTTTTTCCATTTTTTTTTATCCCCACCCCTCCCTCATGAAAACTTCGGTGTGTGTGTCTGTAGGTGAGCTTGCTTTCTTCAGCTGTCCCTTCCCACAGTCATGATGCGCCAAGGGATGTGCCAACTGCTGTACTGTCCGTTCGTCTGTCCTGCCCATCCTGGGACTCGTGTTGTTCTTCTGTGGCTGTGTAGTAGCTGTTGTCCTCGTCTCCAGGACTGCTGCGGTCCTTCTCGGATGGTTCTGAGTCCTCCCCTTCCTCCTCCAGGGTCAGTTCAAACTGGAATTTCTCTAGACAGGACTCCTCATCCTTCTCGGCATCGTCTGGAGGTGGGGAGGGACTTTGGGGGATCATGCTGTGGTACCAGTCCCTGTTGTCCTCAAGAGTGTCCAAAATGTCCTGTGCGTCAGGATGGACGAGGTCGGCCCATGTCTCCCACAATGGGTGCACAATATAGTCAATGAATCCCACCTGACGGAGGAGGAGAGGAAGTTAGACTGACAATGGGAGTGGCCCACTCCCACCCAACTACTGAAGAACACCCAGCAAAGGTTCACCCACAAAACGAGAGAGAGAGAGAGAAAGAGAGAGGAGAAAGAGGAGAGACAGAGAGAGAGAGTCCCTAAATAATGCAAGCAATGAAAGAAAAAGGTGGGTATGTCCCATCGGTCCATTACTGGAGCCTTCATCCGAGTTTCTCAAATACGATTCAAGAGTTTGCCAAATAGAATTTTAGAACAGGTGGATGCAGAAACCTGTTTTTCCCTTAAGACTTCCTACTCAAGAGGTAAATTTGTGTCATGACTGTAAGTATAAAATGGAATTCACTGTCTGCTCTGATACTTCCAAATTTAGCATTCTTGGGAATCTAAAGCCAACATCTCAAATGGAACATTTCCATTGGTTTGATACTTGTCATTCAAAAAGGGTGGATTCCATATCTTCAATTTTATGATCTGAATATATATATAAAACTTGGGGGAGGGGGAGAAATGTTGAGTTCAGTAAAACTTCACAGCAAATTCTGCACCTTCTGTACACAAATATATCTTTAAATGGTAAAATTAGCACTAATATTGTATATGAAATAACCATATTGTACATACAAAGAAAATGCTTTTGCAGAAGTATGTAAGAATTGTTTTAAAATTTCAAAAGCAACAGAATATAGAAGATGCAGTCCCACAAGAGAAAAGGCTATCTTGCAATCTGGAGCAAATCCCCCCCCCCCCAAGAAACATGATCACATGCATTTTAAAATGCTGCAATTCCCATTCATACCGGAATGGACTTCTGAATCGTAGGGAGTTTAAAAAATATTTTAAAACAGTATAGAGCATTTTTAAATGAAATGTTGGAGTTACTCCTCACTTTTGCCCAGTTAAACTGCACAATGTATAACTTTAACAGCCTAAACAATAAGGGGGTGGAGTGGGTGAAAAAGTATTCCTAGTAAACAAGGGCAGATTTAATTCATGGAGTGGGAGCACAATTTGCTGGTTAAGTGAAGAGTCCAGGATGAACCTTCCTAATTAAAAAAAAGGCCTGGTCCGAAAGGCCATTTAAGATGCTGTCATGGTGGAGAGCATCAATATCGGCTGCTTCTAGTTCAATGATCAAGCTCTGCTACTTTCTTTAGGTAGAATTTTTTGGTAGAGGGGGATGTGCAAGGGACCCACCTACTATAATCTCCAATAAATTTTTCGTTGCAAATGTCTTATATAACGAAACACCCATGTTCCTCTACTGCAACTTTGGGATGAAGCTGCGTTGTAATGGAGCTAAGGTTTCTATAGCAACAAATACCCAACCCCCAGACAAGGTTTTTCCTGTTCTGAATGCTGGCAGAAATGGAGAAGTAGGGAGAATAGGAACAGAATCTTTCTTCCTCCTTAACTGAGCTATGGCCCCATACAGCTACCACACATACCTGTGACTTCTCCACAGAGGCTGTGTGCTTGTCACACATAGGGCTGATCTCCATGCCTCGCTCCCGTTCTTTGTCACCCTGCCTGAAGAACTCCTCCATGATCCGGTCTGTCCACTGCCGATACAACTCCAAAGGCTTTGTGGGGTTGCTCAAATCTGCACAGTGAACCATGTTCCGTAGGACCTGAGGAAATTGGCAGAAATGAAGGGCCAGTCAGAGGCTTCGGTGTGGGACACCTGTGCCTGCACCCCCATCAATACCGTTCAGAGTATCAAGGCTCTAAAAACGGAATGCTGTGGGATATTGTGTGAATAAGACTGGAGAGCTTCAATGGAACATTTCTATGGCACAGAACCCAATAGGACAGTAATCCCCAGCCTTTGTGGTTGGCAGGCTGGCAGGGGGAGGGGACCATGCACAAATGCCAGGCTGCCATGCACACATAGCTCAATTTGTGTGAGTGGTGGGTCAGCACGCACGCGTATCTGCGCACAGTTTGACTTGTGGAAGTTGAGCAGTGCGTGCATGTGCATGCATGCTGGCCCACCACTGGCACAAGTTGGCCCACCATTTGCATGGCATGGTTCCAAATAGGCTACAGTCCCGTAATGGGCTGCAGCCTGGAGGTTGGAGACCCCTACAATAGGAGAACGGCAAATTAAAAATCCAGGAAAGGAATGGCATGCACATACCACCTTAACAAAATTAACTTATAAAGTTATCATTATTCATTTCCTGTTTCATATCAACAGCTAGGAAAAATGCTGTAGTATATGGTGGGCCAGTGTGAATACAGTGTAACCCCTGGTAAATTTTTGTGATGCTCGGAGGCATGTTGTCAAGTGGAACAAAAGCATTCTAAACAAAAGAACAAAGTTAAAAATATTAACCTTGACAATATAAAACGTTAAGCGATGGACTGGGATGTCAACCCAAACGACACTTCTTTGGAAGAAATGGAGTTCCATTTAAGAGATTGCCAAGGCAGCTTCTTAGAATAGAATAGAATAACAAAGTTGGAAGAGTCTTCTAATCCAACCCCCTGCTTAGCCAGGAGGTTGGACTAGCTCAGACAAGCTCAATGCTAGTTTTGCATCATCCTTACTTAGATTGTCTGGGAAAAGTTTAGCTTCCAGCTGTCTATCTTGTCCATATCTGATTTTTCCCCCCCTTTCTCTTCATTCAAGGTGTATGGACCTCACTCACCTGTATTCTGTCAGTGTAATTGTCCAGCAAAAGCACCCCTGAACTGGTCACTTTTTTGGTCTCCACCATTGTCTTCAGATCAGCCAAGAGACTCATGTGTTTGGACATGTCAGTCGCCAAGACCTGAAAAATAATTACCGAAATAAACAAAGATGTTGCTCCTCACTCCTTTCACACCACACATTCATACCTGCCCACCTTCCAACTTGATAAAGACACTTTTATGGATATGATCCTGAGCAAGCTTTGCTGAGTCCATAAGCCAGAGGCTGTGGTAGATTGAGTTAACTTTGACATTCTGAATACTTCAAAGACCAGTCTACCAAGATCACATGCCAACTCAGGACACAGCCTAGTTCTTGATCCAAGGCAAGTTCCTATCTATCATCCATTTCATGAGAAAACTTCAAGATCCTTAAAAATAACCAGATTCAATATATTATACATTGATTCTTTTAAGTCATTCCATGGTTTCTAGAGAAAGCCCTAGAGGACACAGTTCAGAACCCCCTTTCCAATATTTTTTTTTTTTTTGGAGGGGGGACACCTGTTCCTATTGGAGACTAGGAAAAGGTACTAACCAAACAATTTGGAGATTCTGTAAAGTAATTAGAAATTGCTATGAACAGTTGATTGTCAGGATAAAATAAAAGTAAACAAGGGGGAAAATCTTCACGGTTTCACCTGGCTTATTCTTGGTTAAATGAATTTCTGTACTTAAAAAACAAAGGGGATGTTCTACCTCTCCCTCCTCCCCATATCTCTTCAAAATGTAATTTAGAAAGAAATTACTATTTTTAAATCCTCATATATGACTTAAAACTATGGATTTAATAAAAAATAGACAATGAAAAATACTGAAGTTTCACCAATAAACTGGAGTACGTTGAACTTTGCAAGACCATAAAAAACATATCCAAGAAGAAACACGTCAGTTTAACATGAAGCTTGTGAAAAAAGACAATTGAAGTAAACAAATGGATTAATAGAGCAAAATGCAAGTTTATAAGTACAAGAAAGAAGGTTTTTGCCTTAAAATGTGAAGATGGCTCTGTGTGTAGGACAAGACAGGAAATGTTAGAAATACTGGGAAAATTCTATTCAGGGCTATACAAAGATCAAGATCACTCAAAAATAATAACATCCACAAAAGAGGAAATGTCAGTTATTCTAGTGGAGGAAGTATCAAGTGCCATATGTTGAAACCTGGTGGTCACAGTTTACACAAGATACTAGCAAAACTCTACCTGAGATGCCTCAGAGAAGAAAAAATGAAAAAATGCTGAAGTTCTTTTATGCAAGAACGGGGCCAAAAATGATTTAAAGAACTATCACCCAATAGGACTTCTTTCAGTCATCTACAAGGTTTTCACCAAGATAATAACAAAAAGAATACTGAGAACATTAAATGATGCACAGCCAAAGGAGCAGGCAGTGTTCAGAAGTGGCTGCTTTCCTTAAATACCCCCCCCCCACACCCCGCTGGATTAGCTGGCCCTTTTTGCTTGAGATGTAGAGCTGCTACCTATCCTGTAGTTTTCACACCAATTCATGGAGTTGGCCTTCAGAAAGGTGCCCACTTCCATTTAGGGCATCTGAGATTGGTTCTGCCATTATGGTGTAATTATTATGTAGTAAAATGGGTTGAGGTCTCTTTCAGATATCTATCCTGCTAAGAAGCTAGCCAAATATCAGTAAAAAAGGAGGACCAGAAGCTTCTGGTCAAGGAGCTCCCCATATGGAAGCTGGTAAGAAAACAACTAGTTTAACTTAGCCTTTTCCAGGGTAGCCTCCTTTCCTCTGACTGAGATTTGGCTTTGTATACTTTCTTAATCTTTCCTGTGTTAATTTTTGGACCTCTGAAGCAGCAGAAATGCGTGCAGGGAGAAACACAGGAATTTCAGGGAACACAATTATTTTCCTCCAAGACAAAACCATCCGTTTCCC
Source organism: Notechis scutatus (assembly GCF_049901735.1). Taxonomy (NCBI): domain Eukaryota; kingdom Metazoa; phylum Chordata; class Lepidosauria; order Squamata; family Elapidae; genus Notechis; species Notechis scutatus. The sequence goes on along the minus strand of NC_142010.1, from coordinate 155,710,351 downwards.
ATGTTACACATGGTCTGCCAGAAATATGTTTCTTCCGTATAAGGTATAACTCTTCCAAGAAGCATTAGGTTTCTCCCAGTAAAGGAGGATGGGACTTCTAATTGGAAACGCTGCAGGAAATAAGAAACAAGTTTTTCCACAAGAACCAATCCCACCTTCATCCCAAGCTCACCATGTCAATGACCATCTTGCGCAAGGTCTGCCGCTGTCGCTTGCTCAGGTTCTGGAAGATGTCACAGTTCTCTTCCTGCAGCAGCTTGAAACCCACAGCTAGGTGATGGTTCTCCAGAACAGACTCATCATTATACATCAATGCTAGCTCTGAATCTGCAAGGGAGGGACACAGACAATGAGAGGGTTATGGAGAATAGGAGGGTTTTATTTGCTCATGGAAGTATGGCCAATGATGTTTCAAGCAGCAGATGGAACACATCCAATAATCTATCCGTCTAATCAAAAAAGTACCTGAGAGCCTGTTTAATATCACTAAAATCATTAAGGCATGAGGCTAAAAACCAGGAGACCATGAGTTCTCCTCCCACCTTAAGCACAAAGTCGGCTGGATAATCTTGAGCCAGTCACTTTCAGCTATAGGTGGGAGGCAATGACAAACTATTTCTAAAATACATTACCAAGAAAACTGCAGGGAAGTCTTTGAAAATGGATATAATTGAATGGAAGGAAAAATAAATAAAAAGCAAGCAAAAAAAAAAGAACATCCCATGAAAAATCACTACCTCTTTTGAAGCCAGAGGCCTGACAAAATGGAACATCCTTTACAGAACAATTTCCCCCCATTCTAGTGCATTCCACATTTGCTACAACTTTAACTCATAGAATTCTTACATTCAGTAGCTGATCTTTCTCTCCCCTCTCTCTTACATACATATATTTATACACTTCTATCTCATTAGTCTCAAGGCCCTTTCATATCTTCTGTCTATCCTTTGCACTCTGTTATGGCTTAATGAAATACATCTGAATAACTCAAAGATCAGACAAATCCTAATTAAGCACTACCTCTACCAAAGAGATCAGAACAAAACAATTTTGTCCAGTTATTCTAGCTGGGAAATTGTTGGATGGGAAAACAGCAGCATCTTTGATTTCAGACGTTCTTCATAAAGCTTAAGCAATTTCTGTTTTTCTGTCATTTTAGGGTAGTTTCTTGTTTCAGTTCAACAGACTAGGAAAATCATAGACTTTCAACTGCTGGCACTGTGTGGTCTTCCTCACTCCCAAATATTAGTACTTCTTTCATCTGTAACACAATGAAAAAGTCCTTCTGCAGTAAGGTATACAGATGACTTAGGTATTTATATTCTAATTTGACAGAAGAGTTTTTACCAGTTTTACCATTTGATGTTTTATTCTATTTATACACAGTTCTGTGCTTTAGAGCAGGGGTCCCCAACCGCCGGTCCGCGGACCGGACGGAACAAGTCCGGCGCTGGTTGCTGGGTGCCGCCATCTTTTTGATAAAAAGTGCTTCCGGTGAGCTTTTCCGGGTAGAAAGCCATTTCTACCCGAAAAGCTCACCGAAGTGTGGCGCCACCATCTTTTTGATGAAAAGGTGCTTCGGTGAGGTCACGGAAGCACTTTTTCGTCAAAAAAAGATGGCGGCGCCCAGCGGCATAATACCGGGCCGCGGCATAAAAAAGGTTGGGGATCACTGCTTTAGAGTACCCCAAAGGGAGCTTCATCACTGGAAGCTTTAAGAAGAGACGACTGCCATTTCTGTCAGAAATGGTGTAGGGTTTCCTGCTTGGGTGGTGGAACTAGATGATCTACAAAGTCCCTTCCAACTCTGTTAATTTGTTATCTGTTAAAGTTCTCAACTGAGTTTATTTGACATTAAACTGTCTACAACACTCGTTCATTGGCACTTTGGGAAAGTACTGAGCAAAAGCAAGCTTGAGCTTGGGTAGTAAGACAAGAAGACCTGGTGATAAAGAAAGATAGATTCTATTATATTCTCAAATGGTTTCCTTCCATCTGATACTTCTCATTAACACAGACCTCCATCTACATAGAACTTAAGCATTTAAGCTAAAAAAGTAGTATGAGAATTAATACATGGACTAATTCCTCTTAAGAGTTAACTTGTCTGTTTTCTTGACTGACTTTTCCAGGCATGGAACGCACTTGACATTTTTTGTATCTGATGTTTCTTTGAGTCTGAAGCTAAAAGAGGGAAATTCCACAGGACAATTATCTACCAGCTAGAAGTGCAAAAACATTAGATTTTTTTATCTGGATAAGGGCCAACAGAATCTCAATCCAGGTTAAGACCAAGGTACAGAAGAGAAACCAAAAGAAATAGAAATTTAAAACTGGACTCAGTGTAGAATTTGGATGCCTCGTTTTTCAGTGATGATCAGAAGTGCACTGCAAAAGCTAATATGCTATTTTCACCAATTATTGGAAATATCATATTTGGTTACAGTACCAGATGCCTTAGTTATATCCTGTTTATAACTGTGCTAATATACTGTAGGGTATTTGTGATAAATAGTTAGATATCTAGTCCAGATTATGGCTAGACAACTAGCCTCTGAGTTCATTTTATGATGATTGCATTACTTGGAACCTGACACAAGGCCTGTTACAATATGCATGCAACTCTCTTGTTGCCTTACGTCTACTGGCCATTGGTTTATGTTTCTGAGCACAATTGAGAGTCCCTGCTGACCATGTAAATAGCTGTAAGGCTTGAGACCAGGCTTTTTGAAAGACCACACTGCTTCACACTGAATCTTTTCAGGATCCCTGGGAGAGGCTATTCTCTCAGGTCAACAGTTTAACATGAACACAAGACAGCATTAAGATCAGTCAGTTAATTGACAGAAAGAGCCCAAAAGATCTTCACCAAAATAGGGCAGAATTTTCTCTGTAATTGCTCCTTTGTGCATATGTTGTCTTACAAGGTATGTCCAGCCTATCCAGAGAGTATTAATTTGAAGAAGACAATATTCAATTATGTGGAGGAAAGGAAGACATGTTGCAATTCCCTTTCTATTTAGATTAACCTGTATGCAAGGCACATATATCCTGGCCATGTGCCTACATGCACCCACCTCTCCTGGCCACTCCCCCCGTTCAGTGTGGCCTTCACTCACTGGTGTTGATCAGAAATTGGTTGGAGACACCAGGATGGTCCACATCATGAATGGCAGCAGCGAAGATTGCAGCCAAAATCTCCAGGTCAGTGAAGACAGCCTGTAAAGGAGAAAGGGAGTGAATGCCTGGTGCCTCTGCCCTATTTCATGGAAGAACTGCTGCCAGCAAATAAAAAGGAATTAACTGGGTTTAGAATTTGGATCCCCAAAGTATGTGTGTTGCGGCCCTATAGTAAGCATTTATAAAAGTACAGCAAGATTCAGTGTTTGACAGGCATAATAAAATTTTATAATGGAAGCATAATACCCAGAATTATTGATATTATAACACATAAACTGCTTTGAGAGGGCTGTAAAGCACTGTGAAGCGGTATATAAGTCTGAGTGCTACTGATACAATACAAGTCATAACAATCAGTCAGTTGTAAGTTAATCTGCCTCCCACTCTTTTCCAAATGAAACAGGGAAAAGTACAGAAACTCCCCATCTTTTGGGACTCTGGGAACCAGCCCCTCAGAAAGGATGAAGCAAAGGCGGTGCTAGATCCCCACATTTCCTACTCATATACTGCCACCGATCATGACTTACATCCAAGGCGGGTGTAGAGAGGAGGACATGCGTGGATTGAGTGACATCAGCAGCATGGAGACTGTTGTGGTAGGCCACATCAGCATGGTAGTGGTCTTCTAGTGTCATGATATAAGTGACTAATGTGTCCACAGGGATCTTAAAAGTTTTCAGCAAGTCTCTTTCCTATGGGGAAAGGGGGAAAAAAAGGAAATCAGGGGTTGAAATAGTAAAGAGACAGTTCACAGCTTCTTCTGTGGACACTGGCTCCTGAAAAATGAACACCAGAATCTTTGCCCTCCCCAATTATGGCTGGCAAACAAATGGCAAAGGAGAAATGTACGATATGCCCTAGCTCCTAAGCAATAATTATAATTATACCTGGAAGCAATGAACAAGAACTACCTCTACCACCACCATGAATGTAGATCCATCCTTTCCATGCTTTGAAACCACATGGGGTTCAGCAGACTCGCTTCTTCCCAGGCATCATTATTATTTTGTGTGTATTCAGGTCCCCCCCCCCCCACACACACAATTATATAAGGTGCTGTACATGAATAAAAGCAAAAATAGTCCTGCCATCTCTCCTAACTCTAATCCTAACCTCCAGCCACCTAGTGCTTTGGGAGATTAGTGCAAAGTTAGCACTTTTGCAGATTCATGAAAAAAAATAATAATTCTTTAGATAAAACTCCCCAAACATGTGGCCACCGATTTTTCAGTACTTTGGCTATGCTGGCTGGAATGATGATAGTTTTGGTATCATCTGGTTGAACGATTAATCATAAATGGATTATTTTTGAAGGCACTTTCTCTCTACAGAGAGGAGAAGCAGTACCGGTTACACTTCTGACTACATTTTTCCTATAGACTGTAGGGAAAGAACCTGGAAGCCCCACATCTCAGAATACAAGGCGATAGATTTCAGAAGCTACAGTTGAACCGCATATCAAGACAGAAAATTCCTTCTTTCTTCTATTAAAATTGCCCACATAATAAATCAGTCTTATTTATATTGTTGTACCTTTGACTTATTTCTGTATCCAGCTCAATATTTCGTTGAAATAATTTAGAGAGTGAATTTAAAAAAGGTCTTTAAAAAACATCAGGCTTCAAACTGATAGACTGTATAGCACTCTCATGTCTATTCTGAATAGTACCACTAGACCAAACCAGACATGTGACTGAGATGTGTGGCCCATATCCATGGCTAGCAGCGGAGAGAGTAGCGGCCTCTGCAAACCTTACCTGGAATATTGTATACATGATGCAGCTGAGCGACCGATTGTTGGTATAGTCAGCAACCCGGAAAATGTTAAGGCCCCACTTGTTTAGATATTCCAGTTCCTAGAGGGAGCCACAGGGGAAGAAGTCAGTGAATTTTTGGCACAATGGATATCAAGATAAAGATTCAGGAGGGCAGAGGGAATGGCAGATGAAGAAATCAAAACTACTATATATTTTTTTGCTATGCCACTAGAATCTGAAATGTCATTTCAGATTTGGAACTCAAAGGCCATTCTTCAAGCATAGGATCAAGAAAACCCACTGGGAAAGTCCATAGCATTTAAGAATGTCATCTACTGTGAATACTCTGTGAGACCATTAAGTTCAGCCTAAATGTCTGGACATAAAACTAGGCAATGTTATTTATTTTCATTCATCTCGAATGCTGAGATAAAATAATAATAAATAATCCAGTTCCACCACAATTTTCTAAAATATTCCCTTGGCTCAAAAGCAAAACAAGAATCTTTTTTGAAGCAAAAAAAAAAACACCCCACCTAGATTACATAATACTGTCAGCTATCACAATTTCCCGATAACCTTTGATTATGTAGTAGTGCATTACCACTTAACAGCAAATACTTTCTAAAGAAATATTTATTCTTTATAATTGTAGCACACGTCTGTTCTGCACCAGATGGACATTATTCAAAGAATTAACAATTCTGTCTTGCTTATTCCTGGATTACATTTGAGCAATCAGTTCTCAGCTTAATAAAACGAGATATGAGTGAACAATTGTTTCATCTCCTTTTTTGTGAAAGATGGAAAGCTAAATCTGCAGTTTAAAACATTTCAGATATATTCCAGAATACAAATAATGCATACATTCAAAAATACAGATTTTTTTCTGAACAAGTCAAACCATTAAGCTAAAAATAAATTATAGCTTCATATTTTGGTTCGCTTAGAGAGTATCAATCAGTTTCTTGGTTTGAAGAATATGAGGAACCAAAACAAACATTTCCTGGTTTAATTACTCATTTGTATAGAAAAAGGAACAAAGTAGTTTCATTCAAATTAAAATGCTTTTTCACATTTTTTTTCTCAATAATACAAGATTTGGTTATCTGGGTGTGGTCACTGGATATCAATATGATGTAGCCTACAAGAAATAAGGTATAATTTCGTAGTACAACAGAGTAAAATAAGAAAATGAAGACTAATACATCATGGAAATACAGAGAAAAGAACAAGATTAATTCAAAATTGTTGGTTCAATTCATAAAATGCAATTTATTTGAATAAAACTGATTGCTATGTGGCAGTCTATCTTTATTTTTGTATTTAATATTGCAAAAATAATTGGTGTGAATCTAAATAGGTATTATCTAATTATATAACTAATTAGATATCAACAATATCTATAGGAATACGAAAATATAATTAGAGCATAGAATAATAGGGATGGAAGGACCTTGGAGGTCTTCCAGTCCAACTCGCTGCCCACGGCAGGAGATTCTACACCATTCCAAATTAGTTTACCTAAGACTAGAAGCTAGCAGCCTAATAACCCTATTGACTTGCCACGTGACAGTATTGATCAGTTTTTTTTAAGAGGACATTTAGTAGAAATCGGTGAAATAATTTATAAAGACTCCAAATTTCTGGAAAGAAGTGCTTTTTCTTGTTCATGCATAATATTTCTGGATTGCAAGTTTCAAGCCTATACTCTTTTGCTCACCCTGCACTTGGTTTAGAATTCTGATAATATTCGCAGTTTTGGATGTCACTAGCAGTTACAGCGAACTGACTGGGACTGAAAGAACAAAGACAAGAATGGAAGGGATTGTTACTTGTTTAATGAATTATGATTTATTAAGCCAAGTTATTTCTTTCTCTTTTTTTTGAAAATTTTATTTGGGTTTTCACAAAAACAAAATACAAATAAAACATCTTTTTTGAAAATAGCATGGTCCCAGGTTATCACTTCTTCATACAGACACAAAACTCAATTTCATGCTCATTTTTATATTCTATTCCATATCTTATTACCATTTTATATTTTCTACATAGTTTTTCCCCTCTTTTAATTTTCTCAACTTTGTTTTAATTATCTCATCTCAATTCAAATCATTATATTTATACTTTTGTCTGTCCTGTTTCAATTTCACATTATCTTTTCTTATTAAGCAAATTTTTCCCTGTAGTTACCAATTAGAGTATGACACCTTTATATCCTTTACTTTTATCCATTCAAACTCTTATTTAAGCTTCAATGTATACCTTTAAGATTATAGCATTCAATATAATACATAACTTCAAATCGAGTTCTGCTTGGTACATTCTTAAAATAGAGACTATATTCTTAAAAAGAAAAAATTATATATATATATATATATATATATATATATATATATATATATATATATATATATATATATATATATATAAATAAAACACACATTCCATTCCAATTCAATTCTATCATTAATATGCATTAAAATCTTAACATCTTTAACATTTCTTTTCAATTAAATATCATACTTCCTTGGGAACACTTATAAACTTTCCATAGTTAATTCTTTTTTTCCATATTTCTCACTTATATTTTTATAAATCATTACTAATAATTAAAAATGTTCCCTTTTAATTCTCTCAATCATTTTAATTCATTTATTTATTAACAAACATCCCACTACATTACAGTAAATATTTTATCCATCATCATATTTTCTAAAATTATTTCTATTTGTAATATAACAATGCTATCTTTTGTACCTTTGCAGAATCCCTTTTGCAATTAAATTTTCACCCATTATCTCTAAACAAGCTTATGGTTACAATCCTTATATCTTTTCTCTGTTTCTCCATTTCTTGTTTCTGTTTTTTACAACTTCTTTTCCTTGCCTTCTTCCCCTCTTCTTCTCCCTCCCCTTTTTACCCCCTCGTCTCTCTACTTCTAACTCTCTCATCTGTAATCCCCTCTTCTGTTGCTTTCTAATATTATAATTATCTTTCAAATTGTTCTTCTTTTGGGTTGTTTTTTTCTAGTCTTAAACCTTTCACTCTCTTTCCCCCCTTTTCTTTTTTCCCCCCACTTAAAATTATTTGATCATTAAAGATGGCTTCTTCTTTGTCCCAATCTTCTTGTTCTGCAAGCGTTTCTTGTTGCTTCTCATAGTTCCAGATCTCCATTTGTAAGAATTGAAACACGAAGCCAAAAGAACTTCTCCCTTCGTGTGCATCTTCTTTCCATTTTTTAAGTTCCATTTTCAGTTCTTCTAAGAGTGATACCATTTTAAAAACTTTTAAACAACCACCAGGTTAATTTTAGTCATCTAGATGCAAAAACCAAAAATCACCAAATAATCCAAATAATCCAAGGCTGTTTCTACTTGCTTCTTTTTTCTACTTTCTCTTCCTGGGGTTCGATTATTTTGTTACCAAGTTTCAATTAAAATGTATCTTTGAGGAATCTTGTTAAAATTTCACTGCAAGTTCCTTTTAATTACAGTTCCATTCCTTAATTCCAGGCAGTCTCCTCCATTTTTCCAGATCCTGCCCTTTTATTCTTTTTTTTTTTCTCCTTTCCTGCTTTTAAAAACTTTTAAATGTCCAGAAACCTTTATTATCCCTTTGACTTTTATTTTCAGCTTAGATGCCTATTAATGTGAAAGTGGATTTTTTTTCAATTTCTTGCTGAAGTCTCTTAGCTATCAGTATAAGGAAGGGAAGAAAAAAAAACCTAATCCTTTCCCTTCTCTCTCTCCTTCGCAGCTTCAAAATCTTCTTTGGGAACAATGTTGTTAAGTTTAAATTCCAGGGTACCTTATTTGTTGCTTTTGCTGTTTGACCCGGTCAGCCAAAACTTTCTCTTCTTATCTTCCTCCTGCACATTCTTTTCCGGTCGAGTTCTTCTTTGTGGTGGCCATTTCTGACCACCGCTACAACCGCCTTCGGGAAAGGGAGTAATGGCCAGCTGGGGAGGAGAGATGTGGCTCTCCTCAACCCTGCAGGCAGTCTCCCCCCTCTTTACCACTCTACGGGGTGGCTTAGCCCCGAAACCAGCCGGCTCGGGGCGCTCCAGCGGCGAGCACGGATCAAAGCCTCAGAGAGACAAGGTTTCGGTCTGTCGCCGAAGAAGCTCAAACCGGAAGAAGCCAAGTTATTTCTGAACTGGTCTTTTACAATCATTTCAGGATAACAAGTGAGTATTATGTTGATGGATCCTGATCAAGCCCTGGGATTTATCAGGCACCACCTTACTAAAGTCAACTGTATCTGTCTGGCCCAAATATCTCAAGGAAGTCACCTGACAGTCCCTTGTCTGTGAGATTCACGGAAATTGGATGAAATGGCTGGCATTCTCTTGAAAGCTCCTCTGCTATGGGATATGCTTCCCAAAGGGGCTCTTTGATTGGAACTGCCCAGAGTAGGCTAGAAGATATGCAGCTATATAAATGTCCCAAAGGTGCTTTTTCAAGAGACAAATGGACTTTCTTGTTTTTATTTGAAGACATTTCACTTCTTATCCAAAAAGCTTCTTCGGCTCTGACTGGATGGTGGGGGAATGGAAGGATTTCTTGCAGACAGCTGGTCATTTGCTTTCTTTTAGAGAGTATTTGAGGCTACTTGGAGGTTTATCTGTGTCCTCAGGGTTACCTGAGTCGGGCAAATGGGTGTTGAGCTTTCTTGGGATTTCTAAAAGGACTGTGTTGTAGACTTGAGATAGTTGATGAGTATTCCCCACCCCCATCTCTGCTGAGACAGGGCTGTCAGCTCTCAAAAGAGAGAGAGGGTTATATCATCTATCTCCAGTTCATGGCTCAGTTCATGGAGCTCTCTTTCATGGCTAAGATAAGACTGAAACAAGGAATATAACCTCATACTGCTAAAAGCAAAGCTGTGTGCCAACAGTAGCTCCAGGTATGCTGTTGTGGAGCTGTGCTTTCTGCAGGATATTTTCTGCCCTGTGTCCCTTCACTGTTGAACGCAGGTGCAGGCTGTTGGGGTTGAGTCTGTGTTATCTGAAACTGAAGTGCAACTGGTTCCTGTAGTAAAATGCAAATGACCAGCTGTCTGCAAGGAATATAAATCCCCACCATCCAGTCGAAACTAAAGATGCTTCTTGGAAGCTAAATCTCTTCAAAGAAAAACAAGAAAGTTCAGTTGCCTCTTGAAAAAATACCTTTGGGACAACCATGGCCTGGATGACTGAGAATCTCCATAGACATTCAACTATATAAATGTTTTAAATAAATAAATGGCACCTTCTTTAGCAAAAACTTAAACTGTTTACATGTTATCAAACATCCACTTTACTGGCTACGAGCACTTAATTCTGTTTTTGTTTTTCTGCACACAAGTGTTTGTATTATTTATTTTTCTGCAGTCATGGTTATTTTTGTTCCTTTGTTGTAAACTAGCTCAGGTAATTGGTTAGGACAGTCCACAAAATAAATAAATAAAAACAAATATCTTCTTGTGTTGGAGAAATATGCAAAAAGCTTCAGTCCAAATGGAATAGGAATATACTAACTCAGTGATAGTTAAATCTTTTTGTCAAATGTGCTAAAATTATGAGGAAGTAACTCTGTAATACCAGTTAAATATCCTGTTTGGGGGGAAATGCTGCCTCAAAGACAAAAACAATCTGAGATGAAAATACTTTTGTATCCCATCTAAGGCAGAAGTTGCCTCTGGAAATCAACCTAAATAAAATGTATTAAGGATGACACTTTTCTCAGAGTCTAGAGACTGTTAAAAGTGTGAGCCACAATTTCCAAATCATCCTTTGCAAAAATGGGCACAGTCTTCCTTCACTCCCTTCCCTGCTTTTTTTCATCTTGCTAAATGCTCACCTTACTGAGCAGCTCTTCTTGGTCTGTTTTCACCCCAAAGCGGGGAATGCTGGAATTGGTCAGGCTGGAACTGTGCATGAGTTTCTTGACCCCACTGATCTGGCACATGGGTTGCTGCCGCTTCTTCTTCTCCCGTTCTTTCTGTGTTGGGGATGGGATCTCCACATCGTTCTGCTTGTCTGTGGATGAAAAGAGACTGCATCAGAGAGAGAAATGACAACAGCAAAAAACTGGAAGAGCACTACCTCATCTAAGAAGTAGCATCTGGACCAAGTATCAGGATTTGTGACACAGATATTTTATCTCCATCCATCCATCGTCCAAATGACATTGCTTCCCTGATGGAATTTCATCACTGTCTCAAAGATGCCAAGAATGAAAGCTCAAAATTTATGGAGCAAAAGGAATTTTAACCTAATTCCTGGTAGCTTAAACTTCCCATAAGTAAATCAGGATACTGCAGGAATATTGGGAGTAGGGTTGGATACCATCCTAAAAACATTTTAATACTTATTGGAGTCTTGGGAGGTATAATTGTCCTACTTTATGTCTTTTTAGATTCTCTCCACCCCGTTTGTTGCCCTCATACATTTCCCCCTCCCCCTTATTTTAAAAGTAGAATAGCCTGAGGATATGATTGTGCTTCAAGGCATATGCAGACTCCAGTTTTTTATAATTCAGATATTTAGTTCTGCCTCATCATGAGCTCTGGCTGTTCCAATTTTGCAGTACCCAAAAAAGGACAAGAAGACCATACACATGTTTTTTTTTTTTGTGTCTTTTAACTACCTCCTGGACAATACCAATAAACTGGGCAGTTAAACAAGTATTTTTATTTATCTTTAACTAATTTAATAAAATGGTTATTATTAGCAATAGCATAAAAGGAGAAGTGATATTTTTCAGTTCTTATGTTTTTTTTAACGTGTTCTCAACAATGCCACTTTTTCTTATATCAACATGCATTAGACTTCTATTTATACACATGTAATTAAAGATGTAACAAAAATGTGCTCAGAATTGGAATGACACAGCAGCACAACCCCCTATCTAATAAACAAACCAGTCAAACAATCCCTGACTGTAGTCTTTTACTTTTCCCAGACAAATGAATAGCTGCTATTACTCCTTCAGAGAAAGAAAAGGAGAAATGTAATGCTGGACATTAGGCCAAAGTAGTGGTGAAAACAATCCTGCACATTCTCCATCGCAACCCTGAAGATGGATGGCAAAATTATTTCTTTTTAAGTCTACTTCCCGTCCCGTGTAGATACTGAAGGTTTATGAAGGTGGAAGGAAAACTGTTCAGTTTAGGTTTCTAGAATGGAAGCCTCAAAGTACAAAGTAGAGCAGTTTGGGGGGAAACTCACCCTCAGGAGTTGAAGGCCTTGTTCCCCCACCTTCTTCTAGGACTGTCTCCAAGGGCAAGAAGTCACGTGTGGGTGGCACCCACTGGGAGTATAGAGCAGGGGGGGGGAGATAGCCTGCCAAGGGGGAGGTGGTGCACACTAGGGGAGCCCAGGGGAGGCAGAAAATGGGGAGGGCGCAGTGTGACAGGGAACTGGGAGGGAGTCGCATCATGACATGGCAGAGCTATGCCCCAATGGTACCTGCGGGAGAAGCAGCGGCAGGGGGGCCTCATGGCAGAGTGGAAGGGGCGGGCAACAGGCCCCGGGAGGAAGCAGGGCATAAGCTGTGGTACCATTCTAGAGTGCTGGGTTCTGAGTTACTAGGAAGAAGGATTGTGACAACAGAGAATATTCAAGTCAACTGCCATGAAGCCGAACTCTTTCAAATTCTGCCCCTAACAGAGTCCCCAATATTCCCATCCTGCCCCAAGTTCACCTGAAAAGGCTTTGGATAACTCTGGAGCCAGAGTTCTACCATGTTTGGTAAATACAGGGGGATGTCCTTTGCATAGACTAAGATGGCGGTCAGACTCTGGAAGGTGACTTATAGGAAGAACTAGCTTTCCTATGGCAACAACACAGCTCAAGTACATCTGCAATCTCACCTGTTTCATAAATGATCAAGCAGATTCAAGGGTTTGCCTGGGAGCTTGAGAATCTGGAAGAATAGGCTGCCTCAGTAATGTGGAATTCTATCATCTCAGGACACCTCATGAGTCTGAGGCAAATGAGCATCTGTGCATGTGTACCTTTATGGCTGAGGCAAATTCGGAATAAAAAGTTGGGAATAAATTTAGGAGTTCTGACTCCTTTCCTTTCTTCACCTCAACCAACAAGCTCTCCTTCTAGCTCTCAGCCACAAACAACCAGTCACTCTGGCCATTTCCTACCAATCACTCGGTTCTGCTTTGGTGTCACAGCCAAGAATGAAATCCAAGTACTCGGGCAGTTCCCAGGCTGGCCTACTAAACACAATTTCTTCTGCCAACAAAGGAACAGTTCCAAAGCCCCATTGCAAGGGACCAAGCTAGCTAAACTGGTATGGGTCCTCCCCATCTGCTCATTATCTGAAAACTCCTTTCTCCACAACAATTCTGTATTGGGAAGATCTCTCATGGGGCGAGGGGTATGCGTGTGTGTGTGTGTGTGTGCGTGTGTGAAGTCAACCAGCTAAGCTCAGTAATAGGATTTCACTATCTCTTTTTCACCTCTTTTGCACCGTTGTGGCCTGGCACTGCCTCACCACATGACATTAGCAGACCATGCCACAGCTGCTCAGGAGGAGGAGGGAGGGTGAATTCTGGCCCCTGCTCAACCGATACTTGGCCTCCGTTTTCAGCCCATGTTCCAGCTCTCACACAAGGCCTCCATTGAAATGGCAGTTTGCATCAACATTTGCTTAGGGCTGGGTATTTGTATCCGCTGACGTCAATGGGCGGCCTGCTTTCTGGAGAATGCAGTGGACAGGAAGAACCCAGGAGTTTGTTTCAGATGACTGAAGTTCTTAGCTATTCTGCCTGATTCAGGAAGTCTGCAGCTCTTAGGGGAGACATACATGACAAGGCCTCTGATTCTGCAAATACTAATATAATCATGTATGGTTTAGCACACAAATGAGGTACTTATTTCATTTTTATGTAAACAAAATGTTTACACACATTTACAGAGACTGGAAGAGAACAACCTGTTTAGATTTGTGCATACTATGATCTGTGCATAAGAAGATAAAACTGCCTGACAAGCTAATTCTATTCCTTGTTAGGTTTACTTGCAGAATAAATCATGTAAAGATTTGCTCTCAAGTAAATATGTTCAATAATGAAGCTACAGGCAGCATCCTTATGCTCATTTATATGACAGTAAGTCCCACTAATCTGAATGGAGCTTACTTCGGAGAAAACCTCTTCCAGATTTCTTGTTTGTCTCTGAATGGAAAAATCATGGGATGATTTAACTGTGAAATCCAGGAACCTGAATTCCTGAACATAATTATGTACCAAATAAGAGTTGGAAACTGGACATTTCAGAGGCCACAAAGGAGCTATCACCACTTTCTGATTCTAACTTTTACATTATGCCTACACCCTTTCTCCAGAATTCACGGTCAGTTTCAGCCCCACCCTCAGTTTTCTACTAGTGCTAACATGATTGCCACAAGAGTGCTTGGGAGGGAGCACCGTATAAGAGTTAAGTGCCCAAACACCTGTGTATTTCTGCTATCTTATCAAACATTTACTTAGCAGTTTGTTAGGTTGAAAGGGGAGGGAGAAACCTGTGAGCACAATCCTTCTTCTTGCCTAATACCCCTTGATTGGCATTCTGCGACAGCAAATGAACCTGAGCTGAGCAGCAGAATTTGAATTTAATTCCTCCTGGAAAATGGAGGAAAATCTCTGTGTTCATCAGTATATGAAGAGGCTGGGGAAGAGCTCTGACTGTTTGGGCTTCATCACATAAATATGCTTGGTGCTATCTATCCCTTACCAACAATGCTTTAACAGTGGAAGAAAGACTCTACTGTAGTAACAATTTGCAGTTAGTCTCCGCTCGGTTTTTCCCACAGTGGGCTTTCTTTTTTTTGAAATGACTTCAGCCAATCAGATTTGGCTGTAAGATGACGTCAGTAAGGGCAAACAAAGCCAACTCTTTGCCCTCGGTTTAAGCTGGTGAAGGGAGGAGTGGGAATCTCCTGTTGCCATGGCAACCGTGCTGCCTCAGCACTTGGGATGCTCCTCGTCTACAGCACTTCACATACTGTGGAAAGCGTCACAGAAGCACACCTGCCTGTAGATGTTCTCTGTTCTCATGATATTTCTTTCGATGGGACGTGCATTGGAACACGCAACCTCAGGCACATTTGCATAGGATGAGTCACGAGGAAACAAACTGCACTGGGGCTAGAGACCATCACTTATTCCTCCCACGGTGAATATTTTTGTCCTTGTCCAAACTGTTCCTCGCAACCTCTGAGATGGAGGACTTTTGGGATATGCACAAAGAAACAGTATATGCAACCAAACTCCTATTTTGGCTTAACTCTAAGGAAATAATATAATAACAGCCCAGAATGAAAGGCAGATGGTTTTCAGAGACCCATTCATTGTTAGATGTAGAAGAACATATACGATGTTTATACACTGCTCAAAAAAATAAAGGGAACACAAAAATAAGACATCCTAGATCTGAATGAATGAAATATTCTTATTAAATACTTTGTTCATTACATAGTTGAATGTGCTGACAACAAAATCACACAAAAATTATCAATGGAAATCAAATTTAGCAACCCATGGAGGTCTGGATTTGGAGTTACACTCAAAATTAAAGTGGAAAAAAAACACTACAGGCTGATCCAACTTTGATGTAATGTCCTTAAAACAAGTCAAAATGAGGCTCAGTAGTGTGTGTGGCCTCCACGTGCCTGTATGACCTCCCTACAACGCCTGGGCATGCTCCTGATGAGGTGGCGGATGGTCTCCTGAGGGATCTCCTCCCACACCTGGACTAAAGCATCCCCCAACTCCTGGACAGTCTGTGGTGCAACGTGGCATTGGTGGATGGAGCGAGACATGATGTCCCAGATGTGCTCAATTGGATTCAGGTCTGGGGAACGGGTAGGCCAGTCCATAGCATCAATGCCTTCGTCTTGCAGGAACTGCTGACACTCCAGCCACATGAGGTCTAGCATTGTCTTGCATTAGGAGGAACCCAGGGCCAAACGCACCAGCATATGGTCTCAGAAGGGGTCTGAGGATCTCATCTCGGTACCTAATGGCAGTCAGGCTACCTCTGGCGAGCACATGGAGGGCTGTGCGGCCCCCTAAAGAAATGCCACCCCACACCATTACTGACTCACTGCCAAACCGGTCATGCTGGAGGATGTTGCAGGCAGCAGAACGTTCTCCACGGCGTCTCCAGACCCTGTCACAACTGTCACATGTGCTCAGTGTGAACCTGCTTTCATCTGTGAAGAGCACAGGGCACCAGTGGCAAATTTGCCAATCTTGGTGTTCTCTGGCAAATACCAAACGTCCTGCACGGTGTTGGGCTGTGAGCACAACCCCCACCTGTGGACATCGGGCCTCATACCACCCTCATGGAGTCTGTTTCTGACCGTTTGAGCAGCCACATGCACATTTGTGGCCCGCTGGAGGTCATTTTGCAGGGTTCTGGCAGTGCTCCTCCTTGCACAAAGGTGGAGGTAGCGGTCCTGATGCTGGGTTGTTGCCCTCCTATGGCCTTCTCCACATCTCCTGATGTACTGGCCTGTCTTCTGGTAGCGCCTCTATGCTCTGGACACTACGCTGACAGACACAGCACTGATGTGCCATCCTGGATGAGCTGCACTACCTGAGCCACTTGTGTGGGTTGTATACTCTCTCTCATGCTACCACTGGAGTGAAAGCACCGCCAGCATTCAAAAGTGACCAAACCATCAGCCAGAAAGCATAGGGACTGAGAAGTGGTCTGTGGTCACCACCTGCAGAACCACTCCTTTATTGGGGATGTCTTGCTAATTGCCTATGCTTTCCACCTGTTGTCTATTCCATTTGCACAACAGAATGTGAAATTGATTGTCAATCAGTGTTGCTATCTAAGTGGACAGTTTGATTTCACAGAAGTGTGATTGACTTGGAGTTACATTGTATTGTTTAAGTGTTCCCTTTATTTTTTTGAGCAGTGTAGTAGTTACGCTGCAAACACTCTGACATAAGATTTAGTAATTAAGTTTTCTTATTATACTCAAGGTAAATTATCAATGTTAAAGAACTATAGGCATTGCCATCAGTGTTTATAACAATGGAGTATAATTACATTCCTGCTTTCGAAGGGTGGACTTGCTTTAATAAAAACTGGACTACAATTTTTAAACTGCAGTGGATTAAAAAAACATTTGTGTTTATCCAACAAAAAGTTGAATCTTCATAAAACCATTACCAGAACTTTTACTCAAAATATAGGTTTATGTTACTATAAAACCAGGTGTTGATGCGATTTCTTATTTAAAATATTTATTGATATGATTTTTTTTCTTGGGGTACAGTTTATGAAACTGTGAGAGTCAAACTATTATCACTTTGAGCAATGAAAAGAAAGGTTAATGCCGATTACATTCTTTATATCTTGTTCTGAGTTACTTGTGAGCCCTAAAAAAATGTTTTCTTTTTAGCAAACTGCCTGATTGTATTTGATTGAAAATAACGTTGAATAGATACTGATACTACTATTGCATACTATTTTTTGAAAGAATGTACATGGATTATAGGTGCAGTAGGGTTGTGGCACTTCCATACACTCACCTAAAAAGGTGTTGGAAATGTACTCAGACACCTGGTTTCCAGAACGGCTCATTTCAGAGAGGTGGGATAATTCACGGTTCAGCATTCTTTTGAACTATTAGAGACAGACAAAAAGAGAATGAAATGATTAATATATATTTTCTGTCCATGCCCTGGTAAGAATGGAAGTGCATGACTGTATACGTCTTCTTGAATAAGTAATCATGTACAAGAACAATCTCACGAATGAGGATAAATTGACACTTAGCTTCAATGCACATAGGCATGGAGACAGACTTAAGGGAAGAAGAATGGCTACAAGCTGGTATTGGTGAGTCAAAGTATATTAATAAAACATACATGCTCTACTTTGAATCTGTGAGAGTTCAGTGCACGCTGGAACACTCTGTAACCTGGGAATTCTACTAACATGCAAGGGTTCCTCAACAGAACGCTACCTTAAAAAGTTTTTTTTTAATAGTATGAAGTTCTCAAATTATTTCTATTATAATTTCGGGATACAAAATTTATGCCTCCATGTCTTACACATTCAGAATCAGATTTTTCTGCATCAAGAATTGCCATGTATGCCTGCAGTTGCAAACTGCCTCAGATGTAAAATGCATTTCTCTAGGCATATAATTCTTTATTTATCCAATCATGATAATGCTCACATTTTTATGAATGTATCTATTCTGCCATATCTGTGAATATAGATATGAGCTGTCTTCTGATGATTGATGCAATTCTCAACTTATCCAAAGATGAATTTTCCCAATTTCATGCCCAACAAATAAGCATTCTACAACTCCCATTGTGACTCAAGGCAGAGAACAATAATCTCAAATGATTCAGGACAGAGTAATATCAAAACAATAATAACACCAAAAACAATAACAAAATATAATAATGTACACCCGAGGCAATGCAGTAATTGAGACAATCCATCCAGATGCCCTTCCAAAGCCTCCTAACTCAATATCTAGTGAAAAACCAGGTCTTCGAGATCTTACAAAAGATAGATATACATGGTTGGGGACATCCAAATTTTGGAGGAAATAGCACTCCATAGGGTATATGCAATGACAAAGAAGGCCCTCCTGTCAGATTTCCTTCAGATGGACAGAGATAATTGGCTATCAACAATCCCACAATATTTATTTTATTTCTATCCCACTTTTATTAGTTTTACAAATAACTCAAGGCGACAAACGCATCTAACACACTTTCCTCTTATTTTCCTCACAATAGCAACCCTGTGTGGTGAGTCGGGTTGAGAGAGAGTGATTGACCCAAGGTCACCCAGCCGGCTTTCATGCTAAAGGCAGGACCAAATAAGTAGGCCTTATGCTATTATATTATACATTGAATATTATATTATATTATACATTGAATATTATACATTGAAGTTAATAACCAGAATCTTCAATTGCACCTGGAAACTCACTAGTATAGTATAGTGTAGTATAGTACAATATATAGTATTGTGTATCATATAGTATAGTATCGCACCACACAGTTCACAGAGAAGTGCTACATGGCTGTACTGAGGTCTATACATCACTAAACTTACTGCTGCATTCCTGACCAGTTGTAGATTCCAAGTGGTTTTCACGGGGAACCCCGTGTAGAGCACTTTGTAGTCATCCAGATATGAGATAATCCAGATTTGAGTGACTGGGAGTAGGGATTCCTGACCAAGGAATGGATACAACTGCCACTCAGTAGACCACAGACCAATGGCTTCATCTGCTTTTCAAGGAGGAGTCATGAATGTAGGATGCCTGGTGTGTAGATATGACTGGTGTAATAGAACTAAAGGTGGAAAATCTCTGGTGTATTTTGAGGTCTCCTAGTAATTTATGACTTTGGTTATATCCTAATGAGGATTTTGGATATGTTGCTATACAATAGATTTTCATAACCCATCATCTTTATATACAACACATATGGCTAGACTGACTTGGTAATGCAATTGATTAATCTCAAACATTTGAAGGCAACATATCAGGAAAACTGTGCATTATTATAAACAACTAGGAAAAACATGTAATGTTCCTAAAATACAGTATTTATTTTCCAATTTGATCTTAAATACATATCCCCAAACATGTCTTTATTATTTTTTAAATCTTGAGATTTATCCAAGTGAAATGATACCATAGATACTTAAAAGAAGTTGAACATATTTATATCTCAGTGTTAAACAGGTCTCCACAAGTGTCAATTTCACTACAAACTCATTCCCATTAAAACCAATCTTATTATGAATGTAACTACATTATTTACCTATGAGCACTTCACCCCTACTATATGCAGCACATACAATCTTGAGGCTCAAACATCATCTTGGTTGCCAGGATGCAGGGGACCAATAAAAAGCAGCAATGAGAACAGAAAACACAAAATATTTCCTACCCTCTTGTGGTCCTCTTGATTTTTGCAACCTAACCCTAAATTAGACAAAAGAGGAGCTGAATTTGCAGTAGCTCTTGACAAATTAAAGGACAAAAACATTTCTGTCTATATGCAAGCACCATCAATGTCTGATCAAGAGGGTATGGTAAGAAACCAGCCAGACCAGCAGAGGTAACCTTTCACATGTATCGATCAGAATGATCCAAAAGATATTCAGCCAGGAGTAGGATTCAAATTTCTTAACAACCAGTTCTGTGGGTGTGGCCTAATTTGTGGGTGTGGCCTGATGGCCATGGGCTTGGCTTGCTGACTGGGCATGGGTTGGTGGTCACATGACTGGCTGGGTATGGCTTGTATTTAAATATTGTAAATATTTATGTAAATATTGATTTTTTTTTATAAAAAAGAGCAACTTTTATCCAAAATCAGGCAAAACAGGCAGGCAGATTGAGTTGCTCATAGAATCACAGATTCATTCACAGATCTACCTTTCTGCAATCTGCTGCCTGAGTCTGCACTGAAAAATAGAAGCTTCAGTCCTAAGGAAAATTCAACTCTGCTCTCAGGCCACTTCTCCCCACCTCATCCCCTGAATACCACCCCCGACTAGGCCTCACGGAAGCCTCCTGGGTGAAGGCAAAGCAGTACAACAGTGATTTAGATTAACTAGAAAGCAAGAAATCCAACAATTTCCTGTGTTCTAGCTAATTTAAATCCCCGCACAGCTGATAGTCAGAACAGCTGATGGTCAGGGGAAAAAGGAAAAATAGCAACTTACCAAAAATCAGGCAAAGGCACAACGCAGGCAAGTTGGATGGCATGCATGCCAGGTAAGGAATGACTGGGTGGGGAGGGGAGGGATGGGGCCAGCCAGTGGTGCAATTTGCCAGTTCTCTGAACTGCGCAGAATCATAACAACTGGTTCTAAAGAACCAGTCCATACCGGTAGAATCCCACCCCTGTATTCAGTTCCTCTTCCTAATTCCCCAATCAATGCTTTTAAGACTCAGTGATTTATAAATGCAATTATTGAATTGAGAAATAACTTTCAATGAATAAGACAGGATTTGCTTTCCTTTCTTTGCATATTATGAAGTAACTATTGTAACTGCAAGCTACCTGTTTTTCATCCTGAGTGAAATAATATCTGACTTCTTCCTACAGAGAGAGGTGAAGGCAAACAGCTCAAAAGGCTGTTTCATCCTCATTACTCCAATAACTCACTAGGACATGGCTTATTGTGAATTAATATTATTGAGATAAATATTTGATAAAAGTTAAGAGTGGGAGAAGCTAGTAGCAAAAAGTTGGATTTCTTAAAATGTCTTTTTCAACTTTTCATTAATCTTCAACATATTCTACCCATGGAATTTCTGCTCATTCGTTAATATTAAGTAATTTTTGCTCCAACCTGATCAAAAGCTGTAAGTGGCTTACAAGCTTCTGCTGCTCTCAAAATTAGCCTTTGTTCACAACTCTATTATGCATAGCTTTCAGGTAGTTCTTTCCTTCCACACTTTCTCACTGTGTCATTTCTCTGATTCTTTCACATGAAACAGAATTTAGAAAAACTTGGGCTGGATCTAGCTTAGAATAGAATAGAATAGAATAGAATAGAATAGAATAGAATAGAATAGAATAGAATAGAATAGAATAGAATAGAATTATTTATCGGCCAAGTGTGATTGGACACACAAGGAATTTGTCTTGGTGTAAATACTCTCAGTATACATAAAGAAAAGGTACATTCATTAAGAATCAAGAATCATAACGTACAACACTTAATGATTGTCATAGGGTACAATCAACAATCAAATCATACTAGGAAACAGTCAAGTGGGAGGGGATGGGTGATAAGGAGCGGTGAGAAGATGAACAGTAATAGTAGTGAACACTTTGTAAATAGCTGAACAGTACTCCTCCTCCTCTTCCTCCTCCTTATTAATACAACATTTTGCTTCTCTCTGTGGTTTTTGCAAGAAATTGCCATCATTCTCCATCTTTTGAAGGTACTTTTTGTTGACTTTCCTGTCTGAATCCTTGAGTTTGCCAAGCCCATATCCTCTCCTGTGTTTTCTCTTTTTCCTGCCAAAAGGTAGGCAAAATGAGGGCAAATACTGTTGGCTCAACTAAATTCTAACATTCTGGCAGTGTCTGGATGCAGTTCAATTAAACCATGGGTTTCTCGGCCCAATTTTCTGAGTTCACATGATATAATTACAGATTACAGATTAACAGATTTGGAAGGGACCTTGGAGGTCATTTAGTCCAGCCCCTCTCCCCAAGCAGGGGACCCTACACCGTTTCATGGCAGTCCAATCTCTTCTTGAAAGTCTCAATTGATGAAGTTCCCACAACTTCCGAGGGCAAGCTGTTCCATTGGTTGCTTGTTCTCACTGTCAGAAAATTTCTCCTTATTTCCAGATTAAATCTCTCCTTGTTCAGTTTCCATCCGTTATTCCTTGGCTGGCCTACAGGTGCTTTGGAAAGCATAATAATACAATAAGCAGACCACAAAGATGCACTATGGATACTCTGTAATGATATTTCTTATGAAGAACCATGACCCAAAAGTGCTGAATTATTCCATCTCATCCCATTCTCTCCTGGAAAAAACTGAGGTTTTTTTTTTTTAGTACTCTTCTCCACAGCTTTTCTTATAGAAATCTAGCTGCAAACTTAAAACAGAAGACCATTCCCAGGTCAGAGCTAACCTGGAGTCTAAACAGCTGAGGATTTTTGATGTGAGAACCTCCTAAAGAAGTCAGAGAAGAAGGAGGAATGTGAACTTGCTTGTTGTGGGTGGAAATAATAATAATCAACACTGAGCAGTTTTGGAGTTGAGTACAGTGACTGATCTTCACCCTCACCAATGTGAGTTCTACGTGTGGAAATATCCAAAGATTTGTGTGTATATTTGTTTTTGGGAAACAATATCTAGTAACTGTGCATCAGAACAATTTTTTACCCAATGTTATTCAGGAGTTTGGCATTATTTGGCTCTAAGCAAAACAAATTCTGCTTTCCAAAGTTGTATCAAAAGATAAAGTACATGGGATAAATGATCAAATTTGCTTTACAATTTGGTGCTTGATATTATTTTCTTTTTAAAAACCCTTTTGCCCTTGAGAAAACTTCCAGATGCTGTTCCCTGGCAGAAGAGCTGAGGTGAGTCATCAACTAGTCTTGTTAGCTGAAACATGCCTCTCTCCATCACAGCAGTCAGCCTCAGGAAGAATGAAAAGGAAAAGTTACCTTCTCTAAGACATGGGAAGGCTTTCAGTAACACTCCAATGGCCCTTGATTAAGGGCAAGATGGCTTGATGGAGAATCCTAATTCAAAATCCAGGTGCTTTTCATTCCAGGGCAACCAATTTCTTCCCCTGCCAGGACTCTCCATGGGACAATCCTGCTCAGTTTTCCAATTTAAATTTGTTCTGTCTGTTCTTAATCAGAATTTGTGAGATCAAAATGTTACCCTGAGCTTCACCAGGAAAAACATAATGGCAATCCACAAAGATGAACTGACACATGAATGACGAACACTTTTACTTATTTGTGGGATAAGAAAATATTTTTATAAAGAAACTAAACTGGCACAGAAAAAACAAAACAAAACTGCACTTGGAACAGGTCTACCAGGGTCTTAAAGAACAGACATACTGTTTGAATGAATCTGATTCTATGGGGGCGTTGAGACAGACTGGTCTTTTGAACATTATTAGTATGATGATGCAGTTTGCCTGGCTAGCTTTCTGGAGACCACAGAAGAAAGAACGAGGGAGAAAGGCCTCTGTCTTTAATGTACCATTCCCTGATCAGAATCTAGCTAGTAGCTCTCTCTGACCTTATACACTTTGGATGTGCTGGGCTACTATAAGGATCATCCTGAAACAACAAGCCCATTGTCTGGGGATGACAGGAATTGTAACAGAAACAGAGTGCCCCAGGTTGGGTAAAACAGAACTAGAATAATGAAATGTCATATATCTAGAGCAGAGGAGTCCAACCCATGGTGTGCTTAGATCTGGCCCACAGCGGTCCCCCTGGAAACACCGAAGTTCCATGGTGTCTCTCCCTGGCAGTGGGTTGAAAGAGACCATTACAGCCGAAAATGGAGCTCGAGAGCTCATTTTCGCTGGCAGAGTGCTCGGGCTACAGGTGCCTCCGACATGAGTGATGTCAAGCTGGCGACCTTCCCCCACCCCCCAAGTTCAAACACAATCCTGATGCTACCCTCAATGAAATTGAGTTTGACACCCCTGATCTAGAGTATATAGGAACGTATTTTCAGATTAAGGGAACCTGGCTAACAACAATCCATGAAACCTAGAAAAGAGTTAGAGGAAATAACTTCATAAAAATCTTGCTTTTCATCAGGCAAACAAAAGATTCATCAATGAAGAAGCCTTCACTTAGGAGACTTTTTGTAACCAATCTTTTGACTTCATGCATACATATTTAAGTCTTTCAGATAAGAGAACTTGCTACATCAACAGTTACTCCATCTGTGGTTTGCCATTTCCAATTCCTTTCTATTATTTGCTATCCATTCCTCTGAAAGCAAAGAGAAGACTTTTGTATTGCAAAGATTTTTCCTCGTCTGTGATAGGAATGTGGAGGGCTTCAAATCTAAAGCCAAAAATATGCTAGGGAGCAAGGATGAGCAGGCACACATGGGAAACATTATTTATGACATTTATCTCTTCTAATTGTTCTGCAATTTAATACAATTCCATGTTTTAGAGCAGGAAGAGAAGCTATGAGAAAGGGACTTGATCTAACCATTCAGGCAGATCAAAGGCTACATTAGGAATTGAATTATAAAACATCTGCACAGCTTTCTTACTCTTCCCATATCAAACACAGTTAATACAATTAAGCTGATTATGCTTCTTCAAGTTCTTATGGACATCCTTTTTTGTTGAAGTGTCAATGTTAAAGACAGCATTTTTTAATTGTATTAGTCTTTTTTTAATCTACTGCCAGTATGCAAAAGTATAATACCAAGGTTACATTTCAGCCTCTGCCATCTCTATGTCAAGAAGTGTTTTATGTATTGTTATTAAATCCAGGAAAAGTATAAACTGTGAATAATGGCAAACGTGTAATAATTAAAGTGAGAAAAGATTTCCAAGTGATAATCAATGCAGTTTAAAATAATTGTGTGATTCTGGCTTCTTCTTGTAACATATAATTGTTCGGTATATTGAAATTAAACTTTACATCACCATTAACTAACATTGGAAGTGGGTGTTGAATTAAGAGGCAATCCCACCTCCACCTCCTGTCCCTGTTCCCTCCCTCCACATGTTTTAACAATAACTTGATTGGGCTTTCTATTTTTACTCTATTAAAGACATTGATTTGTTTGGTTTTTAATCTTTTAATACTGGAAGCTGCCCAAAATTGTTTGCTACAAGATGGGAAGCAAATAAACTCAATAAATAAATAATATTCCAATGCTACCATACTATCTTGGAGGTGGTGGGAAATGTTCAGTTCACGGGTCAGATTTCCTCAGGAACAATATGTCGCAGTGAGCTCACCCAAAGGAGGACTGAGCCACCTAATCAACTCAGCAGGATGCCCAAGGTTCCATTCGATTCCAGGTAGCTTTTGAAATTAGACTGTCACATATTTACCACATATTGCTCTCTCGTGACTCAATTGTCATTTGATGAGGGGGCAAAGGAGAATTCAGTGCAGCAAGGACCATATCCAATCTCAGATGATTTTGATTCGCCAGTGTGAGAGCTCGATTTATGCAAAATCAGAACAAGATTGTCTAATTCTGACACAAATTGCCACTTTCTTGTGGGATATGTAGAACACCTTTCAAAACCAAGTTTCCCAGGTCGAGGTGGCGTACAATTTTATTGTTTATATTTGTTGGTTTTTGTGTGAAAATTAGCAAATAAATATGAAGTATTAAATTATACACAAAATGCAACAATTAAATTATGCAACATACAAAAGAAGCAGCATGTATATTTAAAATCAATACAAAAATGGCTTTTAAATGCCACCCCTCCCATTTGTTGTAGCATCAGAGAGTCTCCCCAAAAAGGAGAAGTGTGATAAATTTTTCCAGGCTAGGCTCCCTGTCCATTCTAGTGCCAATCTCAAAGATTTAGATGTCTGTTGGGCACTCAAGACAGACCAAGATTCTGCTAGTGTAACCATCCAGCTAAGAAGGCATCTCACGTGGGGGGTTAAGAATTCCCAGGAACAGGGTCCCAAGGAATTTCAATATTGCTGTGGGGCTACCCTATTCCATGGCAGCCATGACATGTGGCAGGTTACACCATTGATCTACATTTTTTTCTACTGGGAAGGAGAAGGATGATCTGAAGCTGAGAAGTTTTAAATGTATTCCCTTGTCATGGTCAGACCATTTCCTGTTGTGGTTTAGACTTATAACAACTATTATCCTCTGAGGAGTGTGGGAACTGTTAGCATGGTCTGCCCCCAGAATTCCAAAACATATTCCACAAGGACGCTTTCCTGATGGTGGGTGCTCTTGTTGAAGTTCAGTCACCTTGTGGAATCTGGGCAGGCGATATAATTGTTCCTAACCGAATATGACTAAAAACTATTATCAAGAAGACTTATGACTGTAAGAAGCAGCAAAGTTTCTTCTTCCTGGTTGTGGCTTTTCCCTACTGCTCAGCAAGTGGCTCAAGGCCTTCTGACATCTTGGCCTGGTGGTGGTGTGCAACCACAGAGAAGCCTCAGCCATTCACTCTGTGGGCTAGGCAGTCAGAGGATAAAATTGATAATATCTGTCGCTGATTTGTGGGCACGTACCCTGACTACCAGTCTTTGGTGATTTCAAAAAGCACTCCAAAATAAGAGTTCTGGTTTCCTGATCTTCTGAAGCAATTACCACGGATGCCTGTGTTGTACATTTATTTAAATTGCACAATTTTAAGTATTGTGTAATCCCCAAGAAAAAATAAATAAAGTAACACCTACTCAGAAAATTGCAGGAAAAGAGAAGAGTTGTAGTGGTTCTCTGTTTTTATGAAAGGGTAATGGGAGGACATTACAGGAAGCGTTTTACTGTTTTATTGAATGCATAGTTTGACTGATCGCAAAGTAAATAAATTCTAGTATTTCCTAATGCTTTCAAATATGAAACAAAGCTGTTGGAATTCTTTCCTCTAGCAAATAAACAGAATTACATGTACAAAGAAAATGTGAATGCTATCAGAATTCCTATTAAGCCTTTTCCATGATACGCTATTTTTCAATGTGTAGAAATGGTTTTGTACGGTCCATTCCATTATATATACCCCATTAAGTACCTGTAGCCTATTATCAGGTTTGTGTTCAGGAAAGAGTGACTGCAACAGATATCATGGGAATTGTGTGAGTGGATTTCCATTACAACGTATCTTTTTGTGCTCAAGTTGGAATTAACACTGGGCAATAGGAAAACTTATTCTAGGGTCACATTAAGTTCTCTTGCTCCAATTTCTATTTTCCTGGAGTCAGCACCTACTTGGTACTTGTTACTACCACCAGTGACTAGTTCATGACTTGTATCATCTCGGCTGGGGTCCAATTCCACACTGTGCCTACAAGTTCAATCTCTTTTCATCCTTGATTTTTTAAATTTCAGCTACCACCACCACCACCCCACAAGTTAGCTACCTCTTCTCCCATGTTTGCTTTCCATAGTCCACTTCCTCAAAAGATGAATGAAGTGAAACTGTAATGGGGGGAGACAGCAGCCAGGAAAGAGGGAATATAATCGAAGTGGCAACCTCATCACCTCCGGCAGCCAATCAGCTGTGCCTCATAGCTATCTCCATAGCAACAAGAATCTCCTTAGCAACTGTCTCAATCTTCAAAGCAAAGGATAGGGTCTGGGAAACCCTCCACGAGAGGACCATGTCTCTTGAATATAACACATTGCATCTAGAGACTGACAATGCCAAATGTAATCACAATCTGGACCTAAGATAAGTGTGCATGTTCTTCTTTTGCCTTCACTATAATTAACTATTTCTATTAGGCTGGATCAACTCAGGTGCTCTCCTATGTCTATCACCTGCCCCTTTCATATTTTTCAATGCAGAACATTATAAGGCAAGAAGGCTGAATGAATGACCTCACTTTTTCCTTCCTCCTCCTCATTTCTATCATTCCCCCTTTCTAAGCACAAAGCACCTTGGTACAGCTCAGTCTAAAGCAGGCAGATGGAGCTGGTATGCACGCACACACATAAACACAGACACTGTATAAGGTTTCTCTTCGGTTTCCTAAGGAAGCTAAAGATTATGGTTTAAAACTTCCCACTCAACAGAAGCAAATATTTCTAGCTAACTGACCAGATAGTTGTTCCAAGCTGTCCAGATTAGTCTCCTTTGAATATTTTGACCAAATAATTGACCAAGAATAGTACATTTCCAAGTTGCTGTCAATGGCTACCCTGGCTGGGAATTCTGAGACTTGTAGTTTCAAGATAACAGAGAAACTTCTGCTCTTGAGAATGGAGCTATCTAGGTATACATAGCAGAATATAGTGTTCTGAATGGTCCATTCATAAATAACAACTTGGCTTATGCAAACCATTTAAACTCACAGAACTATGGGGAAAAAAACCTGAAGCAACCAATGCCAACCTGGCTTCAATCTCGGCAGAAAAAGAAGGGTCTTTTCCCGTGTAAGATTAAGAGTATCTTGGTGACATTTCAGCGAGGTCCCACTTGCCATCCTCAGGCTGGTGCTTTCAGCTTTCGTGCCAGTGCAAGCAGAAAGCACCAGCCTGAGGATGAAACGTCGCCAAGATACTCTTAATCTTACACGGAAAAGACCCGAACACACCTAGACCTACATACCTGTACCTGTGAAAATCTACGAATATATATATATATATATATATATATATGTATGTATGTATGTATGTATGTATGTATGTGTATGTAGGTAGGTAGGTAGGTAGGTAGGTAGGTAGGGAGAGAGAGAGAGAGAGAGAGAGAGAGAGAGAGAGAGAGAGAGAGAGAGAGAGAGAGAGAGAGGAAAAGGTCACAAAATAACTGGGAGAGTCAACTGAAATTAGTAAAGCCATGTAGCATTTGATCCAAAGTTCTCCAGAAGTAAGTTTGTGACAGAAGGACCAAGAGACAATACATATTTTACTGCATAAATATAAATAAAATGAGTAGGAAAAACACAATAGTGTTTTTTTAAGTTTCTTTTTTTATGTCAATGAAGTTTGCAGAGATAAAACATTGTTGCAGTATTTACTCCATTAAGGACCATTACTCCATAATTGTCTGAGAAAGTAACCCTTGCACTGAGTTAGGAGTTACTACGCAAATCCTGGAATTTAATGGAGAAATCTTACAAATAATAAGCCACATATTTTAAAATCCATGGAAATCTTTGTGGGCAAATTGGGATGAAAAGCAAATGTAAAATTCAGGGTGTTTTTTTTAAAGAAAAGAGGGCAACAAATGGAATCACAGCTCTGTAAACGTCAATGCTGAATGGAAAAACAGTATGTTCAGAAACATTTAGGAAAAAAACAGTCTTAACAGTCGCTAGAATTTTTAAAGCAACAAATCCCAAATTGACCTAGTCTTTCTTCTTTGGAAAAACTGATTTTTTAAGGCAAGAAGCATAAGATTGCTGGACATATTTTTTTGAATTTGTGGATGCCATCTAATAGTCTTGGAAATAGTTTAACAACTGAACATGATCTCAGCATTCAGAAAGTTAGGCACAAAGCAGCAAAATCAGATTATTTTAGGATGATCACAGATGTTTGCATGCAGGAAAAAGGGATCTGTCTGGTTACAGGGCAATACTTCTGATAACATTTTAAGAGCAAAATAGGTAAGAAATGGAATGTGAAGTAGTGAGGGCAAAATTATTTATTAATCAGAGCAAGTGGTAAAATAGTGGATTGCTATAAGAATCATCCACCACAGGAAGAATGTTTCTTTTATTTGAGAACTAAATATTCCTGCAACTTTAGCCTGAAGTGATATAGCCTGGGATAAGTGTTATGATCTATCTCTGCTAAAAGAATGAACTGAGCCAAAAGAGAGATTGTCAACGCCATTTTAAATCCCATTAATAAAAACATTATTTTAAGGATTTGGGATGCATTAAAACTGCTATTTTCAAAATGGATAGGTTTTATCTGAAGTCCAATGTACATAGCTCAACAAACTACAGATATTAACAAGCTGGAAAGGATTCAAAGGCAAATCCTACTCTACCCCCATATCCCACTTCCCCACTATCACCACTGAAAAAAACGAAAATAAAGGGCTATAGGAACAAAGAAGCTAGAAACATTTAGGAAAGATGAAAAAGGGAATTGCAAAACTACAGGTAATTGTTTCTCAATGTCAGTAAAAAAAAAAAGCAATACTGCTTGTGAATTATGAGGCTTATAATTGGGCACAGCCAAAAATAAACTGGGAAAAGCTTTATTAGAGAAATGAATCTTCAACTGATGCATATTTTCAATTTGATGTTTTACTGCTAATATTATAAACATTTTGCTGTCTTTTTAGGGACTCCACTCACACAGGACTAGGATAAAAGAATACCTAAACAAGCAGATTTCAACAATGTGCCCCTCTGTGAGATACATGGGCAGTTAATAAGTTAATAAATCTGCAAGAAATCCCTTTTCCACTTTATGGAAGTTCCATTTAAAATGATGACTGTCTATGAAAAATAAACACTTTTAAAAATAGCTTTACTTTTTAGTAAATTCTTTTATTTATTTATTTGTTTGTTTGTTTAGATTCTTTATTGCATGTGAAGAACTGTATAAAATGCCCAGTATTTTCAATGGGGCAGTTTTCTTATTAGCAATAATGCAACAAGTGCCTCTGACCTTCATAGAGCACATATTGGACAAAATATTATGACACTAGAGAATGAATGAGAATTCATCAATACATTACTGTAATAGGAGGTATGGAAAATGAAAGAACCCTGAAACAGAAATGCTTCCTTGAAATAATATGTGATCAATAAAAATATGTATCTTTATTGCTTTATAAAGTGACTATATAGAAAGAGAACTAGTTTGTGTTGTGTTTAAGGCACTAAACTAGAAACCAGAAGACTGTGAGTTCTAGTCCAGCCTTAGACACAAGGCTAGCTGGGTGACTTTGGGTCAGTCCCTTTCTCTTCATCCCAGGAAGGAGACAATAATAAGCCCCTTCTGAAATCTTGCAAAAAAACAAAACAAAACAACAACCCGTAGGGATTACTCCTGGCAGCCATAAGAGTCAACACTGATGGATGGATGGATGGATGGATGGATGGATGGAAGGAAGGAAGGAAGGAAGGAAGGAAGGAAGGAAGGAAGGAAGGAAGGAAGGAAGGAAGGGCTGCCTTCCAGCAAGTACAGTGGATGACTGTTTATATTGTAATCTCTTTAGATAGAAATACTATTTTTTTAATGGATACATAACCATATCTTGTGACTTTTGCGGGTTCTTTGTAGTATTAACACTCTATAAGGTAAATGAAATTTGTGACTAATGATTCTACTGGGGTGAAGGCTTGAAAAGAAAGAAATATACCATTTAGTTTTAATAATCACACTTCAATGTATATCAGAGGAATTCCCACATTTTGTGGAACTGCCATTTCTACTTAGTCTACACCAACCTGCGTAAGTTTAAAAACACCCTAAGTAGCTTGTGACTCTCCAGCCTGTTCCCCAAATGCTGTTGTGTCTAGTCAGCCTCTGCAAATATGCTTCTAGTCCCAACCAGCAGGCAAGGATAACCAAAAGGGTATTGTTCTCACGGGCATTACCACATCATTGCAGAAAGCCTTCTAGAGAGAAATGCATCTGCTCTGTTAATTCAAGACCAGTCCCCAAAGAATAGAGACCAGCATGAATCAGGGCAATCTGAATATTTTCAGGAACAGAAATGCTAAAACTACATACAGGTCATCCTTGACTTACAACCACAATTGAGCCCCAAACTTATATTGCTAAGCAATATAAGTTGTTAAGTGAATTTTGCTCCATTTTATGACCTTTCTTGCCACAGTTGTTAAGTAAATCACTGCAGTTGTTAAGTTGTTAACATGGTTGTTAAGTGAATCCGGCTTCCCCACTGACTTTGCTCATCAGAAGGTCACAAAAGGGGATCACATGACCCTGGGAAACTGCAACCATCATAAATATGAGTCGGTTGACAAGCATCTGAAATTTTGATCACATGACCATGGGGATGCTGCAATGGTTGTGTGAAAAACTATCAAGTCACTTTTTCCAGGGCCGTTGTGATTTCAAACGGTAACTAAATGAATTGTTGCAAGTCGAGGACTATCTTTATATGCCCAGGTATTATTTGACACACGCCCCTAGCCAGCTATGCTAAGGATGTGATTTTCAAGTGTTATCTTTCCTCAGAGTTCAGCATCCTATTTTAGGAGACGGAAGTTCTTTTAGTTCCCACAAATGCTTAACACAGTATGTGTTGCAGAAGAGTTCTTTTTAATGAGTTACGATTCCCACAGAGGCAATGATGTGAATACAAGACAAAGACATACCAGCCTCCATGCATCTGTGAAAACCAATGCTCACACCTGCAAACCTCTATCACAGCTGTCCCCAATTTATGCCCTTTAGATGGCCTGGGCTCTAACTCCAGGCAAATGAAATATTTATGTTGTTGGGATAGTGTTAACTGCAGTCCACTAAACTAGAGGGTTGCTAGTTTGAAAAGCTGATTTATTACAACCTAAAAAAGCAAGCCAGTATCATCAGAGTCAAAAAGAGAATGGTATAAGAGACAGCCATTATGTGTATGCGGGCGCACGGAGATACATCTCCTTTACTAGAATAATTGCCAAAGTCAAGGATCTAGAATCAGGAGTAGCCTAATTATGAAGGGCCAAAATTCATCAGGGATAACTTCTGTTCAAAAATTGCCTGTTTAATTTTGGAAAAGATAATACTTTATCTCCCTCCAAAATATGAGTTCAGTAACTGAAACACACGCAGACCTCCTGACTTGTGGATCCGGACATACGGCTAAGTAGGAAAGTGGAGGACATTGCAAGCTAAGACACAAAGCTTTGCTGAATGCTACACAACCAAATTTTGCCAACATTTTCCCTGGAATACCCAATTTAGGAGAAAAGCTCATTGCACTGAGTCCACACAGGGAAAAGGGAGATTCTAAGAACTATCAACTAAATCATGACCTCGAGATATTATAGAGGAATGGGACCTGGAAAGCAGGTCTATAAAAAGGAATTTGAATACAGAAGTTATTCGTCACTGAGTATTCTCTTTGAACCCTGTGCAAAGAATTTGGAGGGTTAAAGTCAAATGGTCCCAGGAAACTATGGGCAAGCTAGATAATAAAAGCAGCTTAGTCTATATCTTTTCCCACCCCACAACCTTTGGGGACAGAAGGAGATTTGATGGATTAAGTGAATAAAGAAACTTGGTGCTCACTTTGGGGAAGGCCATCAAGGAAGGCCGTAGACAAGAAATTATACAGTCCAGAGATAAAAAGAAGCATGAAAAGGACACTTAAAAATCTGCCATGATTTTGCTTGGCATGGATGGGCCAGAGTTTCAAGATTCTGTTACTATATCTTATCGTAATAAAGTAGCATTCCTGGAATTTTTACAGCATGTTTCTTGACCTAGCCTACTTTAAAGGACTGACAATGTGTCATCAATTCAGTGTCAACTCTTAGCAGCCGCCATCTATAATTCGTATATCTAATAACTCACGGCCTTTTTTATGCCGCTGCGCAACATCTTCTTTTCCGTTGTTCCCGGTATTAGGGACCCCTGCTTAAAGGACTGACAATGTGCGCCAGTGTCACCTTAGCGCATACTATAATATCTAATAACCTGCTGGACTCTTCTTTTCCCTTATTCCCTTTATTATGGCTAAGTGTGATCGGACACACAAGGAATTTGTCTCTGGTGCATAAGCTATATCCGGCATATACTATATCCTAAATGTGATAATTTGAACCAAGTCCTCAAGGGAGAATGGATTGATTGATTGTTCTATAATCCAATTTTTAATTTCTTGGCTATCTGTAGTATCCTCAGAAAGCACCAATACTCACTTTATCCTGCTTTTTCAAAGTCCAACTTTAACTTCCATGGAGTGTAATAGGAAAAACTACTTCCTGCCTGCATGGTTTTGGCTTTCATAGGTATGAACATCTCATGGCATCTGAATATATTTTTCCAAATGTTCATCCACCATATGGCTAGACAAAAGGAAGTGAGAAACTTTTACTGTAAATAATAGCATGGGATAGTGTGCTAGCCTCTTCCTTCAGAGAAGTCACTCAAATGGTATCAATTGTTGTCAAGGGATTTCATTTCATTACCAAAAAATAAGAAAACA
The DNA here is from genome assembly GCF_049901735.1 of Notechis scutatus. Classification (NCBI taxonomy): domain Eukaryota; kingdom Metazoa; phylum Chordata; class Lepidosauria; order Squamata; family Elapidae; genus Notechis; species Notechis scutatus. Next base: position 155,676,084 of record NC_142010.1, on the reverse strand, counting down.
AAGAAAAAGAAAAGATTTAGTAGATAAGAAAGAACTGGATTACAAGAAACAAAATATGAGTTTCAAATTACTGTTGAGCCTGAATTATTATTTAACTGTATGGATTGTTGAAGCTCTTATTACTGAGATGTTGTATTTTAGCTGAGAAGGAATAGGTTGAATCCCTGAACGGTCTTGAAATACACAGAGTGAATTAGAATCAATTTCTCCCATTCTAAACAGCCGGTTACCGTACTAACCTTCCTAATTTTAGGAAGGTAACTGTTGTGCATGTTGTCTTGAGCCACTTGAAAAAACTATATAAATATGATACTGAAAAAGAAACCTAACAATATCGCCTATCATATTTTATACAGTGAGATGTTTATATAGTGGCAAAAAATATTCCACTGGCTAAATTCTCCATTATGTCACAACTCTCAATTCAAAAATTGAAGACTGGCTAAGGGAGAACATGCTGAAATTCAGTCAAGGTGCAGTTAGTGAACTAAAAACTAACCTTGGGGACTAAGCTTGAATTTTCTCTAAAACAGTAGATCCTCATTTCTCATTGGATTCATAGGAAGTGGTAGTGATAGAGGCCCTCTGAATTTAAGTCTAGTCCAATTAGCAATACGTATTTGCACCTCAGTCACAACCTCAACTCTTGACTAATATAATGTCCAGAAACTGAAGCTAGTACAAACTATGGCAATTAAACTATCCATTGGAATAGAGGACAGGGATCGTATGCTGATAGATCTACACTGTTGTCAATTGCTTACTGGATGCAATTTAAGATGTTGAAATTGATCTTTAAAGTACAAACATCACCTTCTCATTATAATCCACAAATTCTTAATATCTGCAGGAGAGTCTTTTGAAGGTATGCCTGTTGCCAAAGGTGTACCATCTCTCTCTGATACACAAGGGAGGGCTTTCTCCTGTACGGTTCCCAGGTTCTTCAACACATTCTCTCAGAAGTTGCATTTGGCCCTGCTCTCTCAGTTGTTAGAAAATTTATAAAGATATATCTTTTAAACTCTAAATTTAAAACAACTTGAGTAGCAATTTTAATTTAGCTGAACACAGCAACTACAACCCTTCCGTAGGGCAAGAAAGAGATTTGTTTCAGGTGTTTGGACTTCACAATTTGTAACTAGTAGGAGGTGTCACAAATGGGCTTGCAGGCAAGAATCCAAGGGAAGATTTTTCTGTCAAGTCCTGTTGAAAATTATCTGCAGCTTGAACGCAAGAATGCTAGACTGGCAAAAAATAAAATATAGGAACTTCCCAGTGATCTGTAATGATCAATATCTTGATAGCTATTCAGAGGAATAATGCCCTGCAAAGATTAATAATTTTAATAATAATTGCTGGCTGACAATTATGTATGTTGCAATTCCAGCACATGTGAAGGACCTCAGAAGGCAAAAGCCGACTGTAAGTTCAACAGCATAGGGACAAAGCCTTGCAGAGATACTGAGTGATGCTGGGTAAAGAGGAAGGAAATGGGCTAATGACTAAAGTGTATGTTGCTATCACAGGCTGCACCTACCCATGAGTCACTGAATGCACAAATCCTGCTCTGAATCATGCATGTGTCTTTTTCATTAATGTTTTGCAGTTAAAAGGAAAGCCCTTTTGAAACCTTTTATCTCTGCACTGGAATTTGAATGGGGAAAGCAGAAATACCAGAACACCAGAAAACTTCTAAGATTTTGAGCTCTACTACAGCTGCTACCACCTACAAAACGGGTCTGCTTGAAAATACCACCGTAGTGACATTTGTTCAAGGTCTACTCTATAATATGTGGTACTTTAAAATATTTTTTAAACCCTAAGAAATTAAGGGAAAATGAAGTCCTTCAGTCAGGGTACAAGTCACAGAATGAAAAGACAATATATTTATTCACAGTATTTTGATATCTGACCTGGCACTCAATCTGAGAAAATTAGGGTTATTATGGGATGTTTTGGGGGCAAAGGGAGGCCTTGAATCCCTAGGGACTGGAACCGTGGGAGAGGCAGTTATTGACAAGGTGCCTAAGGAATAAAATTTTTGATGCCCAGTTGCTCAGCACTGGTAACATGAGCAACACTTTCACCAAAGCTTTCCTATGCTGTGTCTTCTTCAACTTCTTCCATGTTGAGACAGGGTGACAGAATAGAGGAAAATAGGAAAAATAGGAAACAGGAATATATAAGGCCAGCTCAAAGCCTAGAGTAAAGGACGGCCTTTAAAACCCAGCTTATCTAATTCTATGGACTAGACAAACCTCAACTTCCGGTCACCCAATGGTAAGTTTAGGGATTTATTTAAAGAGTATTTTTCTGCTATTAACATAGAAAAACAATGCCCTACCTACCCAAAGTATAAAGAAATGGAGCTCAATAAATATTTCCACCCCACCACGCCCAATATTACACACCCACAAATTTCTGGCATACTGCCTTCTCCTGCAGACACACTGTTCTAGCTGAGCTCTTTACACAGACAACATAGAACATGAATATATACAATTCCACAGATAACCCTTGACATCACACAGCCCTGCTGAAGCACACACACGTGTGGGCACTGGCAGCCATGCACCCATCATCCTAGACAAAAATACCACACCGAGACTGACCTCTACAAGATCACAGTACCGTTTCATTCCTAAAGCTCTCTAGCTTATTCAGGTAAGCATACGGTCCCCAAACCAATAGAAACTGTAGCATCCATTCTAAAGTATCAGATCCCATTCTCTTTTTTAAATGCATACATGGAGCAAATTAATCAAGCCCAGGAAATAGAGGGCAAACTCCTACATTCTTGCTGACCTTTGCAATCCCATCTGACAGTCAACCACGAAAATCTTCACTATTTCAGGCTAGGTGAAGTCTGCATCAATCACAATAAGTAAAACTATCACCAAAGTCATTGATAGGCAGCCTCAAGCCAAGTACATCCACAAAGACAACAACAGATTGCAAAGGTGTACTATTTGGCTGATCCCACAAGCTCAGGGAAAACAGCACTACAACCCATGTTTCAGAGCTAAACTATGCTAGCCCAAGCAGCACTCAAATCGTATTTGACACTCTCTATGAGGGTCCATCTCTATTGCTTGCAGATCAGGGAGTACTGGAGACAGGGGGCTGCCTGTCTGTTTAACCACAGGACAGGGCACACGGCAGCAATTCCAGTGTGACATTGTAGGCTGCCAGGAAGGGCATAGGTCTCCTCTCGTCTCCCTGACCGACACAGCACTTCACACACTGTTGCAAGCAGGACCCTGAGCTGATTGTGCCCATGTCTGATCTTGTTAGCATGCATGCTTAGAGAGAGAGAGAGATGCTTGCAGCACATGCCCCGTGTCCTCTCAGTAACATTAACTATGCAGTTGATGTAAGGCTGCCTCTTGGTTCCCCTTAATCTATCTCCCCGGAGCCAGTGAAGTCAGATCAGATGCTGGCTATCCAAAAGCTCATGCACACTCCCCTTCCCAACTCTATCTATCCACAGCAACCAAGCAGACAAAACCCAGATATATCCAGATTACCTGGTCCCACCAGCCGACCAGCCATGGTTTTGCACAGGTCTCACAGAAAAAATCCACTAAGGGCATCTTCTGTTCTTGGCCAGTGAGCAGCAAGAGCTTTCTGGGTTGCCCACCAAGGTGGTGTTCCTCTTCTTTAGACGAGTGGCTGATTAGTGGTGTCCCCTTTCCTTGGGGTTGGCAAGGAAGGCAGGGGTTATTTCTTCAAATCTGTTCTTTCCACATACAGGTTTGGGCCTTGCATGGCTCTTGCCGGCCAACCTGCCTTGCATGGGAACTCTCACATCTCTGTTGCGCCTCCTCTGGTCCTCCCCACCAGGGGGCCGTGGCTGAAGAAGATATGCCAGATAGGCCCACACCTGAAAGCCTCACGTCTCTGGCTAGGTTGCTGATAAGGAGGCAAATATCCACAGTCCAAAGCTGCGCTGGCTATCAGCAAGCACAATCCTCCTCAACTGTCTGGACAATGTGCCTCCCTCTCCTTCTCCTCTGGTTACATCTTCAGAAGAAACAATCCAGCAGCGGTTCAGAAAGACGGAAGGAAGAAGCAAAGACGGCAGCAGGCAGTCACCGCATGGAAGAACACTTTCACCCAGGTGGAGCAGGAGGGAGATTCCCAGCCATTTCTGGGTACCACATGGCATGCATCCAGCTAGCAAGGCAGACGCTGCATTGCTAAAAGGCACGTCCCCATCATCTCTTTGGTGTGCGTTTGAGGGCAGCGGTCACCACGGAGACAGTAACTCCTAGTATGGCCTCAGCCGCAGCTTTGTTCCCCGGCTTGGCATGCATGTGTGTATGTATGTGTGCTTCTCTCCCTCTGTCTCTCTGCCTCTCTCTCTCCTCCCCTCTCTCCCCTCTCTCTCTCTCTCTCTCTGTGTGTGTGTGTGTGTGTGTGAATGCACGCTTTTCTCACTGCAGCAATGGGTGGATGGGATATGATGTCAGGTGGCGATGAGGGAGAGAGGGAGAGAGAGAGAAGAAAGGGAGTGGAAATGAGGGAGGGAAGAGGAGGGGCAGGAGAGAGGAGGTGGTTAGAGGCACACAGAAGCAAGAGCTGGCCAAGGAGGAGGAGGCAAACAAATGAAAGGCATAGCAGGGGGAAGCAAGAAGAGGCAGAGGGAGGGTCACTCTGCAAGGATCTAAATTAGATGGATTTTAAAACTCAGGACCTCCAGAGGTCAGAACTGTTGTGGACTCTAGCCTCCTCCCTACAACAGCCCACAGACAGTGTCCAAGGTCCCATATTTCCTTTCCTAAGGAGGAAATGGATGGACACAAGACATACAGGGACAGATTTAATGTTCTGGGTAGCTGCCTCTCAGCCAGGCATTCCTTATTGCCAGGACTGGGAATGGAAGCAAGGTGAACAGACCGGAAGACAAGAGTCCATGTCTCTCCTTCCCCAATTCTACAACCAAAGTGGGGATGGCATGGGTCTGAGCGAAAGGCAAGGGTTTATCGCCAGGCATAGATGCCTCTGCTTACCGATTTTGACCAAGAACCACCAGACAAACCATTAGCGGTATTATTTCCAAGTCTGACATGGTAAAACATGGCTCTAATGATCTCAATGTCTTGGTGCGATGAAGACAAGATCATAGGAAGGAGCTAAGAGTATCTGTCCAAACTAAAAATAGGAAATCACAGAAGTGAGAGTTGTAACCTAATAAATACACTCATATTACATTTACCTAAGCACTGTGCTGTCAGCATTTAGCTATATTCTTCCTATATATCTATGCCGTAAATACCAGCTGATCTGACCATTTGGAATTTGTTTCTCAGAAGTATCCAATGCTAACTTTTTTTTAATCAAGAAGAAACTGACGTAGCATGCAAAGAGTATTCTACACTGCCCTTTCTTTGAAAACAACTGGTGTCACTCAATAATAGAAAGGGTCTAAAGAATTTTGCACCCAATGAGGCAAATGACTGATCTAGATGGTTACATCTGGGGTGGAGTAGATGCATTCCAATATTCTACATATAAATACTCACTGGCCTATTCACACATGTACCACAATGACCCCTGTAGTCCATCCACATGGCAATGCTAGCAGGAAGTAACCTTTATGTTTAAAAAATGCTGACAGCAAAGGAAGCACCTGCTATCAACTGCCTTATTGCACCCTGACATCAGTTCAATGATTGCAACATGGCAACCTGAACATCAGAGGCCATGAAAGTAGGACATGATACCCTTCAAGAGGACATGCTGATCTCTCATTCTGCAGAATCAGATTGCGGAGCACCTCCTTCTGTCTTCCCAATGCCTATCTTATTTGGAGTTTGCACAACAAATCTGTGACTTGATCGTGTGCTCCCATTGAGCAAAAGTGGGCAAAGGGCATTCCTTATACCAGGAACATCACAAGAGAACAAAATCCAGATACCCTGCCTTACATTTTTATTCAGATTCTTCTTGCATCCCAACTTGCTTCCCCTATTGCTTTGGCTGGCCTAGGCCACCTGTCTCTTTCTCATTTGCTTAATTTGAAGCAATTTCTACTTATTTAACATGCTTATTTCATTTCAACATAACTATGCAAAGAGGAATAAAATGCTGGTTCTCTCAAACACAAGCATGAATCTGTGTAGGGAGGCAGGAAATTAAACATATCTTATAGGTTTTTATAGGAGTCATGTGCTGCAGTGGTTAAATGCAGTATTGCAGGCTAACTTTGCCCACTGCTTGGAGTTTGATACTGACCATCTTAAGGCTGACTTAGTCTTCCATCCTTCTGAAGTCGATAAAATGAGGGTCCAGATTGTTGGGGGCAATATGCTGACTCTGTAAACCACTCAGAGAATGCTGTAAAGCACTGTGCAGTGGTATAGAAGTCTAAGTACTATTGATATTGCTATTTTTATCTAACTCCTTACTTACAGTCACTGCAAATTTACAAAAAAGATACCAGAAATAATGTATTAATAATCTGGGTGATAACTGAAAAGCAAACCTTTTGTCTTCCACTACTTTTTTGTTATCTTTTTGATATTGGATATTGGACATCAATTAGAGAGGCAGTGTTGGAAACAGGAATAGCATTTTGGGAAGATTTTTTTTAAACAACTGCATGAAAGCTGCGTAGAAATTTTCCAAAGATTCATGAGCGTTATTTCGAAAATATTCCTAACATGAGATCCCTCATTTGTATTGGGAATTGCAAATCCCCAGATTCCAAAAAAAAAGCATGAACGGGAATTCTGGAGTTTCAATCTCAATATACTGGGAAAGATCCCAGATGAAAAAGGAAGAAGTCGATATTTTTAAAAATTAACGCCCCAGCAAAGAAAACATTTAATGGCAGATGTAGAGGATACAATCTCAAGGAAACTCTATGGCAATCATTACAAAAATATCAGCTTAGCTCGGAAAGACAGGACCAGGTGAGGAAGAAGTACAAAAATGGCCTGTCTTGATTCTGTTTAGTATAAGAGGAAGGAAAAGACAAACTTGGTCAGATTTTTAAGAATATATTATTATAGCTTTATATAAAAGTGTTCTACTATTTCTTGTGGTGTCTGTTTCCTGACCTATTCTACACTGAAGGGCTGGCAGCAGAGTCGGATATTGAGTGCCAAGTTATATTAATTTATCATTTGTAAAGAAAAGCTAATATCATATCACATTAGTTAGGTTTGTCTGAGACTTGCTGGCAGGCATCCTTGTTGCCTGGATGAAGTGCCAATATAGTAAGAGTTCACGCAGATCTGTTTAACCTAGGCTAGTAAAAAGTTTAAAGACTTGAAGGCAGAAAACACATTCTGGAGAAACTTATTTAACTTCAAGATTAAACTAAATCCAAAATAAACATGGCCTTCTAATTCTTTTTTTTCCCCCTAGAAGAAATATAAGTTGCTTCAGAGTAAGTGACATCATACTCCTCATCAGGTTTGTACATTAGGACTATGAATCTTCTCCAGGTAAAGTGTGCCATTCTTGGAGTTGAACAATTTACAAATGACCAAAAAGAGAATGCTGATAGGACAAAAGATAACTTTGTTTAATTCATTTTCATTAAAATAAAAATGAACTAGTGTGCAATATCATTAAAAATTTACAGTTCTGTGGCCACTGTTCATCCACTTTAAACCATCTTACATGTCCTCAGAGAGACATATCGAGCAATTTTCTTGAAAAATAGTGGTAATTTCTAGCAGATGAACCAACAATGACTATTAATTTCACTTAAGAGTATGATTTTTTTATCCCTAAATTCAGAGGTGGTATTCAGTCAGTTCTGACAGGTTCTGGAGAACCGATAGCGGAAATTTTGAGTAGTTCGGAGAACTGGCAAATATCACCTCTGACTGGTCCTGCCCCCATCTATTCTCTGCCTCCCGAGTCCCTGCTGATTGGCTGGGTCTTCTTTTGTTGCCCTGCACAGGAGAACAGAGCTGGAAAGCAGGTTAGTGGAGTGGGGATGGAATGGGGATTTTACAGTATCCTTCTTCTGGAGTGGGGTGGAAATGGAGATTTTGCAGTATCCTTCCCCTGCCACGCCCATCAAGACATGCCACATCCACCAAGCCATGCTCACAGAACTGGTAGTAAAAATTTTTGAATACCACTGCCGCCTAAATTCCATTTTCAGATGATAAAGAACAAATCACTATACTTCTGTAACTCCTGATGTCAAGACAATCAGATCCTATAAATGCTTTTGGAAACAACAGGGAAGGGTCAAAAGCACTTACTTTCAGACAAATATCTTTTGTATTTCCCTGCCTTCCTGAGGTTCAGTCTGTGAGCATGTCACAGCTTACATAGCTAAAATAAATCATCCAAACACAACGTCAACAAGTTTAAGGAAATTTGAGTGTGTAAGCAAATGTTTGGAATGGAAACCTGAAAAAAAGGACCCTTCGTGTTGTGACTACATAAACTTAGCTACCATGGATGCTGACTGATTACTGGAGAACAGAGCATAATAAAAAGTCAAAGGGGCTGAAATATTTCAGAGGTCGATATGGTCAGCAGGCATTCCATGTTGCAATATTTTGGCTTTGTAACACAGATACGATGCATGCTATATAATATATGCTGTAATACAGGTGGGAAGAATAAAACTATCCTAGAAAAGACAAATATGGGCTGTATACATTTCACAGTTGACAGATGTTTCGGTGGAACTAATAACAGACAAAATATTGACATCGTCCTGGATACCATGGTGCATCTGCTGCAATTGCTGAACATTCTTCCTTACCTTGTTAGATGCCATCTCGCTGACAGAGCGATAGGTCTGAATGGCCTCTAATTGGTCAAGACACCAGTCTAGCTCCTCCAAGGTCTCTCTGGCTAGTTGTTGGTATGTCTCTTCTGCAGAACAAGTGGGAAAAGAAATTTAGGTTCAAGTGATCTTTTAAGCATTCCCAAAAGAACTGACTGACCCGCTCTATAATCTTCTACTCAAGTCTCCTTTACTAAAAGCATGTGAAGATCAGATTCACTGAGGTGATGCAAGCTAACCTAGACAAGGATGCCCAGAAGATCATCTTTAGAATGGAAGGATGGAAGGTCTCAAAGCCATCCAGCAACCCAACCAATTATCTAAGGTAATTCACCAGGGCCCAATATGTTTTCTATTTTTGCAACTTTCTTTAGGTTGCAAAATACACACAGGGAAAGGTGAGTGACAATTGAAATACATGTCAGGATACAAATAATGCCATCAGTTTCAGGTGGTGCATGTCTAGTTCAAGAACAATACATCTGGAACTAGGATTGAACTTCTGCACTCGGGGCTGGACCAAAACAATTTGCTTCCTGAGACAGAGCGGCAAATGGCACGGCATGCTCTGTTTAATCAAGATGCAAGTTATTTTGGCACTTCCGATATAGAATTCTACAAGCACCCCTTCCCAGCCATAAACTAGAGTGATGGCATGAGTATCAGCTAATTTAAGACAGCCACTTCTTTAATAGTAAAACCAATCCTGCAAGGCTCATATGCTTCCTCATAGTATCTTCCTTATTTACTAAAATGTACAAATCTGGTTAAGATTTAGTTGTAAGGTTGATTATCAATCTGTTTAAAACTATTACTTGCGCTTTGCCAACTTTTTAAAGCAACATTTTCTTATCACAGCTCCAACAGGGAGTCTAACAAAGCTGTGTTTCAACCAGGCAATGCTTGATCCTGGGGATAGGTTTGTTACATTCTGCCACCTCCTTATAGCAATTGAAATGTGCTTACGGGAGAAATATGCTGAAATCTACATATATGACCTGTTTCATTAGCAGCGAGAAGAAAAGGATCCCAGGAAATTGGGAAACAGAACTGAATTCTATTGTATCTTGGTAGACAATAACTGAGAGGTGTGACATAGTTTAACAGCTTTCCCCTTATTTACCTCTACAATGATCCCTTCCAGTTCACATGGCTCACTTACTGTAAGTAGAGTGGATTGCTTTGGGACAGATAATTTTTTATATTATCTGGGGGCAGGGGTGGGATTCAAATCTTTTAACAAACGGTTCTATGGGTGTGGCTTAGGTGGTGGGCGTGGCTTGGTGGACATGTGACTGGGTGGACATGGCTTGATGGTCATGTTATTGACTGTGCATGGCCAACTCAATACCACTCACATCGAGCCATGCATCTCCTCGCCTGGCCTCTCATGACTGTGGGGATGCTGCAACAGCCATAAGTGTGAAAAATGGTCATAAGTCACTTTTTTCAGTGCCATTGTAACTTTGAATGGTCACTCTACACAAGCAAAGTACCAGCAAAGGAAGGGAAAAAAAACTCTAGAGAAGTTCCTGAGACAGGAAGTCTAGTCCTGCCAAGAATGTAATAAGGGTTAATGCAGAGGCAGTTTCTGTAAGCAACACCAGAATGTTTCCTTCCTGCCTTCCTTACAGGATTAGGCCAGTAATTTCTTCTAACAACCGGTTCTCCGAACTGCTTAGAATGTTAACAACCGGTTCTAGTGAATAGGTGCGAACTGGTAGAATCCCACCCCTGTCTGGGGGTGGAGAAGGTGGAGGAGATTATTATTCTGGCCTCTTATATTTCTAGACCACTGAACAGCCACACATAAGCTCCCTACAGTTTTAATTGTCAACTACAAGTACTCTCTATAGCCTATTCAATAATCCTGATGAAAGCTTCCATTTACATACAAATTAAAAACAAAATGAATCTCGGCAGCTCATTAGTTGCCACAATCAATAAATTGGCATATTCTAGCACAGCACAGTATTATCAACCTATCAATTTCTGCATCCATTCAAAGTAGCTCCTTTCAACTACCATATAGGCATCAAACATGGTCAGAGCTCAGATCACAACTTATTTGCATCTATTAACAATTCATATGCTTGTACATAGATATAAGCAGATGTACATAATCTTGCCACAATTCCAGCAGCTGAGGAATTAACTGAAGGTTTCTTAACATAGCATATATTATATACTGTATATCAGTACTTGCTGCATTTACATCGGTATTTCTTGCGAAGGATCAAGCAGTTGTCCCTCTAAACCTGTGTTTTCTTCACCCTAGACATTTGTAGTCAATGTTATCTCCTGGCATTAATATCAGGCATCTGGTGCTGCAGATTTTCTGAAGTTGACTTTCTTCCAATTCACCATTCACATTATCATTCACCAGACTGGGGCTGAGCAAGCTGTGGCTCTACTGATGTTTAATTTCACCTCTCATCATTCCAATCAGCATGGACTATGATCAGCTAGAGGGGTTCTCCCCATAAACTCCCAACTTTTGAAGTAAGTCTTTCCCACAGCAGATCTTCAAAAGTGCCACTGATTATAGGATTCTATAGGATTATAGGATTCTATTCTATGTAGGAGTTTGGTCAATTTTTGGATGTGGGTCACTCCTGAAATGTCATAACTAGATAATGCTACTTTACTGGGAAGGTTCCCTTTCATTTAAACTCTTTCATTTAAACAACAGAGAAGTCCTAAAGACAGATTCCTCCTGAGGCAAGAACTTGAAGAGCTATCAAAGTGTTTCAATCTTCCTCAAAGAAAGATAAATTGGGTTGATTTTTCCCATTCTGACACATCTCCAGAGGAAAAGTGAATGTCACATTTAAAAATGAATGCTATCTAAAGTGTAAAACCAGAGGGTTGAATACCGATGCATAGCTTTTTCTATAAGCATGCTGTACTTAAGAGTATGAGCTTGGCCTAGCCAAGAAGACTTTCTGAAGAGTTCCCTAATTAATATGGACACAGCCTGTCCGTGGACTCTCCTAACACAAGCATCAATGAACTGAACACAAGCTTGGTGTTCCTGTGAAGAACCTGTGTCCTTTTACCACCACTTTTGCGCAACCCTTGCTTACAGCCCTCATGTTCTTATTTCCTCCAAACCTGATGTCAGAGTGAGCTGTCTCAACTTGCCTCAAAGTAAGATCCACATTGGTACCCAACTGTCATTCAATCATATTTGCTTTACCCCAGAGGAAGATGATGTAGACCCATCCAAAGCAATAATCTTTCACAGAGAGTGGAATTTTCTAGGACACTTTCAATACATTTCAATAGGTGCACTTTGTACGTTTTTAAGGTTTTTAATGCTGAGATCCAATGCCAGTCTACAAGATTGGTTATGTGCACTCTCTTGTCTGAACCAGAATTTGCTTGGTCGTAGAAAACAAAATGGCATTTACCTGAGAGGGTGGCTTTGCAAACAGCTGGCTGGCTGCCCAAGGGAGATCTCCTAAGGTAGCAAAAAATAGGAAAAAGGTCAGCATCTTCCTTGCTACACAAAATATAAAAGGAGTTAAGCATCTTTTGCTCACCCTATTCAACAAGATAACATTTTAACATGCTTGCACGTAACAACTGCTTTCTTGGTTATCTATAATTTATTTTTATCTGTTAAATTTATTAGCCACCCATCTCCCCATGGGGCTACTCTGGGCAGTATATTACATACCACAGCACCAAGTTTGTGTTCTAGAAATTATTGTTATAAGGTGGAAATATAGGGGTCTTAAAAGATGGAACTGGGGCAACCATTCTCTATGAACCATTGAGAAATTAAGGTTCTTCCCTTGTTTCTCTTACCTCTAAGGAGCAGCAATTGTATTCAAGTGTTTAATATAGGAAGTTTCAAGCTACACAATTGACATAGAATGTAGGGTCAAGAAGAAATGGAGCCCATCAGATATTATTGAATTCTAACTCATAAAACCCCCAATAATGGCCATACTGGTTGAGGCTGATGGGTGTTACAGGCCAACAATGTCTGGAAACCTGGAGTATCTCCTTGGACTTCTAATAGCATAGTATTGTGAATGTTCAAATGGAGTTGCATTCCATTCTTGTAGTGTTCTAAAGTTCTGAATTCTGTTTCTGGCATTGATTAGTCAGTGACAAGAGTTTAACAAATGAGAGTGAACTGAAAAGAAAGGAACAAACCAAATGCCATCATGCTCAATATTACAGGATTCTTTCCCCCTATTTCTTATATGTGGTGGCATCTCTGGTCTAGCTAGCAAAGATTACAATTATGCTGATTTCACAAAAAAGATCTAATAAACTATTATTATTTTTCATGAATAACTAAGTGGCCGGAAACTTCTGGTCCACTACCAGATGTTGTCGGAGTGCAAATCCAACTATTCTTGAACACCATCCATTCTATCTCGGAATAACAAAGAATCCAAAGCTTTCTGGAGTCCATATGTTGCCCGTGTTTAAAAGAATACATGTGAAATAAATTTTTGAATACTTGACTGTTAAAGCATTAAAGTAAACATGTCCAGCAATGGCAGGAAGTCACTTTAGCATTATAGTGGATATGGTGAGAAACAACTTCTGTCCCTTCCCAATAAGATCACATATGAACCAAAAGGGCTTGTTGGCATTATCCAAGGATCTAGATAGTCCAATAATATTTTTCCAGTTCTAGACTGGAGCTGATTAGAGAAAACTGACAAGCAACAGCCAACTCTCGCTGGCTTTTTGCCCTCCAGGAACTAGTATTCAGAGGAACACAATCCTTGTATCTGAGGAGTTTATTTAGCTATTGCAGTGAAAGACTCATACAATGCATACAATCTCTCATTCCAGTAGCTCTTTATCAGCTTTGTGGACTATGAAAACTTAGTATTATTGGCTCAAAATGAATGCAGCAGATTCTCAGGAATCTGGAGGAATCTGAAATTTTGCACATGCATGTCTACTAGGTCCTCAAACAGCTGCTTATTCAATACATATGAAGACCTGGTATCTATATCTTGGTTTCATAAAAGATCAAGGAGACATCAATAGTTTAATTCCCCAGTTTTGATGAACACTTACTTATTGGATGTTGGCGTAGGAACATTTGCCAGGATGGAGAAATTATTACGTACGCTTCTCAAGCTTGCCAAGACCTGTAGAAAGTACATATGGAACAAGAATGTTAGAGCTAAAGCTTGCAATAGAATAATTACAATTAAAAAGTATCAAATTGAAGGAGTCTTCCTCCACTTAAGGAATTAGGGGCTGTAAAGAGAAGAGGGAGACTTGAGCCAAGAAAGTTATTTATTTCCAGGCCCAAATGGAAACGTGTATATTGTTGCTAATATGTACCAAAATAATTAACTTCCTTTTCCATTGTTCCAATAGATAAAAGCTCTAGATTCCTCTAAATGATCAGAGGCTCAATATATTTTTCATCAATAGAAACAAGGAAAAAAGAAAACTTGGCCATGTTGATTGGTAGAAATACAAAGAATGCTATCAACCTAATCGTCTGCAACTCTTTTCATCTACACATACTGCTACTGAGAAGTTTGTTTTAAGGAATGTGGTTAGCCTCTAATAAAAGTGGCTTACTCGGTCAAAGTCCAATATGAAATGAAAGATCTACTGCACCACAGTAGGCTTTATGAACAATTCTCAAATTAAGAAAATGATAAATCAAAACCTACCTGTAGTGTACAAGAGTTTGCAAACTACAAATTAAGGCTGCTTCAAAATTTGATTAATGACTGATTCCTTCTAGGAAGGAAGGAAGATTCTTTTGAAGAGAAGGAGAGAGAGCTGGCATATAAAAAAGAACATATTCTTGGCCATTGACTTCTCCCTACTTGGTTGCTAAATATCACATCTGTAGAAAACTCTAGAGAACTTAAAAGTGTTTTGTGGGATTTTTAGTAGGATCTTCCCATGTGTGACCAACAGATTTTTCTTGAGCCATACCTGGGCAAATGGTGTCACTATTAAGTCTTCAGTATGCCTGTAAAGGAGAAAAATGACAGATTTGTATTACTTTGGAGGGAAGGAACAGAACCTGAAGTTTAAAGTGTTAAATGAGAGCAGAGAAAACTCAGGTCCTCACTTAACCAGACAATTGTTTTATCACAGAATTGTTTTGAAAACAAAATGGGAAGCGGGGAGAGGGAAGTATAAGCACACTGCCATCAACTTCTATAGGAAAAAATAGGATACAGGTGGGAAGAAATAAAGAAATAATAACTAAACCCACAGCCTCCCATAATCTGAGCTACACACCTTTCCTGGCAGGAGACTTGGATAACGCTCAGAGAAAATACTTGTAGGTCAGGGGTGTCAAACTCGCATCGTCACGGCGGTGTCACATGTCGTATCAGGACTTTCAGCCCATTCGCTAAACAGGGTGGGGGCGGGACCAGCACGTGACGCATCCAGCCCGCAGGCTGCAAATTTGACACCCCTGTTGTAGGCCATTTTCTTAAGCAGACAAGTTCACTTTTGAGCCTTGAAACCATTTACTATTAAGAAAAGTCAATGGTCCTTAAGGCAATCCCAGCCTACATACTGAATACTGCTACTAACTTAACTTTTTTTTTTCCTGAAGTGCATTATTTAAAACCTAGGTTGCTGTGTTCCTTTAAACTATCTATATTTTGCACAACACAGTGGAAAAGATTATTTGATAATAGAGTCCAAAGGAATCACATCAAGGATCTTGAAATAAGACTGTTTCACAGGGAAGCACCTTGTAAAAACCTGCTTCGGAGCTAACCAGATTTCTCCCTCCCACCAATCGTCCTATATTATTTTCTCTCTCCAAAGCCTTCAGTAGGAGACAGGACTTTGCTGGACTGGTGAAGACATTCCTGGGGTGGGTGGGTCAAAGCCTATACTAATATGGGGTGAGGGTGGGGAGCTGGTGCTGAGAGCAGTAAAGTAGTCTGGACCAGATAATATGCAAGGTTGGGTCAAGGAGGCTCTGAGGCTGGTGAGAGAGACTGATGAGTTGCAGTTTGCTTATCCCTATAATATCAGAACAGTTTTTCTGCCACTCAAGGCAACTTTGGCTCTTCCTTTCCTGAACTTCCAGACCATAAGAGTGCAAAGGTAATTTAGCATTATATCTATAGCTCCTTGCATATGGGCAAAGTTAGATGTTTTATTTTCCCTCATTTCCCTCTTTTCTTTTCTCTTCATTTATTATATAAATGGTTCACACCCCACTAGCTAAAGATTCATTACACTTGGCAGGGGCAGAAAAAAATCCAGTCCTTCTCTTTTAACTCTGCAAGTATCTTCCCAACTCTTTCATCTAACATCTAATAGAGAAGGTGATGGAGCCACCTCTGTTTTTCCAATATTTGGCCCTACCTTCTGCTGTCCCAGAAGCAATTTCTCAGGCAGTAAGGAATGGCTCCACCCTACCCAAACCAGAATTTGCATTCTAGAAACAGGTCCCTTCCTACCCACTGCATCTAGATGACTGTTTCCGAGCCTCAGCAACATTAAGATGTATAATGTATACATTATACAATGTATAATTCCTAGAACTTCCTCAGTTAGCACGCTGGACAGAGAAATTCTGGGAATTGCGGTCCATATTATCTTAAAGTTGCTGAGATTGAGAAGTACTGATCCAGAGAAAGGGTGGTTAAGCTTATTATAGAAACATCCCATATTACTTTTACCATACCATGAGCTTAAATGTTGCAGGGGACATAGCAGCAATGTAAAGTTACAGGAGGTTAATAAAATATATGGACCTCTCTCTTTTTTGGCATTTGGATAGTGTGTGCATTATGCAAAACAGTATTGTTAAATCAAGTGGTGATGTAACACAGCAATTTTTCATGGTATTTTTGTTACCCAAATGGAATTGGGTAACAATAAATAAATAACAAATAAATAAAAAAGAAGGACAGGAAAAGGAAAAGGAAGCCACCATTTCCCCCCTTTTTGCTTCCAAATTCCAGCATCCTGATCTAAGGGATGTAGAAGATTCCTGACAGAAGGGGCTAAGAAAACTAGTGCAAACGTGAGCTTTGCTCCCCTTCTCAATTGTGCTGCAGATAACAGCCGTTTTACTTTATATTTCAGAATTTGGTGAACTTTGTTTGTGATTGCAAGAAAATTAGGCTGCAATATTGAGAACAGACTTTCACATCAAGAATGTTGGCTCTGCTCAGAAGAGAAAATGTATTTCCTTCGCAACTACCAATAACTGCCTATCTCAATACTGCATCATCTTCAACCCAGCCCTGAGCACACCTGACCAGTGGCGGGATTCAAAATTTTTTACTACTGGTTCTGTGGGCGTGGCTTGGTGGGCGTGGCCATGTGACTGGGTAGGTGTGGCTTTTTTTTTGCAGCCCCCACCCATTTTTGGGAGCTTCCTAGCCTCAAAGGAGTCTCGGGGGGGGGGGCATTTTTGCTCCCCTAAAGCTCTTCTGAGGCTCAGGAAGGAAAAAACAGAGCATGGGAGGGGCGCGCAGCACCCCTCCAAGCTCCATTTTGGGAGCTTCCTAGCCTCAGAAAAGCCTGGGGGGGGCGTTTTTGCTCCCCTAAGGCTCCTCTGGGGCTCTGGAAGGCAAAAAATGGAGAGGGGTGGCTGAGCTCCTCCTTCCATTTTTTGCCTTCCTGGTCCTCAGCAAGGGGAATCCCGGCACAGCTGATCTATGCATAGCTGACTGTCGGGAGGGTAAAAAAAAAAATACTTTAGGCGAATGTCAGGCAGGTGGGCGGGGTAAGCGAGCATCGGGCGGGAGGGTGACCGGGTGGGGGCTGTGGCCAGCCAGAACTTACTACCGGTTCGGCAACCCACGCCAAATTCTTGCTACCAGTTCGCGCGATCCGGTGCGAACCGGTTGAATACCACCACTGCACCTGACCATTCATAAGGGCCCTCCATAATTTACCGTATTTATCGGCGTATAACACGCACTTTTTTCCCCCTGAAAATAGGGGGCAAATGATGTATGCGTGTTATGCGCCGATATATGTTAAGAAGCCTTCGGTGAATGCTGCTGGGATCGGGGATCAAGGACACAAATGAAAGAAGGGGAGGGAGGAAGCAACCGAAGCCTGTCCTTCTCTCTGGGTCAGCTCTGTCAGTCGCTCTCTCGCTCCTCCACCAGCACAGGAAGAAACTGCTTCAAAGAAGCGGGGCTTCCCTGAAGCGCCCGTTCTCCCCCCACCCCACCCGCCCGCCCGCCCGCCCGCCCGCAGTGCTCCGTTCTGCCTGCCTGCCTGCCTTCGTTAATGGTTGAATCGGAACAGCTTCGGCTGAGTAAAAGAGGCGAATAGTTATTATTCTCAGCGAAGCTGCTCCCAAACAACCAGAAACTAAGGCAGGCAGGCAGGCAGGCAGAATGGGACACTGTGGATTGAAGCGCGGGGGTGGGAGTGGGGGTGAAAGCGGGCGCTTTCCTGAAATTTCCCTCTTAAAATGAAGATGCGTGTTATACGCCTGTGCGTGTTATACGCCGATAAATACGGTACTTGTTCAGACGCAGTGAAGCTCAAATGAGGAGCTCTATGTCTTAAGAGGCCACAGTTCTGCACTCACTCAGGACTGTCAGCTAACATAGGGAAGGGCTTAACTGGTACTGCTGGAAGGTTCACAAGAGAACCTATAAGCCTCCCAGTCTATGGCTGATCCAGCGCTGTGGTCAACAGGCTGATTCCTGGTCTTTCTTTGGTTCAGGGAGCTTGTCACTGAGAAAGGGGATGCAATAAGATGCCTGGCTTTCAACCCACCTGTCACCCATAGGACCTGTGTGTTTTCCAGCCCAAGGTCTACCTGCCTGAGCATTTAAGAGATCTGAGGCTTTATCTGATTGCTCTATGATCCCACTGAAGAAAGAAGAGGGACTTACACTTCACTGGCAGTGGAGGAGTTGCGTGACATGGTCTTTGGTGACATGTCATAGTCACTGTCCGAACGATATAGGAAGGACTCACGCCTTTGGCTCTGCGGAAAGCTGGGGTGAAGCACCAATCCAGGACTGGCCTGGGAATCCAGGGGGCTGCGACCTGGAGATGGGCCATTTTCCACTTCAAAGCTGCCAGAGGGAAAAAAGAAACATGTCAAGGAATTTAAGAATGTTGCTCACCTAATATTACATATACAGAACCTCCACTATATTAATGTGGGAAGACTAACCAATTCAAAGAGAGTTCAGCAGGTCTGTTCAGCATCCACTCTTATTCACAGACCTGTTTTGCATACTGGGCTAAATCATGAGTTTCTTAAATATGGTTTATTGATTAAACCACTATTGGCAGGATTCAAAGATTATATTAAGATATAAGCATGTTTAATACACTATAAAAAACAACATGCTATGCACAAAAATCACATTATGTGTTAAATAGTTACACAGGAAATCTTGTACATTACTTGAGTCAAGTCCGTTTTTTTAAGAAAAGCAGCACGTAAACACAAACAGTTTAATACAGTTATTTTCTAGAATCCTCTGTAAGCTAAACCTACACCAAATTTACAGTTGGATTTAAAAAGCTATATTATTCCTCACTCTGCACATCTAATGCAGGCACATAAAGGTTAAATCATAACACAATTTATTTTTCAAAATCTAGATTCTCACTTTCCACTTAAACAAAAAACTATTGATCTCACATTGGAGCAATATTTTGGAAATAATGTGAACTGGAACTTCAGAATTAAATTTTGAAAGAATCTGGGTTTCACCACCACTCTACTACACTCTGTTCATCGCCCACAATATATCTTTCCACCAATCCACAAAGCCAGTTAAAATTCAAGCAAAGAGTTCCACTGAAGTTGTAAATGGAGCACGTGTAAATAAAATTACCCAATTTGTACCAGCCATATTGGTTTGTTTATTTTACATAGATACTAGGCTTTACAACAGAGCACATAAGATTTCCTTTATGCAAAACTGGAACTATTTAGTAACCGGCATAAATGACGCTTTAGAGAATTGCTCTCTTCCTTCCTCATTTTTTTTTTTACCCTTTACTCCCTCTGCTGGCCAGTAAACTGTTCTTGTATAACATACGCACATTTCTATATAATGGTTAATTGTTCCAATTGCATTCCTGGACTGTAAGGAACTGGCAGCACAATATATATTGGAAGTAAGCCCCATTCTGTCTTTTGGGTGCTTCCTCCTAAATAAGTCTCAACAAAACAATGGCATAAGATGTTTGCATTAGCAAACTACAAAAATATTAACAGAATTCCCATCCTTCAGTGAGTTAAAAGTTCTTTGGAAATATGGTGGAAAAAACAGCACCCACGGCACTCTTCTGCAAGATTCAGTGCAAGTAACTTCAACCACACACCACTAGTGCCCTTCATTACAATGTGCGGTTCCTCAAATACTAGCAAATGCTAGCTTCTCATCAACCCAAGAATCAGAAACTCCAGATTTCCATGGCCCCCAGTTCTCGCAGCCTACCTCTCACCACTGACTCAGGCAACTAAAAAGTGTTCTCTAGCATGACTGGAAACATGCAGACACGAGCAGCACCCATGCCCCAGACACAACACTCAGTGCTAGCTATGGCAGACAACACATTGCCCAACTAACCTTCGGATGGATAAATGGAGGCTGGGCAGAGACATGACCCGGTTGTAATCAATACCGCTTGGCACGTGAACATTAGCCATCCTCCTGGTTGCCGTAGAATAAGAAGTCTGGGTTACAAGGTGTCTAATACAGATATCTGCAGGAATCAAGCCGCTATTCTCCCTTGTCACACCCTATGTTGTGCTGGGAGATGTTGGTGCAATCGAGTTGAGAAATGCAGCTAGAGTGACAGGCTGACTCATCACTTGACAACTAAGGCTTAGCTGTGGCTGGGTGGAAGTGATCTCTCCCAGCCAATCTAACAAGAGGATGCCCCACCAAGGGTTCCAGGGAATGCGCTCACCCAACTCGGAAGGCTGGACTTCCTCTTTACTGTGGTTTCAGCTTTTGAGGCTTTCACCTTGAGTTACCCATTTCTTTCCCCTCCACAAACACACATTCCACTTTTGAGATCTTCCTGTCCAAGACAGAGGGGGCAAAAATAAAACTATGTGCTTGTTTGGCCATAGTTGTCCATTTTAATATATCCAAGCCTAACTGTCTAGGGAGCAGTAGAAATGAAATAAAAAAGGAAACTAAAAATTAAAAGCCTAGTGACAACAACAACAAAATGTTGCTTCATTCAATCCATTGGCAAACATTCAAAGATTCTTTCCCTGCTATAAACACCTGCTCTGTAAATCACTTTTGTCTGGTGTAACTCCATAAGGTAACAGCCCAACTCCAAATGCAGGGAAAAATTCTGGAAAACAACAACACATCATCCACTTGAGAATTGGCCAGGTATATACAACCTGTTTGGAATTAGCAGCACCACCGCTGGGAAGGAAGGAAGATGCCATCAGGCCAAGTCCTATTTAATTCTACGCAGCTTGTACAGGTGGTCTTCAACTTACAACCACAATTGATGTCAATTTTTTTTTTTGCTAAATGAGAAATTTGTTAAGTGAGTTTTGCCCCAGTTTATGACTTTTCTTACCACATTTGTTAAGTGAATCACTGCAGTTGTTAAGTTAGTAACACAGTGAATCCAGTTTTCCCATTGACTTTTCTTGTCAGAAGGTCACAAAAAATGATCCCATGACCCCAGGACGCTGCAACTGTCATAAATATGAGTCAGTTGTCAAGCATCCAAATATATATTACAGGACCATGGGGATGCTGCAAAGGTCACAAGTGTGAAAAATGGTCATGTTACTTTTTTCAGTGCTGTTGAAACTTCAAATGGTCACTAAGTGAACTGTTGTACAAGGGCTACCTGTATACATCCTATTTCGCCCCTTTGCAAGAAAAGAAACTGTGAAGTTGTGTGGAGGAGAAAGGGGGCTGGCCAAAAGAATTATTGGAAAGAGAAATCTGTGTCTGATCTGTATCAGAAGAATCTGTATCAGATAAGAATTGTTTGCTAAATTTTGCATTAGGACAAGGAAGAATATTTGATCAATTTGTGTGGGGCTGTTCTAGTTATAATATAATTTGCTTCAGTTTATTCTCCCTGGCCCGTTATCTATTTTTAAATTATTTTTCTGATTATATTATAGTATTAATATTTTCCTATTTTTTAATGTTTGTCTTTCTCAACTTGTCATATATGTTGGACTACGATTCACATAACCTCTTACACCACAGATTTGGTGGGTATGAATTGATGAGAAAGTGCATATGGACGGCATTAAGTTGGAGGTGTCTACCAACTTCTGCCTTTTGTTCCAATACAAATAATTTACTAACCTTCCTTTAGAAAGATACCTTATTAATCTCAAACTTCTGAAGAATCCCTTTTTGATAAATTAAGCTACAGAAGGGTTAATTTTGTTTTCTAAATTTTATTTTTAGTCAATATTTCAAAGGATTTACTTCTTTCTAGGAAGCACTACTTCCCCATTATAAAGAAATATTTGAACAGGACATCCAGCCCCTCATATTTTCCAGGCTGTTCATTCACCTTTTTGTTCTGTTTCACTCCAATATATATTTCTTTTTTACCCTGGAAAAGTTTTCAACAAGCTGAATACTTTGATCCTAATACAGCATAGTATTAAAACTCTGGGTTCTGATGGCATCCATCCATGATTGATAGATAATAGATAGATAGATAGATAGATAGATAGATAGATAGATAGATAAACAGATAGACAGACACAGACGGATAGATAATCTTGGATTGATGTCATCAGACCCGACTTTAAAACTTTTCTCAAATAATAAACGGGTCTTTTTTTTTTCCGAAAAAAAAGGGGCCCGGGCGCCGGGCCCCCCCCCCCCCCCCCCCCCCCCCCCCCCGGGGCCCCCGCGGGGCCCGGGGGGGGCCGCCGGGGGGGGGGGCCGGCCCCCGCCCTTCCGGTGTAACAATACCCCACACCCCAACCCCCCCCCCCCCCCCCCAGTTTTATACTAGGCCTTAAGGGGGGCTTTCATCCAAAATCCCTCAAAATGTTTAGTTTTTCTCTTGTTACTTCTAATTTTTGTGATTCCTTCCTTCCATGTGAAAGTCAATACAGGCTGTCCTACTTGAATTATTTGTGTTAGGACAGACTTTCCATTTCCTGAAGGAAGTCTTCTTAACTTTTACAGCTTCCTGGATACTACTAGAAAGCAGTGCTGGCCTCTTTCTGAACTTGGCTGACTCTTACATTCCGATTGAGCTACAATTATTGTATTTTTAAATAATCACAAGGGAATACAAAAACATTTCTTGACTTTTTTTATTTGCATGTAGGCTAAACATAACAGCAAAATACTTGCTGTTTTCCAGTCTGTTCTACAACAATTGTATCTTCCACCAGGTCACTGTTACTATTTATGATTAAATCTACAGTTCTTCCTCTTTTGTCAGTTCTAAGCCACCGCTTCATATATGTCTTTCAGGAATAAAGTATCTTTGTTGTAGACTAAGCATGAAATTAGCCGGTCTATCTAAGGCAAAGGTGTCAAACTCAATTTCACTGAGGGCCGCATCAGGGTTTAGTTTAGTTTACTTTATTGTCAATGTACCTCGTACAACGAAATCAAACACCATCTTCAGTGCACATCATGACCATGACCATGAAAATAAACACAAACACACATCCTTCACATTGAACCGGAAACCCCCGACACCACACCAACACTGCACTATACAGCAGAATTCAAAAGAGCTACTGCCCTGGGATAGAAGCTGTTTTTCAGCCTATTTGTCCTTGTTTTTATTATTCTGTACCGTCTGCCAGATGGTAATAGTTCAAAAAAAGGGTTCTCAGGATGAGATGGAACTTTGAGAATGTTTTGAACTTTCTTAAGGCAGCGGGAGCTATAAAGCTCTTCCAAAGAGGGGAGAGGGCAGCCAATGATCTTCTGGGCAATGACGTTAACCCTCTGGAGTGCTTTCCTATCTGCCACTGTGCAATTGGCAAACCTCACAGAGGTGCAGTATGTTAAAATGCTCTCTATGGTGCAGCGGTAGAAGGTCACCAGCAGTTTCTCATTCAGTTGTTGTTTTCTGAGAAGCCTCAGGTAGAATAATCTCTGCTGGGCCCTTTTGACCAGAGCTGCAATGTGGGCACCCCAGGCCAGGTCCTCTTTTAGGGTAACACCCAGAAACTTAAAACTGGCCACTTGCTCCACTCGGTCTCCATTGATAAGCAAGGGCTGGATGTCTGATCTGTTCCTTCTATAAACTACTATAAGCTCCTTGGTCTTATTGGTGTTGAGGACCAAGTTGTTGTTTCCACACCACGAAAGCAACCGGTCCACCTCATCTCGGTAGGCAGACTCATCCCCCCCGGAGATGAGTCCCACCACTGTTGTATCATCTGCAAATTTAGCAATAGTATTATTAACGTGAATGGGAATGCAGCCATGCACATAAAGAGTATAGAGTAAGGGACTCAACACACAACCTGTGGTGTACCAGTGTTAAGAATAAGGGCTGAAGAGGTATGATTATCTAATCTGTCCCTCTGGGAGCGGCCAGACAGGAAATCCATAATCCAAAGGCAGATTGAATTAGAAAGCCCAAGGTCCAGAAGTTTAGACACTAGTCTAGTTGTGTTTGACCTTGGGGGGGCGGGGTCAGCGTGGCTGGGGTGGGTGTGATCAACTCAGTGACACTTATGTTGTGGGCGCCTGTGGTGTTCTCAAGCTCTCTGCCACCGAAAAGGAATTCCTGAACTCCATTTCTGGCAACAGCCTCCAGCAACCCTCTGCCAGTAAAAATAGAGCTTGGGAGGTCCGCAATGGCCTCCTGCATCCCTCTGCCAGCAAAAAAGGAGCTTGGGTTCGCTGGCAGAGGCACTGCTGGCCAGTCTTTCCAGGGTGGCCCCACGGGCCAGATATAAGTACCCTGTGGGCTGGATCCGGACCGCGGGCCTTGAATTTGACACCCCTAATCTAAGGGTATCCAAAGTTCTCCATTTTGGTAAGAAGTCAAAGCAGTTGCTGAACATCCTAGCAAAATACTGTTTTTCAAGGCAGAAAGAGTCAGAAGTTATTGAGTGATTAAACAACAATTAATTTTACAATGATTTCTTCTTTGTATACTGCCTGATATATTTCGCCATTGCAGGATGACCCTTGGCATTCTGATCAGGTGGTGGTAGCATGCCCTTAGGTCTAATATGTATTTTTGGCCAGAAATTGCTACCCAGAGAGATGCTTGATCTTCCAAAATTCTCGAGCATGTTAAGCTTTTTATTTTCCTTGACACATTCTCACCTCCTCCAGGATGCCCTTCTTTGTTCTTTCTGTTAAATTTATAATCAGCAAATACCCCAAATATCAAGAGAATTTATTGATTCTTTTCTATCCGGTTTATATTATAACCACCATATCCAACATATTTACATTCTCTTTACAGCCAAATATTCTTAATTCCCCATCTTGGGTGAGAGATATGTAATAGTGGCACAGAAATAACTATAAAATACTTACGTTATTTTTTCAATGTTGGTCTGAATCTCTTTGGGGACAGTTTTGTCTCCTTTTAACTCCTGACTGCTATGACCATTCATACTTTCCATATTGATTCTGTCTTTACAATATTTTCAAAACATTTATACCATTCCAAACTCGATGTTGTCAGGAGTCGGCTTAAATTTTTCTTTTCCACTTTTTTAAAGTTATGAGACATCCTTTTGGTTCAAGGGAGGCTAGTCTCTCTAATATAGGTTTGGATTATCTCTCCTCCCATTCCCACCCCTAATTCTCCAGTGGCTTCTAAGCCTCTCTGCCTGGTACTATAGTCTCTTCCAGGCACTGAGAATGGGTGATAGCTTTATGCATCAATGCAAAATGGCAAAGCAAAAAGCAGTGAGAAAAGTAAACCATGTGCTGGAAATATACCTAACATGTTGCGTGTGTGCATGGTTATTAGTGTAAGAACCATACAGCCCTGGTTTTAACAATTCAGTTTAAATATTTGTGTTAGTTTCCTTCTCTGGTATACCTTATATGCATTATTCTAGCACAATCAGCACCACCACAAATCTAAATCAGTATAGCTGCAAACATGTCCCTCCCTCCCCCCCGCATGCCCCATCACATTATCAAGCCAGGTTGGATCATCACATGGGTTTTTCCAGCTGAGCTCTGTAGTTTAGATTTGTGTTTGGGAGTAGACCAGTTGTCAACAACAGAAAAAGCCTTAGGAAGCCTCTCATTCTGTTACAGCAGAGGAAGCGCAAAAGGCAGCACTGTGGGCATCTTCCGGTCAACAGCTAGAGACGAGAACATTACAATTGCCACATGAAGGCAAAGCTAGAAAAAGTGATACCTTGAAGCAGCAGCAAGTTTAAATACCTATTTGTTTTTTTTTTACTTACATGGATTTTTAGTGTGAGAGAAGAAGAGAGATTTAAGACCAAATTAGAAAGGACACTGCCAGAGGTTCATTGTTTTTGCAAGCCTTTTGCACAACTTGCTTGGAAAATGGACAAATTACCCTTTACAATTCATGTTCAGATTGCATCAGGCATTCTTTTACTGAATTTCAAACTATGGCAAAGGGACTCAGTGTACTTGAGCCCCTTGAACAAAGGCCTAGATTCACCTTCAAAGTATCAGCCCTGACTCACTTGCTGAATGCAATTCCTGGATTTTATTTTATTTTATTTTGCAGTAAGCCTTACATCAGACCAAATACCAGCTTAATTTCCTTCTTCAGCTGTTTGCGTCAATAATTTAGAGCGTCTTAAGCATTGTTTTTATACATCCAATTCATCTTGGCTGTACCTCTGCATATATATCATGGCACTTTATCTGGCATGTGTGTGTGGGAGAGCGCGCAGACACGCACATGCACACAGCTGTTTTTGTAGTCAATTTAGTTGCAACTCCTTCTGAAGGATCACTGTGCACAGATGTTGAGGGAGCTGCTGACGACATTCTACTCCAGCGCAACAGATAAGATTAAGGATATCAAGGGAGGGGCAAGGAAAGCAAT
Source organism: Notechis scutatus (assembly GCF_049901735.1). NCBI lineage: Eukaryota > Metazoa > Chordata > Lepidosauria > Squamata > Elapidae > Notechis > Notechis scutatus. Next base: position 155,649,356 of record NC_142010.1, on the reverse strand, counting down.
GGTGGCCTTATCAGTGTCAGGACACAGGAGTAATAAGAATAAGCCAGTCCTGCCCACAATTTGGGGTATGGAATATTTTTTTCTCCCAGGGACTGAGGGCTTCTCAGTTTTCCACACCCTCAACTGTGTCAATCACTTAGGGGGGAAAAAAATGAGGACTTTCTTCCTGCTTTTCTTTTGTTTCTTAATTCTCTTGACCTCATTCCCCTGGAGCAGAAAACAATACCAATTATGGGTGTCTTATTTTTAACAGGACAGTTCCCATAATTATATAATGTCATTCCTAGGTGTAGAACCTATCCTCAGTCTATTTGTTGAAAATATTTTTGAAATGATATCCCCTCAATGCCACTTGCAACAGCATCAATACACAAACTAAACAATTTTACTTACAGAATGCCATAAATGCACAAATAACAAGTATCAGTCAAATACAAAATAACTTTAAAAACAGCAACTGTGTTAATTATAAGCATCATTAGTCAAGAAAAAGAAATGCTATATCGGCCAAATGCAACAGTTAATATACAAACCCCAAGAAATACCTCATTTTAAACTAGCAGGATGCAAATTCTATTGGCCTAGAATGGTTTTTTTTCTGGATGGGGGACTGTGTTCAGAGGTAAAATAGGTGCTTTAAACCAGAGGTCTCCAAACTTGGCAACTTTAAGACTTGTGGACTTCAACTTTCAGCTGGCTGGAGAATTCTAGGAGTTGAAGTCTACAAGTCTTAAAGTTGCCAAATTTGGGGACCCCTGCTTTAAACGTCTGTAGTTTGGTCCAAACTTCTAGCTCTGTCCCAGCCCTCAAGCCTAGAGCACTTTTCTCATTCCTAAGAGAAGGCATATATAAAATAGTAGGCTTTAGTGACTCTTAAAAGATCTGCTGTAATAAATATGTGTACTTTCAATTGGACCGGAATTGGACAGGTATGGGGATTTTAGCCATTTCTCATGACCATAAGGCCAGTGGCTTTCACAGCTTAGAGGCAGGATCTCTGAAGCGCATAGATACAGATGTGAGTGTTCCTTCAAATGACTTCTCCCCACATTATTTAATGCTTCAAAGATGAGGCAAATAGGAAATGGTGCAAATACTTTGGAGAGAGTAAGGCCCATGAAATACTGGTGGTGCTACTTTTGAATATATACGTACATGCATAATTAGTATGTTGCACAACGATACATACTTAGCCAAGACTAAAACTCACTGAGCTCAATATTACTACATCTAAGTAAACTTTCCCAGGATTAGAAACTATGGTTCCAGTCTTATGGACCTTTGTTTCAGAACAACTATCTCGCCTCTATGAGGCAGGCCTGCCCTATCCATGCTGGCAGAGGAAGCCTGCTGTAGATCCCACCAGTCAAGGAATTTTGGCGGATGGTGTCCAGGAAAACCGCCTTCTCTGCTGTGGCCATGGTGCTTTGTAACATCTTGCCCCTAAGGTCAGATTGGCTCCCACCCTCCTGTCCTTCTGTAAGAGCCTGAAGACCTGGCTGTGCCAGTTGGCCTGGGGCTCCAAGAGGAAGTACCTGGAGGCTGGAGATGGTTGATGGACTAATAGCAGATCCCACCTCTCTCCTGAGCATCTTGCTCCTTCCCCCTTTAATTATAATTCTGTATTCTTATTGTTATGATTTTATTCTTTTAATGTAAGTTATCCAGAGTCACCTTGTGGCAAGATGGGGGGAAGGGGTCAATAAATTGAATGAAGGGATGGATGAATAAAAATATAAGTAATGAATTTGCTCCAAAGTAAATGCTGGTGATACCACGGTGACTCATCCCATCTCCAGCATTTTGGCAAGGTTTCTAGGCTCAGGGTTTTTCTTCTTTCCTTAGTAGGATTGAAATCTAGTGGCCTTACACAAAGACAGAGAGCCTTTCCATTGCATTTGGGATTCTAACCACTTATGAACACAGAATTTCTGTCCACCAATCGTACTACACAAGAAATATATGAGGCCACTTCTGTTCTGTCTTACAGCTATGTTTTACTATGAGTTTCAAGACTAGATAATTGGTATGAGACTCTTGTCTAAACAGCCTCATCATCCAAGTTCCCTCTTTGTGTCTAGATGACAGAGGTGGACCATACATTTCAATAATGGAAGGTTCAAGTTACTGGTATAATTCACTTCTGAAATCAGCAGAGGACCCAAGACATTTACATACAAAAATAACAAAGAATTTGGCAAGCAGAAAAGGGCCTTTAGGGGTATGAAAATAAGGGTGGTGCTTTATCTTAGGGTGGAGAATTGGGGCAGGTAATATTAAAAGCATTGGAGGTGTTGGATTCTTTTACTATATCTAGTGGAGTGAATTTTTATTTTATTATTATTTTTAAAACAGCCCAAAAGCTGAAACTGGATCAGTTTGTATTTTGCCTTAACATTCCACTAGATTTTCTTCAATACATTTGTTTACAGCACTTTGCTCTCCTCTGCTTTTCCAATATTGCTGATAATGAACAACAAAATGTAATCGAAGAACACATGAACTGTAAACTACGTTATATAAGTATTAAGTGAGATTGTATTCATTTGCTTGCTGACTTGTCATTCCAGGATGGAAGCAAGTGTGGCATAAAAGAGATGAAGAGAACAGTATACTATGTGCCCAATTTCAAACCTTTTTCAGACATTGGTGCTTAGATTGTAGCCTAAATCTAGGACCCAATAAAAAGATTAAAACAATTTCTCCCAAGTAAATATTTTAGGACTAAGAAAGAAAATCCCTTATTGCATTCAGTTTTGATGTTACTGAACTACATCTCCCAGCAGATCAAACTGGCAAAATCAAAAGGGGAAGGCTGATAATTACGATTCACAGCAGTGTCTGGCAAGCACTGTGCTCTATGGGCAGAATATAAGGTAGTTTTCATACAGGTAGTCCTCGACTTATGACCACAATTGGGAGGAGAATTTCTGTTGCTAAGCAAGGCGGTTGTTAAGTGAGTGATGCCCAATTTTATAACTTCTTTTGCTGCAGTTGTTAAGCAACAATTCATTGCAGTTGTTAAATTAATCCCATTTCCCCCATTGGTAGAAAGCCAGCTGGGAAGGTCACAAATGACGATCACGTGATTCTGGGATGTTGCAACAATTGTAGATATATGGCAAGCTGCCAAGCCCCTGAATTTTGAACACATGACCATGGAGATGCTGTGATGGTCATAAATGTGAAGGCCAGTCATAAGTCACTTTTTTCATTGCTGTTGTAATTGCTGCAATTGGCTAAGCCAATGGTTGTAGGTCAAGAACTATTTGTATGTTAATGTGAGTCTCCCCCCCTCACTCTCCGCTTAGCTACATGGATAGTCCATAGCTCAATATGATTTGGAATATTAAAATCCAGTGTCTCTTTATAAGAAAATCCAACAAAGCAAGAAGAAGGAGTCCTCTTTGAGGGAGATGGGAGGGAAAGAAGGAAAGAAGGAAAGAAGGAAGGAAGGAAGGAAGGAAGGAAGGAAGGAAGGAAGGAAGGAAGGAAGGAAGGAAGGAAGGAAGGAAGGAAGGAACAAAGAAGAAGAATGGGAGGAAGGAAGGAAGGAAGGAAGGAAGGAAGGAAGGAAGGAAGGAAGGAAGGAAGGAAGAAAGAAAGGAAGAAAGAAAGAAAGAAAGAAAGAAAGAAAGAAAGAAAGAAAGAAAGAAAGAAAGAAAGAAAGAAAGAAAGAAAGAAAGAAAGAAAAAGAATCTAACATACAAAGCTAAAGTATACAAAGAATAATTGCAGGAATTGGGTATATCTAGTCTAGTGAAAAGAAGGACCAGGAGTGACAAGATAGCAGTTTTCCAATACTTGAAGGGCTGCCACAAGGAACAGGAGCCAACTTATTTACCAAAGCACCAGAAGACAAGACAAGACACAATGGATGGAAACTAATCAAGGAGAAAAGCAATCCAGAACTAAGACCAATTAATCAGCGGAACGGGTTACCTTTGGAAGTTGTGGGTGCCCCATCACTGGAGGTTTTTAAGAGACTGGACAGCCATTTATCAGAAATAGTATAGATCTCCTGTAAGAGCAGGGGATTATACTAGATGACCTCCAAGGTGTCTTTCAACTTTGTTACTGTTATTGTTACTGAATCACTATTGGTTGAATGTCCAGCAAGCTTCTGGTGAACTGAAAGTGTGCTAGTCACAATGCTAATAATGATATGCCTCCCATGATTAAAGTAATCACATCTAAAGACACATAGTCCAAGAAAACTTGAATAATAGGCTAGGTGAACCAGATGTTAGACTCAATTTTAAATATTCCTTAAGCCAGGCATAGGAAACGTGTGGACATTTAAATGTTCCTGAAGTACAACATTTCAACCTCAGGCAAATTGGGCACCAATGAGCTATGCTACAATTCAGCTCTATCTTGGAGGCCTCAGATTCTCCAGGACTGACTAGGACTGACTGAAAGTACATGCTAGTTATGGAAACATTTGCCATGAAACACCACATGTAGCTTTCTAAAGCTCCTTACCAGATGTGCAGCCCCCGGATATGTTGGATTTCTACATTAGTCACAGCACTTACTGAGCATGCGCCATTGATGGTGAGAGAAACAAAACTTGTTAAACCGGGAAAGAGCACGTAGATGGGAGATTCTCCCTATGTGGAATTACTGTGAGTAAGAACATCTGTACTGGAAGATGATTGGCTAGTCACAATCATCCTGGGTTAATAAGCATTGAATGTGGTTTATTCTCATTTCTAGAATTCACAGAAAGTAATTTCTGTCCTGGTTTACTTATATTCACAAAACATTTTTTTAAAATGTAAGATCACTGATTCTGTGGTGGTAACCTCCAAAAATGGGAAATGAATAAAGCCAAGATGTTGACTACAAATCCACAGCAACCTCTCTCTCTATTTCCAATCAAAATGGGTGCGGTTATTTCTTTGGAAGCTTTGTGATATGGGGAGGTTCTTCACTCATAGAGTTCACGTAAGATTAGGCATCAAAGTCGATGGTCACTTTTGCAACTGGGCTGCCCAGAGGAGCTCCAGTCCAAAGCGGCAGGGCAAAGGAGAAAAAGGAAGGCTGGTGCAGAGACATCATCAGCGCTAAAACTTTACAAAGCTCCTTAAATCAACAGCCAGAAATACATATTTGAAAACTAATCCAAGGGAAGCATTTTTTTTAAACATGCTATCCAGAGATTTTTAGTGCAAGGAGAGATAATAAAGCTATTGTGTTTTTCTTTAGCTTGCTGTCCTTCATTTACAAAAACAGCTTCTTCATCCATAAACTGTACTATGTTGAGGTTCTGTGCACCATCGCCAAGTTGGAAACTCAGCTAGAACTAAATTCAGAGTCATTTCACACATGATGTAGAAGCAAGACAATTAGTCTAAATAAGTGATCCAATAAGTGTCTGAATGAGATTCGTATTTCTGCAAACAAATTTGATAAAGTCACATTTTTAAAGATATGCTTAGAAATATCAAAAAAATAAATAAAAATAAAAAAATAAAGTCCTTGTTGCAGGGCAAGGAAATCAGAACGGTGGACACCTCCCAACATAGGCATTTGCAAAAAAGAAAAAGGAAAATAAGAGAAAGGGCGAAAAAGACAGAGAAAGAAGTCTTGGGATCTTAGCCAAGAAGAAAAGATCAGGACAGGGTTAGGGCAGTGTTTCCCCATCTGGCATTCTCTGGAGGTGTTATGACCAAAATCTTGAAAATGGATGCCGCAACTGAAGACTGTAACCATTTTACACAATGGTTAGGAGAACAAGTGAAATCAATAGGAATAAAAGGCCAGAATTCCTGCGTTTAAAACCCTGCTTTGGTGGGAAACAATGCCTAACCATTTTTACTGGAACAGTACAGGCCAGCAGTCCCCAACCTGCTGAAGGTGCTGAAGAACTGGTTCTGCCAGCAGGCTTGGGGAACCTTAAATGGCTCATATGATGTGTTGTCGCCGGGGAAGGGGGTTTGTTTTGTTATATTATTTTATTAATTTTATGAATTTGCTATATGATTCTCTCTTTTGTTAGTTTTATTGTTTTTATACGATGTTTTTATGTTCTTGTAAGCCGCTCTGAGTCGCCACGTGCAGGTAGGCAGCAATATAAATCTCCTAAAGAAAGAAATAAACCTTTCTGGCTCTCCAGATCAGCAGCTCCGGCAGGGGGCGCTGGCAGGGGGACGGGGGGGGGGGAGGAAGGGGGTGGTATCACATGTGCAAATGGAGCTTTGCGTGTTTTCCCACCTCTTGTGCAACCCAGTTTCCAATGGATCACAGACCAGTACTGGTCCGAAGACCAGGAACTAGGGATCCCTGATATAGGCAACCGAGGTTCTAAGCTATGAATATTCTCCATATGAGCTTCCTCTAAATCACAACCCCGCCCCCCACTCCCCATAATCCATAAACCTCTGAAGGTGCACTTCAGATCTGAGAATTACTCAGGCCTACCTTAGAAGGTTACTATAAAGATTCAAATAGAAATCAGCAAGATTGCTTACGGCAGAGGTGTCAAACTCGATTTCATTGAGGGCCGCACCAGGGTTGTATTTGACCTTGGGGGGGCCAGGGGGGGGCGTGGCCAGGATGGGCATGGGCAGCTCAACCTCACTCATGTCAGGAGCACCTGTGGTAGCCCGAGCACTTTGCCAGTGGAAACGGGCTCCTGAGCTCTATTTTCAGCTGTGACGGCTTTCTGAAACCCCCTGCCAGGAAAAATGGAGCTTGGGAGAGATGCCCACGGCCCTCCCAAAGTCCATTTTCACTGGCAGAGGCACCGAGGGCCAGTCCTTTACTGTTTCCAGGGTGGCCCCATGGGCCAGATCTGAGCACTCCATGGGCTGGATCGGGTTCCTGGGCCTTGAGTTTGACACCTCTGCCTTACAGTTTAAGATCCCTTTCATGTAATCAGCAGATCCGGCTCTGAAAAAACCCGTGAAATCCAAACGTGTTCCTTTCCTGACCTACTTGAGTTGGGAAATACTACACTTTATAATGTAAACCCAACAGAAGGCATATGTCATAAAAAACAAACAAACAAAGACCTCCCCCAACCACCACAAGTGATGTGGATCTATCTGATTTGCAACTTCCCCAATATATTAAATACACCCCTTGGCTACCAAAGAGTGCTCACCCTGGATTAAAAAGAGAAGAACTGCTTAGTTGCAATACAAAAGAAGTGATAAACTTCCCTGCACTGCACTTTCGTAGAACGTGGGCTATGGCTCTTGAGTTTCCTATCTCTACTTTCTCCAACTAGAAGTGCCCATAGTGGATCTCAATTCTTACATTATTTCAAAGACTTGGGAAGAGAAGCTGTTCAAAGAGTAATGCATGAGTAATTGAGCCTCTGATGCTCAAGGCCTCCCCTCAGAGAGCAATTAGTTAGTGGGTCCCTTGGTAGATACACCAGCATCATGATTAGCTTCCAAATAGGCTTAGTGTGCAAACACACATAGCTTTCACATTCAACCAAGAAATCTTCAATCCATTACTGAGAACTGAGCATTTATCAGATAGCTCTCCTATAAAAAAAAGTCCGCCTGCCCCAAGCTAGTGCCTTTTGAAAGTCCAGAAATTGCTGTCCCATTACCATCAGACAGGAAGGTCACTGTAATGGGAAATGAATCTTTAGAGTACCTATCATTTTCAGAAACTGCTGAAGCAAACTAGCCAGTTTCTGCAAATAAACAGCTGTTCCCATTATGATGTTCCCAGCATTTAATCCAAAGCAAATACATTTTCAAGGAAATTTGTCGGTGAAAACAAATTAACCAATTAGAGAAAAGTTATACCGAGAGAGGAAGAATGGTGCTTTGGTTCTTAAATGTCTAGATGGAGAATGAATCTATGCCCAACACTGGCATAGGGATAAGCACTCAGTGACTGTATTCATATATTGCCAATCCATGGTTTGACCATGTTCCTTCACTAAAACTAGGCTGGAGGGGGTCACGCATAACGCTGTCACAACTAATTATTTGCAAGCCTTAATAGCTGGGTTTACCTATCACACTGAATCAGAAATAAGCATTAGACTTGCTCTGTAACATGATGTATCAGCCCAACCAGTGTGCCAGAAGCAAGGCTATACATGTGAAAGGAAGAGAGAGAGAGACATAGGAGCATCACAGAGTCAGTGTTTACTGCATATGTTGGTGCTGGAATAAGACAAAATTGTCTGAACAGAAAGTTATTAATCCTGAATAATTGTACGTATGAGTGTCAACAGTGCAACTGGGAGTTAAAGAGTGCCAGTTAATGAACACTGCGTAATGAGTACACTGGACATTCTTCAAAATGACAAATAAATCTTCACCAAAGGGCAAGTGGAAAGTTGTCCCAATAGATTGCAAGATACCATATCCTTCTGGGCAGCTTTTGATGCTGCCGCCTGCTTGGCAGAATAATACCCTAGTGGTTAATTAAAAAAACATATATTCTCTGCCTGGGGAGTTATGTTACAGAACAGGAGACGTTCTTCAAAATAAGTGTTACACCGTGGCAAATCTCCACTGCAAGTGTATGGCAAGCAGATCAGTCAACAATCTGCTGGAGCCCTCTGAGTCCAACATTCAAAAAGCAAGAAGGATCACGATGAGCAACACAGACTGAACCCAGCACTGAAAGGTCTGAGTTGTGCTTTCTAGCTGCCAATGCCGCAGCCAAACTATGCAGTTTGGCAGAATCAGACTAGGAAGGCGACAACCCTACAAATTTCAATGCATGACTCAAAGGAAGAATTGAGGATATCTTATTTCCTTCTTCTTTCAGTTACGCTTATTTCTCTTTCGATGGTAAATAGGGCTGACAGATGTTTACTGAGCAAACAATACGTTGGAAAAAAAAAATCTGAAACCTCACTCAGCGTCATCAATTCCCTTTAATGTACAAGCCAGCTCAGCAATAGGCAAGCAATGCCCTTCCATCTAGTCAATCATCCATGTGGGGATTTCAGATGATTTATTCTAAGCACAAACATTTGTCCACAACTGGTAGGTTAGGAAAAACTTTCAGAAAGTCATAATATTGGTGGCACTGCTACGTAGAAATCCTTGACAAAACGTTAAAGAAATTCATGTTTGTTTTAAATATCAGCTTCAGGGTTTCCTTTTAGGTTTGATGGATAAAGAACTTTAAGGAAAATTTGGAACTTTGTTATTATACATGTTGACAGTGGTGAGAATCTTATATGCACAAAAATGGAAAGACACACAATGGAAAGCAGGGTCAAGGTAAAGGTGAAGGTATCAACAGAGATGGTGAAACAGGCTGCTTTATTGAAAGAGACAAATTTTATCTAGTTTTCTTTCTACTTGGAAAGTGTTTCTGGACATTTTGCCTGAAACTGAAAAAATGAAACCTTGATTTTAGATTTTGATGATTACAATGATTTTGTTATTATATTGAAATGTTGTGAAATGTAAGGCAAAAGGTTGAGATTGTAATTTTTTTTGTATTTTTACTGCACTCAAAAAAATTGGAAATCATTTTTCCACTCTCTCTTTGCACTTCTCTCTTTCTCTTAGTTTTCTAACTTATTTTCCCTGTATTTTTATCTTACAATTAATCTTAATAAAATTTATATAAAAACCCCCAATGAGCCTCAAAACTAAAAATGTTCAAAATTTCTAATAAGAAAAACCTTGGCTGACAGCAGGTGACAAAACCACGAATCTTCAGCATGTAAAGTAATGTATTCTACATTAAGTGCCAGTCGAGGGCTCAATGTTGAATGTAAAAAATAAAATTAAATACCCAAACAGATCAACAGATCACCACTGTTGAATCCAAATGGCACCGTTAAAGAGTTTTAGGGTAATGTTTTTTCAATCATTGAACTGGGCCATTCTGTATAGCCCAAGCTTGCCACTGACCTAAGGCTGATGAGATGGCCCATAAAAAGTTTAAAATGACTTTTAAAACTATTTAAGTCCCTTTTTCAAGGCTGCAGTTATGGGGAGGAGGGTCAGACTGTCCACTTACCCATTTAATTTAGGAGCGAGGAGAAGGTTCTAGTTTTTTTTAATTTATGGAAAGAAAAATATTTCCATTTCCAGCCACTTAGCAAATAGAAAGACTCTAGTCTGAATGGGAACATTTGTTGCTCAATCTATGGAATAATATGTTACTGAAACAAAGTTCTAGAGACAGTAGGTTTCCCCCTTCCCCCAACCACTGAGTGTGTTTTAAAAGAGATTTTGCAGCTGGCTTCTATGCTTATCCCACTTTCATCCCTTTTAAGCAGGTTTGGCAAACATCTGTACCATTCCCCAAGCCTGTCAGAACAAAGGAACTAAAAACCACCACAGGGAGGTAATGCCCTTCTCCTGCCCCTTTCAATACCTTAAAACAGGGGTGTCCAACCTTGGCAACTTTAAGCCTGGAGGACTTCAACTCCCAGAATTCCCCAGCCAGCTTTGCTGGCTGGGGAATTCTGGGAGTTGAAGTCCTCCAGGCTTAAAGTTGCCAAGGTTGGACACCCCTGCCTTAAAACCTTTAGCCATCTCTCTTTCTAACTTTGTTTTTAGGTTTTGCGCTGCCTTTGCAGGGCTGTGTTCCCTGACTTCTGTTCCTCGTTGGTGAGAGGCCAACTCATTAATGGCAGACCACAGAGAATTGAGACAACGGCCCCATCTGAGTGCGTCATCAATTCTCCTGGGCATCATCCAAGTGGAATCAGAGCTCCATTCTCATGTGGCTGAGATGTCCAGCCTCATGCTTGCGCTTACTCCAGTTTGGATCCATGCTTGCTGAAGGCATCCAGAAAAGATTCCCTCATGTTGCTCAGAGCAGGAGAATGAAAAATAAAGAATTCAGGACTGAGCTTCTGAAGATAGGAAAAGTCTCCAAGATGGGATGCAGCGTCACACAGCAGGCTGCCTCCCCAGAACTTAAATATAGCTTCTCTTCTCTGGTTTCCTCCCTGACATTTCTCATGCCAGCCCAGCTAAGCAGGCAACACTCTAATGACAGCTCTCTCTAAACTTGTCAGAGGGGCTTGCCAAAGAAAATGGATGGAAAAGAAAAAGGGAAGAGAGATTGTAGCAGTTGGATTCAGGAAACCGTGGAAAGAAATCTCCATTCTCTTATTAACATAGAGATGGTATATTTATTCAGAAATTAGATATGCGGAGCTCAGCTGGGCTCATCCTGCAGCAAGCATGGAGTGTAAACCTGAGGCTTTATGGAATTTTTCAGCTGGAAAGTAGTTAAGAATCTTGCAATGGAAATTAAACCGTAATGGCATAAGCCACATGGGCACAAATCTATGTAAGAAGGAAAATTAGCTCTTGTTAACAGAGTATTGAGGGAGTCTCAGGCAGGAACTGGTCTACATCATCACAAATGGAAACTAGGGAAACTGGACAATGAGCAAAGCAATGAGTAAAATCCACCAAGAGTTTTTTTTTTAATGCACCAAACTCATAAATAGGTTTACTGACATGTATTACTTGCATTTCCGCAACTTCCTTCATTTTTTTAGGTTTGTGCATGAGAAGTTTAGCACTGACTGCAGAGCATATTATATACATTCAACTAGAACACCTTCAAGATGTGGAAGGAAAGCAAGATCAGAAGAACAGACCCAAAGCAAGTTTAATCTCCAATCCTCACCCCACCCTTCCTTCTTAAATATCCCAATATGTAAACTTCAATTCCCAGACTTCTCAACAATGGGTACTCCAGACATCTGCAAGGTTACTGAATTTAATTTATATTTAATCATGAGAAGACTATGCAAGGAATAAATGTTCCACAGATCCTTCCATGATTTACAGCTGATGGAACAAAATCTCCAAGTTTAGGATATATGATTGGGTTGTGGGTTTTTTTTGCTTGCTTAGGTTTCAGGCATCTATTGTGTTCTTTTGTTCTCCTGCTTAGAAAATGGAAAACTATTCTGCACCTGGGCATATATGCTTTTTGTGCTCAGCATTTTGCCCAGTTTACAAAATTGCATCTACAGAAGTGGGTTCTTGACATATAAATTTATTTGTCAAGCACCACAAAGGTTTCCTATAGTAAATTAACTGCATACACAAACGGGGGCTTGCTTGTGATGTTCAAAAAGTTGAAATCAGTATCAGACATTTCTTTAAGAAAAACCACAGACAATGGGGCCCAGCATGGCGTGGGAGGATCGAATTCTCACAGCCCATCCAGTTATATAGAGCAGCCTTAACTCTTCACTTTCAGGGTCTGAAGAATGAATAGTGCTGCAGATTAATGCAGGAATCTGAAAAGCATGGTCCTATAAATCTAATTAGGGAAGAGGCCAATATAGATGGCAGGTTTAGTTAAAGTGCTGACTCAAGAAACCATATAAGGATAAGATGAGCTAAGTTTAGTAATGGGGGCAGGTTTTTTGGTTTTAATATTTTTATTGTACATGGATGTGGTTTTATCTCCTGATTAAGGCACCATGGTATAACGTGGGTGGCTGTGTACATGTTTTATGTAAATAAATAAAAACCAGGAGACAATGAGTTCAAGTCCTGTCTTAGGCAAGAAAGCCAGTTGGGTGAATTTGGGCCAGTAATTCTTTTTCAGCTCACCTCACCTCACCACATATTTATGTGGCAAAAATAAGAGGAGGAAGGAGTGTTAGGTATGTTTGCTTCCTGAGTTATATATTAAAAAGTCAGGATACAATAATTATTATTATTCTCTGTTCACAACAATGTAAAGTTATAGCTACCAGTTCTTTAGCTGGTGTTGGCCTTCATATGTATCAAGTTCTTCCCCAAAACCTAGGATGTTGTATTGGCGTAGTATCTGTGTGGATTGAAGCAATGTGGCCTTTTGCAATTGACAGATGGAAATTTTGTCAATGTGCAGATTTACTAAGTGACATTCAAGATTTTTTTGGTATGGCAATCAGTGTCTGTCTGTCTGTCTGTCTATCTATCTATCTATCTATCTATCTATCATCTATCTATCTATCTATCTATGAATACATATACATGTACACACACACACACAACTTCAATTTAAATGTCAAAGAAGAAAAGCACGCATTGAGTGATTATTAAAATATAAGCCAAGAACAACAATTAATGCAAATTAAAATTGGAATTTATTATATGTATAGTGAATATCAAAATAATGTAATTAAAAACTTGCACAGAATGCTGCAAGGAAAAGCATTACATAATCAATTTCTACAAAAGATTGAGGGGAAAGTGGATAAAGATAAAACCTGACCATGGCTTACAACTGGAACAATTTTTTTTTTTTTTTGAAAACTTGATCTTGGCTATGCAAGATCAAAAATTCAAACTAATACAATCAAGGCCAGAATTGAAAAATCATCATATGATTCAAACTGAAGATTGTGCAAAGAGACAGAAGAAACAGTAGATCATGTACTCAGCTTGTGAAAGAAGATTGCACAAGCTGAATATAAAAGATGATATAATATAGTCGCCAAAATGATTCACCAGAACATCTGTAAAAATTAGCATGTACCACTAATGAAAAATTGGTGACAACATATAGTTGAAAAAATAGTCAAAAATGATCAAGTAAAAATATGTAGGATTTCCAAATACACAGTGATAAACACCAAACACACCAAATACAACTCTGGTTGAAAAGAAGAAAGTGTGGATAATTGATGTGGCAATATAAGGAGAAAGTAGAATATAAAATAAATGGAGAAAATCACGAAGTATCAAGGTCTGAAAACTGAAACTGAAAGATTATGGCATAAACCAGCTGAGGTGGGTCTCAGTGGTTACTGGCACCTAGGCTGCCATACCAAAAAATCTTGAGCAGCAATTTAAAAAATAGTGCATTGACAATATCAATTACAAAAAGCCACACTACTTGGATTCACACATATATCACACCAATACATTACAATATCCTAGATCTTTTAGAAGAACTTGGTGCATACGAACTTGGTCCAGTACCAACTAAAGCTACTTGGTCCAGCAGTACCAGCTGAATTGGCAGCTGTGATTTCATGGTTGCATGGATATGCTATAATAAATAAATATAAACATAATTTCTTTGCTTTCAATCTTCATATATTTGTGCACTTTTCTTCTAGTAATTCCAAATAAACAGTTGTTGGCCTGGTTGCTCAGCCAACATTCCTGAGTTGTGTAGTCTACTTGTCACCAAATGTCCAAGAATACCAATGCCTAGCATTGTTCTTTTTGTCCAGTGACAACTAATCTGGTATAGGTAAAATGGCATGACAAAATAACAACAATGGTGCATTGGAATATCTGCAAAAAAATTCCATTTATCTTCAAGCAGAACTGTTGGGACCACAAAATAAACAAAGGAATAAAAATGAAGAAGCTAAAGTGCTTTGGGATTTTAGAATCCAAACAAAATAGTGCTTGACACATAAACACCCCACACTTAACAACTGAGATAAGAAAGACAAAAAAATTACATGGAAAGGACATAATAAAAGGAAAAGGAGATGGATATTAAATTCACAAATAACAAAAGAAAAAGAATATATTTCAAGAATTAAAAATGAGTTAGAAATATTATTTAAGGTTAATTTAAAACAACATACTAGTTTACAAAATTTATGGGACACTACAAAGGCCTTCATGAGAGGCATATCAATAGCCTATATAGCTAAGAAAAATAAAGAAAAATGGAAGAAACAGAATGAATTACAAGAAAGGATTAAAAAATTTGAATATGAACTCCAAAAAGACCCCCAAAATATGGAAGCTAAGAAAGAAATAGGGATGATTAGACATGAACTAAATTTGATAGATATTGAGGAAAATGCATGTAACTTAAAAACTCTTAAACATAATTTCTTTGAATCAGCAAATAAACCAGGAAGGTGGTTATCCCATAAATTAAAAACAGAGAAAGAGAAAAGATTAATTCAGCAACTTAAGGATGAGGGACAGTGTATTATCAATCAGATGGAAGAGAAAAAGAGAATTGCACAAAGGTATTTTGGCGAGCTTTATAAGCAAGAAGAATTTATGGAAGAAAACATCAGATACTACTTGGAGGGAAATGGTCTGAGCCCAATCTCAGAAGAAAACAGAGAAATACTTAATAAAGAAATTACACTAACAGAATTACAAAAGGCGATACAAAAACAAAAAAATAATAAAACATCAGGTCCGGTTGGTCTACCAGGCGAACTATATAAAATTTTATCTGAAATATTTGAACCAATATTACTGGAACTATATAATGAGGCATTCACGCAAGCTAGACTTCCGAGATCCTGGTCCAAGGCATACATCTCCTTAATTGCAAAAGATGGCACCGATCAACAACTAATTACGAACTATAGGCCAATCTCATTGCTAAATACGGATTATAAGATATTTATGACAATATTGGCAGAAAGAATGAATCCAATTTTGAGTGAACTTATACATACAGACCAGAATGGTTTCCTGCCAAATAGACAAATTAAAAACAATATTAGGACAGTACTAAATTCGATTGAATACTACGAAGCTCACCCAGAAAAACAGGCAGCCTTAATTTTCTTAGATGCGCAAAAAGCATTCAATAATCTTAATTGGAAATTCATGTTATATCAAATTAAAAAGTTGAATTTTGGTACTAATATAGAAAAAACATTACAAGAAATATACTCAAATAAAAAAGCAAGTGTATTATTAAATGGAGATTGCACTGAAGATTTTGAAATTGCAAAAGGAGTGAGACAAGGGTGTCCATTATCACCTCTGTTATTTATCTTGTCTTGTTGCTAGCTACAACCAGGCAAAATCCAGAGATTCATGGAATTAAAATTAGAAATGAGGAATATAAAGTTCAGGCATTTGCCGATGATTTGGTATTTTTAAAGGAAGATCCATTGAATTCAGGACCAATATTGTTGCAACAAATAGAAAAATTTGGAGAAGTGTCAGGACTTAAAATAAATAGAACTAAAACGATAGTCAAAAACTGTACAACAAAACAGAAAGTAGAATTAGAAAATATAATGGGACTGCAAATAGTAAAAAAGGTGAAATACCTGGGAATTTGGATATCACCCAGATGCTCATCACTAAAAGAGGACAAATATGTTAATCTGATTCAGCAAATCAGAAAAGAATTGGAATTATGGGCCAAATTGAAACTGTCTATATTAGGGAGAATAGCAACGCTGAAAATGAATACTCTACCAAAACTAATATATTTATTCCAAATGATCCCAATTAAATTAGGGAAATCTTTCTTTATAAAACTAAATAAAATGACATCCAAGTTTGTCTGGTTGGGCAAGCGGCCACGTATCAAAATGAAATTATTACAAGATGATAGGAGCAGAGGCGGTCTTGGACTACCAGAATGTGAGCTTTATTACCAGGCAGTGGTGTTGAGTTGGATTGATTGGGTTAAATTAAGAGACAAGAGAATCTTAACATTAAAAGGACATGACCTCCTGATAGGTTGGCATGCATTTTTGTGAGATAACAAAAGTAATGTACATACTTATTTCAATTAATAAGAGATTCATTGATTGCAACTTGGAAAAAAAATCAAAGGCAAACACTATATGGAAATCCCACGATGGCTGTCAACCATGGAAGCCACAATCCATCCAAATAGATTAGACCTAAGGAAAATGGTAAGCTATGAAGAATTATTAGATAGTCAAGGGAAATTAAAATCAAACCAAGAACTGAAGGAAAATGGAATCATAATCGACTGGTGGCCATATTTGCAAATTCAAAATAAATATAAAAAAGATTTAAAAGATTTTAGATTTGACAAAGGGCAGAACCAATTAGATAAAATATTAATGGGACCGGAACAAAAACTTATAACTAAACTATACAAATATTTATTAGATTTCAAAATGGAAGAGGAAATAGTCAAAAGCACAATGATTGCATGGGCACAGAATTTTGGATACACTATAGAATTAGAGGAATGGGAGAAAATATGGAACATAAATTATAAATTAATGGTATCTGCAGCATACAAAGAAAATATGTACAAAATGTTTTAGAGATGGTATTTAGCTCCAACGAGTTTGGCAAAAATCTATCCCAACATGAGTCCCAAATGTTGGAAATGTAAAAAAGTTGACGGTACATTTTATCACATGTGGTGGTTATGCCCCGAGGCCAGGACTTACTGGATTCAAATTAAAAATTGGTTACAAGAGATCACTGGGTATCAGTTTGAACTCAGACCGGAAACCTTCCTTTTGGGAATAATCAAAGAAAGATTACCGAAAGAAGTAAAATACTTATTGTTATATATTACAACAGCCGCCAGAATAGCCTTTGTGCAGGTTTGGAAAACACCAAATACCCTTAATGAAGAACTAATAATACACAAAGTAACAGAAAGTGCTGAGATGAATATGCTAACAATGAAATTGAAATAAAAAGACGACTCTGAATTCTTTTCAATTTGGAATAATTGGTATAAATGGCTAACAAATGGAACTAAGAAGTGAGACCAAAATTTTAATTGAAACAATCCTTAAGAAAGTAAAACAAAATTTTGTAAATTATATAAAGATATAAGAATAGTAATTATAGTTAAAGCTATTATTCAGTAATAGACAAATGTAACATAATGTATTATGATATTTAAACCAAAAACCTCTATAGATGCCAAGAACGTTGTTGATACCATGATGTTTTATGATGTAACAAAAGAAACTTAATTAAAATATATTTTTAAAAAAGAAAGAAAGACAAAAAAGTCTGGACAGTGGATACTGCAGTATCCAGAGATAGGAGAATGGAAGAAAAAGAACTGGAGAGAATCACAGAATACCAAAACCTGTAGAATGATCATAGCAAAAGAAAGCAAAGAGAGTTCCCATAGTAATAGACATCTTGGGTACAATACCAAAACATCTGGAACACCACTTGAACACCATCAGCACAAAATCACCATCATTAAATTGCAAAAGGTGGCTTTACATGGAGCACAGAACATCCTGCCCTCATACCTTTAATGCTTGTCTATTCTGGTCCTAGAGAAGGACTTGATAGGATAGGTGGATAAAAATGCCAAATTCAGTCCAAACATCTGGCTGATTATGTGATCAGCTACAATAATGATCAGGAGTCAGTGGAGGCCTTTATGAGAGGGGTAACTATTCCAGCAATAATTTGAAAACAGACGCTCCCCACTTAAGTAGACTCCTTGATGAATGCTGTGGTTAATTGTGTGTCTTCAAGTCAGTGTTGACTCCTGGCACCTGCATGGACTAGTGCTGCAGTTTTCTTGGCAAGATTTTTAGAAATGGCTTGCCTCCCTCTTAGAGCTGAGAGACAAGCGACTGGCCCAAATGTCTTTGTGCCTAACCACTATGGCAAGTTGGCTCTCACCATGAATAGTACTGCTCTGCATACGCTGAGATCAGAGAGTCAAGAGGCCTCACTTGACTTCACTTCTGGTGACTTCAACGACATTCCATAATCATTTGGTTTGTTGTTTTTGTAACTTTCCCACAGCACTCACCAGGTTGGGCTTTGCATAGAGTTTTCCAGATCAGTCAAAGTGGCTAGGTGCTGTCATCTGCTATGATTACATTTGCCTAAAGTCTTGGCAAAAGCATCAGTAGGAAAACAGGGAAACAGGGATAATAGTTGTCAGGGTACAGGACTGAAATTTTGCTCTTTGGTCTTTTTAACGAGAGGAGTAATATTTTATTTTGGGGTAGGGTTTTTCTGTACATCCACATACTTCTAGTGCTTCCTGTACTCTTGATGTCTACTGTTGGTGAGTTGGGCTGTTATATAAATTTGTTTAATAAATCAATGGTGGTTATATCTGCTGCTGCCACAATGTGCAACGTTTCGGCAGAATCTCATCTGCCATCATGCCATCATCAGGCTTCTGTATAGTGTTCATCTGTGAGTCAGACTTTTATAGTGGTTTCAGGTTTAAATTTTATATATATATAAACGTTGCAAATACTTTATTTGCTGTCACAGACCAAAACACAAGTACAACAAAAGAAGAACATGGGAAAATAAATCATGAACAATTGGTCACCAAAAACTTGACTAAGGGGAATTACAGCGTTCTCCTCTGATGATGACGGGTGTTGTAGTGCATGTAACTTGGTGATACATAGTTGAAGAAGCCTTAACTAAATGTTTACCATACCTGGTTTCTATACGTCTCCAATTACAGCACATAAACATATCACAAGATAGAGATATAGTATATTCATATTCACAGATAGGGGACAAAATGCTTTCTGGATTCTGTTCAAATCCGATGCTGAAAGAGCTTTATTATTTTCTCTGGAGAACCAAACTTAAGAGACAGATACTAGATCAAAGAGACCACCTAAATCTTGTATTCTGTTCTGTTGTCAGTGCCCCCCCCCCAACCTTTTGGGCACCAGGGACTGGTACCGTGGAAAAATAATTTTCCTCAGATTGAGGGGGTGGCGGCATGGTTTCACATGGTATACCTAGATCCTGCCAGGTGCAGATGAAGCTTCGTTTGTGTGACTTGATTCCTAATGGGCCGAGGACCCTTATTGGTCCTTATTGGCCTGGGAATTGGGGACTCCTGCTCTAAATCACAATTAAAACTGTCCATCTCTCTGGCCACAGAGTGTGAGCTTGATTGTTTGCTTGGAGAAGTTTCATTACCCAACTAGGTAACATCATCAATGTGGTGAGTATGGGGCTTGTTCCCTATTTATATACATTCGTTTGCCCTCCCAGTGTGGGTGGGAGTGTGGCTTTCTCTTTGGTAATAACTTGATTAGGGTATTGTAGGATATCAGGAAGCAAACCCTACACTCATTAGCACTGAAGTGGTTATCCGAGCTGGGTAATGAAATATCTGCATGCAAACCCTCAAGCTCAGAGAGCCCCAAGGACTCCAGAGATCAACCCTAAGCTACAAATATTCTCTTCCATAAAGCCAAGACTGCAGGAATTCTGAGCTTATCTTTTCTGTGACCTCCTAATGTAACCCACTAAACCTCTTTCCTATCACACAAGCAAACCTCACATAAAAATGTTACAGAGACTTAATACTGTAACATAATGCCGGTACTAATTAAACATCCTAATTACATCTTATGCAAGGTAACAGACAAAAAAGAAAGTTGGTGGGAAATTGCACATCTTTTCAAAGGCACAGTAAGAAAATGGAGGGAATCAGGAGGGAAGGATCAAGAGTGACCCCGAAGGCAAGCTACGATTGACCACTTGTGCTCAAGGCAGATACGACTTTCTCAAGAGGGACAGAGCCAGTCAGATCTTATGGCAGATGGTGACAGGCAGACCGTTTGGCACCTGGCCCAGAGATTTTCCTGCTCAATATGCACGCAAAAAAATGGTAGTGCTTCACTGAGAAAGGCTTTACAGCAGCCACAAACACCGACAGATAAGTTCCTGTCCTCGTGAAACAGATAGGTTCCTCTCCTCGCAAATGCTGTTTCTTCCAGCCAGGGCACAAGGAAGGAGGTCCAGGACCTCAATGGGTTTATTTCCAGTGAATCTTGATAGCAGCCAAGTCTGAGTGGGCATTTAGTGGCATGGAGGGCACCGGAGAACCTGCAACCCTCTAACCAGAATAAAAAGAATTTACTGTGTTTCTTCTTTGTTATCTATGCCACTTCTCAACATATGTTTCAGGTAACAACATACCAATCACGACATACAAAAAAACAAAACAAAATAGTACAGCAATACAGGGAAGACACTGGGACAAGGACTCGGTCCTTTCTGCGGTTCAAGAGCTGATTGCCTTGCCCAGATGAGCAACACAAACTCATTTGGAAAGATAGTTTCCAAAATACCAATGAAAATGATTGTGCTCCAACAACGGTGCTTCACAACTCCACTTTTCAGGGTTCACTGAATCCCAGTAGAGAAAACAATAGCTTGCTTTACAAGACCATAACTGAATCATGATTTATTCCCAGTGTCCTTTTGTAGCAAACACTCAATAAAAAGTAAGCACAACACGGTAAGCTAAGTGGGGCTGGAAAGTTTATTCATTACATTTATAAACTGCTGCAATCCTGAAGGACTCTAGACAGTTGCGGTTGTACACAGCACTGCTTGAGACTGAGTTACAACAGAAAACTTTGTTGGTGCCAGAAACAGCATTTAAATTCACAACGATCTGATCAAGATCCCCAAGAAAGAGACCAAATAGGTCTCAGTCCACTTCTTGTATCCTTCAGGCGAGGTGGCCCTATCCACCATACCCAGAACCTTACCCTTTTTGGAAGCAGGATAAATAAATAGAGCTTGAGGGAGGTGGGGAACGGAAGCTCTGCTCCCCCATCCCCTGGCCCAGGAAGCCAGCTGTCCGCAGATCCCGTCTGCACAAATATCTGCCACAACCCCACGGACCCTCGCAAGCCGCACGACCGCAGCCTTCCTCCCGGAAACTCCCCAGGCTGAATTGACCCACCTCACCGACTTCGCCAACAGCCGGTGCCGCTTAATGTCTTCCTCGCTGAAGGAGAAATGCATGTCCACCTCGGCGGCACGTTGGTGAGCCGGCGGGAGCCCGAGGAACCGAGGCGGCGCGAAGGCCTTGGCTGGCATGAAAGAGCACGAGGGAGCAGCCACTCATGGAGGAAGAAAGGCGTCCCTGGAGAGTCGGTGCCGGAGCCCCCAGAAGTCGCCCGGGATCTCGAAGCGCCTGCTGCGGTTCCTGAAAATCCCCAACGCGCTCGCCAGCGCCTGGGACTTTAGGCTGGAGGAGGAGGAGGAGGAGGCGGCGGCGGCGGCGCTGGCCGTGGCGGTGACTGTGTTTGGGGCGGAGGGGGGCGGACCTGCGATCTAGAAAGCCCGGCGCCGGAGCGCAAGGTCCTGCTGAGGAATGCGGGAAAAGTGGCCAGAAGCGCAAGAGAGGGCGCGGGGCTCCAGGATCTCGGCAGGCGCAACCGTCTTTTTGCCTCCCGCGGGAAAAGCGTCCCCGTGCTGTCCTCCGAGGGGCTGCTCCGCAGAGAAAGTTGGTAAACTCGGAAGACGGCGCGTGTTTTGCCTAGAGAGGCCCACCCCCTCCAACTTAAGCCTGGTATACCGGAAAAACGCGGTCGATAACCCCATAAATAGACCGTTGGTGAGAATGGACAGATTTCCTTGTTTCTACTTGGAAAGAAATCCCGTCGTGGAGCTCTTTTCCTTCGACCCAGATTCCACAGCCAACTGTTACAGCCAAAGCTGAATATGAAACATATCGGTTCCTTTTCTTTACTTAGTCTTTGATACCAGGCTTAAAATGCCAGATTTCACTGCTCTCTACTTACCGGTAGTAACTCCAATTCTCTATATTTGGGTTTGGAAAAGAGGATCATATAGTCGTTCTTTCCTTTTTCTGCTGTATCCAACTTGACAGTCAGGAAAATATGCATATTTCTAAGAATATAGACATTCTTAATAGTTTGCGCTACAGTAAACCAACCCTTCAGTGGTTCCATGTTATTTCTACCTGAGAGACCTCCCATCTGCGCTTCTCCAAATTAAGAAGGGTCTCTCAACGTTTTAAAACTGTCTAGCTTTGAAACTAAGATGGGGACTGCCCGTGGTGCTAGCAACCACATTGGCCTAGATGTGATACGTGGAACTTAACTAACAATAGCTTAGTAATGTGTGACTAGAAGCTGGCTAGAGCATCTATCGTAGTTGAGAACCAATGTTGAAAATTAATGCACTGCAAATATCAAAGATTTCCATAAATGATGGTGAGCATTCTGGCCATCTCTAGGGCTGTGCAGCATTTCAGAATGGAAACAGGGCACATAAATCTGTAGTACTTTATTTAAAGCAGCCACATCTTTTCCCAGGACTTGTCTGCTTTAAAAAGTTGCGGACAGATCCTTGCCTCTGCACAAAGCTCCAAAGCTTTATTAATTACCCATTTAATTGCCATCAGTTAGCACAATAGCTTCATTTTGATATACTGTATATGCACAGTCAGAATACTGAAAGAGCAATAATTATGCAATGTTATTGTTATTTTATGCTTTAAAATATTACTGAGATTTATCTCACAGATAAAGAGGAAAAGACTTTATTTTAAAGTATGGTCTACAAATATTAAAAACAAAGAGGAGTGAGAACTTAGGCCATAATCTGTTTCCAGCATTAACTAGCCATATGGGCAGTGTCTAGCTGAAAGGGAAAGCAGTACCCTGAAGGCTTGGCATTCTGAATTCTACCATCTCCAAAAAGGAGAATCCCTGCATTGTTCAGTCCTTGTCCTCCAGAGATTTATCTTTTATAAAAGCCACTTAAGCCCATGGACAGTCTCGTAGCTGAGAGTTGGATGTGCTGCTTTCTATGTATGGAATCACAAACGTCATAATCAGTAAATGAAAACAATAGTTATAAATAAGCACCCAACTGTTGGCAGAGAGATGAAACTGCACATGTAATCCAGAATATCCTGGTGCAAAGGAAAAATCCTCCTTGCCACAATGCTTTACGCATGTACTTTATGAAGGAAAAAAAACCCCAGAAAAACACATGGGAAAAACAGCAAATTAAGAAAAGGCATCAGAGAAAAAGAAAAGGAAGGAATGCCTCCTATTTTCCTGGGGTCAGGATCAAAATGCTCCAGTTCATGTTTTGAAACATACTTCCCTAATGACCCACCCACTTATTTACTGAAGGGTTACCACCAACTTCTTCCTCAAGAGGAACCCATCTGCCACAAGGTTCCCTCTGTGCCTCCGGTTGTGGAGGCGAGTAAATGGATGAGACTGGCCCTTACAAGGTTACTTTTACCCTACTCTCTTAGGACAAGGTGCACCTTTCCGTTACAACGGGGGACAAAAACACTAGATTCTTTTGCCTCCTCTTTGTCAAATCGCATCCTAGTGACACTTTGTTCTAACCAGCAAACCCCCTCCCCCCCAATCTGTGTAGTCAGAGGGAAGGAGGAGGGTGCCTCAGGCATCAATCATCCTACAGGGACAAATTAATGGAACCTGCCTGTTCAGGAAGCTTGGCTCCAAGTAAGAGACGCTGGAGATCCTCATGGCCTAACTATTAAGTTTAATTCTTAAAGGGGGCGTGCATAAGCGCACCAACGTGCCTACCGTCCCTGTCCTATTGTTTCTCTATTCTTTTATTTTTCTTATATGTACCCATCTCATGTATTCACAACTATGTATACACTTATACTTATTATCTTGTAAACAATTGACAAATCAAATAAATAAATAAATAAATAAATTCTGTTCAGTAACAGAAGCTGGAGATCTCCATCTTCTCTTAAGTTTTGTGAATATATATTTGGCTGGCTACATATATTTCAGCTACTGTGTGGACATTCAAACATTCCACCCTCATTCTAAAAAGACAGCGGACCCTGGTTCTACAAGTACCCTGTTTCTCCAACAATACGGCCTCCCCCAATAGGAAGTCCCAGCATGTTTTATAGGCATGAAATGAAATTAAGCCCCTCCCCCCAAATTAAGGCCTATATTAAAACATGCAAAATGGGGGGGAAATGGCGGGGGGACTTGCTGTTAGGAAGTACTTTTGTTGCACACCCGGATATGGTGCTGCCTGTGTTGACCCTGATACAAAGTGCCCCACCAACGCCGAGGTCAACATCCAAGCCGTCGCCACCCGCCTGCCGGAAAATGCAAGGGGGGGAATTAAGTCACCCCCGAAAAGACGGCCTAGCCATTTTTTGGGGGCTCCAAAAAAAAAACAAAAAAACCCAGCCTTATTATATGAGAAACACGGTAGTCCTCTGAATATTTTCAGGATCGGAGATGCTAAAACTATATGCAGGTTGTCCTTGACTTACAAGCACAATTGAGCCCAAAACGTTCTGTTGCTAAGCGAGATAGTTGTTCAGTGAGTTTTGCCCCATTTTCTGACCTTTCTTGCCACGGCTGTTACGGGAATCACTGCAGTTGTTAAATTAGTTACAGTTGTTAAGTGAATGTGGCATCCCCATAGATTTGTCTTGTCAGAAAAGGCGTCCCGGGGCACTGCAACTGTCATGAGTTGCCAAGCATCTGAAATTTGATCACGTGACCAAGGGGATGCTGCAGTGGTCGTAGGTGTGAAAAGCAGTCACAAGCCACTTTTTTTCAGTTTCGAATGGTTACTAAATGAACGATTCAAACAGTCACTAAATTAACTGTCTGTAAGTCGAGGACTATCTGTATTCTAGATCAGTGGTCACCTGTATTCTAGATCAGTGGTCACCAACCAGTGGGACAGGGACCACTGGTGGTCTGCGAGAAAATTTTGGTGGTCTGCAAAGAAATGTCACCCCCACAAAGACTCATTTCTAGTGGAGTTTGGGGGAGAGAAAGAAAGACTTCTGCTGCTTCTGCTGCTTTCCTTGCATGAAGCCAAAAGTCTCTCTCTCTCTCTCTTTCCCCCTGAGAATGGAGCTGGAGGCGGTATCCTGTGATCCCAAATAAAGAATGATCAATCGGTAAGAAAACGGGGTGGGGAATTTTCCTGCAGACTTTTTTTGGGATTTTCCCAGGGTCTCTGCTGCTTTCTGCAGAGACCCTGGGAAAACATCAGCAAGCTGCCATCAGTCAACATTCATATTAGTGGTCCGCGGGATTTAAAATTATGAGTGTGGTGGTCCCTGAGGTCCAAAAGGTTGGTGACCCCTGTTCTAGGTCAGGGGACTGGAGGCCAAATGGTATGATGAACGTGGCGGGAACTGGGTACGTCTAGTAGTCTAACAAAGAGAAGGGCTAGGGGTGACAGGAGAGCAGTCTTCCAATATTTGAGGGGCTGCCACAAAGAGGAGGGGGGGAGGCCAACCTATTTTCCAAAGCACCAGAAGGCAGAACAAGAAGTAACAGATGGAAGATCATTACAGAGAGATCCCACCCAGAATCAAAGAGAAATTTCCTGTCGATGAGAACAATTAACCCAGTGGAAAGTTGTGGGTGCTCCAACACTGGAAGGTTTTCAAGAAGAGACGGGGCAACCATTCGTCTGCAATGGGTATAGGGCCGTTGATGGTGAACCTATGGCACGCGTGCCAGAAGTGACAACGCAGAGTGATTTCTGCCGGCATGTGAGCAGTCGCCCCAGATCAGGTGCACTGCGCATGCGCCTCCCACCAGCTGATTGTCAGGTAGCTGCTGCGTGGGGGGCAGAGCGCACGCGTGCGGCGCGTGGGGTTTGCACACACATGCGCAGTGGGTGTGCGGTGCACGTGCAGGGGTTGTGTGTGCATGCACAGGAGTGGGGGTTGCACACACAGTGCATTATGGGTGCCGGCACACGTGTGTGCGCATGCGCACACTTTTGGCGTGCGGGGATGAAAAGATTAGCCATCACTGGTAGAGGGTCTCCGATTTGAGCAGGCCATTGGAGTGGAAGACCTCCAAGGTGCTTTCCAAGTCTGTGACACCATTACCTTGTGCTGACTTTCAATGAAACTCATTTTTGAAGCATGGGGGAAACCTGTTCCATCGATGTCTCTGCTTCTCCCTACACAGAATTATTTGCCAGCAGGACGCTGGCTGCTCTCACTTAATGCACGCTTTGCGCTGCTGCCTGTGAACTCTTCTTTTCCTAGGCAGTTAAGAAGTGCTAAGGATAGCACTTTCTGCTTAGCAACGATTTACTCGGCTGCCCTGCAGGCATCACTTTTCCTGGCTTCTATTTCTTACTACTTTGTGCATGCAGATTGCAGGCTTGCTAACAAAAGAGGCAAACAAAGGATGCCAGCAACACAACCCAGGGCTCCCATTGCTGGGATAGGCCCCATAGTCCCTCCTGCAACTCCTGCCAGAGAGAGAGAGTCAACCTGGGTGGGCTGGCTTAGGAGGCTTGGTGTCTCTATGCTTGGAGCCGACTTGGCCCCTGGAACGCAGGAAGCGCCCTTGGCTTGGCTTGGCTGGAGTGCATGGACGGCTGTATGCTAACGGCTTAATTTGCACCCTCTGTGGGGAAAAAACTTGAAGAAGCCTCATCCCTGCAAGCTGAAGAGTTGCAGATTGAGATTCCTCCTCAACCAGGATTTCTCAAGCCTCATAAAAGGAGGATGCAGGGCGGGGTGTGAGAATAATGTGGGTTCCAGGTCTAAAGCAATAATTGGTGAAGCTCCCTGAGGCCGATGGGAAGGGGTGGCAGAAGGAAACGGGGCAGCAGAGGGGACTCTTTCTGAGCTCTCCAAATTCTTCATGTCTGTCGATCAGACACCCCTTATCTAACACGATCTATGTTAGGGTTTATCTGACCTTAAACTCAGGGTCAAACGTCACTGAGAGTGAGACTGTTTCCTGATTCTAAGAATTAAAAATGAAAGCAACTCCCCCCCCCCACTCCCAATAAATGCTCATCAGTATTATCTCCACTTCCTGGCTTTGCCCCTGAGTCACTCTGCGAACCTTGCGAGTCACTTCCTTTCGTTGTGTATCACAGCTCTCTCCCTTAAAAACATACAAAACTTCTGGCTCCTTAATCCTCGCACACTGAGCCTTCGGCCCTCCTACTCACAGGAATGAGTGAGTAGGAGGGTAGAGATCAGCTCCCGGCTGGTCTAAAGCGGCCAGTCTCTTCCCTTGCCGGCGTGCTCAACGGTCCTGATAACATCAGGTGGAGGAGAACTGTAAGTTCTCTTCAATTGCTCAACCTTTCTGGAATTCCCCGTCATCTTAATGACAAGGCAGAAGGAAGAAATCCTTTCTGGGTCACAATGAGGTATAGTGGCTGCTGTCCCTTGACCTTGGGTAACCCAAGTTTAAAGCCACACCTCATTCCCCCACTCCCCGTGAAAGGTCAGAGGCCAGCCCAAGTGTAAGTTAAAACTCATTTTGGTGAAATGGGCAGCGTAGAAAACAAACAAACGAACCCCTCGTTTCCATTTAAAACTTTTCATCCATAATACCAGTCCTGGATTGATTTAGGACTTGCCAATAGATCTCTGCATTATGTTAGGGAATAAGCAGGAGGGTCAAACTGTCTCTCTGACTCGTTTCTAGTTGAAAGAGCCTTCTTAGCAAGTTGCCAGGGAAATGCTTACACCCTAAAGGCAACAATAGCACCCCTGTAAGAGGCAACCCTTGGGATTTCAGTGTTAGGGTGCACACACATCCTTGGAGTAAGGGCCATTAAAGCTGGTACAGGCTTGGGATGTTCAGATGTTAGAGCATCAGGAAGACGTCATGCTTGGTGGGTCCTTCTTCTCCACGTTTGCAACAAATGCATCAAAACTGATCTGGGGAAATCCTCTCTTGACCCCAGATTTAATTGGAGGACTAGGCAAGCCACTCTTCTGAATCCACTTGATTGTTGCAGGAATAAAATTAGGGGAATTTCCATTCACAACAACATTTTGGCTTGCAATGTCTCAGATTTGTCCTCAGGATTCCCAGGTAGAAAGTAGTAAACTAATACACATGTCTGCATCAGATTTCTCTCCAAAATTTTTATCAAATTCTCCTTCTAAAAGGATGAATAGAAAAACTAAGAATTGAAACATCTGTTTCAAGATTGCATTGTATGTTTGAAATTAATTATTACATGGCTGCGGGCACTGATTTTGCTTGTGGGACTGATTTGCACATATTTTTCACCATAAAGGGCCTTACGCAAAAAAAACTCTGGTGAGCCAAAAGGATTTGCTATGTGATGTGATTGTCCTTACAGCCAGGATAACTAAGAAGCTTTCTTGGATGAGAAGTAAAACATCTTTAAGGAATAACAAAGAACGTCCAGTTGCCTCTTGGAAAAGCACCTTTGGGACAAACTGAGAATCTCCACAGACATTCCAAAGATCTTGCTGCAGAATTCAGACATATTTCTTAAATCTTCATCTTTAATCAATAGAAATAACGTTCTGTGTTTCAAAATAAAGACTAATGTTCCAAGAAAAGCAGAGGGTTTTTTAAAAAGAAAAATACAAGATTCCTTGCTTGGAAGAATGAACTGTGTGGTGTATCTAATGTAAAGACTCAGCACCAGGGGTGGGATACGACAGGGTTAACTACGGGTTCGGGATTTACGAGCTTCCCTGCACGCTGTGAGTGGGGCACCTGTAAATCGTCATCAGCACACTGAGTGCCAAGAAGCAGCCTTTGAAACAGCCCCCTTTTCCTGCTTTTTAAACTGCAGCTGTATCTCGTTCAGCAGCTGAAGTTGAAAAATCAGGAAATAAAGGTCAGGTAAGAGCCCAGGAGGGCGGGTGGGCAAAAACATCAGCAGACATAGAACCGGTTCTATGTCTGCTGCTCTTCAGAGCTACTAGTTCTACAGAGGTGGACAGAACCGGTAGAAACCCACCCCTGCTCAGCACAGACCTCTCCCTTCTGTTTCCATTAAACTGCAGAAGGCAACATCTAAAAAAACCCAATTTGGCTGGCCTTCCTGAAGAGATTTCTGATGTGGTCCCCAAAGATAGCCAGCTGCAGTGGGTGGGAAAAAGCAAACCACAGCAGCAGCTGTTTGGCTGAGACCTCATCCGTCATGGGAGATGGAAGAATGAAACAACATCTTCATTTCATGTATTAGCTGAACATAACATGATGATTTTACTTTCTTAAATCTCATAGCCAAGAGATAGGGTGTTTTCTGTTAAAAGTCATAAAAGTAAAAGCAGGGAGGGACAGGAACAGTTAAATTAAAGTAGAAAATATGGTGTCCCTCATTGCTAATAATTATTATTTGACAAAAACATGTCTTGGACTAAATGTGCTTCCACTTGTTTCAGGAACCCTGGACTGGGAGAACATTTCTGTGGTCTTTGCTCATTAGGCCAAATCCGATTCCCCTATATCACCACCAGTCAAGTCAAGTCAAGTCAAGAACTATCACAAATGTTATCCAATCCATGCTGGAATGCGTATTCACCACAGTGTGCATGAAATTGACTAAAGCCATCAATAGGGTTAGAGGGTACTAGACAACCTATGTCCCATTGGATCACTTTTTCAGAGATATTTCTTTATACAAACAAAGAAACAATAACCACGGGTGGGCAAAAAGGCACTGGGAGCAGGAGCAAGTTCTGATTTCTTACCAGCTTCTCCGGTTTCTTTGTAGGAAACTTGCAGGGAGCCCTGCACTAAATTGCCTGAATTGAAGCATGGCTGTGGGACTGAAGGACACTTCATTTTTTTTCTTCTTGACCAAAGCCCTCTCTCCACCATTTTCTTTTGTTTGTTATATCAATGGTAGAAATAATTTCAAAAGAGGATTCCTCCCCGAGCTCCACAACCCCCACTGTTTTTAACCCAACTAAAGGAGTTTCAAACACAATTCTACATCTTGTACACTGGCAACTTTGCTCACGTGACACCATAATCATCAGGCCCCTATAGTGCTATAAATAACCAGCCTGCATGCAGTCATAGTCTACAGACTCTGATTGTTTTAATTGGGCTACTTCATAAATAATGATCAATAAAGCAATAAATGTACGTTTATTAGGGCTGCCAGATGTGGGGTGTAGGAATTTGAGGGACCACCAGATGGCAGCAAAAAAAGTCTAATAAGGTAGATTTCTTCCATCGATCCATCATCTCTCTCCCTCCTCCGCCCACCTCTTTCTCTCTCTTTCTCTCTCTTTTACCACCCATCTGGTGACTTTGAGCAGCTTGCAATGTTAAAAATAAAACAAAACAACAATATTCATTCAATAAAATATTGTTAAAAAGCAAAATACGATGCTCTTTGCTGCCACCTACTGCTCCTCTCTACATTTTGCAGCCGAGATCTGGGAACTCTTAAGCTTTAGGACACAACTTAGTTTTCTCTTCGTGGTTAAAGCTGAACAAGGTTCAAGTTTTTAATAACCAGGACTTGTAAACTGACCTTACTTTATGGGTAGTTGAAGAAAATGCCAATGTGGTATAGCAATTAAGATACTGGACAGGAGTGAGCCATGTTCTACTCCAGCCATAGACAGTCACTGGATGAGTCTGGCCCTTGCAGTGCTACTTTGCCATGAAGTTATTGTTAGGAAAAATAAAAATACCACTGAAAGTGCTTTGTTATAAATATAATGAATATTTTTACATGCCCACAGAAGCCTGGGATGAGTTTACCATTCCACAAATTCTACAGAGCTGCAATAAATTTGCTTTGGAGCATTTCCTTCTTCCTGAGTTTGAAATTTAGCAGTAACCTTGGGATGGGGTACTTAGGGTACTCTCTCTCTCTCTCTCCACCCCCACTCTCTCTCACACCCCCCCCCCCTAATGTCTGGGAGTGGGAGACAGAAAAAAACTGAACTTCTGGCAGAGAAGCATTAGGGTTTGCTTTGAAATGACACCTGAAGGAAAACACTTCTAAAGACCCATATCTCATAACACAGATATTTCAAATTTTGAACAGAATGAAAGAAGAGGAAAGCACAAGAGGTCTGGTTACACAAATGAGATTGTACTACCCTCTAATGGACATAGTCTGCTACTACACACTAAGACTAAAAATAAAGTTTAATTACTATTTGAAAAATAAAAATTAGTCGTTGCAAGCCTGCATTCCTTGCAGAAAGTTTGTTTAAAAACAAGTTTTCTAGGAAGAAAAGAGGTTTGCAATGACAATTCCCTCCCTCCCCGCCCCCAGCAATAAACAGCTCACTACATGCAGGGGCCGACCACCTGGGAATCTATAGGAAGCCTACAACAGTCCTAAGGCTTTTGTTATAAA
Organism: Notechis scutatus; assembly: GCF_049901735.1. Classification (NCBI taxonomy): domain Eukaryota; kingdom Metazoa; phylum Chordata; class Lepidosauria; order Squamata; family Elapidae; genus Notechis; species Notechis scutatus. Next base: position 155,617,818 of record NC_142010.1, on the reverse strand, counting down.
CAAGGCAAGCCTCTACAGGAAGAGATTCCATTATGTTGGTAAATGTTGAAAGCTACATATATGCACAGATTTCATTCCCACATTTGAACAAAAGTCAATTTCAGCACTAAATATTATTTCACCTTAGCAGATTTTCACACTTATAAATGCTATGCTGCAAATGGGGCTTACCTCTGTGTAAAAATGCACAAAATTAGCCATGGTCTAATTATGAGCTGTGACAGGTCATGCCAAAGCCCTCCAAATAAAAAACAAAACAAAACGTAATTAACAATTATATCCTGAGACAGAAATTACCAACTGGGATTCTTGTCTATCAAAATCACTACTCTTTGGGAAGCAGAGAGAAGGATCTCAGAGCCATCTAATGAATACAAGGGCCATCCACTCTCCTGAATTGCCCTCTCAAAAGTGGACAATGGGGCTGAAATACGGGCTGAAAAAAACCTGCAGAGTTTTAACTGCAGCTTAAGCAACCAGCAAAATACAGGGGAAGTTGGCATCCTGTGCCCCCTGACGCCCTGTCTGATTCATCCAAGGTCCCAGACATCTCCCATTGTAGAAGAGTTGATAAAAGGCAGACAAGTGAGGCTTATGCACTGCTGCTTCCCCTTCTGATGCAAAAGGCTGAGTGTGCAATCAAGATCCGTTTCTTAAGGTACATCCCCTTTCCACACTCAAATGTCATCTAGCTGCATGACAGCTCCCATCATATCCATGTTGCACAACAATGGGTCCTGTTGGAGGAGGACTTTGAGAAAAAAAACAAGTCCTTTTATGTTTCTAGTCTATCAGTGATAGGGCTGCCAACTTAAGTAACAAAGTGTGTGTGTGTGAGAGGGGGGAGGGGGAGGGAGGGGGAGAGAGAGAGAGAGAGAGAGAATGAATGCAAGTAAAGAGCATCATGTGCTGACTAGGATCCTAAGATGCTGGATTTGGACTAGGCAGACCTGGGTTCAAGTTCCCATTCAGTCACAGAGCTCATTACAAACTAATCAGCCTCATCAAGGCTGTTTCTAAATAGATTTTCAGCTTCACAGCCCACTTCTGGGCTTGATTAAAATTGTCTGCCATTGTTCAGACATTTCTTCCAGACTGCAGCAAAACACCTTTTTATTTGTTTTGTTTAATTTCTAGAGGTGTCAGACCTATGGGGGAAAGAGAAGTGAAGAAACTCTGGCAGAGAAGGAATTCATGTGCCCCTTTCCCCTTAAATCCTCTCCAAGGCCAGCTTTGTTAAGAAATGATGATATCCAGTCAACCATGTCCAGCTGTCAGGAGTCTATGGGCCAGTTCTCTTCACATTGTCTGATCTCCTATGGTTCCCCCCCCCACACACACACCAGTTGTTTTAGGCTCTGACTGGTATCAGCTTTGATGGCATCCAGCCACTGTATTTTTTTGGCAGCCTCATTTCCTTTTCCTGCTGACCATTCCAAGCAAGATCGTCTTTTCCAGTGAATTTGATCGCATGACATGGCCAAAATAAGTAAGGCAGAATGTTGAGATTTTGCCTTCTAGCGATATGTCTGGTTTTATACGCTTCAGTGCTTGCTTGTCTGTCACCTTTTGCCGTCCAAGGAAGGCGCAGGAGCTTTCTCCAACACCACAACTTGAATGAGTTGATTTTCTTCCTGCTTACTTTTTTTTATGGTTCAACTTTCACAACTGAAGGTAGCTACGAGAGACAACAGTGCAAACGAATCTGTATTTAAGCAGCCGGGCTTTTCCATATTTGATTCATGCTCATCATTGCTCTATGACCCATTGCAACTTGATGCATTTTTTCTGGATTGCATTCACTGCTTTAATCAATCTGTGATTCTTGCTTGCATTCAATCTCTTTATTGTCAGTTGTTATTTTGATATCATTTCCCTTCCATGCAGCGGTCATAAGCTTGGGATTTTTTTTGTTCTTGTTTTTTGATGTTCAGAAACTGTCCAATTTTCTCATTTTCTTCTTTAAATCTTTTGATCAGATGTTCCAGGGCTTTGTTGGTTTTTGAGAGTTGTCTTGTCAGCATATCAGAGATATTTATCTTCCTTCCTCCAATCTTTACTCTGGTTTTTTTTTATTCTCCAAGTTCCAGCTTCCTCAAGACCACTTTGGCATACAGGTTCAATAAAAAAGATGAAACAATGCAACCTTGCTTCATTTCTTTATCTTGAACCACTCATTACTACCATATGGTGTGAGCCCTGAGGCTTCCTGATTTGTATACAGTGACTGCACCAACTTGACCAGATGTGTTGTCACCCCCATGTCTTCTAGGGGTATCCACAGTTTGTCATGACTGACATCACCAAAGACTTTCATAGAGGCAATAAAGCAGACAGAGATGTTATTTTGATATTCTTGAGATTTTTCCATGATCCAGCATAGATTTGTAATATGTTCACAAGTGCCACGACCCCTTCTGAAGCCAGCCTGAACATCTGGTAATTCCTTTTTGATGGTTGGGCCAGATGTTGTTGTATGACCTTAATGAGAATCTTGCTAGTGTGAGGGACAATCCTTGAAGTTACCCTCTCTGGCAATGGAATTAATACTGATTGTTTCTAATCCTGTGGCCATGTGTTTGCTTCTCCAATTTTCTGGCGCAAGGGTAGTGCAGGCCTCCAATTTGGCAGGGATACTATCAACAGCTGGGGCCATCCTTGGCAATTGACTTCTTCCTGAGAAAAATGGCCTGTTCTATTACTGCTTCTGCTTCCTCTTTGTTGCCGGCATACAGCTTTTCTGTATATTCTTGCCATTCATTATTGACACTTTATTGGTCAAAGAGTTCTTTCCAGGGGTGGGATTCAATTTTTTAACAACCGGTTCTGTGGGCATGGCTTAGGTGGTGGGCATGGCTTGGTGGTCATGTTATTGGCTGGGTGTGGCCAACTCAATATTACTCACATCGAGGCACGCATCTCCTCGCCTGGCCTCTCATGACTGTGGGGTTGCTGCAACAATTGTAAGTGTGAAAAATGGTCATAAGTCACTTTTTTCAGTGCATTGTAACTTTGAATGGTCCCTCCACACAAGCAAAGTACCAGCAAAGAAGGGGGGGAAAACTCCAGAGAAGTTCCAGAGACAGGAAGTCTAGTCCTGCCAAGAATGTAATAAGGGTTAACGGAGAGGCAGTTTCTGTAAGCAACACCAGAATGTTTCCTTCCTGCCTTCCTTACAGGATTAGGCCAGTAATTTCTTCTAACAACCGGTTCTCCGAACTGCTTAGAATGTTAACAACGAGTTCTAGCGAATAGGTGCGAACCTGTGGAATCCCACCCCTGGTTCTTTCCCTTGCTTGTTTCTGATGCTTTTAGGAGCAGTAGGTAGTTAAAAAAATGTTGAGAAAAGCAGCAAATATCCTGGAGAAAGGGTACCATTGCCACCTAGTGGCAATGATTGGCAAGTGATTGCCAAGAAATTTATTGGAGCGAGTCATACAGCAAAGACCCAGCAAGTTGGACACTTAGGAAACATCCCTAATCTTTGTATTTCATTATTTTAGAGTAGAATTTACTATTGTATCTGCTGAACATTTTAGGGCCATTCAGGAGATCTTAGTTGACAAGAATGTACTTAGATCCAAGTAAACAATGCATGAATACTGCTGGTATGCCACAGGAGATTCCAGGTGGGCATCTCTTGTTTTTAAACCTCCAAATTTCTCCCTGATCCCAGAATAGCTATTGTTTGCTTTGAGAGGAAAATTTGTACTGGGCCTGTTAAATAGTTAAATTGCTTCCTTTCAGCCTGTTGTGAAACCAAAAGGTTTTTTCAGTCAAGTGCTGTGTTTATCACTCAGTTCACATTTTGTCCTGGGCTATAGCTTATTTAACTGTGATTTATTAAAGAAATGTCATGGGCTGGCTTCATACAACATAGTGAGCCATAACCACTATCTCCTATCAGGCATTCAAGGTAGGAAAAAAGAGTCTAAAAGAACAGCCGGAATTCTTAACTGAGACAGTCCCACAGTAGATTAGAGTTTGGCTGAAATTGCAGAAATTGGAAAGGTGAGCATTTTAGTCAGAGAAAAAAAAAATATAAAACACTTTAAAAAAAAAAAGACTGGGAACTTCATATAGACTTTTTGTTGAAAGGAGAAAAGATTGAATTGATGATTTCTGAGTTTGGGGATTAAAAAGAGCCATAGAGGAAGAGGAAAGAATACGATAGAAATTATTCAATAGAAGGAAGGGTGAGGGGGAATAATTTTATGTTTTCTTCTCTTCTAATTTTCCTTTTTTCTACATTCTTTTGTTTCTTAATCTTTTTGTTTTGGATGCTTTTATTGTTTGAAAAATTCTAATAAAATTATATATATTGCCTTCATTTCCCGGGCTTAAAATATGTTTTCATAAATGTCACTGCATAATTTCCCCAAAATCATCTTTGTGGCTTTCTATATTTACAAACCATAACGGGATTCACGTAATTCTGTAAGTCAAAACCAAACAACATGAAGGCTTTATGATGAGAAGGTGAGAAGGCGCTATCTACAGCTGGAATAGCACAAAATTGACCTTGGCTAATCTCAGAAAGGCAAACATCATTGGACCTTGTTAATCTATGGGTAATTGGCATTAGACAACTGTTACAATAAAAAATAAAGTATCAAGATAGAAGACTACCAGAACGTCACCCAGCAATTGTAAATGATTTCTGTGCCCATAAAGTGATCAGCTAAACTTAACTCAAAGGAGGTTATATTGCAAATTATAATTCTTTTTATGTGTTTTGTGTGTGTGTGCCCATGCATGCACATCTTTGAATCAGTTTTGATTCTGCAAATTTCTTGGCAAGGTTTTTCAGAAGTGATTTGCCATTGCCTCCTTCCCACGGCTAAGAGAGAATGACTGGCCAAGGTCACCCAACTGGCTTCATATCTAAGGCACGGTTAGAGCTCACAGTTCCTAGCCTGGTGCCTTATAATGTCCTTGGTGTAAAAAAGCAGGGAAGGGGGGTGTAATGGAGTTTCCCAAAAATTCAATATTCAGCTCATTTCTCAGCCTTTTCTAATCAATAATTGTGGGAGAGAGGGAGGGTGGGAAGCATCAGTCTCTCTCTCTCTCCACCCCTCCTCTCTCCCTCTCTCTCCCTCCCTCTCCCCCTCCCTCTCTCCCTCCCTCCCTCCCTCCTCTCTCTCTCTCCCTCTCCCTCCCTCCCTCCCTCTCTCCCTCCTTCTCTCCCTCCCTCCCTCCCTCTCCCTCCCTCCCTCTCCCTCCCTCCCTCTCCCTCTCTCTCAGAGGTAAGGACATCAACCATTCCCTTATAAGGCTAGTCTCTGGGAGCTGGTAACACTGTTAAATGCCTTCCAGAATATTTGTATCAGCCAGTTCAGAGAAAGCTCCTTGTGTTGTTCCATCCTATAAGATCAATTGTTTCTTTACAGAATGGTGAAGCTGCTATTTTTCAACAGAGAGAAATGTCACTGGGTTTCCTGCATACATTCGCAACCAATTTTTCACATCCTTTTCAAAACTATAATCTTTTTCAAAAAAGTTGGCTTTTAAAATGTAACTCAGACACTTGATTACTGCCTTAAGAACAACACTACATATACACTAAGCAAACAACACAGGAACATTTGCCTTGCTCTCAAGGAGGCATTACCACATAACCTAATAGGAAGGGCAAGCTTTAAAACAAGGGTGTCAAATTCTATTTCATTGAGGGCCGCATCAGGGTTGTGTTTGACCTTGGGGGGCCGGGGTGGGCACGGCCAGGGTAGGTGTGGCTAGCTCAACATCACTCTTGTTGGGGGTACCTGTGTTGGCCTGAGTGCTCTGCCAGTGACAATAGGCTCCCAAGCTCCATTTTTGGCTGCGACGGCCACCTGCAACCCTCTGCCAGCAAAAACGGAGCTCACCCTAACCCTAACCCTAACCCTAACCCTAACCCTAACCCTAACCCGAACTCCATTTTCACTGGCAGAGGCACTGCAAGCCGATCCTTCACCATTTCCAGGGCAGCCTGCAGGCCAAATCTAAGCACCCTGCGGGCCGGATCTGGGCCCCGGGTATTGAGTTTGACACCTCTACTTTAAAACATTGGTGTAATGAGAAACACTGCCCTTAATAGCATTAGGCACATCAATGGCCTCCAAAGTTCACGTCACAAATACATAACAAACAACATGCACATTTCCTGCTGTTCTATGGTGGAAACTGATATAAAAGTATTGTTCTGCCATTGTCTTTCCTTTTGAGGCCCCCAGCACCAACTCCCCTTATATTCCCTCATCTAAATTGTTTAGGAAGATGTTGAAGAGAACTGGGCCGAAGATGGAACTTTGGAGTGCTTCATTGCTTACTTCCCTCCAGAGAGATGTAGTTCCCATATGTTGAGTACAGTTTGTTAGCCAGTTACAAATCCATCTGGTGGTGATGCTATCTATCCCACATTTTTCTAACTTACTAAGCAGTAGGCTGAGGTTTACTTTGTCAAATGCCTTACTGAAATCCAACCAGGAGCCAATATGGGCTTCTCAAAAACAGATAATGCCAAACAAATTCTTTGACAAAATGACTAAATTTCATTCTTTGACAAAATGACTAAATTAATGGAGCAGATAAATGCTGTGGATACAGTATAATCTGTGGCAGGGTGGTGGAGAGACAGTTTGGTAAAGCAGGAGAACATTGCCTGCTTTAATGGGCAGACCTCTCCACCAACAAATAGATCAGTGACTGCAATAGGAGGTGGTTCTTTCAGGTAAAGCAGTGCCTAATTTTTTGGGTGGCGGGGGAAGATGGATGGATAAAGCTCAGCACAACCACATTAAATCTCTGAAGCCAGCAGTGTCCATATTTTCTTGTGAAGCAGAATACAATGGTGCAATATGGGCAGTGAAAAGCATTCTGATACCATTCATAGACTGGAGGAAAGCAGAGCCTTACCGTTGTGAGGAACCCGCTTATGGTCAACTATCTTCTGATCATCATCTCTGCCTGCTTCCACTTCTAGGGAGAAATGCCCTTCTGAGTATGTGTTTCTTAAAGATATGGGTGTGTTTCCATGAGAGAATTTCTGCCTAGTTTTCTCCAAACCTCACAGTTAATGTTTAGCCAGGATATAGGCTGAAAGGGGAATGGAATAGATAAACGCAGAAAGTAGGATTTTAGTCACGCTAAGTCCATTGCCAAGCTACATTTTGGCACAAACTAATCACAATGGTAAAGGTGGTTTTCTGTGTAGGGTCACTTTTAGGAATATCTTCAACTCCACCACAATTTTTCTGCACATGAGTCGTAATTGGCAACCATAGTTTAGTTCCCCGTGAGAGAGATTTAGCAAGAAAGTCTTCCTAAGCCCTACGCAGGGTGAGGAGGGGACAGGGAATATTTCAATCTCTCTATTCAATAATGTTATATTATAATCTTCCATTGCCTCATTCCTGCTGAACAGGAGAGTCCGTGGTGGGAGGCGGTTACTCGGGGAAAAGGCAGAATTTTGATTGCATGGTTGTAGCTGCCAATCGGGCACACAGCGTAACGGTATGTCAGAATGAGCTTGAGGGGCAAGGAATAACCCCTAATTGGTCAGGCTGTTAAAAATAATGGTGGGAGGTTTGTATTTTCAGACTTGCAAGGTTCTGTTAATGTAGCTTTACAATGGAGTAGAATTGGTTCATCTGATCGTGTTTCCTGTCTTGTTTACCTACCCTGCTGGAAAAATGCCCAAGAGAAGTTTAATTTTCCTCTTTGAACATGGCTGGCATTGTATCTGTTCAACAATTGAGAGTAATGCTTATTTTTAAGAAGTTATGGGTAATGTTTCTTTATTCTACAACCACAACCATATATCACTGTACAACTGTACAACTGCCATAAACAACTTCAGTCACAACTAGGCTTCAAGTCCCAATTGTCTCCAAGCAGATACTGCTGTTTAGCTGAGAATTAACTGCAGAAGCAAAATCCGGGGCTCACAGATACCGGAGTGTGAAACAAACAGCGATGTGCATTGTGATACTGATGTGCAAAATATGTTCCCTGCATCATTTAAATGACAATGTTGTGATGCATGTGACATCATTCGCTCCCTTTGCCACAGCTAATCTGGTTAAAAAAAAATCCCTGGCATGGTTTGAGTAAGTCATTGTGGTTGCAACTCACCAAGCCAAACTAAAACAAATTAGACTCGTTCATAGTTTAACAGGTAAACTCTACCACATAATTTGAGGAAATGAAACTGATGGTTTCATCTACTACCGTAAATTTCACAGCAAAAGGTTGTGGCCAGAACCTTGGACTGGGAAAAAGACACAACAGGAGCAAGAATTTTTTTTTTAAATAGCACCAGTTTGATCACAATTGCCTCGTTTTCCCCCCTTTGGGGATGAAACACCAAGACATGCCCTGAGAGTTGTATTCAGATATGTCAAATTACAGAGAAACAGCAACTTCTTCAATCAATCATTTCCACTCTTTTCCACCATCAACTCCAAGTGATTCATAAGCTCTAATGCCTATAATCTTGGGCTGCCACTAAAGTAGGTTCTTATAAGGCTATAATAACTGCTGATGTGTCCTAAGTGAAGAAGAGCTGGCTTCTGGAAGCAGGAATAGGACATTATCTGTGAATTTGGGATGGAGCTTTATAAATATATAATGTGAATGGGGTTTAGAGCAAAAGTTCATATTCATCAAGCAAATAATGAATGAGGGCTCTTCTTGGATTCTGGCCTCACACCTAGAGAAGCTTCCCAGAGCCATTGGACAGTGAAATGGGCAATATAGAAATTAAACGAACAAACAAACAAACTTTAGATCGAGGGTGTACAAATGTGGCAACTTTAAGACTTGTGGATTTCAATTCTCAGAACTCCCATGGTTGGCTGGGGAATTCTGGGGGAGTCCAAGGTCTTAGAGTTGCCAAGTTGGATGGCCCTGCTTTAGATTAAAATTAAAATTCTGAAACTGTAGAGAAAACCAAACAAGTGCATAGGTGAAAAAAATCTAGCATTCAAAAATGTTGGATTGTATCAGAAAGACCCAGATTTGAGACTCCTCTGGATTAGGAATCAGGCCTAATAAGAAGCAGTCAGACGGATGCTTGATCAGAGTTGACAGGAAGACAACTACCTAGGAGAAACAATGGTTCCTCACACACCATTTCCATATCCTAAACTAGGGTTGTGAAACTTGTGGCCCGTGGGCTGGATGCGTCATGTGCTGGCCATACCCACACCCAGTTTAGCAAAGTGGGAAAACGTCCCATGATGATGTGAGTTTGACACCCCTGTCCTAAACAAAGCAGGGGTGGGATTCAAATTTTTTAACAACTGGTTCTGTGGGTGTGGCTTAGGTGGTGGGTGTGGCTTGGTCATGTGACTGGGTGGACATGGTTTGATGGTCATGTTATTGGCTGGGTGTGGCCAACTCAACATCACTCACATCGAGGCACGCATCTCCTCGCCTGGCCTCTCATGACTGTGGGGATGCTGCAACAGTCCTAAGTGTGAAAAAGAGTCATAAGTCACTTTTTTCAGTGCCATTGTAACTTTGAATGGTCACTCCACACGAGCAAAGTTCCAGCAAAGGAGGGAAAAATAACTCCAGAAAAGTTCCAGAGACAGGAAGTCTAGTCCAGCCAAGAATGTAATAAGGGTTAACGGAGAGGCAGTTTCTGTGAGGAACACCAGAATGTTTCCTTCCTGCCTTCCTTACAGGATTAGGCCAGTATTTCTCCTAACAACCGGTTCTCCGAACTGCTTAGAATGTTAACAACCGGTTATAGCGAATAGGTGCGAACCTGTAGAATCCCACCCCTGAAACAAGGAAGTTGAGATGTTTAGATTTCCTCAACCCTGAAGTACAGAAGAAATTACAGAAAAGGTCTCACAGAACAGATAACACAAGCATTGTTAAATGTCAATAAAGCTAGTTCTACACAGGTTTTTCATTTGTGAAGCCATTAAACTGCATCTCTGGTAAAGGGCAAAACACATACACGCACACACAATGACAATTTACTGCTAGTCTTGAGAAACATGTTATAACCTACACGCCAGGAATCCTTACATGAAGCTGCAGCTGTACTGCTATTTGTGATATAACTGTGAATGGAGCACTTTTGTGGCTATTTCACCTACTGGGAACTAGAAAATAAATACAGGATTACGGATGCTCTATCTGAGAATCTCTTTGATCACAATATTCCATCCTGGAACCTCTGAACATTCTGATACAGTATCTACAGAAGGATTTGAAAACAGCTGATGGAAAATAACCTACTCACTGTTGCTCAGCTTTATTCTGCTGTTGGGTTTTAAGATAGCTGCTCTCAGCAAAGCTAGGCATATGAACAACTTTGGAAGGCAGCAAGAATCATTCAAGGCAGCAAAGAACTGGCCAAATGAAGCAGAGAAACACCATTAATTCTAGAGTTCAGAACTTCCAGATTTTTTTCACGATGGTTGGAGATTCTAGGAGTTGCCACCTCAACATTTCTGAAGGATATCAGGTTGGGAAAGGCTGACCCAGAACTTTCAAAAGAGATGCTTCCGGTTTGTCGGCTTCGCGGCGGCAGGGATTTGCGAAGCTGCGCGATCCCTGCCGCCGCTAGCCGTTTTGGGGCTCCGACCCAGACGGGTACGGAGCTAGGCTGCCCTGCAGGGGCAGCTGAAGGTAGGGGATCCGGAGAAGGGACTGGGGTGTTGCAGACCCCTTCCCGGCCGGCAGAACCCCTTTTCCCAGGACGGTGCAGCGGCGGTCTGTAATGGCCGCCACAAAGAAGCTGGCAGCCGGGTAAGAATGCGCAGGAGGAAGTGGAGAAAGTGCTTGAGAGGAGAAAGTTTTTCTTGGCTCCTAGGACTCTAAGACATATTTAATAAAATTCCTGAAAAGTATGACTTTCTGAATAATACCTGCCAGAAGAGGAAAAAAGTGGCTGTTTGAAGGTGCTGAAAGGATAGCTTTCCCTCTTTTCCTACGGAATAAATAACTGGATATTAAGAAACCTATTTTTTTAGGTGAAAATTGGTTTTAAGCGATGAGTGGGAAGAGAGAGGATTAAAAAGAAAATATTTGTATGCTAAGACTTTGTTGGAGCAGATGCCTTAAGGATTTGAAGACTAGAATATATTGTAATAAGATTTTAAACAGATTTGGACTTTCTTTCTCTTTGATTGATATTACCCCAGAAGGAGAAAGTGAGAACTCTGCCTTGGTTTGGACTGATTGATAACTTTGAAAGTTGAGAGGAATTTTGCTGGTGTGTTCTAAAGAGCAGCATTTCAGCAATATAGGCCGCTAGTGAGGAGGAGGTTAGAATAGCCCAGGAAAAGGGCAAGGAGGAAGGCTGGAAGAAGCTATGGACAGCTTGGGAAAAGATCTGAAGAGCAATGAGACAGTGGGATGAAAGCTAAGTGAAGAATAACTGGATAAGTTAAATATTATACCATGTACTTGAACATATGAAACAGGCATTGACAATTCTGGTTATTCTTGTCTCAACACAGTGCCTGAAGTGCTAGTTTACACATTTTCTTAGAAGCACAGGAATCCATTCCTCCTTGGTAAGATTGCTACTGGGCAGACTCTTCCCATGAAGTCTATTGTCCATCAAAGGATGTGATGCTAGAACAGGAAGCAAGCTTCTAATCCCAGGGACCTATTAGTAACAGAACAGCAGAACTCAGATGCAGAGAGCTACAGGAGTTCTGACCAAAAGCATATTCATGCAAAAAAGACAAGGAAAAGGTGACTTTCTAAAGATGATTATTCCGATTTCCTCAGCTTCTTCCAGTTTTAAGAATATTCAATTTAGTCCAGTGTCTCATGCTGAACCCTCACCCCCACCCCAGTTCTTCAGTATGCTTCAGTTGGGTAGTAACGAGGCCCCATTAAGATAATATACTGAATTTTGTCAGAAAAGCATAAGCACAGGCCCTGAAAACATTATGGAGAAAATATGCACCAACCAAACAGAATTTCAGACTACTGTGAACTGAAAGTAAAGGAACACTTTCACTGTAATGCTTTTGGTGTATCCAACCAAGCATGGTTTTTTTTTTGGACACTCAGAAATCCAGTTGTGTGTTGACACAAGCCTATTTTAACAGCATTTTCAGAAAGGCTGTCATTATAGCAAAAGAAAAACTCTTATTTTTTTTCATTTTTCATTCTCATTCCTACTCCAAAGGAACACTGTGTTGCCACATGATTTGTACAAGGATGTTGTGCAGGTCACTCTAGCCCCATGCAGACTATTTTTGGGTGATCTGTGGTTTTCCTTTGGAAAAAGGTCCTCATGAATCTCAGCTCCAAAGTTTCCGTCTATTCAAGAGGGCTCTTATGATCAAGGGTTTTTTCTCAATCCTTCTGGAGGTGTTAATGTATAATTGGAGGAATATCTTACAGAAAGACTGGGCTGTTAGAAGCAGGCAAGATAGGATGCGTTCATGGCCACACACAGGGCTAGATTAGCAATACGATACCTCTTCTTTACAATATCCTCTCTTCCCTCAGTTGAAATTCTCCCCCTATTTAGCATCTTTGATGTCTAAGTGCATGCCACAGGTCCAACATTTCTCTACAAAGGTTATTTTTATAATCTTGTAAAAAAGAAAAATGGTTTTTGGGCTCTCAGCGTTCATTCCCCTGAAAATATCTCCAGCAACGTATTAGGCTGCATCCATCGGGACCTCTATAAAAATGGCTTTGGGGAAGGACATCACTGAAATCTACAAGTCTCCCTGTCCTTTCATGGCTATCAGTATCTGTCCATCCTCATCTCTCCAACATTCGTTAGCATCTATCTGAAATATACAGGCAGTATCCTTCCAGTAACACTATAATTGTTTTTCTTCTGTTTCCAAATGCCTTTCCTGAATTGCACGATTTAACGCAGGGCTGGCTTAAGAGAAATAGCGGTTCATAGATGTAGCATTAAAGGAACGTGCATTCCAAGTTTCAGGGATACAGACTATTACGACTTGCAATGTCACAAAAAAGCTGGAAAACACTTCTCTGCTCACATCGAACTACAGGCTACCTAAAAGATGCTTCCAGCATCCTCTAAGGTGTAGAGAAGGATGCCAAAGACTCTTCCCATTGTAGAGATGCAGAAGGTTGACGGTAACTAAGCACTCCAGACAGAAGCCTGCTTCAGTGAATGAGTACCTTAAAATGCACCACTCTTATCCTTCTTTTCCCATTCATTTGTTTCTGGGTGCACCCTTGAGCAGATTGTATTGTCTGGATAGTGGTACACCATAAAGCTGAAATAATGGAAGTCAAGTAACTCCCCTCTCTGAATTCCCTTCCCCGTTTCTCTGTTGTTTCCTCAGCTCTGAAATAATCAAATAATTCAACTGCAGGAAATAACTTATGCCAATAAAAATCACGTCCCCTTCAAAAAAACCAAGATGGCCTAATGGAGCCAAGGCTAACTATATTAATAACAGCTTCTGGATTTCAGTTTGAAGCCAAAATCAGAGTGTGGAGGGCTTTTGTGGAGAGGAGGAGGGGTGGAGCCTTTGGGTTTTTTGAATGCAAATCTTGGGTGTGCTGTTGTACACATAACAAGAGACCTTTGGACTCGGACAAATTGAAGCACTTTTGGACTGAGCCCAGCACTTATCCATGCACTTTTCTTGGCAGTAATAAAGAAATGATTTGCAGGACTCCCAGAATAATTTTTTCTACCTCTCAGCTTAATCAGTGGCCCTGGAGCCCCCAGCTGGTTCCTCCTTCCAACTGTTAGCAAGGGCAGCCTCTGCTTAACTTTCTGGACAACCATGACCTGGATGACTTGAGAATCTCTACAGACTTTTAGCTATACAATTTGGGATGAACACCCTTTGGGAGTAGGAATGGATTTCCAGAGGAAAAAATTGCAGACTACAGGAACCAGGAGCACTACTTAGGTGACCCTGAGGACATAAATGCTTGACAGAGATCCAAGTGCTTCAACGACCCTCTAAAAGGATGCAAATGACCAACTGTCTGCAAGGAATATAAATCTTCCCATTCCCCACTATCCTGACAGAGCTGAAGAAGCTCCTTGGATGAGAAGCAAAACATCTTCAAAAGAAAAAACAAGGAAGTCCAGTTGCCTCCTGAAAAAGCACCTTTGGGACAACCACGGCCTGGATGACTGAGAATCCCTTACAGTCCTTACCGTATTACACCTTTCAGCCTCCGATGAAACTCCCAGATGCCTCTGCTCAGCTTGAGTTTCACAAGGTTGGAAGGAGAATGGACTTTAAGGAATTTTTGGGTGACCTGTGGGAGAGATCTGGTTTGCCAGGGGCCAGTTGGGCTCCATCGAAATTCCTGGAACTGCTGGGCAGAAAAGCCTTGTCATCCTCTGTAATGTCTGTCTCAGAAAAACTAAGCAAATTCTCCCTTTTCTCCAAAAGCCCAGCTCAGTCTTTGGGCCAAAGTTTCTGTAAGTCCCAGAGTTCGCAGACAGGCCAGTCACAGGAGGGTTCCCAACTTTGGGTCATTGTGTAGCTGGATCAGAAAGAGACCAGCTGGAACATCTGTGTAGATCAGCCCCATTGATTTCCTATTTGTCTTAATGGACCAGGAGTCTCTCTTCTGACAGCCACAGTCACGTTGGAACAGCAATAGCAGGAGGGAACATTGCAGGCATTATCTTTTTTTTTTTGTTTCAATTCATAGCTGGGGGAAAGGAACAAGAAGGCACAATCATAGCTGTAGGCTTTTGAGCCTCAGATTGCAGAGTTTTCCTCTTTATTGTCTTCTGAATCCAGCTTGTCTGACACGCTCCTTCCTCTTCCAGCTTCTCAAAGGGAAGGTTTGCTTTGTTTGATAACACAGGGCTGCCTTATCTTTTGACTTCCTGAGCAAATGAAAGGAGACTTCCCAAAAATAGAGAGATCCAACAATTCTGCACAAAAGTCTCAGCTATCCATAAGAATTGAGGCTTTGAATTGTGGTGCTGGAGAAGATTCGTGAGAATCACTTGGACAGCAAGGAGATCAATCCTAAAAGAAAGCAACCCTGCCTGTTCCTTGGAAGGTCAGGTATTGAAGCTGAAGCTCAGGTACTTTGGCCACCAAATGAGAAGACTCACTGTAAAAGACCATGATGTTGATAAGATTGAAAGCAAAAGGAGAATGGAACTGCAGAGGATGAGATGGTTAGATAGTGTCATCCATGCAAGGAATATGAATTTGAGCAAACTCCGGGAGACAGTGGAGGACAGGAGGGGCCTAATGTGCTATGGTTTATGGACAAAAATTTGTATAAATTTATAATGTATAAACTACAATGGCTGGAATCATACTACTATTCATACATACCCAGCCTTAAGCAAATAAACCATTCTGGCTTAACGCATTCTGCCAATCAAGCCTATGGATGCAATTCTGGAAAAGACAAATCTGCAGTGAACTGGGTGCTTTCAGGGTGATTAATCTTGCAAACTTAAATAGGACAGCAAAGAGCAGCTCCATTCCCTTTCCACTCACTTGAGCCCCACCCTCTCAGGCAGATTTTTAAACCATTACATTGCCCTGTTTTTGTTTTTACCTGATTGCTTGAGTCCAGAATCCCTTCCAGCATGGAATGTATATTATTCATGCTAGGATATTGGACCATTTCCACTTTATGACATCACGTGTTGCTATTGTGAGTCCATGGTGCTATCACTAACTTTCAGACAGCTGTTGAAGCAACAGGTGTGATACCAGAAATGTTCAGGGAAGGTCACTGAAGGAAATTTCTGGAGTGGGCTTGATTGGAGATATGTTGTACTTGTATGAGAGTAAAACTGTCTCATGCTCTCAAGATCTTTTTGTGCACACAAATTGTGTATAATTATGAAAAAAAACACAATTTGGTTAGGCTGGTGATAGTGCCAGGTAAGGTAACTAGTCTGGCTCAGTTTCCATCTGTTCCAGCTTCACTATGAGAGAACAGGACATCATCCTTTAAGACCCAGAAATCTTAATTAGATCTTGAAGAAAGCTTTTGTGCAATTCTAAAGGCTATATATTCTTCTTTCATGTGAGTCATCCTGTTATCCAAAAACCTATTTGCTAATTCTTGATCTCTGAGAAAAGCACAGCAATGGCTTCAAATTGTAGCGTAAGCAATCCTTCCAACCAGAGGAGTATGCAAAAGCTTTGAGAAGAGACTTGGGGAAACCTTCAGAGCAAGTTGGGGGCCTGTTCACGAAACAACCCACCTTGGAAAGTGGACGGTTCACAAAATGGCTGCCATGGTGGGCATTGTCCTTCACAAAACAGATCTTTATCAGAAATTAAGCAATGATCTCAGGATGTTCTTCACCATACTGATGGGACTGAAAGGCATTGCTGCAAATAAATTTAATACTAATTATCCTTTCCTTTTTGTAGCCTGGCAGCTTTAATATATTTTTAATTAGAAGAATTGTTAGAAATTGTAAAGGGGCGAAGACTTGGTAAGCACTAAGGGAGTTTTAGATGGGACAGATAACTTTTATTTTGCTATTGTGAAGTGGTGAAAGCAAAAGGGTTGGTTGTAATTCAACCATAAGTGTGAATGCCAATAATCCAGGGATAAGAACTGCAACCATCTTTATTTTCCTTAGCAATTCCTTTCTTCCTTTTCTCCTTCAGTTCCTCCCTTTCTTAATATATAACTTCATTTCACACTGCAAACCATGAATAAAAATGAAGACAGATAAGATCTCTTTAATAAAAACCAAAGTTAAATTATGGGCTCAAAGAAACCAACCAACAAACCAGGTCCCATGTGGCTGTTAGCAAGAATTTGTTAATTTCTTTGTTACAATTCTTTGTTTCTGTCAACAGCGACCCAGTGAGATATCCTGGACTGAGAGAGGCTGGCTGGCCGAAGGTCACCCAGCCAGCCTCCATGTCTAAAGGCTGATGTGGGCCTGTTCTCCTAGTCCTAGTTCAACATCCTCACCACTACGCTACATGGATTCTCATAGCAGGTAGTAAAGTAATCTTAGGTTGAAACCCAGCCTAAAACCCAGTAAAGTGGCTTGCTTGGATGATTTATTTTCCTGGTGAAAGCTTCTGTGCACTAAATGCTTATTTGATATGCAAAAGATTTAACCATTATCGCAGTGTACAACTTTGCCTGCTGAATTTCCATTATCACAGTGTACAACTTTGCCTGCTGAATTTCTGCCAGTATTTAACAGTTCTGAAGTATTCGGAAGCATAGTAGGTGGAGAATGCCCTCCAGGTCTGTTGTACTAGAAGTCCCAGAATACCCAATGGTGGGAACTGGTTGCAAACCCTAGCAAACCTGACCAACACTATATTGGGAAATGCTATGTAAGATGAGCCCATAAAATGAAATTTTTCCAGTTGGTAATCTGTATAGATTTTTTCCCTCCACTCCCATCAATGATTCTGCCTTAGATTATCAAAAATTTCTGTGACATGTTTGCATACATGCTAAGGCATTGTGTTATGTATGAGCAAGATTGTTCAACAAAAAACAAACAAATCATGCCTTAGTTCAATGTCTAAATCCAATTCAGAGGAACAACTTTTGCTATAGTAATGTTTTTGTAATTCGCTTCAATTTAAAGAATTCTAGAGAAAATACTAATATACATGTTTGCTAATGTCCATTACTGTCTATGTTTATACTACATATATAATCCTACCTTCTTGTGGAATAGTTTGGTTGAGAGTTGGTAATTAAACCCAAGCCAACATGTGTGCAGCAGTGGATCATGAATTTCATGCTGAAATTAGCTATAATCCAGAACTTCAACCGTGTTGTGACATGTCTATGCACAGGAAGTAATGTTATAGTACTGGCTCAGAGAAGGAGAAAGACTGGGGTTTACACAAGATAAATCATAGTTTATTTAATTATGGTTTATGAAATAAACTGCAATTAGTTTACATCATATGCTAAGCCTAAACTGAACAGATCAAATGTACATATTTAATTGATTACAAAAATGACTTTACCACCCTAAATGCAAGTTATATGAATTCAGTCAGTGAGCAAGGGAAATCAGTTTATCAAGTTTTCATCACTCTGTAATGTAGATGAAAGAGAGACTGTATTACCCACTGTTTTTCAAGGGCAGCTTCTACATTTATCAAATACCTTCTCCTTGAAAATCATACTGACCCCAAAATTGTTGTTCTTCTAAAAATTAGTTCTTTTGGAGGACTTTTGGTAACTGATGGGAGACTTAACAATTGACCAATGTTGAGCTACTGTTATTTTTAATGGCTTCAGTTCTCATCATGCACATTTTATTAGCAATAGTTTTTGTTTTATGTTTTTCATTACTGTAAATTAAAGAGAGCCTGGCTTATTGTGATGGCTGTAAATTTGATAAATGAAGAATTCTTAAATTTACAATCACTTTATAGCTACAGAGATGGGTCTGTCAGCTGAATCAATATGAGAGCCTCTAAGCTGAAGTATATCAGTGGGAATATCAGAAGGAGGCAAGGAGAAGATGATTTGTAGTTTGGGAAGGAGCAGCCCAACAATCTTTGCTTGTTTGCAGGAACAACTAATCTTATAGAATATAACTGATGAACTTTTATTTTTTATTAGGGTTAGGCAAAAAGAAGAAAGGGATCTGCTTAGGATTTCTGAGAGATCAGCAGCAGATCCACAAGAGCACAGTGACAGTGATTTAATGATGCTAGGCAGCTAGACATTTGTATTTACAACCCCCTTCCCCTCAAAGTCCTGCTGTGCTGTCCCATGGTAGCGTAAAGCAGCTACATTGTAGTGTAAAACAGCTGAAATTTAAGAAGTTTGAAGTTTAGGAAAAATTATTTGTCTTCTAAGTCAGCCACACTTTTTAAAAGGGATATTGAAGAAAGCTCATGAAATTGATATTTTTATTGTTATTGAAATAATGTTTTAGGTTATATTGCACCTAAAAATGCAGTATAAATTATTAATACACACATACAAAAAAAAAAAAAAAAAGAATCCATTACCTCGTAGGCAATCTACACTTACATGGTGTCCAAGGTCTCTTAAAAATCAACAGAAAGTAACCCACCCTGAGCTAGATTGGAACTCTTGTGGTGCAGTGGTGAGAATGCAGTATTGCAGGCTAACTCTGCCCAGTTCGATCCTGATAGGATCAAGATTGACCCATCCTTCCAAGGTCAGTAAAATGAGGACTCAGATTGTTGGGGGCAATATCCTGACATCAGAGAGTGCTGTAAATAAAGCACTGTAAGAGTGGCACATAAGTTTAATCCAAAGGTGCTTTTTTTTTTTTTTTTTTCAAAAGCTATGCACTTTGGGAAGACTGGCCTTTTGAATTGTGCAGGAATATGAAAGGATTTCCAGGAAAAAAAATTGTAGACTACGGGATTCAGGTGACCCTGAGGGCATAGATAAACCTCCAAGTGGCTTCAATGATTCTCAGAAAGAGGCCAATGGCCACATGGCTACAAGGAATATAAATCCTTCCATTTGCCACCATCCAGTCAGAACTGAAGAAGCTTCTTGGGTGAGAAGTAAAACGTCCAGTTGCCTTTCAAAAGAAAGCACCTTTGGGAAAACTATGACCTGGATGACTGAGCATCTCCACATACATATGTAAGTTTAAGTGCTATCATTATTGCTATGTGAAAAACAAACAAACCATTTTAGGGATTAGAGCCAGATATGAACCCAATGTTTCCCTTATTTGAGGGCTTTTCTACTTTGCAGAAAGCTCATATTCTCTGCTTCACCTAATTGCCTAGGCATATACTGTTAAGAAGATTTGTGCTGGATCAGGCACAAAACTCATCCAGTCTGCCACTCTTGAGCAAAAGTTGCCAATTAAATGTGTGAAGAAAGAAAACAAGCAGGTCAAGAAGATAATGGCTTCATTTTGAAAAAAAGATCAGTAAGAAGGTTCTTATCTATGTAAACAAATCCTTTGGATAAACCACCCATTTAAAAAAGGCTGCATTTCTTCTCTCCCTCTCTCTTTTCATGCCTAACCCTCCCTCAACATGGTTAAAACCAGGAAGGGATGTTTCTGGCATTGTCACGTATAATTTGAAAACTATATTAGCCTCAAGGAGACACGAGCTAATGGAACAATAAGGAAGAAAAATTTGTCCCTCCAGAGGAAAGCTCAGAGTTTCATTTGTCTGCTGTCTTATCAATTTGCCAGCCGTTAGTTTATAGGCTAAAGCACTATTTCTTAATCTCAAGAACTTTAAAGAGTGGACATCAATTCACAGAATTCCCAACAACTTAAAGTAGCGGAGATTAAGAAACACTCAAGAGCGTTAAAGAATTCTTATTTTGGAACTTAATATCAAGATACATAGTAAGAGAGGATGAGCAATTACACATGCATGTTGTTCCTCAGAGCTGCCAACCCATGTCCTAAGAAATATGGTAAATAGGATAATCAAGTACTATTAGCTTATTTTCTTTCTGTTGAAGGACAAGAACAACAATAATCTCATTTTACATCACACAGAAAGAAAATGGTGTTAGACTGTTGCAACAAAAATATAGGATCTTGTAGCATCTTTGTTATGACACATAATAAAGCTTTCACATAGGTATATACCATGCATTATGGATTAATGCAGACTGTGAACGGATTTTCATTAAGAAAATAGTTTGTGGTCATGGTAAGAGACTGAGCTATTTCGATAGATGATAATTGTAATAACATCATCCCTATTTTCCTTTGTGAAATACCGAAGCTGATACATTAAGGGATGAGCATATTTATTTTCATTCTCTTTAAAAAATGAAGTCAGCTGGTGGGTTTTGCATGTCATTATTGGCTTATGGTTATGGAAGTACACCATTTTGTTTTGTTTTTTATCTGATCAACTGACACCCTCTAGTTCACATTTATATAGACCCCTGGAGCACCCTTCTAACAGTTAGCAAAGATACCCTGGGAAAACCTGAAGTCTATGCTACATTTCTTAATGATCACTTAACAGAACTGGATTTGTCAAGTGATAACAAATCATAGGAAGCCAAATAAAGACACTAATGTATTGCACATTAGAACATATTCCCAGGAGAGCCAGAAGTAATTCATTTGTTAAGGAAGCATCTTTTGAAGAAGCAAAGAAACCAATGACCGAAGAGCGTTGGGTATAGTTAAATCACCCTTGACTAATTTTTCTCATTATGATTGTCTCTCTGTATTATCCTCATGGCAGTAGCCAGGCTAAGTTGATGACAAAGAAAATGTGTAAGGCTAGTTATCACCAAGCATTCTAATGTTTAAGAGAATCTTAGAAAAATAAATGCTGATTCCTCGAATCTGCTTCATCTGAATCTAGGCACTAAATTGATCCCACCAACTCTTTCCAAGGTTTCCATGTTTTGAAGCTACTTGATTTGTATTTGATCAAGCAAGTAGGTTTTGACTTGGAGGACTAAGTTAAGCTTCTGATAGAAGTTGGGACATCGTTTAACATTGAGCAAGAGAAAGAAGAAAACCAACCAAATGCTACAACAGGCACATTGGTCGTTTAAGAGGACAAGGTAAACAGAAGGCACGGTATTATGCACATCACATCAGAAATCCAGTCCTGGTCTGGAAACTGCTGCCTTTTTTACTCTAATTCCTAATCTAGAGGTTGGTTGTCAGAACTACCTTGTGCCACATTTGGGGTGGGATTCAGGTCCCTATTCAATCACCGTGAAATTCATCAGATAATTTTAGTCAGCCTCACTCAAGTGAGACAACTTTGTAGGATTGTAACCTATATAGGGATAAAATAAGAAGTGATCCCGATTTATACTGCTTTGACCTCTAAGGAAGAAAAACATTTTATTCCAAATTTACACAACTTTGAAGCATGGTGAACATAGCTGGCAGAGGAAACTGTGGCCAGTGGCTACTTGCTCTTCTGAGATATTTCTCCTTATATTAAATAACTAATTGTAATTGAAACTGCAAGAAACTATCCATTATAACTACTTCTCTACTGCTTTAGTCTTATACAGGCTCTTCTCTGTGTGCTTATGTCCATCCTGACCACCCTACATTCACCCTTTTTTCACGAAGGCACCTGAAACAGTTCCTGGATTGCACAGGAAAAAGACTCTTCAAAGACACAGTTCTCACTCCTTCCACACAAGTAAATGGTGACTGCTCAAGTTCTTGGTTCTTTCAGCAGTGCCTGAAAATGCTTTCAATCAGAAACCAAAAAAATCCAGCAAAGAAATTTGATTTTGGGTGTTGCAACAAAGCAAGCATTTGTGCCAAGCTGACAATGCTTTGTACTCTACAATTAACACTCTTGGTTCCCCCCAATTACCATCTCCACAGATGCTTAGGACAAACAGGTGTCTCCTTTGTTTCTCTTTATTCAGTCTTTCTGGTGACTTAATTAGGAACACAGCTCATGGGTAGGGAGGCAGAGACCCTGGAAATCTTTAACCACAGGAAAGGTAGCATCCAGCCCAGGAATGGGAGGGCTGAGCCACTGTTGCCACAGGGTGTCAACTGTTTTACAAACTTAGAGCACCAGAATAAAGCTGTCTCTGTGTAAAAAGAAACAGAAAGGAAGACATGTGTTTAATGATACCCTTTGAATATGTCCCCAGGGATGACTGCTGAGCATCCTCTCTCCCTGGTTGGACTTTGCAAGATTCAACCGTTTTCTGCAGTCAGTCCGGCTGCTCCTCTTTCCATCAGTCTTGGGCTTAAATCATTGCTTTCCTTCGGCTCCGATGCTAAACACACCAGAGCAGGGCTGTCAAACTCCTGGCCGTGGTCTGGATGTCTCACATGCTGGCCATGCCCACGCCTGGTTTAGTGAAGGGAAGAAAAAGTCCCAATATGTCACGTGGCGCTGCCGTGACGACGTGAGTTCGACACCCCTGCACCAGAGGATTCTTTTTGACTAATGCAGGGGATTCTCAACTTTGTAGTGCTAGGTCCCTAAAATGATCCATCTGTGACCCCCTCCCCCATAAATAAAAGGAAGAAGCTCCAGTAGTAATAAGGCAATTTATAGTTAAGGTCTGAATGGTTCCTTACTATATTTTTTAAAATCTCCTTTGCAATGCAAAACTGGAGCCCTGTCAAAGCTCGGTTCTGCTTCTGGCTTGTCCAGGCAGAGGGGCTGGCTTCAGGCAAGGTTCCAGGAGCTGCATGGTGTTTGAATTCTTGAGGCACAGGTCCAGTACGCAACACCTGGCTGATAAGAGAGAATGGTCTGGATGTGTAGGTGGGGGGAAGAGACTGGATTTGGGAAAGAACAGATTGGAGGGAGAAACCAGGAAAAGTTGGTGCAGAAAGCTGGAAGCCATCAAGCTGCTATGCCAATAAAACAAGATTCTGTTGTCAAGGAAACATTTCCTTCCTCTCCCCCACAGCTTTTCTGTCCTAAGAGGAGCCCAACAGAGGATTTCTGCTCACCCACACAGCCAGCCCTTTGTCTACTCTAAGCTCATCACTCGCCCTCCTCTTCTCTCTGGCTTCTTCACAGCTCTTGCCTGTGCTCATTTGCAACACCTGCAGCTAAAGGATCTAAGGCCAAAGAGTTGGGAAGTTCACATTTCCATCTCAGAGCTGCTGGCAAACTAAAGTTCCTGCAATTTATGGGTTCCATGAAGCGAGAACTCATCTCTGGCAAAGTAGACTGGGTATGGCCACAATTACTGTACTTACATAACACTCGTAATCCAATTACTCCAAACTCATTTCCTAGATTGGCATAATATGCAGGTAGGCAGGCACACCACCGAACCAGATCCAAGGTGGAGGGGTGGTGTACGGGGAGGTATGTGTATGTATGTCTCTGGCGATGGTGCAGAGTGGCAGGGCAGAAAAAACTCCTGGTGTTTAGGCTTTAGGAAGACAGTGCGGATGCCTCCCTGAATGCTGCTGTCTCCTGCCCTTTGTGAACTCTAAGAGAACCGGCCATCAAAAGAAGTGGAAGCACAATGGCATAGTTACTGGTTTGTCAGGCAGAACTGGACAGAGTTCAGACAGCTTTGCGTGGAGAGATGAACATCTGAAGGGGATTGCAAGTCCTGCGCTGCTTGGACAGGCCAGCAGCTCTACCTTTGGACTTCTCCTCCTTTAAAGAGCAGTCTATCCAAGCCAGTTATTCTTCCTACCTTCTCTTCATGGTCTAGCAGTCTGTCTAATTTGTGACACCCTAAAAATGCTTGTCATCTCCTGGGAATTTGGGTTCTACCAATTCAGAAGCCCTAAATTAATGGTGCCACATTCATTCATTCGTTCATGGAGGTTTTGCACAGTAGAATTTACTGAGTCTCCTTGAAAGGAAGGAAAAAGAATCAGGACAGACAAAAATATATATTTAACAAAGTGCATAATTCAACATCGGAGTTTGATATAATGAGAGGTGGTGCTGGCTGCCAGCTTGACTGGCTTCAAAAAGAGTGGGACCAATCTGGGGAAGCCATGGGGATCAATGATCGTTAGCCTTTCTGGTAGCGTGCTTCCTTCTGAAGGCCATCTGCCGAGAGACCAGTGGGCCTCCTTGTGCAGTTGGTAGGCCACTGAGAGAACAGGCTGCTGGACTACAGGGATCATAGGTTTGATCCCGCAGGGCATTGGTCGTGTTATTCTGAAGAAGAAGCTTTCATTCTCTACAATTATTTTTTAATTTTAAAAATTGGAACCTCAACTTTAGCTGTCTGGGAAACACAGCAAATGACATTTTTTCCCTGTCTAATCATTCTAACCAACCCTAGCAGGACTGACTTAAATTCAGAATAATTTTCCTTTTAGATAAATAAGGGGACAGTCCTGGGCACTGCAAAAGCCAGATTCAGGTGGGCTTAATCATGTCCTAATGGCAGCTCTGCAGACAGAAGTTGTATGGCTAGTCCAGAATGAGGCTATCATAGGCAGAAAGCTAGAATGTGTTTTTTTTTTTCTTCCCTGGTCAGTTGTGAGCCATTACAGGATTTATTGTTTTTCAGCTTCCAAGCAAATTTGCTGTCATAGAATCAATGGAGCAGATGTTCTCTATCCAAAACAGATAATTAGTTCCCCATCAGATGTTATAAATTGTGAAGTTATGCAAATTCAGCTTAATATAGTACAAAAGCCTACCTTCCTTCTAGCCATAAGAGAAATGAAGTTGTTTTGAGGAAAGGTTCAGTTTCAAGTGTAAAAGAAGAAGGGTGATGTACTTGAAGTGAGGACTAAAGATTGCAGGTTGGTGGGAAGCTGTCAGAATAGTCCATGCATCCCCTTGAGCTCTCAAAGCAGAAATCCAATGTTTCATCATGTCATGCCCCCATGTCCCTTCCACTCATTTCATGTGTTGGGAGACTACATTTCCTAGAATTTGCAACACATCTGGAGGGTGCCAAGTTGAATTACTATTCTACACCTTGCAAACTATTCCAGAAAAATTGACACATCTGATGGAGTGTGGCTGCACATGTCTACCCATGAACACAGAGCTATGGTAGACTGGGCCCATTAGCTTTTACTAGGAGTCTCTAAATCCTCCACCCAGATCCCTCCTGTAACCTCCTACCATGCCGGGGGAGAGATTTATTTGGAAAATGCTATAGTGCCATCATCCATCTTTCTTTTTTTCTAGAGAAAGTTCTCTCTTTGTACTGGCTTACTAAGAAGAAAGTTTGCAAGCCTCCCGCCTCTGCTCCCCACCCCCCGCTTTTCTGCAGCTTAATCAAAGGGGAGGAGGTGCACTAAAGTTGAAATCCTTCCAGAATGAAAGCAGATTTTTATTATATATATCAAGGTTAGGGAATTAAAAGGAGTTGAACATTGAATGGGAATTAAGAGAAAAGAAGAACTGATGTTTGCAGGGTTTATTTCAACACTGTGCCTCTAGCCAGAAATATGCATGCATGCATATACACATGTACGCACGCACACACAAACCACAAAGGCAGAATGAAATAGGACAATGGAATTGAAAAGTACCACAATTCATATAATTTTCAGTTTAAATCATTTCGGATTCTGATTTGCACCTAGCTTCCACTAATTTTTAGTCTATGTTTTCTGGATGTCCAGTGTCAGAGTCCTGAGTGTTGGTTACCTTACTCTAAAAGCCAGCCAGGAAATAACTTTCTATCTATTTGAAAAAAAAGACAGAGCCGTCCCTTCCTCTTTTTAATAGTTCAGCTAAGAAGGAAAATATCCTGGCCCCTGATGGACTTTTTAAACCCTGATTGTTTCTGCTCGCTATCCAGATTTACAACCCAGCCTGACTGAAGATCAAACTTTAGCTTGGATTTTCTTTTGAATGACTTTCACCAGAGATTTCTTGGTGTGGAATTTCTCACCATTCACTACAACTCTACCCATCAGAGGGACAGTCTTGTCTCTGGCAGTTTCTGCCTGTCCTATTTGCTCCAACAAGGATCTGGCTGTTCCAGGTCCTGTCCATTAAACAGTGCTATTTAGTGGGAACCAGAAAGCAGGCCTTCTCTGTGGCTGCATATATACTGTGGAACAGCATCCCCTTGGAGATCCACACAACCCCACTTGGCTTTCCTTCAGGCAATCAAGATTTGGCTGCTTCTCCAGGCCAGAGACTAGGCTTTTTGGATAGTCTTTTTTAATGATGGGTGAAATGGAAACAGGCAGTGTTTATTGTGGCTTCTTTCCACATGCCAGTTGTATTTTACTGCCTGCCATATTTTTTTTTCTTTGTATGTGTGTGTTTTATAATTTGTAAAGCCGGGTGGGAGTTGGATGGCCTCAAAATATGACACATTAAATGAACATTAAATGATTAAAAACCCAGTTTCTAATTATTATTCCCTTCCTTATAGTGCTCCATTGAGTGAAGTCACAAGAATTACCTCTTAAAGATAGTCCTATTCAAATAATTAAACAGAATTTAACTTCTCAATTGCTCATCATCCAGCCTAGGTGTATTCAGAGTTTTATGGCCTTCAACTCCCACCATTTAAAAAAAAAGAAATGGAATATGGAGACCATTTCTTCTTTGCCTCTTCTCCTTTTCTTAACAGGAACAAGGAAGCCATTGGCTTCAGATTTGCAGAACCCAGACTGTGGTCCAACTATAATTCTAGGGTGGGAGGCTGACCAATTTTGAAAAGCTTCTAAATTAATTCTCCCCCAACCAGGTGGCTTCCAGATTCTTTTACATTAAAATCCTCGTTGTCCTATTAAAGAGCCGTGGTGGTGCGGTGGTTAGAATGCAGTATTGTAGGCCACTTCTGCCAACTGCCTGCAATTTGGCAGTTCGAATCTCACCAAGTTCAAGGTTGACTCAGCCTTCCATCCTATGGATAAGGGACCCAGATTGCTGGGGGGCAATAGGCTGACTCTGTAAACCACTTAGAGGGGGCTATAAAGCATTGTAAAGATGGATATAAATTTGATTAAAAAATAAATATACACACACACAATAAATGTATACCACACCACAGCATAGATTTTTTTTTAAAGGAAAAGAAATAGAGAATCAAAGCAATAACACCAGAGGTGGTATTCAGCAGATTCTGACCAGTTCTGGAGAAAATTTTGAGTAGTTCGGAATACCACTTCTGACTTGCCCTGTTCCCATCTATTCTCTGCCTCCCGAGTCCCAGCTGATCGACTGGGACTTCTTTTGTTGCCCTGCACAGGAGAATGGAGCTGGAAAGCAGGTTAGTTGGGTGGGGAGAGAATGGAGATTTTACAGTATCCTTCCCCTGCCACCCCCACCAAGCCATGCCGTGGCCACCAAGCCACACCCACAGAACCGGTAGTAAAAAAATTTGAATCGCACCACTGAATAACACCATCCATTGCAGCAAAAAAAGTAAACTAATATATCATCCAAACATTCAGTAAAAATACTGTAAACAAGGATAAAACAGGATGGCTACCTAATGAAGGGCAGTCCAGAAACTTTGAGAAGTAATTTTGTGTCAGGGTATGGAAGTAGGGATTTGGTAGAAGTAAAATTATCAACCAGCAGAGGGTGTTTTGGACTTGTCTTTAACATACAAACCTCACACAGACTTTCCATTCCTCCTTCTGTAACAAAACACTGTTTTTTTCTCTCTGGATTGGGCTGCAAATCCAAAAACCCTTTCCTGAATTACAGATTATTTCCATGGCCCCCTTTCTTCTCCAGAGGACAGGGTAAAAAGAGAGCTGGGGTAAATAAAGGAGGATGGAGGGATAACCAAACCTATAGAGAAGTGGGAAGGTCTGAGAAGAATGCTGGAGGTAGGAGAGCTAGTTGGTCTGCAACAAATGTTTGAAACCCCATCCAATCCTATCCTGGTCTCTCTCTGTCTCTGTCTCTCTGTCTCTCTCTCTCTCTCTCCATCTGCTCAGTCACTGCACACTGTTTTCCCTTCATGAATCTTATGGCGTCAATAGGAAGCAATAGAAAACATTGAGAAACTGTCAGTTGAAGTAGAGCTTTTCCCCATGGAAGGAGGTCAAGTCTCCATGAGATCCTGAGGCACGCCTTCCATTGGGTTCTATCAGCCCAGGCTCCTTGATGAGAAAACACAGACAATGCAGCTTTGTTCCACAGCTGGGTTCTGCCAGCACAGAGCAGTTGCTGGGGAGCCAAAGTTTACTTTTACGCATGACAGGATGATCACGACAAAAGGGATTGAATTTGTCTGTCCCGGTGCTGTTTTTCCAATGGCGTATATAGGAAGAGAGCAATTTCTTGCCCTTTTGTATTTCCATTCTCCTCAGCCTCAATGTACAAATTGTACCTGTACAGAAAACCTGCTGAACTTCAAAAGTAATTTTCTGCTTTACTTTATCAGGCTCATCATGAATGGTCACCCCGTCTTTCCCATTCTTTGCAGGTCCTCCCAGCCTGTCCAAACAGGGTACATGCATTTTCCACTCTGAATCCAAGCAACAAACGCTATTCTGAAGGTACTGGCCTCCAGTTAAAATATATGTTACTCTCTGATCATTTTAATTGCCTTCCAGGAGTATCCTTCCATTTGCATATCAGAAAGCAGATCATGTTTCCACCAAACGCAAAATCCATCATTCCATGATGCACTAATTAATTAATTATACTGTCCCCCGAACTTCAAAGCTCCCTGTAGTCTGACAAAAAGGTCCAAAAGAAAGTTTCAATATATTACCAAAATTCATCTATCTCATTCTAAAAATTCCAGAGCAGCAGAGGGAAAATGTTATATTGCTCTGTGCATTAAATTCCCAGAAATCTAGCATTGTGTATTAGTTTCATATCAACTGATTTTCTATTTGATGATCTCACTGCTAACCATGTTAAAAATATAGCAAGAAGGGAATGTGAAACGTTTCCTTACACTTGACACTGTAAAGCTTACAGCATAACGTTTCCCCATCCTGGGAGATGGGTTTCTCCTACAATTTCCACTACTTCTTGTCATGGTTGACATGACATGGGTAACTTCTAGTCACCCTTGGTTTTGGGTGATGGGAGTTGCAGTCCAGCACTATTGAAAGAAGGAACTTTCCAGGTTTTCAAATGTTATGGGCAAAACTTAGTTCACCAAATTACTCTGAGGATACAGCATAATTTTATTAGCACGCAAACAATGGGTTGCCAACAAAGCATTGGCATTTTGTTAGGCAGTTCTGAGCAAAGGCAGAAGCAGGGTTTATATATCTTTAGCCTACTGCGTTGCAAACCAATGTAAAAAAAGAAAAGAAAAGAAAAAGCCAAAGAGAAAATGTTAGCATGGCATTGGACTACTTTCGAAAAACTCATCTGGGATGAATTTATTATTTATTTCTTCCTACTAGATAAGCATGCTCCCGGTATTATCTCTGAGATATGGTCAGTGAATATAAATAATTAGGTTTACTAGGCCACAGGTTTCTAACCAATTGTTCTCCCTATCACTACTTTGGGCCAATTTAGCTTGCTGTGTTTCCTGACTACTATTAAGTGTTATATCTATGGTTCTTGATGAATGTATCTTTTCTTTTATGTCCACTGAGATCATTTGCATCAAAACAAATTCCTTGTGTGTCCAATCGCACTTGCAATTCAGTTCAATTCAATTCAGTTCTAAGGCACTTTAAACAGTTTGTGTGTGTGTGAGAGAAAGAGGGGGGGGAGGGAGGGAGGGAGGGAGAGTTCCCCTAGGTTTACTAGTAAATTCAGCTCACACATGTATGAGATGCACAATTATTTTTTGTATGTGTGCCTTAGGCCCAGTACTCTACAAATTCTTCATACGCAGTTTAGATCAGGGATGGGGAATGATGGCCCTTTTATGAGTTGTGGACTTCAGCTCCCAGAATCCTGGGAGTTAAAGTCCCCAAGTCATGAAGGGACCATTGTTCCCCACCTCTGATCTAGATAAAGGGGTAGAATGGGAACTCATCAAATTTGCAGACAACACCAAGCTGGGGGGGGGGATAGTCAACACTTCAGAAGATAAGCTCAAGATCCACAAGTATCTTGACAGACTTGAACATTGGGCCCTATCCAACAATGCAATTCAGTGGTGAAAATAATAATAATAAGATTTTACACTTAGGCAAGAAAAACCAAATGCACAAGTATAGAATAGGTGGTGTGTGGTTCAACAGCAATAATTGAGAAGGATCTAGGAGCCACCACTTAAGTATGAGCCAGCAATGTGCTGCAGTTGCCAAAACGCCAATGCAGTGCTATGTTGTGTCAACAGAGGGATAGTATCAAGCTCATATGAAGTGCTAGTGCCATTTTATACTGCATCAGTAAGACCACACTTGGAATATTGCATCCAGTTTGGGTCACCAAGATACAAAAAAGATGTTGAGACTCTAAAAAGAGTGCAGAGAAGAGCAAGAAACAAGAGGCTGGAGACTAAAACACATGAAGAATGGTTACAAGAGTTGGGTACATCTAATATAACCAAAAGAAAGGCTAGAAGTGATAGGATAGCAGTCTTCCAAAATCTAAAGGGCTGTGCTCTGAAGCCCTTGAAGTAACAAGACAAGAAGCAACAGATGAAAACAAATCAAGGAGAGAAGCAACCAAGAACTAAGGAGCAATTTCCTGACAGTGAGAAAATTTAATTAGTGGAAAGGCTTGCCTTCAAAAGTTGTGGGGGCTCCATTGCTAGAGATTTTAAAGAAGAGATTGGTTTCAACCAATGGAACAACTGGTTTGGTGAGCGCGCCCTTTGCGCGCGCGCAGAGAGTTTGCTACTGACCTTCTCCTGCAACCTCCCTGTGTGTTAAACAGCCGATGCGTGGCAATCCGCTGTGCAGCGCGAAGCAGATGAGCTTGAAAACCAGGAAATAAAGGTCAGAATAGAGCCCGGGTGGGAGGGCCCAACAGCTGATCATTAGAGCGAACTGGATCGCTCACTGATGATCCTCGGAGCTATCGGTTCAACTGAACCGGGCTGAACCAGTAGAATACCACCATTGGATTGGACAGTAATTTGTCTGAAATGGCATAGAGTCTGCAACTTAAGCAGGGGGTTGGACTAAAACACCTCCAAGATCCCTCCCAACTCTGTTATTCTGATTGTAAATTAATTTTTTTCTATAATTGGGAAACTTGGTAGTTAATAGAGTTCTAGTTTGAACAAACTGCAGAATGAACCCTCCTATAGATTTCCTAATGTGTGTGGACTTAATTGCCCTGTCCATCTTGTCTGTAACCTGCTCAAATGTAATTTCATAAAAAGAATTTCACTGAAGACTCACTGAAGCAAATTTAGCATCATAGCTTGTGGACAGATCCTCTTGTAGATGGGCGTTTAAAGAACAGGAAAACAGGGGAAGAACAGAAAAAAACAAGATTATTGGAGAACCTTCCTGTTAGAAGGATATAAGAAGGCTGGCTATTTGGATTCAATATTTATTAATAAATTATCTGGAGTTAGGGTGAATAGTGCACTGGCAAATTTACTGCCATAAAAAACTCCAGAAGGACCTCTCAAAGCTGAGCGAGTGAGCAGCAAAATGTCAAATATGACTCAGACTCAGTAGCTGTAAACTAGAAGTGCAAATATAGTGAACAAAAAGCCTTAACCAGACAGTGATGGGACTTGATAGTTTGCACAAACCCCATTAAGTTGATTAAAGTGAGACAAAAATATTCTAACATCTCCAAGGCTCAAATGTCTTCTCAGATTTGGCCTCCTGGAGTGGCCCAACATACATGTCGTCTCCACTGTCCATAAGTAATGATACTGGTTACATAGGTGGATTCTTTCCTGGATAACTCTGTTTTCTGTATTCTTCAGTAATATGCCAAATGTGTTTTGCAACCAAAGAATTCTTAAAATTTAATTAAATAGCAAAATTGCAAATAAAAAGGTCTTTAAGTATGCTTCGGTCTCTACATCAAACGTGATGAAGATCCTCATATGTGTAAACTCTGCTTGTTTGAAAAATAGAGGGGCTTCCTTATATCTTTGGCTTGAGCCATACCCTGACTTGTCGTGGAAAGCAGATAAATGGTTTCTTAAGGATAGGAATATCCAATCCATGAACAATCATATTTTCTCTTCTGCATGGAAAGACAAATTGTTTTCTTTAACCTACGGTGATTTCCTCCCCTCTCTTCCTCTGACAGGATGCATCCTATTGGCAGGTTAGCCAGATGACTATTTTTCACTCCTGCTTAAGCAATCACCTAGTCACCTAATCTTATATAAAAAGGGAAAGGGGTGGTTCCCAGTACCTAATCTCTCCTGAAAAGCCAGGCTGTAATTCCTCCATTTGGAGAGTGATGGGCAAGGACTACTGTTTAAATACAGTGTTTTTCTAAGCAGCAACTACAGGCTGAGAGCAGTTGTTTTATGGCAGGGCTCCAGAGGAAAGGAATGCATATGCAATCCCAACTCTAATTCCATTGGGGAAGAATGACTGCAAGGCAGCGCGCAGGTCTAGGCAGCTGCCACTGGCTGCCTACCTCTGTATTGCAAGTATTCTCACTTGACGGTCTTCTCAACAGGGAGCAAGATTTTCAGGGGCTGATAGGAATGGCATCCCAGAATTGAAAGAGGCTCTTAATATAGGTATCGAACTGGCAGCTGCTGTCAAATCTACAAGTTTCCTGACTCATCACTAGCAGAAATAGCAGTTTTCCATTCTCAGCTCGCAGCTCGTCTGGGGTTTAAGAACAGTCAGAAGAAGGAACTGATGGGTAACTGGACACTGCAGGGGAATTCCAGGTGAGCAGACAGGAGCAAGGGAGAGGAAATTGGTTGAAGCAGAGGACTAAATGGTTGGCCAGCCTGATCAGTAATGGACATTTGCCCTTCTATTCCTCCTGCATGCATGGCCTTATCATCAGGCGTAGAAAGTAAGCGGTGATGCTCAGCATCAACACAATGAGACAAATAACTTGATTCTTATAGCTATCTGCATTTAATGATTTTTTTTGGGGGGGGGAGGAATCTAGCTTCTCATGACACAGATCCATGTCATGTGGGAAAAAGAAGACTTTCTGCATTAGCTTATTCAAGAAGAAGAGCCTGAAAGATCAGACCAGTGGTATATTTTAGAGATGGCAGAAGATGGCATTGTCTAGTTTAGGTTCTCCAGCAACTGCTTTCTGGAGGTAAAATAGGGCACTTGCAAATGGAACTCATGATAGTCTTATCCACCAAGAAATGTTCTCATCCTGTTGAATTGGCAATCGTTCTTAAGGGCTGATTCTATGCTAGGTAAGTCAGCGTTTTTATGTCATTAACCTGTCAGCCCACCATTGGTTGACCCCAAATTCATCCTACAAGACAAGAGGCATCCCATCTAGATTTGGGAAGTCTGCATTCAGCAAGTCTCCACCTAAAACTTTATATACTCTAACTTCTATCATTAGCAGGAAGAAGCTGCATGCCAAATCCGACCATTGGTATTAATCTAGATTGATTGGGAGTGGCAGGTAGAGCCCTTCTTGAAAATTCTTGGAGCTAAAAATGCCAGGAAAATGCTTTTCCATATAAAGCATGGGGTTAAATACTGCTTTACAGTCTTTCTTCAAATATTTCTCTCATGGTTCTGGCAAGATTCAATCCATTTGTCTCCTCCAACTAATTAAACCAAGACCAATGAAAAGAGATTTTTAAAAAATCATTCCTCAAATGATGCTTTCCCAAGACACATATTGTTTAGCCAAGGATGTTCTGCTCTGATGAATACGAAATCTCTGCACTTGCCGAACTTACTACTGGGGACCTTTTATTGGAGCTGAACACAGTTCCTGGGAAGAAGGAAAAGATCCAAATGCAAAATTTTCAGAAGACAAAGTCCCCAGAAGCAGACGGTCTTCCAATTCACATGCAATAGCTTTGTGGGGTTTTCCACCTCTTCTGCCAAGTAATCAATAAATGCAGATTGGTCAGGAAAAGCTAGGGCCTCAGGCTCTGTCTCCACCCCCTCTTTCCACTGCAGACAACAAAGACATCGTGCATAGCATCTCCACTGCAGTCAAAAGCCAGGTCTGCTGCCTCCCTTGAGACTGATGTAGTTTGACAGGTAAAACTGGGGCTCCTGTTTGTCTTGTCACTACAAAGGTCATGTCATTGCCTTCCAAGGGTACAACTTGCTGTGATGATTTATTGAATAGACCCTGCAGCTGTTTCTTAGGCTCCAACTTGCAGTGGCTGACTCACAGAAGACACATAAACATGCAGAGGGTGTTTTTCTTCTTCTAAAGGCAGCTACAACAACCTCATTAATTAATTGTAAGACCTGAGACAGAGATCTGGTGGATCAGGCTGAAGGGCTTCCTGCCTTCAGTCTCATTCAATGGCCAACCAGGTTCCTTCGGAAAGCTTTCAAGCAGATAACCTTCTTACATATAGATATTATTCTACTTTTGAACTGCTGAGTTTCACTGATATGAACAAAACTGCCCACAAGTCCATCCTAAAAGGTCCAGAAATCAGGAAAAGGAGGGGAAGGGTTAATATCTGGTGTGCAGCACCCTGGAAACTCTTTCCCACCTTCTCTCATCTTCCAATTGCAAACAAAACAGTAACGTTCGTCCTTTAGCTGTGTGTAGCATTTGAGAATTATGAATGTCTGCAACGAAGTGCCAGAGTGATAATGGGGAGAGTGGCAGCTCAAAGAAGTGCCAATCCATTATAATGCAGATGAAAGTGTACATATTGAAGAGAACTGAGGTGGGGAGAAGATGGCAAACATGACATGATTGGAACAATCGTTAAGAGCAAAGACAAAATGATGGGACATGGGAAAGTTCAATGTCTGCCCATGATAATAGGCAAGAGGACAGAAAAAGGGATGGAAGAGATGAGACGCTGCCCATCATGTGGGTTGAATATTAGCATCAGTGGTGTGTCCCGCTTAGCCTAATGCTTATCCTGAAGAAGGCTAAGAGCTTGTTTCATGATTTGCAACAGAAGGCTGGTGAAGGCACTGCTGAAGACATATTTGTTGCAAGAAATGAGTGGTTCTTGGGTTTTAAGCTCATATGAACTTGCACAATATGAAAGTAAGGGGAGATGTGGTGAGTGCAGGTGCAGCCCAGGAGTTCCTGGAAACCCTCAAGAAAATTATCAATGAAAGTGTATTTGCCCCAACAAATACTCAGTGTGGATAAAACTGGATTTTTTGGAAGAAAATGCCAGACAGAACCTACATCAGCAAGGAGGAGAAGATAGTGCTTTAAAGCCCTCTCTAAGCGGTTTTACAGAGTCAGCCTATAGCCCCCAACAACGTGGGTCCTCATTTTACTGACCTCGGAAGGATGGAAGGCTGAGTCAACCTTGAGCCTGGTGAGATTCGAATTGCCAAATTGCAGGCAGCCAGCAGTCAGCAGAAGTAGTCTGCAGTGCTGCATTCTAACCACTGCATCACCTCAGCTCAGATGATGGCAAGCTTCAAATCTGTGAAAGATAAGCTAACTATGATGCTAGGCAATAATACTTCCAGTGTTCTGAGACTAAAGCTGCTGCTAGTATACCACTCTGAGAATCTATGAGCTTTTAAGAACACCTGAAAAAGCTCACTTCCTGTTATGTGGAAAGCTAACAAGAAAGCTGGATTACCCTTCTCATCTTTGAAGTCTAATTCTTCCACCATTTCATTCCAGAAATAGTTATTACTGCGAGAAAAACATCAAGTTCAAGATTTTGCTAATTTTGGATAATGACGGTCATCCATCTTATCTGGATGATTTCCACTCAAATGTAAAGTGTGTGTACCTGCTTTTGAATACGATCTGCATCCTGCAGCCTATAGAACAGGGGATGATAACAACCTTCAAAAAACCATTATGTGCACCCACATTTAGGCAGGTAGATAGAAGCAGATTCCCTTGCACCAGTTTTGGGAGTCCTATGACATCTACAAGATTATCAAAAACATTGATGCAGCCTGGTGTGAGGTTGCCCCTGTAAAACTGAATGGAGTGTGAAAACATCAATACCCTCAGTTTGTCCATAACCTATGCAGGTTTGAAGCGTGGAAAGGCAGACACAGGGTGTGGTCACAACTTGGTTCCCTCATCAAGGAGCTTCAGTTCAACTTGGAGAAGGACCTTGATGAGCTATTAGCTGCACACACAGAGGACCTCTCCAACAAAGTCTTCATGAAGTTGGAAGGCCAGTGAAAACCCAAGGAAGAGCTTGACTGAGAAAGCAATGCCATTGTTTGACATGTAGAACCCTAACATTGAGTGCTTCACCAAAGTGTTGCAGTTATCCATGATGCAATCCACTGCTAACATGTCATCTATGAGGAAAAGAAGGCCACCACCCAAAGTTAAATGGAATGCTTCTTTGGGAAGATGGAGAAGTATGTCATATCAATTCTGGAGAATGGGCCAACATCATTGCCATCAGCTTTTACTGCAATGTTGCTACTTATGTAAGGTAAGAATTCTACTATACATGTTTTCACACTAGTTTGGACTTGCAAACAAAATAGACTTGTGAACAGTCTCAACTGGTTTGTGAGTAGGATAATATCTCTAGTGGCTTTCTACCAGCTAGTAGTGAAGAAACAATGTATGATTCAGAAGGCTTCAACACATTCTTTCCTCTATGAATTTGTCCTTTTTTTTTTACATCTAGTGGTTGCAACCTCCATAACTGGACACTCTGTTGTTTCCTTTTACTGATCCTGAATCTCTTACTCATTAGTTATATGAACAACTCCTACTTATAAAACTGTGGGAAAGAGACAGAAAAATTATCTACATTTTCAATGACATGCATGATTCTCTTCCTCATTTGAAACTCATTTAAACCCAAACCCTATTTCTGAAGACATTTTGACTGCAACCCCCCATTTTTCCACATTTTCCATCTTCACAATAGTCCTTTTGAGTGATGTGGACCATAATTAGGCCCTCCTTCTTGCAAGGCATTGACTGGGCTTCCAAGAGCAGTTTTCTTCTTCTTCTTCTTCTACTGTGACTTCCCCTAATAAATTCTGAGTCTGAAGACTTGGATTAACGCCAAGTAGAGTTTGCTCCCAGCCTATAAAGAGTTCTGTGGAATGGCTTCTAATGCTGCCCACCCAGGAACAATTTAAGGTTCAGATCCAATGCCTGGATTCAGAAGCTCAGAAGAAATAATTTTATTTTCCTTGTACCATCCTGAATCGCATGAGATAAACTTGGTGAGGAGCCCAGGAGGCCTTAAGGTCTAGAACAGGGGTGTCCAACCTTGGCAACTTTAAGACTTGTG
This sequence comes from Notechis scutatus, assembly GCF_049901735.1. NCBI lineage: Eukaryota > Metazoa > Chordata > Lepidosauria > Squamata > Elapidae > Notechis > Notechis scutatus. Next base: position 155,580,291 of record NC_142010.1, on the reverse strand, counting down.
GACTTCAACTCCCAGAATTCTTAAAGTTGCCAAGGTTGGACACCCCTGGTCTAGAATGGAAAGCGACAAGAGTGTTTTCCCTCAGGCACCTGATGCTTGGGGGAAGGCTAGGCTATTCTCAGTTCTTTTAGCAACAGGAATGTTAACCTCCCTGTGAAAACATCTCTCTGGGTTTATTATTTCAGTGAAACCCTTCTTTGGAGCCACTAGACAGTATATTGTGTCAATTCCTGAGTTGCTTGATGTCTGCCAAGCTGCCTGCCATGCTTAATTTTACTTTTTACAGACTCGTTGGGAAACAAACATTAATGGGGAGCTAGAATGCTGCAAAGCAGAAGAGCAGCCGTAAGCATGACCTTTATTTCCATCAATGCCTCTAGATCCCATAGAGACAACCAGGAGGGGTTCATGGGACCTCCTCTCACAACCCCAAATGTTCCCAGGGCCCCACAAAATCTAGTGACTCCTACTTTACAGGAAGAGTCCAATTAAACTGCTCTAAGTTATGAAAGCCTTAACACCTGGATGAAATATGTAACAAGGTGTCAGGAAGGAGAAAGGAGCTGTGTAGGCTGACAGGTTATTAATATAGCTAGTCTTCTGTCATCACCCACTGACTACTCACCTGACAGGACAAGAGAGTCTAATCAAAGCAAGAGACTAACAATAGGCACTAACTATTTCAATCATTAACTTTTATTTGTGTAACTGGTTTATTGGTGTGACTGGTTTGCATTTGCATTGGCTCTGCTGGTTGTGGAGTAGTTGAGCTAATAATAATAGCAAGACATAAGAAATCTCCTCAAAGTAAAGCAGGCAACTTGGCTCAAATAAGTAAGGAAGCTGTTCCCCCCACCTTCTTCCAGGCAGTAGGAATGAATGAAATTGTCCCTTTCTCCTTTTCTACAACTTTTCCAAATTAAATTTGGTTTGTCCTCTTTTAATAATATAGCAACTTTTCCCAGCCTAGAGCTGGCTGAAGCTGTGGGAGTCACAACATACCTGATTAAGAAAGTCTGCCCTATTTCAGGTGTTGGATCTCCCGGACAGAAACCGCTTGACTGAAGCAAAAATATTCTGATTTGCACTGAGCTGCCAGTTTATGGGAGGCCCCACAATAAAATTAGCAAATCTGTGCTAATTGCATGCAGTGAGTAAACAGCAATACTTAGAACAAAAACATGCAAGTTCCTATAAATGGTTTTTACTTGAATTGGGAATAAAAAAAACAGTAAACAGAAACAGAGAAGAAATCAAAGCCTTGCTTTCTTTCACAAAAAAAGATGATTATAATGACAAGCCTGTGCTCAAATACATGCCTTTATTATTAAGCTTGATTACATTTACCAAATCACTACATATTGCAGTCAAAAATACAAGAAAAGGATGGGGGGCTTCTGGTGTAGGACCTCTGCAAACATCATCTGGATTTCTTTAAGTATTGTTCCTAAATGTATTGTGAACTACCAAAATATTGCAATTCTGCATTTTCCCAGCCAGGGGTCTCCAGATTTAGTAAGATTACAACTCATATCCTACTTAGCCAAGAGCTTAAACTGGATATCTAATCTGCAGCTTGCAGCACAGTGGCTCAAGTGTTTGGGACACTGGGTTGGAGGTTAGGAAGCTTGTGTTTGAGACCCAAGTGCTGCTATGTGGCAGGGTGAGCTCCCATCATTTGCTCCAGCTCCCCCCCAATGATGGTGTCACCAGCTTATTCTTTCAACCCAGAAGCACCTCAAACAGTACTTCTTACACTAACGGGATGGGGCAGCTTGAGATAAGTACAAATCAAATTCAAAGAAGCCACAGAAAACCTGTGATGACCCGGAGTGTAACACAAACATAACAAAATCCAAAACGTAAATAAATGTCCTTTAATGCCTCCAACTGGGCCCCACTGTTCAATAATTCTCAGTTGGAGATAAAACGTACTCAAAATAGACTTCAAAAGAAAGCAATACAGTCCGAACTTAATGAACAGATAGAGGTGAAATAAAAAACCAAACAAACTAAATGACGAAATTTCCACAATGGACCAAGATAAGTAATTACCAAATTTAAGGAGATAACAAGGCACAGCCTGTTGGAAGGACACCAACCAAGATAACTTCAGCCCAAAATAAAACACACTTTGCTTCTGGCAATGCTGTGTTTTAACCGTCTCTCTTATATACTAGTCTCCCCAGCTACAACCAATGAGGAGGATCATGGCTGCTTCCTCTCTCGTAATCCAAGTTGTTGCCTTCTCCGTTCCTCCCTGCGTGTCCTAGGATGCAGAGGGGATGGCCCTGGTTCTCCCTCTGACTACCCAGCTGGCCTCTGCCCTTCCCCAGCCTCCTTCACAACCTCTGAAGCCACACCTCCACTCCCTGTTGGCTGTTCCTCCTCTCCCTCAGAGTCCAACTCTACCAAGGGCATGACAAAACCATTAGAAATTAGTAAAACAATTCTCACCTGTGTTCAAGTGGTGCTCTCCTGGGAGGACAAGCCCACCTCCCTCAAAGCATCCTGACATTTTTGCAGAAATCTCCATGACTATAAGAGATTATAGATGCTCTGGAGTATTTTGCATTTAATATCCATGCCTGGCACACCAGTGATTATTATCCCATTTATTATTTAGGACTTGCCTCAGTTTAGCCATTCTATGCACTTGATGTAATGAGATGAAGTTCACAAAAGCTTATGCCTTTCAATGACAATTATTAGTCACAAAAAGTGCTATCAGATTCCTGATTATTATTATTTTGCCACCATAGATTAACACAGCTCTCCTCCTACAAATCTGTACAGAAATAGTTATTTAGCCTGTTACAGCCGTTTTGTCTGTAGTTTGGCAAGCTGTGCCTTGCTTGAGCTTGGTGTGTTGCACCACTGCAACGTTACCCAGTCTTGCTTACCTCTTGTGTATTCCCGTCTGTAACCATTAAGATAATAAGATCAATGCCAGCTTTCTAATCTAACTCCTACCAAGAGAGGGCAATCACAGCTGCCTAAAAACAATATTCTCATAAACAGAGGGACACCAAGTTTTGACCAAATAGGACATCATATCATCCCCTGATGCTGTCTGCTAATGATTCTATCTTCCTTAAAACATCCTTGGCAGAGGTCCTCTGCTTAAAGTTATGGTCAAGTTCTTGATAAGATGTGTGTGCTACCAAGCCACCTCCAAATTTTGTTGTTGACACTCCCTGTTTCTTAAGAAAAGAATTAGAAGGTAGCAAAAGTTCCAGAAAGTTTGAACTTTGGCATAAATCCCACGTCCAAGGAGGGTATTTTATAACTACCAGCTCCTGGGCATTTCTCTGCTGCCTTTTGGGGGGTTCCTGGCATGCTATAAGGAAATGGGTTGGCGCAACTTTCCATTACCTCTCTTAATAATCATTCAATAAAATCTTATTTGGCAATCCACCCTGGGTGGAGCATGCTTCTTCCTAATCCTAAAACCCCATGTGCTTCTGTCTGCCGGAACAACTATATTCCTACTGCAACCATGAATATATTCAGCTTGTGATCAACAACAATTCCAAAATCCTTATTAGATGTAGTATTTCTAAGCCTGATATCCCCTGTTTTATAGGTGTTTCTCTTTTTTCTTGAGAAGAACTTCATGTTTATTTCTACAAAATCTCAGTCTGTTGTATGTCTATGAAGATTCTGAGTCATGATCGTCCCAAAAGTGCTTTTTCAAAAGGCAACTGGACTTCCTTTGTTTTTGCTTGAAGACATTTCACTTCTTAATCCAAGAAGCTTCTTCAGTTATGAATGAATAAATTCAGAACTGAGTTTATTCAGAACCATTCATTCAGAACTGAAGAACTTCTTGAATGGGGGGTGAAACATCATGAATCAAAAACAAAGAAACTCCAGTTGTCCTTTGGGATTCAGTCTGTTGTCTCCAGTCCATTTCTCTAACTTATCAAGATCATGTTCAGTTTGGGTTTTGTCTTCTATCCCACCCAGTACAGTGTGGTTTATCAATTCAACAAGCATTCCCTCTACCTCTTTGTTCAAATCATGAATAAAAATGAAGTATGCCAATATGCCAATCCTCCCTAAAAAAAACCACCCCATCCCCTTAATCTTAGCTCAGTAGCTAATTGGCAGGCATATATTCATGATTTTAACAATTTTGGTTAGAAAGTCAATAAACGTTGATGCAGATCTGATCAGCACCTTGGACAGAAGGACTATTTTGTCTGGCCATGATGCTAGTAGCCCTATGTATTTGGAAGGCACTGTGATAGAAAAGTTCCATCTTTTATTATGGCTCCCGTGCATTTTCCAGTTTTGATAAGCAGTATCGGTTTAGCTGCTAACATTGAGCTAACTAGAGGCTTGCTTTAAGAAACAGTTGCTGCCTATCAGCCAGAGTCACACCTGTTCCCACTTGCCTAATTAATCAATTGGGTTTGCTGGATAGTGTCAGCCTTGCCAGGGAAACCAAATAGGAAATGCAATTGGATGAGCTAATTTTACTTTGTTGTAAAGCTACAAACTTGCAAGTCTGAGGTACATACTTCCCACTGTCACTATTAACTTCTTGACCCATTAGGACAAGTCCTTCTTAAGTTTCTTTCTCTGACTTTTAAGCTAGTGGGAACTCCTTGCTCTCTTTTGTCTGATTGTTTCTTAGGCAGCATTTTTTCCTTGTCTGCCAAGGTCATCCACACATTCCATTACAGGAAGATTTCTGGAAAGCAATAGTTTAGATTTGATTGTCCTGTATAAAATGTTTGGTTTGCAAAGTAGCTTCTCCAACCAGATGCCTTCCAGATCAGTCCAACAGTCCAATAACGGATGGGAGTTCTGATCCAATAAATCTGGAAGATAGCAGGATGGTGAAAGATTGTGTTCTGTTGGCCTATCAGCACAAAAACTAGTGTGCTTGTTTCAGCTAGAGCAGGACTGTCAAACTCTTGGCCTGCGAGTCAGATGCTCCACGCACTGGCCATGCCCATGCCTGGTTTAGCGAAAGGGGGAAAGTCCTGAGACATCATGTGACACCACTGTAACGATGTGAGTTTGACACCCCTGAATTAGAGTATTACCTGCTCATTTTCAATTTATACCTTCTAGTGCCTTCTCCTCTGAAGCTGCTTTGAAATGCCATCTCTTGCCTTGAAATTACTTGCCTTGAAATGGCACCTGGGCAATGGAAGATGTCAAACAAACATCTTCAATGCGTGTATAATATAGTAACTAAACATCCTGGAGATGCATGTTTCAGAGGCAACTCAAATGTTTTAAGAAATCTATCAATGCAGAAAGTGATGAATGCATGGCAAAGTGTGAAGAGGGAGTCACACATTACAGCCTTTTACTTTCAACAGGAGAAATAACACATGATGGGATGGATGCCTCAAGTGACTTAATAGCTGTGAAATCTGGGGACTAAAGGGATCATCTGGAGCTCACAGTTCTTATAACTGCTTGAGGGTCATACAAATTGCATTATGTGCACTTCAGAGCAGGCAGGCACAGTCAAACCAACTTTGTAACATGCACAAATTCAGCCTTCACAAAATGCTCCAGGAGGCTACTAACATCCACCATCCACCTTCACAATCCTTCCTCAGGACTATTCCTTTAAGGCAGGGGTCCCCAAACTTTGCAACTTTAAGACAACTGGCTGGAGAATTCTGGGAGCTGAAGTCCACAAGTCTTAAAGTTGCCAAGTTTGGGGACTTCTGAGGTCGACAAATACCCCTGTCTTTAGGTACAGAGAAGTTCACATTTTTCTGAGAATCAGATAGTTATAGTTGCACTTGCATATGCCTTCCCCTTCCTCTCCATTTTTAAAGATCCCTTTTAAATTAAATTTAAACCATCCACTCCTAAAAAAAAATCAGAAATCCAATATTTACCATTTTTATTATTTTATACATCTCATACCGTAATAATAACAACAGTTAGCATAAACTTGTGGTAAAAAAAAAAAATCTTCAGCGAAAACCCCTCTGGGGCTAGAGATGAGAACCTCATCATTCTGAAATCCTGTTTTTAGAAAGTCAGTGCTGTATTTCATATTCACACTTTTCTCCTTTGGATTACTTCTGAAATATCACAGTTCAGCTCAGCACGGTACTTGTCTGTTCACAGTCAGTGGCTACTCTCAAGACCACTGTTGTCAATAGTTGTCAATATTCTGACTTTTAGTTCTGCCATTGCTCCTTGCATCCTACAGAGAACTCATTTTCAGCAACGGATTCATTTTTGTGAACCAGCTGATTGATGATGAACATAAGGAAGAAGGAAGCTGAGGGGAAAGCAGGCCGGTGATAAACATGGGGAGGTTGCAACAGACAACAGGTTGACCTCTGTGGTCTTCAGAGCACACTTAAGAATAACTGTCCTTGGGGATACAATCTGACCTTTCACTTAGTGATGGCTTCTGTGATGTTCAGGCACTTGAGAGAAGACCTTGAGTACTAAATAATGGAACAGATTTGCTCGTTTCCCTCGTCTTTCAACCCTTTAACTCAGAGTGCAAAACCTCTTCTCTTTCATGGAGAGGGGGGGAAGGGGTGAAAGGTGAGGGGAGAAGAAGGGATTTCAAATAAAACATTAGAAAAGAATATATTAATGGTTGAATAATCTTGAACCGATTCCAGGTAGTTCACGTGAGACTACAATCTAATGGCAGCATTAGGGAAAGATCACCAAGGGCACACAAGCCCAGCGTCTTCAAGTTGATTTGGAGAACAATTCCCAGAATTCTCATCCAGTGTGGCTGAAGGGCATGAGGTGGGAGGATTGGACTAAAAGACTTACAACCATTCGTTTAGTGATCAAAGTTACATCGGCACAGAAAAATAAGAGTTTTTCACACTGGCTACCATTGCAGCAACCTAAATGTCACGTGATCAATATTTGGATGCTTGGCAACTGGCTCATATTTATGACAGTTGCAGGGTCTCAGGGTCCTGTGGCCACCTTTTGTGACTTTCTGTCAAGTAAAGTCAGTGGGGAAGCCAGATTCACTTAAGAACTGTGTTACTAACTTAAGAACTGCAGTGTTTCACTTAACAACTGTGGCAAGAAAGGTCTCAAAATTGGGCAAAACTCACTTAACAACTGTCCTGTTTAGCAACCTAAACTTTGAGCTCAATCGCGGTTGTCAAAGACTACCTGTACTTGTGACGGTTATTCAGCCTCTTAGCTCAGGGGTCTGCAACCTTAAACACTCAAAGAGCTATTTGGACCCATTTCCCATAGAAAAGAAAAAACCAGGAGCTAATAATTTAACAACCGGTGTGACTGGGTGGGCGTAGCCAACTCAACATCACTCACTCCCACCCAGTCACCTCCTGCTCTGGAATAAGGAGTTTCCATCCCCCGCCATCACTCTTACCTTCCCAGGCGTTGTCTTAAAGTTGCCATGTTTAAGAGTGATGGGGAGGGGAGCGGAGGGGAGGGCCCAGCTGGTGGTAGGATCAGCTCACAAGGAGCTGCAGCAGAGGGCCGAAAGAGCCACAGGCTGCAGACCTCTGTCTTTGCTTAATCTCCTTTAGAAGGCTGCTGTAAGGATAAAGTAGGATTTTGCACCCTTTCTGCCTTGATAAAGGACAGGATTAAAAGGGCAAATAAACACAAGGCAATCTACCAAAGGTGACCATGTTGTTAGACTTCTGCCATTTCCAAAGGCAAGATGAGAACCTGTCATTTTGAGGGATGACTTGTAATGGTGGGACTAAAAGAAGACCAGCCTGCTTTACAGTGAATAAGGCCAGCAGCTCAGGCAAAATAGGTAGATATTCAAGATGGAGGCCTGGAAGTTCATACAGGTGCACTTATGGTCAGAAATATCCTCAGGATATGGTCCAAACAGTCAAGATAGAAGTCTTGATGGTGTAATCAAATCGCCACCTGGTTTTTATGTGTATCACCCATAAAAACCAGGCAGGGCTTTGATCCTATAAACCACTATCTTTTTTTATCATACCTTGTGGACATCCCCAATTATGAGTCAAGCTATGCAAGAAGGGTCAATGTTCATGTGGAAAACATTCATAGGCATTCTTCTAACTCCTACAGCAGGATTTCCAGGTTGTCCTGCTCGTATTTCTTGCCTGCCTTTTCATTTTTTCAAAGTGATGGCCGTGCCAGGCATTTTATTACAACAAATGACTCCAAGGCAGGAGGAGGGGAACAGAAGCGGAGGAGGACATCCAGTGATTAACACAGCCATCCTCTTGAAGTATCTTCAGTACAAAAAAATATGACTTTATGTTTGCACTGAGGAGAAGGCAATCAATTGTTTTACTGATGTCAAAATGGCTGAAAGAGATCCTAAGAATGGAGCTGAGACCATAAACCATAAGCCCTGCAGGGACAGGAAAGGCTACAGAACCTGAAGCAGCAGCTCTAAAGCTTCTTTAATGCTGTGCGTAGGAAGCAATGAATTTATTGTATTTGAAAATAGTTGATTGAAACACACTCGTAAGTTATACTCTGGTTCATTCTGAACAATGATAACTTTAAAACTCTATGCGTAGGAGTGTGCATATTTAAGAGTCAGAGGCATCGAGCAGAACTCTACGCACAGAATACTAAATCTTTAAAATTGGCGGTTCCCCCGGTGCTCCTGCAGCATTGCAAAAAACCCACTTCTTTTTCACCCCCTCTACCACAACATTTTTGTCTTTGTGCCCCACGCTCCCAGTTGTTGCCAGTAAACTGGAGAGTTAGAGATTTGGTCCATCATATTATGACATGACATGACCTAACATTATATATATCATAATAGTTTGGCCAGTCACTCACTCTCAGCCTAACTCACCTCATAGGGTTGTTGTTGGGGGGAAAATAGGAGGAGAAATGTTTTCTGCCTTCAGTTATTTGTAAAAATAATAAAGGTGCAATACAAACAAATAGAAAAGGAAATATACCGATCTGCTAAAAACAGCTTTCAAACCTCTTTTGGTTTGAATATTTAGGTGGGAAAGTAGAAAGTAGAGTCTCTGCTGAAGGTTGCCTGCCTCCCCAACAGGTTACTGGGCTGAGGAGTTCATCAAGTGGAAGGCTCCTTGTCACAAAGCAATATTCAAATCAAAGCAAATAGATTTCTTCTACGGGTAAATGTGGGTAGTTTAAAGAGGATGTTGATCGGAGAAACAGCCCAAGGGAGAAATGCCTAAGCAGCAGTTTACCTGAGTGCAAGAAAGTTTCAATTCAATTTCCCACCCTTTGGTTGCTGTTTCATTTTTTAAACCAAAAGACCCCAGGAGAACCAATGATGGGACTCCTGGTGTTGAATCCAGCTGTGCACAATCCCTGTGTTTCATCTTCCAAGTATATCCAGTCAGAGTAAAAGAGAATTCCTTTTGCTAGCTGCTTTGGAACCAGGTTGCTGGAGATTTTTTTTCTTCTGGAATGCTTGGATAATGACATGCCAGACAAATGATGTACATTTGAAATACTATACAGTTTTACTGAAAGGTAGAGGACACTATCAAGGAGTTTATGGACCCAGTATTTTATTTTCCATTCTTTCCGGCTTCTGTTGCCAGATTGTCTTGTGACTTTTTCTTCACCCAGATGGAAAACCTTTGTTCAAAGCATTTTTGTGCAGCCATTGAGCTTCTGATTTCATTACTAGTTAACTACAGAATAAGTAAATGTAGATCAATACAAATAACTGAAATCAGTGCAAGTAATTGATGAAGGTAGATTGATGAATTGATGAAGGTAGATTGGGAACCCTAGTAAATAAAAGGCCCTTCTAAAGCTGAAGGACTATTAAGGTTGGCCTTATATGGCTCTCCTTAGAGTCTCCTGCCAATGTCTTTTTTCTACCACTGCTACCACATAGGTCAGTGATGGCGAACCTTTTCGGCACTGAGTACCCAAAGTGGAACATGCGTGCATGTACAGGTGCTGGAGCACCAAAAAACCAAGGATCAGCTGGCCGATGCGCGCATGCCTGTTTTTTGGCCATCTTTGAGGCTGTTTTCTGGGCCGTTTTCCAGGCTGTTGTCAGGCCGTTTTGGAGGCGCTTTCAGGGGTTTTCAGGCTGTTTTCCAGGCCATTTTCAGGCTGTTTTTGGCCTGAAAATGCCCTGAAAAATGTCCAAAGCCAGCCCATTTTCTGGCTGTGTTTTGGCCATTTTCTGGGGTGCTTTCAAGCCATTTTCTGGGTGTTTTCTGGGCCAAAACCAGCCTGAAAATGGCCTGAGAACCCCATGAAACCCCCCCCCCCCAAAATGACCTGAAAACAGCCTGGAAAAAGGCCCAGAAATGGCCCATTTGGGGCTAGGCTTTTCTGGCCATTTTCTGGCCATTTTTGGCCTGAAAACAGCCAAAAAAAAAATGGCCTGAAAAAGGCCCGAACAACGGCCTGTTTTTTGGCCGACTTCCAGTGCCCGTGAAGACCAGCTGGCTGGCGCGCATGTGCGGGCTGGAAACCACAAGAGCATCTGGCGAGGGTGTGCATGCCCACTGAGAGGGCTCTGCACGTCACCTCTGGCACGCATGCCATAGGTTTGCCATCATGGAACTAGGTAGTACCATACCTTTCTTTTCCCCAAAGTATGTGGCACTCAAGCGATTGATGCCATTTGAAGGCAGGACTCTTGTGAAAACTATATTTGGAACGGGTATAAAGCAAACTATCCTCCCCACAAAACAACTTCTCCAAACCCACAGAATTAAACAGAAAATCCCAGCTTGACTCACATGAATAACATGATTGTCCTTGCTCTGCATGCTCCTATCCTCTGTGGTCCTTTGCCCCGCCCCAATTGTTAAATGTGGCCCCAAGATTGCCCATTCTTAATGATGCTATTGTATCAATATCACTGTATTCCTATTATGTTAGATGTCCTGTTTGAAGGAATTGATGATGTGACTACTTATATGGGCTATGGTTTGAGCTGCTATACGAAAGGCAAGCAGGTTTTTCTTTCTGGCTCCATAGAAATATACCTCATGTATATAAAGCCCCTTTTATAGTCCACTTAACAGATAACAGATAATCAGAGTTGGAAGGGACCTTGTAGGTCATCTAGTCCAACCCCCCGCCCAAGCGGGAGACCCTACACCATTTCTGACATATGGTAGTCCAATCTCTTCTTGAAGGTCTCAAGTGATGGCGCTCTCTTATTCACAGAAGTTACAAAATGGCTTCCTTTTAGGAAATGTTTCCTAACAAATATTAGCGAATTGTGTTTTAAATCCTGATGTAGCCTTAACATAGTTTAAAAAAATTAAAGTAAGTATCCACCCTGAATCTCTCCAAAGGGGGAAAATCCTCTAAAAATCCTGCTCTCATTCCTACAGTCTTTGGAAATCCAAAAATATCAAGAATGTCCCCCAGCATCCAAAACGTGCCCATCTCCAGTTCCTAGAGGTTCTCTAGCACCGAAAACCTAGCTTTAGGATACATACATAAATAAACTAGATTAAAACTTTACAGCCTGTTTTAAATAAGACCAGAAAAACAAGAAACTCCACATTCCACCCAGACACAATTAAAATTTAGTGCCATCTCGGTTCTAAGCTTCATTGTGATATCGTCCACGCAGGTACTAAAACTGAATAACAGAATAATTTATAATCATTTCCTCCTGTTTATGTAGTGCTTCTGTTTTTCTCCAGCTAACATAACTTCCAATGGAAGAGTCAATCACTTGAAATTTACCTCGTTATAAATTTGAGAAATTTCATTTTGTTCATCTATGTTTTTCCCTTTCCCTCTCCCCATGCTCTTGCTGCAGGCAAAATGTAATTGGCTGAAATGAAACAAATGGGAATCAATAACTTACTAAAGAATCAGAAACAGGCTCTTACTTGCCTGTGATTTGAAGTATGGCCTCATTTAACTTCCACCACTAAACAAGAAATAGATCTATGAGAATGATCCAAAACTGATGCTAATAATAGGCAAGCAGACACACTTCCAATCACGCTGGCTGATTTGGGGTGTCTCACCCAGGAGGTAGAGAGAGAAAAGAAGAAGGCTGTCAAGAGTAGTATGTATCACAATCTCCCCCACCCCCACCCACTCCCACTCTGCTTTCTGTCCCTTCACAATCAATAAAATAGTTTGGAATTACATGTTGATGGGGTGGGGGTGGGGGTCATGAAACCTGAAAGTGATATTGCTAAATAGTAGAGGATTGAGATTTTAAAGATGAAATTATAAGACCAACTTGCAATGCATCTAAAATTAATTAAAATTCTAATATTTGGACTACAAATGAGGAAAGATTCACAGACCTGTAACGGGTTAAACAAACATTTGTATCATAATTTCAGTTATTATTTTGATATACAAGTTCTCAATGGCAAATAAACAAAATCCTGTTTAGGATTCTCTAAATCCTCTACAGAGGCTTGTCTTTTGGGCGTTGGAAATGCTGATGAAAATAATGACAAAGACAGACACAGTACAGCTTTGAATTTTGTCACCCATCCTAATATCTATAGACTCTGCTGCTATTAAATATGTGTATAACAAGATCAATGAGATGGTTACATGCCACGAAATAAAATAAAATAAAAATCAGTAGGCTGTTCATAATTTCCCACACATTAGCACACACATTAGACTGATTGTGTTGTTTGGAAAGAAATCAGCAATTGTTGATACAGATGAATGGATATTGTATACTACAACTTTCAGATGCTTTCATCACCAAATCTAGAGTTAAGGACTGTTCTGCAAGGAAATGGTGATATAGGCCTATTATCATCATTTAACTGTTGCTCATCTAAATGCTTTTCAAATCCTGCATTTATTCCCTGTGTATCAAATGCGAATATATATATTTAGTCAACAAGATCAGAAAGAAAATAAGTTCCCTTGACTCTGTGAAAGCTAAGCTGAGAGGCAGCAGTTCTCACAACAGAGATGTCAGGTCAATGACCAACCAATGCTCTGCCTTCAAGGGCATGAAGGCCAGGCAGAGTTCATTGAAACATGGACAAACCAGGAGGCAGCAATAATAGGGGTTAAAAATGCTGCATATATAAAAGGGAACTGTTCCTGCAGCCTCGAACTGACAATCAGTTGTTCATCATGACTCCATTCTGGTTAGCAATAAAGATTCTTCTTTAGCTGTCCTCTGGAGTGAGTCTGACAAGACTTCTACTGAATCTGAGTCTAGAAGCAAAGTTAAACCCTGTGAAGATTTCTTCTCCTTTCCTAGACTGGCAGAATTAGATTCTAAACAATACCTTAATACCCTCATGACAGACATTTTCTGAATGGCAGAAGCCAAACAGAAAAGTTCATTTAAAAACGGGTAGGATAAATCAAAGAAGAATAAGAAAGAACTTGGATAAATCAAGAGAAACACCTGTTTGGAGGCATGACTAACTGTCTTTTAACAAAGGACACTCCCATCATAATGGAACTTGGAAAAAATTGCTTGGGAGGCAACAGTTCTATGTGGCACATTTTTTTTAACTTCCTTGCTTGCAAGTAATTATGAAGGAATATGATAAATACAAAAGAATGGATAAGAAGGGGATGATTTTCCCATCAATGGTTTTGTCTCTTCTATCTTTCCATCCTCTCCCCCAATATTTCTCTGCATCTAAAAAAAGAAAATTGCTATCTTGCAGAACTAATGAGCTATTAAACAGCGTGAAACATACAAAAAGTTTTGCCCATCCTGATGCTGAGGGCCCAATTTACCAATGCAATGGATCCCCCTGGACCAATGCAGTTACAAATGGCAGTTGAAAGAACGCTAATGAAATGAAACATAGGGATGATGGCATTTTTCTACATAAATTATTAACACTTCAGGTCTGAGCTGGTCCCTCAAGGCCAGTGTCCCAATTGCTCTTTGAACAAGAAGGTATTGTGTAGACATTTGGCTCTGGTCCTTATTTAGAAAGTACAATTGCAGAGATTGAATGCTGCAGAAGCCCACATAGAGTTCAGTCTGAGGAAGAGCTGAGAACACCAAGAGTTAGCATTACATTGTATGAAGAAACGAATTTCCTCAGGAGAACTGGCAAAGCCTTTCTCCACTTGGTGCTCTTTGAATAACATGTTGGCTAGGAATTATAGAAGCTGTCAGCCAACACATCTAAAGGTTGCTAACTTTGGGAGGGCTGACACAACATCTGGAAGAAGAATGCACCCTCAGTTAGAACAAGCTGGCTCTTCCAGTCTTACCCCTGCTCTGAATTGGTTAGGTAACCTAAGGCAAGACATTTTTTTCCAGCTACAGCTGTTACTCAAATCTGAAAATGGAAAGGTGGAAAGGAATGGAAAGAATAAGATTGCCCTTGATTTCCAGGTCTGCTCTCTTAAGGATCAGGAGATATTAAAAAGTGCCACAGAAATGCTGAAAACTGTTCATTATTGTTTAATTTTCTCTTCCTGCACAGAATTCAGGCTGGCACACATAACATTCCCTGACTCTACATATGCTCATTTATAACCATACTTGTGGTATTGTTTTGAACCAAGAAGAATTGATTCAAAATAAACCCATGAGCCTTGTGGCTATGAGATTTGAACCTGAAGCTCCTTACCACTTATAGTCTGTGGTTAATAGACTGCAATTTCCATGATTTTTGGTTCTTTTTATATAGACAAAGCCCTTGAGTAACTACTAGTTGTTATGTTTGAACTTCTTCAAATAAAAGGAATAGTTATGCAATCCATTACAGTAACCTCAACAAAGATTTGAACAGCTATTGGGCTCAATCCTAAAGCAATTAGCTTTATTAATTATTAAGATAATTTAATATTTTATACATTAAATAATGTTTAATAAAATATTAAGGGCGGAGGAGGGTGAACCTCTTTAATTTAGGGAGAACTTTCAACCATTGCCCGAGTGACTTAGATCCTGCTGCCGGCTGGAGGAGATGCAGAGCTTTTAATTTTGCCCGAATAATGGACCTATCCATCACAACCTAGTATAATTCCTGGTGGCTTAGGAGATTTAAATGACAAATTGACAGAACCATAACTTCTGCTATTGCTGTGTGAATCTACATCCAATAAGCTGCACGTGGCATTGTAGCACTCAATAGGCGAATTGCAAGCAGTAGATCCCAAGCACAGAAATTCTCCTTTTTAATCTTATAAACTTCATGTAAGACTTTTAAGGGCAAACAAAAGAAGATACGTATCTAGCTGCTTAGTAGGGGAGGGGAAAGGGAGGGAGGGAGAGAGAGAGAGAATTAAATTAAGCCTTCAGCTTGGTGCATCTCAAATAGTTATTATGCAGTGTTTAATTTGCGTAAAATAATGTTATGGCTCAAAAATATTTGGAAACAAACATGCTACGTTGAGAAAGGTTTTTCTCATAGAACCCAGAATCATAGGGTTGGAAAGCAAGAGACATCATACCATCCAGGTCAAATGTTTGTCCAGTCTATTTTTGAAAACTTCCAGTAATGGAGCAACCCCAAGTCTGGGAGGCAAGCTATTCCACTGATTGTTCTCATTGTCAGAAAATATCTCCCTACTTGTAGGTGGGATCTCTCTTTAAAGAGCTTCTACCCACTACTTCTAGTTTTGCCCCTCTGGTGAATAACTCAGCCCCTTCTTCCCTGTGACATGTGTCCCAGGGGTGAAATTCAAATCTTTTTCCTCACGGCTCTGTGGTCATGGCTGTGGGAGTGGCTTGGTATACTTGGTATAATAGTAATAGCAACCGGGGTGATTTTTTACTGATTCAAATCGTCCCTACCACCTCTCCTGAGGTGGGCCGAGGTGATTGAATTTCACCCCTGGAATTGTGTCCCCTTATCCTTCTCAAAGAGATTACTTTTAAAACAAACAAGGGATTGGATTTTGACAAAAATTAAGCCTAAGAGAGAGGGTGGTTATTTTGATTGCATAATAACATGAACCAATGAGAGATTTATGGACCATATTCTGTACATGGCAAACAGCACTGTAGCTTTGCCTTTTCAGCACTGACTTCCTGTATTTGTGATACAGGCTGGCTGCTGGCACTTGAATACTAAAAGAAGACGCATCAAAGAGACCCAACAGATGGAGCGACAGCTTCATGGCTCAGGGAGAAAAAACACCACATTGGTTAAAATAAAAGTCTTAAGGTTAATCAAATCAGTGCCCCAAGAATATTTATCTCTTGGGTACAGTACTTGTATTATAAATGGAAGAAGAATTTTTCAGAGGTACATGCCTGGAGAGTTTTTATTTCATTTTGCTCAGAAGGCTTCCAGATGCCTCTTCCACCCCACAGTGGTTGCTGTGGCGATAAGGCCCACCTGAAAAGAATGGAATTTTAAACCCTGAAGAGTTGGCACAGGTAAGTTGTAACATTCATAAATTGTAACAGGCATTATAATAATTTCCTGTGCTGATTAAGTGGGCAGATGCTGTCAGGAATTGATGTATGTTAATGACAACTGTTGTATTATTTTTTGACTTCCTAAGTCTCTTTGCCAGGGCTTTGTAGAATTAGAAGGAATGTGACCCTGACCGAAACATATATTGATAATTTAGCACTCTCATATACTAATAAACATTATAAATACATACTGATAATTTTGAATTTCCTGAGAAGAAATGACAAACTGAAGACGGCCTGGGTAAAAGTGGAGCCAACAACCACATCAGAATGAATACCTGACACGCAGACTAATTCTTCATAACTCCTCTCTGGATCAGGAGAGGACTAAAGAAAAATCATCTCCACTCAAATGCAGTCAGCACTTTTAAAAGGACAGTAGTTTCACCTCCCAAATTGACACAATGAAGCTCATGTTTCCAAATACCTGGTTAAGACTATGGTAAGAAAATATTTATTTACAGAACTGTTCTATTCTGTTGGATTCTGTCCCAAAAATACATTGGCGGCATTGGTATAAATAAGGATACTTGCCAGAGCAATGAATAAATGCTTAATAAAAACATTGGTTATTTCTTCTCTGCTGATTTATATATATGAGCAGCTGAGAACAGGAAGACATGCAAATAAATAAACAATAAATAAATAAACATTTCCAAACCTTTGGCTAAGCTTAATTTTTATTACGGATGAAGACGAATATACCTGTCCCAGAATAATATTGCAGGATCCAATCTGGGTTGGTCACTGGGACCAATTTTGATTAATTTATTATTAATATATACCATACATATTTATTTAGAACAAAAGGAATAACTACAGGCAACTTACAATAAATCCAGCCAATTAAAAAGAACAAAAGTGCAAAACAACATTGAAATAGATAAAGTAGCAGCAAAGCAGACAGCAGAAATCTGAATCTAGCAAACATTGCTAAATAATTTTCACAACAATTTGCTGTGAAAATTTGCTGTGGTTAATCTTAGCTGACCTCAACACAACTAAAAAGATCTGGTTAATTCTTGGATGGGAGTTCCCCCCAAAATTTCAGGGTTGTGAACTTGCTTGGAAAGTCTGAAAGAACCTTCACTCCACCCACAAACAACAATGGTTGCCTTTTAATATTCTTACCAAGAAAAAACATGGGCACGTTCCTGAAGTTAGGAAAGATCAAGCTCAACTTAAGGGAGATTTAATCTTCTTTTCTTAGCTTCTTATTAATGTCAGCTGAATGTACAGGTTCCCTGGATCACTCTCACAATAAGAGATCAAGAATGGGTATTATTGACTGCCCTTTGGTGACAAGGGAGTTAGAAGTGGAGCGGAGGTTTCTTAAATACCCTCTCCCATTCCTATTGTCATTGCTGACCTAGGCAACATTGTCTTTAAAGTTTTCAGGGGGGTTAAAAATCAGAAGCACTAGGAGACAATTGATGTAGAAAACCTTTTCTCAATTCTGGCAAGAGTACTGTAGCAAGAATCTCAGAAACGGGCAAATGACCCACAGTGACCAGGAGCTCATACTGGAAGTATGGCAGCCATTCCTGCTCTAGGCAGCACGGGCACTTTGGTGCCAGGATGGTAATCAATTTGATTCGATGCCATTTTAGTCATATGATCCTACATGGCTGAAGTGTTTGAAAGAGAAAACTGAAAAGCCTTTTCTTAGCTGCTACTTCTAAATCAGAGGTGTCAAACTCAATTTTATTGAGAGCTGCATCTGGGCTGTGTTTGACCTGAGGGGGTTGGGGGGAGCGTGGCTGGGACAGGCATGGCCAACTTAACATTACTCATGTCGGGGACACCTGTGGTGGCCAAGTGCTAAGGTCTCTCAGACCCACCCTCACTCTCATTATGTCCTTCCTTCCTTCCTCCCTCCTTCCTTCTTTTTCCTTCCCGCTTCATTCTCCTTTCTTCTTCCTTGTTCCCTTCCCATCTTCCCTTCATTTTCTTTGTCTTTCCTCTTTCCCTTTCTCCTTTCCTGTCCCTTCTTGCATGCTCAAATGCAAAAGGGGAGGCATTTCTCCTTTTGTTTTGTTAGCCCTCTGCCAGCGAAAATAGAACTTGTGGGGTACGCGTGGCCCCCGGGGCCTGGTTTTAAGCCACAATGACCTCTGCCAGCAAAATGGGCCACGTTTTTGTTGGCAGAGGAGGCCGTTGTGGCCAAAAACAGGGCTCAGAGGGACATGTGCAGCCCCCTAGGACTCCATTTTTGCTGGCAGAGGAGTGCAGGAGGCCATTGTGGCTGAAAACAGAGCCCGGGCGGGCTGCGTGTGGCCCTCCCGGGCTCAGTTTTCACCAGCAGAGGCACCGCAGGCTGGTCCTTTGCTGTTTCCAGAGCGGCCCTGTGGGCCAGATCTAAGTACCTCTTGGACCGGATCTGGCCTACGGGCTTTGAGTTTGACACCTTGTTCTAAATATTACCTAAATAAAGCATGAGAGTACATTCTTAATGGTTCAGCCAGTATTTGGGAATATCTTCTCTCTTTTTCTCCATTGCCAGATAGATATTTAAAAGAGGTATTTCCTTGACCACCATATGTCGCATTTCATGTTAGATTGCTCAGCACTGTAAACATGAATTTTCTAGAAACTCAAGCTTGCATTCAATAATCCCCAGACTTGATACAGCTAGATACATTGCTTAACTGTACACGAGAAATGTATGTAGATGATCTGCATGCACTAGATAGAATATAGACTCAAACAGAATGTATGTGTCAGCAACCCAACCAGGCATACAGAGACTTCCTTATGTTTGCAGAAGAAACCAGAGACAGAGGCTTTGCCAGACACATTTTGCCTGAGCTTAAATCATAAAGAAAATAGAATAAAGATGAAATGAGAAATTAGAACAGTTTTCTGCTTCAGTCAATATTTTAACAGTGCTATGTTCAAACCTTTAGAATGCACTGTTAAATTTCAGGTCTGAGAACATTACATTTCATCTAATTTATCCCTCCCCGCAACAGTATCAAGGATGTTCTACCATTTAACAGGGCTGAAAGCTTTCTAACAAGAATGAAAGGTCATACAGACTGAACCACAAAATAGATTAATATGTAAATAACCATTCAGTTTAACAAGATAAAAAAATATAAAAAGGTGTTTAAGGACATTGGTTGAATGCAGACATCATGACAACCTCATGCTTGAATTCTCAAGTGCAAAAAGCATTCTCAAGTGCAAAAAGTCCAGTTGGAGTACCCAGTGTGGACCATGAGTTTATCTATTTACATGTTTTGGGATACTTATTCTTGTTTGTATCTGTTTAATTATTGAAATTAACTCACACCAACCCAATAACTTGATTATGAGAGATGCACATTTCCATGTGATCTTACTATAAAGGTGAAACATTTCAGATCATTTATCTACAGCAGACCTGTAAAATAGATTTGGGGGAAATGATATTACACTGAAGAAAAGTTTCAACATGAAAGTCTGTTACTTGTTTTCATGTTCTCAGGGTTCGAGACAGAAAAATAGAATTCATCTCTAAGGTGTCAGATTTTACTCCGCACTAAAAGCAGATGCCTGTGAATTGATAAGTTCTGTAATCACTGTATTCAAGGAAAGTCTACAGCGTTTCCTGTCAATGGTTTAAATCTGAAGCCCAAGTAGATGAAGGTACTGTGAAGGCTATTTAGATAATAGGTGAGCTCTCTAAATGTTTGGCTATAATTCTTGATAGGAATTATATCCCCATTGGTCTCCCTACCATGTTTAGCACATTTATGAACTATATAATTCTCTAGTTTACTGGGGCCTCTGAACATGCTATGGCATGGCAGTCTTTCCTACATCTCTTCTCTACACAGGTGGCACCTAATTATTTGGAACTTCAGTTCCCATGATTGCAAACCATTACACCTAGTGGAATGTGTAAGCTTTCTTTTCTTTTTCTTCTCTTCCCTTTTGTTTTCTTCTCTTTTCTTTTAGTGGAGGGCCTGTTTCCTTTGGGGACCCATGGAAAATAAGGCAGGAGGGTGGATAAGATGCCCATCCACATCTGACACACCCGTTTCTTTTTCAGAGCTCTCCCTGTTCTTACATCCAAATGAAATTCAGAGAACTGAAATGAGCCCAAGGGAGCCTGCAGCCTGAATTCTTGCACCGCAGAAGGATCTGCCTTTTTGGGAAATTCTTTTCAGTATTTGCATATTGACAAGGTCTTTTCCGCTTCACTTGAGCACAGCTATTAAAATGGCCTCCCCAGGGGACAATGACTGGCTAAATCAAGTTGAAGTTACAAATGTTACAACTTAATCCATACTGTCCAGTTTCAAAATTCTTCAGCACTGAGGCATCCAATTTGGCTCAACTGTTGCATTACTGTATATACACATATCTTTCCATCAGATCTGGGTGCAGCCCTAAAAGCAGGATTTTAAGCTTTAAATGCAACCATCTGCTCAACAGAAAAGAATATAGCACTGAGAGAAGGAACTGAAAAATGAAAAGGCAATCCAGCTTGATTTAATCCATTAAATAGAGTTGTTTTAACAACGGCTTGGGATTTCGATTATAAAAAGATGCTTGATAGAATGTTATAAAAAATTAAGTACAAAAATCAAATAGTTGCTTGCCTATGCATTGCATCCAGAGGAGAGAAGCTCCTAGCTTTGGCAAACATGTTACAATACATACCGAAAGAGACAATTCAGAGCTTTCATATGTTCTGTTTCGTGTAGGATTAAATTTGCAGTTATAAATGTTTAAGAACAATGTTCCACTGTCTTTGGTGCGATTAAATAGAGTTGAAAGATACAGTCTATTTAAAAAGAACAGAAGCAATTGGGAGGAAAGAGGAACAGTTAGAAGTATTTTACTCTTGCTTGGAAACCCAGGTGAATGAATTTGGCAGTACTGTAGAGAACATCTAGGTTAAAAATAGGAGCAGGGGTGGGATATGACAGGGTTAACTACCAGTTCGGGATTTACGAACTTCCCTGCCTGCTGTGAGCTGGTGCCTGTTAATTGTCATTAGCACGCTGCTGCGGGGAAGCAGCCTTTGAAACAGCCCTCTTTTCTTGTTTTTTTAACTGCAGCTGTGCCTCTTTAGGCAGCTGAAGTTGAAAAATCAGGAAATAAAGATCAGGTAAGAGCCCGGGTGGGCGAGTAGGCAAAAACATCAGTAGACATAGAACTGGTTTTATCTCTGCTGCTCTTCAGAGCTACCAGTTCTACAGAGATGGACAGAACCGGTAGAAACCCACCCCTGAATAGGAGGAACAAGTAAAAACAATATTGTTGTTGGTATATATTACTGACCAACTAATAAAGAAAAATATTTTGAAATGCTTCTAAAACCAAACTTAACATTTTCCAATGAGAAGTAATACTGATGTGGAATTTGACTAACCCCAAATTTGTTGGGAGACAAATTCTGCCCAGCACATTTTTCTTCCAACTTTCTCCTTCAGAGAATGGAGGAAGGGTCAAGTGAATTGACCATTCTTGGCTGAATATTAACTGATACATACAATTGTGGGCTCATTCACCCCTCTCAAAATAAGCTTTACCTACTGTGCTAAGAAATAACTAGATGCACAATAGCATTGCCAGCTTTTTGGTTTGAATTTCTCTGTGAACTGATTTTTTTCTGATCCCTCAGGCAGACATGTGGAGGTGGGGAGAAGTTTGGTATCCATTTTCTATTGTGCTGCCATTTCAAGACCATCTAGGTTACTGGATTTTAGGCTGGAATTTCTGATGTAGCAAGATAATAGAAACATGTCTGCCTGCAGTTTTCTTAGCAAGATTTCAGAAGTGCTTTGCTCTTGCCTCCTTCCTAGGCCAAGACAGCATGATTGGATTAAAGTCACCCAGCTGGCCTTGTGCTTAATTCATGCCCTCCCATTTCTAGCCTGGTGCCTTAACACTGCTTCAAACTGTTGTATTAAGTTATGGAAGAGTAGTAATACAGCTTGGCAGAACTGCTGATGCGCAGAAAAGGTAGCCTGTGAGGACTATGACAATATATTTTCCTTTTGACGCAAACACAGAAAAAAGGCCCATTATTATGGTCATGAGGAAAAGCTCTTGGTTGAGGAAGTACCACAAATAAACATTTGGAAAGTGATTAAGTCAGGCTGCTTTTAGGTTTTTTTGTTTTTTTAATTAAAGCTAATATAGGAATATAGTCAAACATGTATCTAACTTGGTTGACTAAAAAGTGGATTTTAATAAACTCACAATGACAATTGGGATTCTTGGCATAAAAGGAAAAAAGCTCAAGATGGATGGGAGTTCCTTTAAAAAAAAGAGAGAAAATGGAAGCAGAAGGAAGTCGATGTGGCACCACAAAAAGCCTATTAAAGACCTAACAAAGGATATAGAGGAGGTTAAAAGAAAGACAAAAGGAGTTGAGAACCACAATAAATTGTGTCTGGAATGCTAAAGTTAAGGATGAACTGAGGTTGGCAAAAGAAGCAAGGAACAGCAAAAAAAAAAGGTTCAAAATTCAGCGAAGAAAAAATAATTACTAAATCAGTTTCTCAGTAAAAGATGGCAAAAATATTAACAGGCCACAAAGACAAGGCAGAGCTGCTAAATCTTTTTCCAGCAGCAGTCTATATATTTCACTAGGCAGCTGGGAAGAGTAAAAGAAAGTGGTAGGATTAAAACATGAGGTGAAAGGAAAGGTTGCTAAAGAGCACCCAAAATGATCAAGAGACTAAAAATAAAATCCTCTGAAGAAAGACGGAAGGAATTGGGAATACTTTGCTTCTGAAATACCCGAAAGAGGACCACACAGAAAAAGATCAAGACCTGTTTTCCATTAATTCAGTGGTGTGGAACACAGAATAATGGATTTAAAATACAGAAAAGCACATTCTAATGGAATGCTAGGAAAAAGATGTCCTAATAGTAAAAGCAGTTCAACAATGAAACAAATTACCTATAGGTAATGGATTATCCTTCAACATGTTCAGATAGAGAGTAGACTACCATTTGTGGGGGATGGTTTAATTTGGATTCCTCAACTGAGCAAGAGGTTGGATGGCTTGATGATTTAAAATATGTTACTTTCACCCTGTAAATGAATGAATGAATGAGTGTGTATAAATTTATTTTCAATTTATATAGCTATTGTCTATAAGACTCTGGGCACCTTATAATCAATTGCTTATAAGTAATTAACAGAAGGAAAAAACAATACAATTTAAAAACAATATAAAAAGTGTGAAAAAGCCATAATAAAAGTGTACAAATTCATAAGCCTCAGAGGAAGGTAGTCATATCCATCAATAACAATCAGTATAGCTACTGCAAGGTTTACAACACCATGTTTTCCATGCCTTGTGAAATGCTGGCAGGGTTGCGGCCAATCTGATCTCTGTAGGGATGATATTCAGAGAAGGCTTGGATCTAGAGTTCCTGTTCAGCTTTGGTCTTCTATATACAGATATATACAGACTAACAGAGTTGGAAGGGACCTTGTAGGACATCTAGTCCAATTGCCCACCCAAGCAGGAGACTGCAAATAAATGAATTTTAGTGGATAAAAGGAACTGGCTGACAAAACACTGAATAGTTTTTAAAAAGATCTTCCATGTTCCTTCTGGATTCTATCCTGACCTAATCTTGAAAATGGGGTTATTTTCCCCCTCAACTTTGGGTGCCTGAAACATGCAACTCAAGTCTCTTTCTCCCTCTTCCCTTTCTCTCCCAAAGAAGTTTTTTCTGTAATTTATTTATTTTATTTATTTATTTTGTCAAGCGATGATAAGATAACAGGTATAAGTATAAACATAGTTATGAATACATGAAATGGATACATATAAGAAAAATAAAAAGAAGCAACAGGACAGGGACGGTAGGCACATTGGTGTGCTTATGCACGCCCCTTACAGACCTCTTAAGAAAGGGGTGAGGTAATAGTTCTTTTGAAAAAGAACGCAACCCTCACAACTTAAATGTGCATCTGTGAAGAAATGTCTAATTCTGCTCCCCTCCCATATACTTTGACATTTGGTGGCAGTTTCTGTTTTTATGCACTAAGAAGCAAAGAGTACATTGTGGAGGTTTGCTCATTTGCATTGCCCAGCAAATAATTAAAATGAACATGGGGAAAAACAAGCGAAGTACTGTTATTTATTTTTTTAAGCCTATATCGGATGCTTGTTTATAGTGATGTATGTTGCACCTTCCTTTGAGCCTGCTACCTTTTTAACCTTTAAGTAGTGGAACTGTAAAAGGGCAACTGTTGGTCAATAGTGATAAAGAGGTCAAGGACCCTTTCAAATGTTGAAGGAACCATGCTGTTTGCACAGAGAAGATACTAGTCGTCTGCATTGCAAACAGTCAATCAGTTGTAATTTGTGACCTTTGCTATCAACAGAAAATAACAGTTCTCCATCCTGGCTTCAATTATCTGCCACAAAGTTGCTGGAAGTTGATTAGCTCTTTTGAGTTAGGACTGTCACCAAAATATAATTGTTATCTTCTGTTCCTAATATATGTGACTTCAAGCTATGCTGAGAGAATAATGAAAGACTTCAAACCTTATGATTTAATAACAGAATAACAGAATTGGGAGGGAGCTTGAGGGTCATCTAGTCCAACCCCCACCCAAACAGGAGACCCTACACCATTTCTGACTGATGGCAATCCAGTCTCTTCTTGAAAGTCTCCAGTGATAAAACTCCCACAACTTCCGAGGACAAGCTGTTCCATTGGTTGATTG
This sequence comes from Notechis scutatus, assembly GCF_049901735.1. Taxonomy (NCBI): domain Eukaryota; kingdom Metazoa; phylum Chordata; class Lepidosauria; order Squamata; family Elapidae; genus Notechis; species Notechis scutatus. Next base: position 155,555,302 of record NC_142010.1, on the reverse strand, counting down.
TTCTCACTGTCAGAACGTTTCTCCTTGTTTCTAGGTTGAATCTCTCCTTGCTCAGTTTCCATCCATTATTCCTCGTCTGGCCTTCAGATGCTTGACCCTTTCTCTCTGTGGTAGCCCCTCAAATATTGGAACACTGCTATTATGGTCCTTTCCTTCACTAGACTAGCCAAGCCCAGCTCCTGTAACCATTCTTCATATGTTTTAATCTCCGGTCCCCTAATCATCCTGGTTGCTCTTCTCTGTACTTTTTCTAGAGTCTCAACATGGAGGAGGCACCCTGGCTGTGAAAAGAGGCTATCAAGTAGGATTCCACCCCCCTTCATCTATTGCCTTCTTCATGTTCATTTTATTTTTCCAGGCTTCAAGTTTGGCTTCTATTATTTTAATATGATTTAAAGCCCGAACAACTATTTTTTGTATGATCCTGTTATTAGGAAGATTAATGCTACATCTTATTGTTCTTTCAATATGATAAGAAATCAAACTCAAAAGCCTGAAATAATTTCCCTATTGTTCTGATTATGATGGCTAACTCCATAATTTAGGACAAGAACTATGTGAGTAAGCAGCTCCTTTTGTTTTTTTCTGAAGTTACCCCACTATTCACCATTACCAGGAATCCTGTGTTGTATTAATTGACATTGTCCTATCTGCTTTATTAACACTGTACAAACTTTTAAACATCTGCTCACCCCCATTCCCTAAACCTAATTTTTTTTCCTAAGGGTAATCAGTGCCCGGAGGCTATGCCACTTCAAAGCGGAGGAAATAGTTCACCCAATGAAATACTCTTCAAAACAAAACAAAAAGCCACAATATGCTATGAAGGCAACACTAAACACCTGTATAGAAGAAATAATGGAATATGATAGTTCAGTGTTCACAGATAAAGCCCTCAATGAAAGCCCTTTATGGAGTACTAAGCCTCGGTGTTGTCAAATTCTTATTAATAATTTCAAATTATTCAATTTCAAGGCAGGTGATAAGAAGTTGTCCATGAGAACTTGCTTGGCTGTCTTCCTGCAAAATCTTGTTTTCACCATTAAAGGACTACATTCTCTGATAGAATCATTGCTATCTGGATTAATCAAATCCCAGCCAAAGCCGAGAAATTTTGTGGATAGCTTCCCTTCTGTCTCCTATTATCTCTTTAGAAGAAGGTGGACAGCCAGTGATTTAAGTCTGTGTTTGTTCCTATCTGTCCAAGGAAGAAAAAAACAACTCTCGGAGGAAACAGCCAGGGGCTCTTTGCTCTACCAAGATATGGGAAAATACAAACTTGCAGCCCTTGAACATCTTGCAACTGAATTATTTCCAACATCCTCTATCAATTTACACCTCCGCACACTTCACAGGAACTGACAGAAGGATGTATTTTATCTGCCAGGTTTAGCCAAATAGACTGCTCTGTCAAGGTATTTATTGTTAATTGTTAAACACATTCCACAACAAATCTTGTATTTCAGATTCAGATGCAAATTTATTTGCAGTCAGACAATGGCCTGAAAGCTAAGTTTAATTTTCAGAAATTTCAAAAAAGGGTATGATATACCTCTCCAGAAAGAATTTTCTCCGCATTTCACTGTGGCACATTTTTCATAAACTCTATTTTGTTCCTATCTGATCTAGTTTAAGATTTCATTGTTTGGAATGGTGCGTCTGTGTGGGTCTCAGATAGATAGATGTTCTTTTATTCCTTCATTATCTCCAAGACTTTCCCTCAGTCGATTCCATGTGGAACTGAGGAGAAAGGCTTGTCAAACAAAGGAGGGATATATGATACCATGAAAAGAAGAACAAGTAGGTGGGTTTGGAAAAGAATGAATAGGGTTTTATGTGAGATTTTAGCAAATAATTTAGCCAAATTTGTCAACAGGAGCTTGCAGTGTGACTCGTTGTTCCAGATACTAGGTTTAAGCGAGAGAGAAACTTCAATTTGAAAAACTTTTTGGGGAGAAGCATTATTATTTCCCCAGGTTTGTAACTATGTCCACGTTGGATAGCTACTGCTGCTCTTCCTTTTTTTTTATCATCCAGATTGGTCCAATCATCCAACTGGAACATTTCGGGTTTTTTCTTAACCTCCTGTTCTGCTGCTGTTTGCAAAACTCTGTGCCGCTTTTTTAAAGAAAAAGAAAAGTTTATCTGCCCATGCTTGGCTGCTTCATGGCATCCCAGAATACAAGTAAGCAAATATGGTTACTTTGCCTTGCCAGGGAAAGAGTGGAAATATTTTTGTTTAAATCTGATCCACTGCAGATATAAAGTGCTTTAGATGATTTGACTACATAAGCAATCTCTATCAGATCAGTGCAACAGCACTTAGAGACATGATAATAACAACAACAATTCTGATCCTTAAGGCTGCAAAACACAGTAGACAGACATACCGGATAATACATGATAATAAAAATGCCCCTCTAACACAATATAGGAGTTAATCACAGATGATAAGAATTAAGAAATCAAAACTAAGGTCATCTAATTTGCTAGAATGGGATACATATTTGATGAATACATGAAAGTCGCTTCAGATGACAGCCAGATAGCCATGCACCCTCAGATTTTTGGTTCTCTTTTTTTCTGGTCAAACATAGTTTGCAGAGTTGGGGAGGGTGGATTTTTTTTTTCTTTTTGAAGCAATAACTTGTTTGAAAAATCAGACATAATGGTAGAATGAGTCTTCAATGACAAAATAATTTATGACTCTTTCATTACCTTATTTTACAATCTTACTGTTTTACTGTTATCTTTATGGCATTTTATGGCATACTATACGTTATAATCTATGGTTACAACAATAAACTTGTTCAACAAATCATTGTCTCTATTACCAACCTCAACCAGTATGTTTACTACTTAAGTGAATGCTGTTTGGCAGAATGAGATGTTATAATGAGGACAGATGTAGGGAACTCTTGGTGGGCAAGAGGTATATAGTTCTACCTCAACTGCCACTCCTCCTCTGCAACCTCCATGTGCTCCCTTTAAATGCCCTCAGAAGGCATACAAAGGAGGGAAAAATACCAAGGAGGGTGGCAGAAGTGAAAGGAGAGAGGATGCAGGAGGAAACAGGTAGAATGTTTATTTATAATATTTACTCTATACATTTGAAGGCGGGTGGTTTAAAAATTATATTAAATAAATTAATAATGAATTTAATTTTTTTAAAAAAAAAACAACAATTCAGCTTCGACTGTCCAGAACCAAAATGATACACTGTGGGGTTTCTTTCACCAGACTCTTGCTTCATAGCCAGATAAATTAGATTAGTAGAATTAGAATAATATTCTGACAGGGACAAACATTACATTGGGTGATAAATAGAGATAGTATTAGCTGCTAATGTGACAGAAAATATATGCTCACCCTCTTGTTATTATTGCGTGAAAATTGGAAACCTTAATTAAGATCCCTAACTGCCCACAAATCAGACAGTGAACTGCAATTTATCTTTATATATTTATGGTCAATTCCCTTCTAACAGCTCAGGAGAGTGAGGAACAATTGATAATGTCTAATGTGCGCAGCCAAAGTTATTTTGGAAGGTGTATTTGAAGAACTCATGCTTTGCTGGGTATTTGGCTAAAAACATCCAGGTATATAAATTTATTCATGACTAACCCCTGAATTTGTTGAAAAAACCCAAAGTTTTTTTTAATTCAATTCAATTTAGGACTGTCTGCCATGGATTTATCTTTGGACACTTTAGGCATGGAATTAGAACAGGAATGCCCCAGCAAATATACCAATGTGGATGTAGTTCAGCAGAGGACTGCAGATTTTTCCTCCCTATCCTATCCCAACCATGACACTCTCTTCTTACAACCCTGCTCTAATACTCTCAGATCTCCTAAATCCAGACTCTTTGTTTACTCCATAACTGGAGGAAGAATCTAAAATTTGGGTGAACTTTTCCAAAGATTCTCTCTAGGTATTAGAACTATAATTCCTTGGTAACTCATTGGTTATCCTATTAGAAAGAAAACCATTACTACTTCTTCAACTACTTCTTCAATGTCAAGTTAGACTTGAGAAAGATAAACCTATTCACTGCTGTGTTATTTGATCTGGTAACATAAACCACATACAAGGTATGGTGACAGAATGGGGGAATCTCTTTACTTCCTCATGACAGCCATTTTTCAAACCTTCTATCCTCTCACAATCAGAAATAAACTAGCCTGACAGAACAGTTTGAACTTAAAGGGCAGGGTAAAGATTCAGCTCCGACACAATTTTTACAATCTGTGTTTAGACTGTCTTTTACATCATTTTCATTGTAAAATTGCAATATGTAGAACCATCAAGAGCAACTGACAACATTGAACAAGCAGTAACGTCACTGGCTAAATATTAATAACTAAAAACATGTTCGGATGTTTGAAGTCTACATCTGACTCCCACCTGCTACTTCATACTTCGGTGTGGCACGTTAACAATCATGGCTGTCCTCCCAGCATCTTCACTGCCCCCTGACTGTACATTTAGAATCAAGAAGCCAAATATATTCCTCCCAGTTCTGCCTGTGTTTGCTTTTGCCGCTGTCACTGCCACATTCATCCTAGACAGATTCTTCATGCTGCCAATCCATTATTAATGGAGCGTCTGGCAACCCTGACAGATGATTTTAATACCTCACCGAAGTGGGAGGATGTAGTAAGCACCATCAAAAGCCACTGTTTAATCATAGTACTGACCTTCTGCCTTTCCAGGAGCCAGGGTTTTAAATTTTGGCAGACCTTTGCAAAATCTTTTAATGTCAAACAAAATGGGCAATACCAACAGAAACAGAAATGTCAAGGGGGTGGGATTTCTTCTTCTTTTTTTTTTAGCATTTTTTGGAAGACCTGTTTTGTGGAAACAGGTACAAGGCAACTTGAAACCTCAGCTTCCCTATCCCTCTTTTTGTGACCCCCCTAAACAAGAGACACACCCAAGGGGCCCATGGGAAAGCTCTTTCAGTCAGCTTCCTGAGCAGCTCTTTCACTCAGGGAAGTCTTGGATCTAGAATAAACCTGTCTTACCATTCACTGAAAGCTCTGAAACTTACATCCAGGGATGGGAGAGCCAAAGGCAGATTCCTTTAAAAATCTACTTTCAAAAATGGATGCTGTAGAACTCAGGCTAGTGGGATATTCTATGCCTTATTCAGCAGCACAATGGTTGTTGAAGTAAAGCCCACTTATCCATGTTGGCCCTGACCCTCCCAATAGAAATGTTGTTTAATGCTGTATTTATACTTCTGGAAAGTATAATCCATGTTTTGGGCTAATCTTGTTTATAGGGATGCTTTTTAGGTAGCCTGTGATGTATCTTGCAGATAATGCAATACGCAATATATCAAAACAATGTTTCTTAGCTGAACCATTCATGCACAAGCAGGGATATTCTTGGTGCGTTTTCATTCTGTCTTACTACGTGGTGTGATTGTGATATATTTCTCATTGCCAGATAAATACTGCACCAACTTTTCCCTCACAGAATACATAATCCTTCAAATAACTAAATTTATTGGTCTTCCTGTTGTATTTTTCTTTAATTCCAGAAATCAGACAGAAAGCATAAATTCTATGTCCCTTTGTCCTGTTTCTCCCTCCTCAGAACAAGAGACAAATACAGCTAAATCAGTAATTAACCAGCAGGAGAGAACAGGCTATCTTTTCTAGTGTCAAACTCTCTGTTCTTACCCCTCCCTTCTCTCCAGCAAGTTGAAGAGATTCTTGGTGAATACAGTAATTAAAAGGAATGAATTTTTTTAAAAAAAAAATTTTTGCAAATGATTTTAAGAGTTTCTCTTACCCTGCTCTTGCAAGTATGAAAGCAGACGACTGTTTTAACAACTGGATGGAGTATACCAGAAAAGGGAAGAATCCAGTACTATGAGTTGCTGCAGTTAAAATAGCCCTTGCCCCTTAGCCATTCGGTAACTTATATAAAATTACTGTGAGAAAAATTGAAAAGGCTGGGAAGGAAAAGTAGGACTAAACAATCAAGAGATAGGAGAAGAATCTGTTGGCACCTTAGGACTTAAACGGCAAGTTTATCAAGTGGCCAAAACTCTGGAAAGAAACTGTTCGCCTTAATGAACTTATCACAAACAAGGGTTGATATTTATCTTGAAGTTTCCTTGATTCTGTCCTTATCTTGCATTAAAGATACTTCAATGAAGTCTGTATAATTCTTTCTTCCTCAATCTTCCCATATCTATGGAGTTTGGAACTACCAACATTACTTCACATAATATCAGTCACCAAATGAACTGTTGTAAGTTGAGGACTATCTATATAGGATGCCATTATGCACCATCAGAGAAGCTAAGGTTAGTAGCAACGCTAATGTACTGCAGTAAAGGGAGCCAAGGACATTGCTTAAAGGTTAACCATTTTATATGGCAGAAACTCACACAACAAGAACCAGAGCAATCTCAACCCAAGCATGGAATGTAATCCTCAGCTGGAGGATGCTGTGTGCATATATGCACATGTGCGCATAGATCTGAGAGTGAGATAAATAGAAGCAGAAATGTAAGCCATGCAGTCAAAAGGCCATGAAATGTAATCATACTGGAGGCCCTTGTCTTTTCACTGCAAAATTCAAGGAGGTGCACAGTAACATCTGAAGGATTTCAGTCCATGACTCTGCATGCCCCATTAAGTCAGTCAGATTTCAAGTGCTGCAAGATGCTGTTTGTATAGCAACATATAAATCTGAGCACACCTTAACAACAGCAATGCTGGCCAATCGTGTTATCTTCCTAGCTTTCATCTGTAGTCAGTTCCATGCCCAGGTTCAAGTCTTCCACTCCTCAAAATATCTGCCAGCATGTCCAGCAGAAAAGGACTGAAGGAGAGGGAGGAGAATCTGGGCACCAGATTGTTTACCCTGGTGTTCAAAACAGTCTTGGATCAATGATCTTTTTGTGTTCTGTATATGGATTAGAAAGGGGTGTCCAGGATCTCTGTCATTAATCTTCCTTTGCCCCAAGCAGAGTGCCGGGCATGCAAAGTATTTCTTGAGAACCAAGCTATCATTCTTAAAATCTGTGCACTAATGGCTAGGTTTCAACCCCTGGTCTATGGCCTGTTTCCCTTTTGCTTTTCATCTACAGCCTGTCTGCCTGCTTTGCAACAGAGCTATCTAAATAAACTGCTGAAGGGATTGTACATGACTGAGGAAGGATTTCTGAGGATATAAAAAGTATGATGGATGGATTATCTATAACCTGGTGAGAAACCAAGGCAGGCATTTCATAGTGATATTATTAAATCAAGGGACTAGGTTTCCAGTCTCATCTGACCGATCCATCTCTACATCTTTTTCTATGCTTACCACTGAACACCTACTCTTTTCTGCAGTGGAGCTCTTCTCTTCAATTCTTCCTCAATTGTGAAAACTGCAAGCAGGGTACAATTGCTGAAATGAATCCTGTTGCCTTCCAACAGTCACCCCAAAGGTGGGGGGAAAAAATGACATGGAGTGCTGAAGGCCATGGTGGCCCTCCAGATGTATGTGGGAAGCCCACAAAGATATGAAAGCAGCCTTCCACTCAAATTGTTGCTCCCCATCCAACTATGTTGAGAGAGACTACAACTTTGTCTGGAGGAAGCATCCACTCATAGGGTTGAGGATCAGTTAGTACCTCTGCCCTCTGTGAATGTGTCTGGCCTCCTTCTGAAGCTATTTAAATTAGCCAACACCACATCTTGTAGCAGTGTATTCCACACTGTATAAATAAATATTTCCTCTCAACAGCGTTCAAACTTCCACTAGTTAATTTCATTGGGTGATCTCTTCTTCTAGTATTACGAGAGACAAAGAAACACGTCTCATTTTATTCTTCCTTTACCCATGCATAATTTATACATTTCTATCTCTCTCATAAGAGTCATTCCTCTATGCTAAACTGCCCCAACCATTACATTCTGTGCTCACATGGATAATGTTCAGTCCTCCAGATCATTTTATTTGCCCTTTTCTGTTCTTTCTCCAGCATCATGGTATTTATTTATTAATCATGTTTATATGGCTCTCTTGTCAGTTCATAGCCCAGAACTGCATAGTACTGGTAGTCCTTGGGTTGCAGTGGCAATTGGGGCCAAAATTTATGTCACTAAGTAATGCAATTGTAAAGCGCGACCTCATGTAACTGCCTTGTTTAGCAACAGCAAGCCCATCAGTCATAGTTGCCCTCATAACCTGCATGGCTCATTGAGGACTCATGTGCTTGTGGTGTGGGAAGAGGTAAGAATCTTATGCAAGGAGTTCAGTAGGTGAGAAATGGGGGAGGGGGCACTAAAGGTGGGAGAGTTGCCACAGGCAAGTTGCTAGAGGGCATGGGGGGGGTGCCATAGGCAGGAGTGGGTGCCATGGGATGGCATTAGAATGCTGGCAAGTGATGCCACCAGTGTGTGTGGGGGGGATGTGGGGTGTATGGGGGTGCAGACAGAAAGTTGCAGGAAAATGTGGAGTGGCCTGAATTTTGATCATATAACCACAAGGACACTGCAATGGCCAGAAATTTGAGGACTGGTCATAAGTCCAGTTTTTCAGCAGTTATAACTTTGAACTACTTGTACAAAGGATTACTCTTTTCTAGATGTTGTTGCACCACTGACATACATGCATTTGCTGCCTATCTCTTCTAAAGATTCTTGGCATGGAATTGAATTTGCCTTTTTTGCATCCACTGCACACTGTGTAGATGATTTCATTTATGATTTTAGTTTGTCACTGACAGTTCTTCCCCTCTCAGTTTTTAAGCAAAGCATGGATGTCTAGCTCCAACATACCTTGTTTCATACTTACTGACTGGCCTTTCAATGGTATTTGCCGTTCAATAATTTAGTCACCAAATTTGGAGAGATCCCTTTGGATTTCTTCATATTTGAGTCTTCACAACCTTAAATAACTTTGTATCATCTGTTCATTTTGCTAACTTGCTGGATATACCCAACTCCAAATCATGTATGAATGAGTTGAGCAGCACTTGCTCAAAACAGATCCTTGCCAGAGCTCACTTTATACATCCCTCCATTGTGAAAAAATTGCCTGTTTATTTTTATATTTTGTTTTTAATTGTTCAGACCTTCACCAATCCTCTGGAGGACATTCCTTGCAATGCTATGAGTCCTCGGTGTACCTAATTGTCTTTGATGAGGAACTTTGTTGAAAGATTTTTGAAAGTCCAAGTCTACAATCTCAACAGAATCATCTCCTGTCACCTAATTTTCATACATCCAAACAATTTGAACGGGCTAATAATGAGATAGGACCTATCCCTTTAAGAGCCATGACGATTCCACTTCAGAAAGAAGTGCTCATCTACTTCAGAGTTTATCTTTGATTCCAATTTCTGCCAGCCTGCCTGGAACAGATGTTAATTTAGCCAGCCTCTGATTTACAAAAGTCCCCTCAGATTCTCTTTTATAAATTGGAGTTACATTGGTTATCTTCCAATCCTGAAGCACAATGATAGCCTTTAAGTTACATATTTTTGCCTGGAGATCAGCATCCTAATTTCTTAAGGACCCCTGAGTGGATGCCATCTGGCCCTGGCAATATTTTGAGCTTTTCAATATGTTCTATATAGATGTAACAAGAAAGGATGTTCTATCTGCCTCAACTGCACACTCACACCCTGAAAAATATTGCTTTAGGCACCATTAGCTGTCATATGTCCCTCACAGTGAAGGCAGATGCAATGAAACCACTTGTTTTCTTCTATATCATATCCTGTTTGAGTTTTCCTTTCATTCTCTCATTCTCTGGTGCTTCAACAGTTTCTCTGGGCAGTTTCCTGTGGTTAATATAGATGAAGAATCTCTTATTGTTGGCTTTCGTATGTCTAGCCAAGGGCTCCTCAAATTCTTTCCTCCTTCACTGCCCACCATTTTGTTCATTCTGCAAGTTTCCCTTTTTTCTTAGTATGTCTATATTCTTAACTTCTTCCTTTGAGCCTTTTTGGACTTTGTTACTCTATTATACCTAAATTTGATCTCTTCCAATTACATTTTCCAAGGATGTTGCAGCCAACATATGGCATAATAGCTGTCTCTTCCCCAGCACACCCTACAAGCCTATGGTGCATGATATTTGGAACTTTTGTACTAGACAGTCAAACCACCTAATAACCTTTTTCTCTAAATTTCTATTGATTAAATCTGCCACTACTAGAACCCTGGCCCTGCTCCTAAGAGGAGTATCCTCACAGCAGAGAATGTTGGAACCTCCTTCAAGGGATGTGTTCCCTCTAAGGAATTCTGTCCTTTTGCTACAGTAATGTTCTCTAGCCCCGAAATTCTCATTCATCAGTATAGCACACCCTGGAAATACCAAAAAAAGAGAAAGACTCAAGACCACTCTTTTTCAGCCTGGTACCAACCAATTCCTGCTAGCTAGTGGAGCCTCATAATTATTCTAGTTACTTCCCTGATCTGTAAGACTCGTGCTGTAAAGCCAACCAACCAAAATGTTGGTTATTTTGTTTGGTGGACATATTAAGAATGTTCTGTTTCAATTACCACACACCCTTTAGATCTAGCATTTTCAGGAAAATCAGTGAAAAACAAATTACTGAACTAGATCATGCATGCAATGTACTGTTCACCTTTAATCCCTGTAGAGTGCCTAGCTATTTAGCCAACTTTTAGTCCCCTCTATGATTCTAGCATCCCATCCCCTGCTGCAGGGATAATTTTACATAGGAACTGAGGCTGAGAAAAACTAATGTGCTCCCAGAGAAACAGTTGGGTACAGCAGGCTGAGTCTTTGTTTGTTTATTTCTGCATTTATTTATCCTCCAATCTCAAATGAAACAGATTGAGAAGAACAAAAATTATGATGCGCAGGACAACAGAGTTCCTCTCCCTCTCCCCTCCCCCCCTCTCTCTCTCTCTCTCTCTCTCTCTCTCTCTCTCTCTCTCTCACACACACACACACACACACATGCTCATTAACAATTCTGCACCAGTTTCTCACCGATTGTAGAGCTGGATTTCAAAGTTGCTTGGTAATAGCTCATTCCAAGCTCATTCCACCATCTGCTGTGAAAAGGTGCCAAGCAAGCAGCAGGGGCAAAACAGACATTTCCCTAGGTGTACCCTTGTAGGCAAGCACCCACTCATACACAGCATTCAAAGGTATCTAGATGAAGTATTCAGAGGGAGAGCCTGGGTGAAAGCAATGTTGCTTTTTCTCTAGAAAGTAAAAGGGGAGGTTTGGAGATCATATGCAAAAAATGTATAGACAAACTGACTTGAAAGCAGCGTTTTGTTTTTAAAAGAATATTATTGAAAGGTGATTGACATACAGTCATGATCTTGGATAATCAAGCCAAGACCAGAGGACTTTAGCCTTCTACAACCCAATGTTCCCTAGATATTCCTTTGATCGTGATGGCTAGGAAGAAGGTCCATTCTACCACAGGTACCCAAGTTGAGAAAGACTGAGATACCTGCCGTTCGGTACTCTGTACTCAGGAAGAAAATGAGCAATAGGCAGAAAAAGAGGACACCCTTGAAGGTACTAAACGAAAAACAAACCTGTATGTGAAAACACACAATTCTGCTTACTGATGCAGTTTCTTGGAATGCCAATCCCATAGGCTGCCCCTGTTGAAAACATGTTTAGAACACATACACACTAATGAACTCCAATACACTTAGGGAGGTACTGGTGCAAGTAAGCACACTTGTGATATTTACAGTATTAGTACATAAAGAAAGGGTAGTAATGATATAATATTTGTACAAATCCTCACACTAATCATGATGTCCACATAGCCTTTCAGCACCTAGTATTCTCTTTTCATACAACGTTTTATTCTCTCGATATTTAATCCCTTCTCCTCTCTCCTGCTTGCAGCATCCAGAGGCCGAGTGAACTATCTCACAGCCTTGGAACGATGAATACTTCCCTGTATTGCTTGCCCGCTTTTTCTCTTTATCTATGCCTGGGTGAAAAGCTTCATTCACTCGTACAAATGAGTTCACTTCATTCCCTGCACACCACCTTACCCCACTCCCCACTGCCATTCTGCGTGAGTCACACATTTTCTGCACTGTGTCTCCATCTGCAACTATAAAATGTCAAGAGGAACCACAGTGAGGAAAGCTCCTTAATATTCTAGGGCTCCTCTTTTTAGGGTGTGTTGGAGCAAGCTGTGTGGATTGCCCCACTAATACTCCAAAAGCATCCATCAATTGTCAGAGATTGTTGGCACTGCGTACACTTTGCCCAATGTATCACCTGCAATATTTCATCCTCAGAGAAGGATGGATTGAAGGTTTATCTTAACTGGACATCTTTCTCCTTTTTCTCCAAATACAACATATTTAACTCAAGCATGCTGCTGGTGATATGGTTGCTTGATGAACATGTACTACAATACCAAAGAGAGATAGATATGAGTAGCTATTTTAGGGTAGAAAATAGACTTCAATCTGTCTCCACCTGAAATCAAAAGAATCTATACTAATTTCCAGTAGGCCAAAGGAGTATCTGCCATCACCTTTTCACAACTACTCCAAATAAATGAATTTTAGTGGATAAAAGGAACTGGCTGACAAAACACTGACTAGTTTTTAAAAAGATCTTCCATGTTCCTCCTGGATTCTATCCTGACCTAATCTTGAAAATGGGTTTTGTTCCCCTTAACTTTGGGTACCTGAACATGCAACTCTAGTCTCTTTCTCCCTCTTCCCTTTCTCTCACAAAGAAAATTTTTCTGTACTTCTTTTGAAAAAGAATGCAACCCTCACAATTTAAATGTGCATCTGTGAAGAAACGTCTAATTCTGCTCCCCACCCATATACTTTGACATTTGATGGCAGTTTCTGTTTTTATGCACTAAGAAGCAAAAAGAATACATTGTAGAGGTTTGCTCATTTGCATTGCCCAGCAAATGATTAAAATGAACATTGTGGAAAACAAGGGAAGTACATTATTTATTTATTTTTTAAAGCCCATATCAGATGCTTGTTTATAGTGATGTATGTTGCACCTTTCTTTGAGCCTGCTACCATTTTAACCTTTAAGCAGTGGAACTGTAAAAGGGCAACTGTAGGTCAACAGTGATAAAGAGGTCAAGGACCCTTTCAAATGTTGAAGGAACCATGCTGTTTGCACAGAGAAGATGCTAGTTGTCTGCATTGCAAACAGTCAACCAGTTGTAATTTGTGACCTTTGCTATTAACAGAAAACAACAGTTCTCCATCCTATGTGCAACAGTTGTCCATCAATTATCTGCCACAAAGTTGCTGGAAGTTGATTAGCTCTTTTGAGTTAGGACTGTCACCAAAATGTAATTGTTATCTTCTATTCCTAATATATATGACTTCAAACTATACTGAGACAATAATGAAAGACTTCAAACCTTATGATTTAATAACAGAATAACAGAATTGAAAGGGAGCTTGAGGGTCATCTAGTCCAACCCCCACCCAAACAGGAGACCCTACACCATTTCTAACTGATGGCAATCCAGTCTCTTCTTGAAAGTCTCCAGTGATAAAACTCCCACAACTTCCTAGGGCAAGCTGTTCCATTGGTTGATTGTTCTGTCAGAAAATTTCTCCTTGTTTCTAGGTTGAATCTCTCCTTGTTCCGTGTCTGGCCTTCAGTGCTTTGGAAAATAGGTTGACACCCTCTTCTCTATGGCAGCCCCTCAAATATTGGAACATGCCCAGTTCAAGCAACCATTCATCGTATGTTTTAGCCTCCAGTCCCCTAATCATCTTGGTTGCTCTTCTCTGCACTCTAGAGCCTCAACATCTTTTTAATAGTGTGGTGACCAAAACTAGATGCAGTACTCTAGGTGTGGTCTTACTAAGGCTTTATAGAGAGGTATTAGTACCTTCCTTGATCTTGATTGTATCCCTCTGCTAATGCAACTTAGGATTGCATTGGCTTTTTTGGATACCGCTGAACACTGTTGGCTGATATTTAATTGGTTGTCCACTAAGACTCCAAGATCCCTCTCACAGTTACTGCTATTAAGCCTGGTTTCACCCAGTCTATATGGGTACTTTTGGTTTTTCTTGCCTAAGTGTAGGACTTTACTTTTCTCTACATTGAATTTCATTTTGTTAATTAGGGCCCAGTGTTCAAGTCTGTCAAGATCCATGTGGATCTTGAGACTATCTTCTAGGGATGTTAGCTATTCCTGCCAGTTTAGTATCATCTGCAAATTTGATAAGTTCCCCTTCTATTCCCTTATCTAAGTCATTTATGAAGATATTGTTTGGGAGTAACGATTCTGAATGTGCATGTGGCAGGTACTGTAGGTCTGCAATACAGATAAGGAGGAAAAACACTTGTAGGAGTGCATGAATCTCTCCCTGAATGTTTGAAAGCCAACAAACAAACCAGGAGAAAATCACCTTATACCTTTTTATATCTCAGTAGTCATCCATTAGGCTGGAGCCTTTGGGATATTACTGAGCTGTGAGTGTTTTTCTTCCCGTAAGACCTTCTTTAACTCAATCTAGTTAGCTAGGTAGCAAAGCCAGCCAACCTGGACTGATCTCTGAAAGGTAAGGGTGGTGGTGGATTTAGTTAGGAATTAGATAGGAGACCACCAGGACACATCCAGATTGTAGGCTAGAAGTTTTAAAAAAAATATTGGAAGAAGGTATAGGGGCGATCCACATACTCCATTTTGCAAGGTGGTACTACAAATGGAGATGTGCTTCAGCTCATCTGGAAGACAAGGTTAGACAAGGCTGGACTACCCTTCAACCGAAAACTCTACCCAGATAATATGTATTAATTAGATTCCAGGAACTGGGCTGCCAAATGAATCACAAGCAGCAGGCTCTTTTTTAAGATGGAGTTACCATGCAGGGCTACCTGCAGTTTCAGTGCCTTCAACTCATTTTGGCTATCCTCTTCTTCTATGTTGCAGAATTTCAGCATTGCTTTTTGAAGTGGAAACTGAAATATGTGCCAAATGACCTCCTGAAACAACCCCAACCTATCTACATGGGTAATGCAGCTCTTCACTATAAATCCTGAAAATTGCCATCTAGAAGGGTGGCCCCTAATCAGAATATGAGTGCCCTTCTTTGCTGTAAGCATTATTCAATTTCACTTAGTTATTAAAATGATTTAATAGAATACTATAAACATCTTGCTCTACTGAGAAATAAACTTGTTCATGGCGATTTATAGATTATAATAAACCTTGCTTATTTCCTAGCATACCAATAAATGAAGATAGATTGGTTGGGGGTGGGGTGGGAGGCGGTCCTGTTAGTCACTTCTCTTTTTCCTATTCTATAAATACATTTCCCAGTTTTATCTCAGTAAGTGAAATAGACGCATACAGATTTTTTTTAGAAATTATCACTTATGCTTTTGTTATTACTGTAATTGCATCATTTCTCGGCTCCACAGCATGTCAGGCACTGAGTACGGTTATTGCACTAGGTATCAGCTAACTACACTGAGCCAATTAAATATATGTTACAAGACAGAAGCTCCAAGATCCCAGTGTTCAAACACAACAATTAATAGACAGCTGCACTGGCCTATTGATTCATGGCAAGAGACAGTTTTCCCCCTGTATTTTCCCAGCTCATTATTTCCAAAGCAATTCCTACAACTATAAATGTGGGCAACCTGGATGAGTGTATGGCATTTATGCTGATCATTGTTTGTGACAACACAGGCACAGGCCACCAGGGCTTGTATGTTTTGCTCAAAATTCATTCTGCCCAAGGCTCATAATTCCATAGCGCTGGAATAGATACAGAAACAAATTTCCCATGCCAAAATGCTAATACCTAGAAGACATGACATCTCATCACAAAATTATTGCAGCCTAAGGGAACCGGAGTAGAAAGCCATCAAACATCAGAGTGGGAGAGAAACAGCAAAGCCCCATTGCCAGCTGTTACAGAGTCAGAAAGGGCTGGGAGTTAGGCCTTCAAGTCAGAAATTACAGGTATCTTCAATCTATTTAAAATGTAGAGTATGTAATATTCAGTTTGCTGCACAGCAATTGATCCCTGCCTATTGTCATGAGAAGCAGACAGGTTCCCCGCCCTTCTCCCACGAAGGAAGAATGCCTCCTCTCCTTCCTGAAGTTTCCAAAATCTGCACTGCATATTCTGTGAGGAACAACCATTTCCTAGAGCCAGCTTCCTCACAGCTGCCTGGCACAGTTTGAAATTCCCCACGAAATCAGCCTCCCAAAGGCAAATTTGCTTACAGCTTCAGCTCAGTAACTCCAGAGGCAACCTCAGAGAAGCAAACGTACTTTCTGGGCTCTTTGGAAGGCACCGAATGTCTATGTCTGCTGAGAGCTAGCAAGTAGGAAAACCCTTAAAAACGATATCCTGCCCCTTTCCTGGCTAGGATTTTTGGAACCAGCCACTGTGCATCCCCAGAAATACATACGTCAAGATGAGAATGAGAATTATTGCCTAGCTGACTAAAGGCAAGAGAACAATATACCTGTTGTGCAGCATATAAGGGTGACAAGCAACAAACTGACTGCAAACCTATAAAATGGTCAACCTTTTGATCCTTATAAACTAACATGTTCTCCACTTCTACAAACTTCACCTGTCTTCCTAACTATGCTTTACATCAGCCTTTCCTTCTAGATATTACCAGATAAATGGTGCTGCAGTTTCCATTATCCCCCAACTAGCATAGTCATTAGCTATATGGAAATATAGCTGGAAATGAAATCAGTTATAATCCAATTACTTCTGGAGGGAAATAATTAGGGAAGGCTGATTTACCCGATAATTCTAAGGAATCCCGAATGTTTTGCATAGCAAATAGCCTTGTTGTCAGCTGGTGCTCCATTCAAAATCCAAGAAAGAAATACTTAGACTCCTTTAATCAGAGAAAAGATATCTTTTACTGGAAATCAAGTGGTAGCAACAAAAGAATTCTGAATCTGAGAAAATGGGCGCGTAAATCACATATACAAAGTAATGGCAACATTCCCACCCCCAATAGTTCAATCGGCTCCTCCAATTAAAAGTTGTGTATATCATCATGTGGGCATCTCCAGGTGGTGATGAGGCTTCTGTCCGTTGACCTTGACATATTTTGATAAAGAGCTGCAAGCTGCGCATAGCATAGGATAGAAACCTAAGCAAGAATCTACCCCTCCCAGCTTATACAGTTCTGGTTTGTAACACCTCCAGCTCACTCCCCATAACCATTCCCCCCTCCTCCCCCCCTTACTTATGACAGCTGAAAGATGCAAAGCAAAGGGAGAAAATTTTGAAGGCTGACACTTGTTTAAATTTTTGTGGAGGTGCAAGCACAACTCTTTCAAAGTCAAACAGTTTGAAGACTTTTGCAAACCATTAACAGCAAGCATTAACAGCAAGCTCTCTGGTTTCAGAATAAAATATTGAAAATATATAGGATCCACCAATTAAATTGCTATTGGTTTTTCATTGTGAACAGAACTTATGGTCTTATAAATCAGGGGTGTTCAACCTTGGCAACTTTAAGATTTGTGGACTTCAACTCCCAGAATTCTTCCAGCCAGCCAAGTTTTAAGGTTGCCAAAGTTGAACACCCCTACTGTAAATTTTAAAAATAATTCAAGAGATTATAAATCTCTCCACAAAGAATGGTTTCTGATTTATTTAGCTGTTGAAAATCTTGTTTTCTTGGAGTTTTTTCAGAAATACAATTACATTCTTCTCCATATGCAGATACGTATATTCCTTGTTTCTAAGGATGCTGGGATTTCCAAGCTGAAGCGTAGTTGTTAGAAATGTCATTTACTAAAGAAACTGCAAAACATATTTTGATGGTGTGTGAGACATCCCAGCAATTTTGATAACTATCTATGCCTCAGACAGCCAAACATCTAATAAATGGAAGAGAACCTGGGACATCTAAAATTACTGTGAGATCAAATATGAAAAGATTCAGCTGAGTTATAGTCTGCTGTGATAGCAAGGCTAGATAAGAAACTAATTCACACCAAGGAGAAAAATGTGCTGATTTGTACCACTTTGTGTATTTGTGTGTCTGTGCATGCATGTGTATATGTTCAGAAAGTAGGATTTTAACCTTTTTCTTGACAAGTTAGATTTCTATATGGAGGGAGTTTTTCTACATCAAGTTATAGTCCAATATACTAAAATTATACAGCTTAGTCTCTGTTTCATTGCCTGAGAATTAACAAAACTGACATCACAAGAAATATGGCTTGAAGGGTCAGTGGGATTTGAGCTAAGTTTCACATAAGACAATAAAGTGATGTGGCTTGCCCAGAAACTAATCCATTAGGAATTAAATCTTTCTACTATGTTGTGTTAAATGAGACATCAATAAAGAGAATATATGTAGCTCAGGGTTGAAATGAGAGGTCCTTGGTGCTGAGTTTGCTTGTTTTTTTGCAGATGTTTCATTACCCAAACTAGGTAGCATCGTCAATGCTAGACTAGGCTAGCATTGATGATGTTACCTAGTTTCAGTAATAAAATGTCTGCAAGAAAACAACTAAGAAAACAACAAAGCTCAGAAAGCACCAAGTACCCTTCATAAATGAGACATAAATGTTAAAAACCCAGTATCTCTATGTCTCCATACAGAATGCAGCATAGATGCAGAAGATGATGTAATAATTCTGCAATGGTGAATGCTCCCGTGCAGTGGTGTCAAACTCATGTTGTCATGGTGGCATCCCTTTCCCCCCTTCGCTAAACCAGGAGTGGGCGTGGCCAGCACATGATACATCTGGTCCATGGGCCAGGAATTTGATAGCCCTGCTCTCCTGTGTTAAGTCTATTGGAATCTGAGCACTATACAATGTGATATATAACAGGGGTCGCCAACCTTTTGGACCCCAGGGACCACCAAACTCATAATTTTAAATCCCGGGGACCACTAACCGGTTCTGTGGGTGTGGCCTAATTTGTGGGTGTGGCTTGGTCATGTGACTGGCTGGGCATGGCTTGTGTGTAAATATCATAAATATTTATATAAATATTGAATTTTTTATTTAAAAAAGAGCAACTTTTACTCAAAATCAGGCAAAGCAGGCAAGCAGATTAAGTTGCTCAGAGAATCACAGATTCATTCAGAGATCTATCTTTCTGCCATCGGTTAGCTCAGTCTGCACTGCTTCAGTCCTAAAGAAGATTTGGCTCATCTAAAGATTAGCTAGAAAGCAAGAAATCCAACGATTTCCTGCTTTCTAGTTAATCTAAATCTCCCCGCACAGTAGAACAGCTGAGGTCGGAAAAAGGAAAAATAGTAATTTAGCAGGCAAGTTTGCCAGATTAGGAGTGTGGGTGGGGAGGGTTCCTACGGGCCATGTGGGCGGCGCAGCCTTGTGCTCCTGTGCAGCCTGGATTAATTGCTTTGGGGGGTGCTCTGGGGGTGACATTTCTCTGCGGACCACTAAAATTTTCTTGTGAATCACCAGTGGGCCACAGCCCACTGGTTGGCGACCGCTGATATACAGTATAAGATATGAAAACATGGAGAATGGCTACTGTTCAACCTTAATTTGGGGAAGACAATGGAATTCAGTAAGACTCGGATACACTGGCAGTTTAGCAAGGGTTAACACATGGAGTTTTAAATTCTGATATCAAAAGGTACTTGGTACTTAGAAATATAGCACAGATGTTCAAAAAGGAAATTGTTTTAACAGCTGAGTAACAATTGGAGCTGGAATTAAACCAAGATGATAAAAGATGATAAAAATGAAAAGAGTGTGCATTTAATTCACTGACATATTTGATAACTTCAAATTAAAGTGCTGTAAGGCAATTATAAAAGTATAATTTGCAGTTAGCACTTAAAGCCTGTAATATATTATTCCAATATTTATGTAACAGGGTTTTGCATCAACAACTAACATTTACCACTCAGTCTTTTATAACTGGCAGCATTGTTTAATTCTTTTAGTACCTGTTTCTATGAAAACTTAATTAGAACAATCACTGTAGATCCCATTTGATAGCCACTGGACTATTTCTGCTCTGTTGTGTTATGTCTGCACCCTCCAACCTATGAACTATTCTTGACAAAAACCTCCAATGTTGCCTGTGCTGCAAATGGAATGATAGTTTTTTTTTAAATTGTCACCTGAGACAGCAGATGTTTTAGCAATGCTACATAAATGGAATGTTCAGGTTTTAACACTACGTTTCTTCTGAATACAAGTTGCTGGAAGGAGGAGTAGGATATTAAGTTATCAAACTAGAATTGATATCTTCACACATCTGGTGGGACAAAACTGCAAATGGAATGTTAGTCTGGCTCTGAATTGCAAATGGAAACAAGGCAACCAGCTCAATATTTGTTATAGCCACATCATTGTGGTATTCTAATACTGTTTCAAATAGGGCTATATAACAAATTTCAGAAAACATCTAATCAGAGAATAGCTACCAGCACTGGTTTACCTTCTGATGGCAATAGAGAGATTATCTCTGAGAACTTTATAGACTTACAGTTATGGCATTCTTAATCATGTTGAAGTGTGGAAATGAATATTACTGGTGTCCTTCCAAATGCGATTACAGGAATCCATTAAAAGATGGATGCTGGTGAATATTTCATTTTGCAACAGAATGAGCTTTCACTTTCCCACATTTCCTGAATCCAGCAAAGGCACATCTGAGCCTAGAGAATGGGCAATATTTTTTAGCACATGTTCTTTCTGAATATCTGTTTTGTCATAAGCCACTGGGTGCTATTTAGCTAACCAGAAAAAAAAAAAGAAAAGAATCCAAACCAAAAAGCTCTTTCCCTCCCCACTCCCTGCATGGCGCAGCATGAGTCACTGCCATTTAGGGATTTGATAGTTTGCTATTCTCTCTCTCTCTCTCTCTCTCCTTCCCCCGCTCTTCTTCCCAGGTTCGAGTCCTCTGACAAATCTGTTTTTAGCAGCATCTCAGGCACCCTATAAGCCAGTAAAATCTTTGCTCTATAGTCTGGAGCTGCTTTCAATCTTTTCATTCAAAATTTCATTTGTCCTTCTTTGTATTGATGTACTAATATCTCATCAGCTCTGCAGATACTATGTCCAGAGAGCATTACAAAGGATGTTCTCTGACACCTTTGGAAATGACAAAATGATTACCTTGAGACAGCCACTCAACCAAAAGCAATGTTTTTTCCGAGGTTTTAATATACAAAACTGTAAAGGTTCAGGGTCCGTACATATCAGATGAAGGTTTTTAAGTATCTTCACAAATGCCACCCTGAACTCTGTTCTGCTAAAATCCAACAACACAAATGAATTTAAGCAGAGACCTGGAACACTTGCAAAGAGCTTCATCTCACTCCTGGAGCTTGTACACATTGAAACAAGCTATTTCCTTTTCCTCTGCAGCATCTCTTCCATCAATCCCTAGGTATGAGAGAGGATGCAGAAATATGTAATCAGCAATTCCATGATTACAGAAATAATTGCCAGCCAGAAGTTGAGAATACAAACTGGCAGCAGGGCAAGAGGAAAAAGACAACAGACTGTTTGTTTGAAGTGTCCTCGGAAATAAAGCATGTTTGCATAGGACAATTTTCAGATTGAGTTGGAAGGGAAAGGAGAGAGTTATGCCCCCTTGAAAACTCAGCAAATATTTCACTGCTTCAGATGCAATTTTCATACAATTGACTAAGATGTAGCTCTTAGAAACTTTGGCAGATTCCTCTAAAATCAATAGAAGTGCAGAAAAAGAAGTTCTCTGATTAAAATAAGGTGAGGCTGTTTCAAAGCAAAAATCTTCTCAAAATGGCTTACAATGCAAATAATTAAAATAATATTATACAAAACACTAGTGTACAACAGCAGCATACAGCCCTCAAGTAACAAGTAAAACATAAAATTTAAAAGTGGTCATCCCTTTCTCTAAGACAGAAAACTCTAACTAAGGTGCATTAAAAATACCCGTACATCCTGTGGGAAGGTATGTGGCACGGGGAGGTCAATCACACTGAAGTCTCATGGCAACCGTATAACACTAAGTGAGGCTTCCCAGAAAGGTTCATATATGCTACAGGGAGATCCTCACATGGTCCCAGGCCACAGATGGCTTTGCAAATCATTATTGTCACCTCAAATGATCTTTCAGTCACACCAGGAAATTGTACAGTCCATAAACAAAAGGGGGCTTTACATAGTCCCATGTAGAAACAGAAGGTGTTCAGCTTCCAGCTGACAGGTTCCACCAGTTTTCACAGCAAATGGGCAAATCTGGAAGTTTCAAATATTAAGCCTCCCTTCTCTTGGGAAAACAACTACTGAAAATACCCGTTGCCATCTCGTCAGAATGCTGGCCACTATGTCAAAAGCAAGCTAAGATCAATGCTAACACTGACCAAAGAAAACAGCCAGATTGCTCTATGCCTGATAAATGTAACACAAGTGGCCAGCAGTAGCACCAAGCTGATAAGAAGAGCTCCTTCCTCTGAATAACAATGAGCAGGAGTTGACATTTCAGGGGTGCTTGTATGAATGAACTTTTCTATTTCTGTCACGCCTTTCCTTAAAAAAATAAAATAAAGCTCTGCAGGTGGTGAGCCCTCCTCTGTTCATTACTGCTTAAAGGAAATAAATGGCAACATGAAGAAAGTGCTAAAAACCAAGGCTGTTGTCAGGCTCATTTTAAAACATTACTCTGCTGAGACATCTGGTGAGGATTCATGGTAAACTAGATATCCTTGAAGGAGCAGCTTTGTGTATATTTTCCCATGGGAAAGATTCTTTGTATTTAATTCCAAACTCTTATTTCAAATTTACCTGGATCCTTTCTTCATTTGCAACATTCGGAAATGAAAAGTTTTAACTACCCTTCTGCTGTTTGTTAAAAAATATTTTATGTTCTTAAACTTGTGCTTAAAATTTCTCTTGCTGAGGGTTGAAAGAATTTCAGCCAGTCCTGTAAAATCTGTTGGTCCAAACATTCGTAATATGCACTTAACAAGCAATATCTCAAAGTAATTAGAACAAGAAGTTATCAGCCACTTAGTAGCTGCTCTGAACCACAAGATGATTGGCATATAAACTTGATAAATAAGTATGCCAAGTTAGTGTTTTTTCAAAGGTGTCGACCATGGTTTGGGGAGAAGAGGGCATTCCCTCATCTTCCAGAACTCTTAAACTTTCTAGAAACTATTGTTTTGTGGTCTCATCATAAGGAGCAGCTGTCTGACACCTTTTATGGGGAATCTATTTGCCAGTTCTTTATTCTGGTATACTTGGTCATTCTGTTTATCATGGAGCTGTCTTCAAAACAGCGTGGAATGGAGTGGAAGGGAGTGGAAGGGAGTGGAAGGAAAGGGAAGGGAACAGAACAGAACAGAGCTAGACTGTGGAGATCTTCTAGTCCAGCCTCCTGCTCAAGCAGGAGAACCTATACAATCTCTGACAAATGACTGTCTTGTCTTTTCCTAAAAACCTCCAATGATGGAGCACCCACAATTTCTGAAGGCAAGCTGTTTCACTGGTTAATTATCCTTACTGTTACCGCGTTTCCCCGAAAATAAGACCCTGTCGTATTTTTTCTGCCACCAAAAAAAGGCACCAGGTCTTATTTTCGGGGGATGTCATCCACTGACTAACCTCATTTGCGCATGTCACCCCCGGACTCCTTTTCGCTGTCTGAGGCCTTCAAGAACTTCTTCTCCTGCAGCCAGCAAGGCTTTCCTGAAGGCGTCTGCAGCCAATAACAGAGCTCTGGATTGATCTGGAGCTTTGTTATCAGCTACAGAGGCCTTCAGGAAAGCCTTGCCAGCCTTGCTGGCTGCAGAAGAAATGGGCCAACAAGGCAGGTGTCAGGGTGCGCAAGGCCTGGCTACAACTATCCAAAGGTATAGTAGGGCAGCTTCACTCCCCCATCCCCACCCTAGCTTAATTTTTACCTGTCCACTTTGGAGTGGGTGTGATCTTAATTAGGGCTTATTTTGGGGATAGGGCTTATATTGGGCACACATAAAAATCGAGCTAGGACTTATTTTCAGGGTAGGTTGTATTTTCAGGGAAACAGGATAGGAAGTTTCTCCTTAATTCCAGGTTGCTTCTCTCTTTGATCAGTTTCCAACCATTATTTCTTGTCCTACCCTCTGGTGCTTTGGAGAATAATTTGACCCCCTCTTTGTGGCAGCCTCTCAAATACTTAAATACTGCTATCATGTCACCCCTAATTCTTCTTTTCTTTAGACTAGCGAGACCCAAAACCTGCAGCCATTCTTCATATGGTTTAATCTCCAGGCCTTTGATCATCTTAGTTGCTCTTCTCTGAACTTTTTTTCCAAAGTCTCAACATCTTTTTTGTATATGGTGACCAAAATTGGCTGCACTATTCCAGATGTGGTCTTACTGGGGTTTCGTAAAATGGCAGTAATACTTCACGTGATCTTGATTCTATGCCTCTATTTATACAACCCAGGACTGTATTAGCTTTTTTGGCTGCTGCTGCACATTGCTGGCTCATATTCTCTGAAAGTCTGAAAGCATGAGAACTAGTAGCAATCTTCTTTCTCTATTTTTTCCTCTTGCTGTTTTTCTTGCACCCATAGGTGTCAGGGCAAGGAAGGAGAGAAAAATATAGAAAATGGCTTTGGTACTTCCAGTTCTCTGGCTCCAGGGAATAAATGCTCTGTAAGATTGGAGACCTCATAGCAGAAATTTATTATTTATTTATTTATTTTATTTATTTGATTTGCCAATTGTTTACAAGATAATAAGTATAAATGTATACATAGTTGTGAATACATGAAATGGTTACATATAAGAAAAATAAAAGAATAAGAGAAACAATAGGACAGGGACAGTAGGCACGTTGGTGCGCTTATGCACGCCCCCTACAGACCTCTTAGGAAAGGGGTGAGGTCAATAGTAGACAGTCTAAGGTTAAAGTTTTTGGGGTTTGGGGAAGAAACTACAGAGTCGGGTAGAGTATTCCAGACATTGACCACTCTATTGCTGAAGTCGTATTTCCTGCAATCAAGTTTGGTGCGGTTTACTTTGAGTTTGTATCTATTGTGTGCTCTTGTGTTGTTATGGTTGAAGCTGAAGTATTCATTGACAGGTAGGACATTGCAATGTATGATTTTGTATACCATGCTTAAGTCAGACCGAAGACAGCGTAATTCAAGGTTTTCTAGTTCTAGAATTTCAAGTCTGGTGGCATAAGGTATTCTACAGCGAGTAGAGGAGTGGAGAACTCTTCTTGTGAAATATTTCTGGACTTTCTCAATTGTGCTAATATCAGATACGTAGTGTGGGTTCCAGACTGATGAACTGTATTCGAGTATTGGTCTAGCAAATGTTTTGTATGCTCTGGTTAGTAGTGTGATATTACCAGAGAAAAAGCTACGTAGGATTAGGTTAACAACTCTTAATGCCTTTTTGGCTATGTAGTTGCAGTGTGCTCTAGCACTTAGATCATTAGAGGTGAGTATTCCAAGGTCCTTTACAGAGCTTGGGTCATCAACAAGATCTTGACTATTCAGCTTGTATTTTATTTTCTGATTTTTTTTGCCAATATGTAAGACAGAGCATTTATTTGTTGAGATTTGAAGTTGCCATTTGTTTGACCATTCGGATACATAGTCAAGATCTTTTTGTAGGGTAGCAGTATTGTCTGTGGTATTGAACAGCTTTACATCATCAGCGAAGAGAACGCAATTGCTCTTAATATGATCACAGAGGTCGTTTATGTAGAGTATGAAGAGAGTTGGTCCTAGAACACTGCCTTGGGGAACACCACTATTGACAGGTACTGGATTTGATAGGACGCTCCCGATTTTGACCATTTGTTGTCTGTTTGACAGGAATGGATCTTCTGTTGCCACTTACTGGCATCAAAGGAGACATCCTCCTCTCTAATGCTTTCTTCCCCCCCTTCCATTGCAGAAAGAACCTCTAATCCTATGTCACTGCTGAGGCTGAGTTTGAATTGGAATAGCAATTGGCACTTCTTTAGGCCATCTTAGTTTTCTGCCAGCTCCTGTGTGGGATAGCAGCACTTTAGTGCTGCCACGTGGAGGAGCCAATTTTCACCAAACGTTCTGAAGAAATTGTTATGTTTTTATGTTTTATATGATATTTTGTTCTTGCTATGGATGAATACTAAATTCTGACAAGCAAATATCCTGATTCCAAAAAAATGGACTGCTGTTATAAGACTCAGCAATTGTAGTATTAGTTGTTGCAATTATTATTATGCAACTGGAATCTAAATGGAATACTTACCTCCAGACTGTACTCTGAATAGTGTCATTTATTTACTGTTTAGGCTCCATTACTGCTAGGTAAGAATAACAACCTCTCTGAGAACAACTGAGTTATAAAACAGATCAACAAAGAGTCCGAATATCTGGGATTCATTTTCTGCAAGGAAAGGAGTAGGTAGGTTCTCTGTACAGCAGAAAGCTCAACAAGCTATAGAAATGTCAAAAGCAGCCAGTGGGATAAGAAAAGGAAGCTTGAGGTAAAATTAGGATCAAAAGGGCAGAGGGTTGAGGTAGAAATACAGGAAATGGGGAAATGATCTAATAGAAGTCTCTTTAAAAAATTCTTAGCATTCTTATACAGTCGGGAAAGACTATATTCTTTGAGTTAGGAAGGAAACCAGGTGTGTCAGGAAACAGTAGAATTAAAAAGACTGGACAAGTAAGTAATGGATTGGTAAGCAGGAATTAAAAATAATAATAATGATGTGAGAGATGAAAAGAAGCAATTTTTTTTAGCATTGGGGTGGGCGAGTTAGGAGTTTAGATGGGAGTCCAAAAGGAATTGTAAACAATATTGAGATATCGAAAAATATTCCCGAAGACCTTGGCAAAGCCCTTCTCAGCAGTTACCAAAAATGAACAGGAAAACATCCATGGAGTCGCTAGCAGTGAAGATGACTGTTAGAGAGGTTTTATCTTGAAAGCTCACACAGGCCCTAACAATGAGTCATAATGTATTATTGGTAGAGGAGCAGGGTAAATACAAAAGGTGTAGTTCAATAGAAATAGACTGCCAGACAGAAAATCAAGGGGTCTGTGCCCATTAAATTAGAGCTGTGTCTATAAGAGATACATACAAAAAAGATCCTGCCAATTGGGCCTTTACTGATATTGCCAGCAGTGTGATTTCACATGCCTAGAGGCACAAGGAAAGTTAAGAGGTTCAAGTGAATTTTGGATATCGATTTGAATGAATGAATAATTTCTGAATGGTTGGCAGTAGTTGCCCTTGCCTTCCTCTAATTTCTGCTTCTCCCCACGTCCTCCTAGTAAAGATTCATGAACATTGAAAAAAAATTACTTAACCAATGTGCAAAACAGTTAGAAAACAAGCAAGTTTAAAGCATATTTTTCTATGCTGTTCTGTCTCAAAACTCAAGTCCACCATGCTGTTTGTTCAAACAACCTGACATGAAATTCCTCAGCATCTTTAAGAAGTTTACAATTCCATTTTTTTTTTCATTTAAAAATTCATAATATTCATGAGAATAAGGTATGGAACTTACCTTACTCATAATCACGAGAGAAAGGTATGGATCTCTTATGGAAGGGGAAGAATAACTTTCTTGCTCAAACAACCCCACAAATCATTTATGATTCCATTCTGCCAGAGGTGCAACATTTAATTTCACCTGGGAACTTGGGCATCACCTTCAGGACCGAAAATAGGCCATAAAAAAAGGAATTGCTACAACTGGCTGAAAGATTCCCCATCCCAGAATGACAGGCCTTAAGGCTGGAGAAAGGCAACAAAGAGAGAACACGATATATCTGCAAAGAAGCCATCAATTCACAGCCTGGCTTTCCTTCCACACACCCCACCAAACTCTCTCCAGTACTTCAGACACTAACTAATGATGTATTGATCGTTGCCTCAGCAGTTTAGAAGAGAAAAGAAATGGAAACACTGAAATGGAACACAGCCTTCTTGCTTTAATTAAAATGTGTTAAAAGGTACAATTAACGGAAGCCTGAAGTGCTAAGCATATAAACACGGTATATAGGTAACTCCAAATGAGGGTTTAATTGAGCAATCACCTAGCCTTGTCCATATAATTCTAAGAGACAGCTTGTCCCAGATGCTCCCATTACTATTTATGTCTTTTTTCTTATTGGTGGGGGGAAAAGCCATTAAGTAGGAAAAGGCAGAATGTTCTGATATTAATGTTAGAAACTGTCCATCTTGAAAGTTCCTGAAGATGTTTTAGATAGTGTTATGCCGCCTATCAAATCCAAACAACTTATTCTACAATCAAAAGATGTCACTGAAATACATCTAACGACTCACTGATTTCTCTGTAACAAGCAACACGAGAACAAGAGAGAGAGAGAGAGAGAGAGAGAGAGAGAGAGAGAGAGAGAGAGAGAGAGCTGTTTGAAAAAAGCACCAGGCATCAATACAGACCCAAGTCTTATGATCTGAAATGTGACAGATTGTTATAACAGAAACTTAGGCAACTAAAAATAAGGGAGAGGGTGTAGAAGACGACCTGAGAGCCAAGATTTCAACATTTTGTCTCAAAACGAAGAAGCAAAACAAGGTTTGATTCTGTATTAAGAAATATGGACTTTGCCTGGGTACATAGGAGTAAGAAAATAAGCACAACCTTTCATACAAAGCATGTAAGATTCATATAAAATGAGTCATATAAATCTTTCAGTTTATGAAATCTTTCAATTACGGCATAAAAAGTAAATGAAATATGTGGATTCACAAGGTTATTGTTCCAATTTTTCACGTACTTTGTCTCTTCCCCTTAAGGAAGCAAAACAACCTTAAATTCTTGACTTTTTCAATTTCTCCTCTGTGAAAAATTTCTCCTCTGTGAAAAAAAATGCATGGCTGCCATGCAAGGTGTAAGAGCCCATATTTCCTAATCAATGGTGGACAATAGGCTTTCCTTTTCTAGGACAAGGGTGTCAAACTGGCGGCCCGCGGGCCTGATGCGTCATGCGCAGGCCACGCCCACCGTAGCTCCACGGAGGGAAAAAACATCATGGGGCAGCTACATGATGCTGGGAGTTTGACACCCGTGCTCTAGGGGTTCATTTGCATCAGATGCCAGTTTGGAAGTCTATCAGGGTTGAACCTTGGCATGTTTGCCATCATACACAGAATCCTGAATATCTATAGATGAGGAGTGTCAAACTCACATCGTCAGGGAGGCATCCTGTGATATATCGGGACTTTCTCCCCCTTCTTTTTCCTGCTAAACTGGGCATGGGCGTGGCCAGCACATGTTGCATCCAGCCCACGGGCCACGAGTTTGACAGCCCTGCTGTGCAGTATTGGAAAAATCAAAGGCATTTTTTTAAAAAATGGACAGAAGATAAAGGAGGCTTTATACCATTATTGTTGATGCTCAAAAATTTACAAGAACTGAAAGAAATAATAACTGAAAGACCACCCTGGAAAAATGATATCCATCGGGTCATCCATCGAAAGGGACCTTAGAGGTCTTCTAGTCCAAGGAGGGGACCCTATACCATTTCAGACAAACGGCTGTCCAGTCTCTTCTTAAAGACCTCCAGTGATGAAGCACCCACAACTTCTAAAGGCAAGCTGTTCCATTGAGCATACAATACAAGGGAATTGAATACAAGTGATGGAAGTGACTGAATAACCACAGACAATGTGATAAATATAGCAACAGTGGTAAAAATGATATGGAGGACAAACTGGGCAAAATATGCAAAACTGCTTGGTTTAGAAACAATGAAACATGGCTTTTCTGATAAAGGACCTAAGTGGCTTGGGCACAGAGGCTTTTATCATTAAACTGTATTAGCCAGGTATGATGTAGGTAATAAAGTTCAGAATATAACAATGACAGTCTGCAAAATATCTGCAAAAGGTTTTGAAAAGGTTTACAGGTGAAACTTGAAAAATTAGAATATTGTGCAAAAGTTCATTTATTTCAGTAATGCAACTTAAAAGGTGAACCTAATATATGAGATGGACTCATTACATGCAAAGCAAGACAGTTCAAGCTGTGATTTGTCCTAATTGAGATGATTATGGCTTACAGCTCATGAAAACCCCAAATCCAC
Organism: Notechis scutatus; assembly: GCF_049901735.1. Classification (NCBI taxonomy): domain Eukaryota; kingdom Metazoa; phylum Chordata; class Lepidosauria; order Squamata; family Elapidae; genus Notechis; species Notechis scutatus. The sequence goes on along the minus strand of NC_142010.1, from coordinate 155,525,296 downwards.
AATCTCAGAAAATTAGAATATTGCAAAAAGGTTCAGGAAAAGGCCATTCAAAAGTGTTGGGGACTTTCACAAGGAGTGGACTGAGGCTGGAGTCAGTGCATCAAGAACCACCACACACAGATGGATCCTGGACATGGGCTTCAAATGTCGTATTCCTCTTGTCAAGCCGCTCCTGAACAACAAACAACGTCCAAAGCGTCTTACCTGGGCTAAAGAAAAACAGAATTGGTCTGTTGCTCAGTGGTCCAAAGTCCTCTTTTCTGATGAGAGCAACTTTTGCATCTCATTTGGAAACCAAGGACCCAGAGTCTAGAGGAAGAATGGAGAGGCCCACACTGCAAGATGCTTGAAGCCCAATGTGAAGTTTCCACAGTCTGTGTTGATTTGGGAAGCCATGTCATCTGCTGGTGTTGGTCCACTGTGCTTCATTAAGTCCAGGGTCAATGCAGCCGTTTACCAGGAGATTTTGGAGGCCTTCATGCTTCCTTCTGCAGATGAGCTTTAAGGGGATGCTGACTTCATTTTCCAGCAGGACTTGGCACCTGCCCACACTGCCAAAAGCACAAAAACCTGTTTCAATGACCGTGGGATTACTGTGCTTGATTGGCCAGCAAACTCACCTGACCTGAACCCCATAGAGAATCTATGGGGCATTGCCAAGAGAAAGATGAGAGACATGAGACCGAACAATGCAGAAGAGCTGAAGGCCGCTATTGAAGCATCCTGGTCTTCCATAACACCTCAGCAGTGCCACAGGCTGATAGCTTCCATGCCACGCTGCATTGAGGCAGTAATTGCTGCAAAAGGGGCCCAAACCAAGTACTGAGTACATATGCATGCTTATACATTTCATAAGTCCAATATTGTTCTCTGTACAATCCTTGATTTATTGATTGCATGTAATATTCTAATTTTCTGAGATTGTGGATTTGGAGTTTTCATGAGCTGTAAGCCATCATCATCACAATTATGACAAATCACGGCTTGAACTATCTTGCTTTGCATGTAATGAGTCCATCTCATATATTAGGTTCCCCTTTTAAGTTGCATTACTGAAATAAATGAACTTTTGCACGGTATTCTAATTTTTTGAGTTTCACGTGTACATTCCCCCCTCACTATACAATTGATTTTCCAAAGGGAAGCACAGAATTTATGCCAGCCTGGTCCTAGAACACAGTCAGAATAAGATTTCCTTTCCTCAGCAGACTGTTCCAGTCCATGCTCTAGTGATTACTACCACACACAGACCTGACTTGTCTGGGTTGTACCTAATTTCTCTTTTACTTAATTGACAATTAGTCTCCGATGTAGGCTGGAAACTGTAAGGAACAGCTTGTTCTAATTGAAAGACCAAGAGTAGAGCTGAACAATCTTACCAGCTCTCAAAGAGTAGCCCAAAACACAGATCGTATGGAGCCAGCAGGTAACTTTGGATCTGTGGGAGCCCTCTTGCAGAATGGTTGAGAGGGTTGGCAAGATCAGTCACAAACAAGGGATGCCCCAAAGCAAAGCCATTGTCTGCAGCCACCTCCCAATTTATTCATTCTATCAAAAATACCTCTAGGATCTACAGTATGTAGTTCCCAGAAGTATGGTTTAAAATATAAACTAAATTTGGTTTAATTTTTTTAAAAAAAGATACTTTTACTGGGGGAGGGGGGGAAATGACACTGAATTAGTGGTTTACATTGCAGTTTTCTTGGCAACATTTTTGTAAGTGGTTTGCCTTTGCCTACACCCTAAGGCTGAGAAAGAGTGACAGGTCACCCAGCTGGCTTTGTGCCTAAGATGGGTCTACACCTCACAATCTCCCAGCCAGTAGCCCAAGGTTTCAAACTCGATCGTGTCACGTGACGTATCATGACATTTTCTTGCCTTTGCATAGCCAGGGTGGGCGTGGCTTGCACGTGACACATCCAGCCTGCAGGCTGCCAGTTTGACACCCCTGCTATAGCCTGATGTCTTAACTGCTACATCACACTGACTCTCTTTAAAATAGATTAGACTCTAGTAATTTGTTGGTGGGCACAATGTTACTTCCAGTCATTAAGGACCTGGAGTCTAATCCAACTTTGGTTGCTATCTTAAGAGCCAGCAGCATTCTGAGTTGCACTGGGTTGACACTGATTACATTTTCCCAATAGCTCACTTATAGTATCTACAGAAATTGCTTTTAAACCAGATAGACCTCCTATCTAGACAGGTTTCTGAAAAAAACCATTTGTGGCTGGACTCAGCTGATACAATATGCCAAACAGCATTATTCTTGATTAAATGCAATGCCTTACTATGTTGTATGATTGGTGGACAAACAAATTTGAGGAGAGTCAGCAGACCATATTGTACTAACTATACTTCACTGTGATGCTACAATTTCTCTAACACAGGGGTGCCAAACTCACGTCGTCATGGTGTCGTCATGTAACGTATTGCGACTTTTTTCCTCTTCACTAAACCAGGTGTGGGCGTGGCCAGCGTGTGACACATCTGACCCATGGCCCACGAGTTTGACAGCCCTGCTCTAACACTTCTGTTCAAATGGTTGATTTCGTTTCAGAGCCCGCCCCCCCAGTTTGAAAAGAGAGCAAGAAAGTGATAGACACTGAACAGCAACATAGTTCTAAGCCACAATGGATATGGAAGCCCTCAAATCAATTTCAATTTTAAATTATGGATTGTAGTAACTTTGGTTTAAAGACCGATTTGAATCAATGAATTGGTGCAAAAGCTAACCCCACTTGCAGCTGCAGTGATTGATTGCCTTCTCTTCATGTCCTCCTTCCCCTGGCTTTCCTTTCAGCTGCTTCTACCCATCCCCAGTGGGGCAAGGACACAGCCCTTCCACCAAAGGGTCACTGCAGCAGGTGACTGATTGCAGTGATGTCCCAGCCTAATACAGAACTCCTGAGAAATAACCTTCTTTCCTTCTTATTTTTTAAATCACAATATAACGTTTTTTAAAATTACAATGCTAATCTTATTATTTTCTTCTGCATAACAAATGGTGGCTATTAAATTCAGGATCTACAGCGGCTACACACTGTCAGGACCTAGGGCTATATTCTTCCCCTTAATATTTTGCAGCCCCAGAGGCTCTCTAAAAGATTGCTGCCAAGCTGTAATTTTCCATATAACTGAAAAGCAAATTAATTATATCGAGGCTTGTTTCATACATCACCTTCTACATGGAGTCACCAATGCACAGTCATCTCACTTGCATGTCCATGTGACTCCATGGCAGCCATAGCATTCACAACTAGTTTTCAAAAGTTCAAATAGTCTCTCTGCCCCAAAAGATGGGACATTTCCGCACTAAGTCATTGCATGCTTTGTTTAGGCACAGCATAGTGTCTGAGCCCAGTCAGTGTGGCTTGTAAAACTTGAATTAATGTTTTGCATTGACTCAGGCAACATTAATGTATTCACTGAATTATGGTGGACAAAACATGGCTTCACAGAATTTTTGAGTCAGGTCAATCAAGTCAAACTATATTTAATCAGTGCAACTTTCCAAAACCCCTGCTCTGCCCCAATGCTCCCCAAAGATATATCTCTAGGCTAGTAGTATGATTACAGCATTACCAATTCTGCACAATTAAAATCTTACTTGATGGTGGACAAATTCATGTTGTCTCAGAGTGACTTTTCTTTTCAGGTTTGACATTGGTTCCCTGAAAACTATCTTGCCCAAATCAGAAGGACGCTTAGGAATGCCTCCACCATTCAGAGCCATGCCTTCTTCCACTACTAAAGTTGAGCAGGGTTTTGTTTCCAGGACTTAGGCGATCGAGAAAAGCTATGCACTTGACCCTCTTTCCTCTATGATTGCTTACATTTTATGCATACTCTGTGAAGGAAGGAAGGGTTCCCCCAGTTTCAGGCAATAAGGAAAGCCTGCCCATTATTAATTTGGGTCTTTTACAAGGGGAGAAAAAAGAAAATAATGTCTTCTGTCAGGCTTCAGGAAGAAAACTTTTTTTGGAAAAAAAAATTCAGTTTTCTCAGCATGTGAGCATCTGGGGATGCTGCAAATCGATACTGAGTGAACTCTACAGCACAAATTCCCAGAGCAGTGCCCCATTGATCAAAGTGAGGTAAATAGGCAGCCTTGCTTTGCTGAGGAATCAATCAAGGGCAAGAAAACCCCTTGCTTACTCAAAAGACATATTCTCTCTTTTCTCACTTTCTCTCCTGGTGGCATTTATCACTCAGAGTCTCTTCTGCCCACTGACAGACAACTAATGTGGAACCCGGCTAGTGTGAACATTCTAAGCAGGTGCATGCAAGCAATTACAGTGTCAAGGAGCTGAGCTCAGCAAGCAAGCAAGCAGGCAAGCAAGGGTGTCAAGAATACAATATTAGTGTCAAGGATATAATTCCACAAACAAGAACTGCCTTATACCCATACAAAGCGGCCCAGTCCTGCCGTTGGTTCTATCAGCCTGAGCAATTACTTGGAAACCCCATTCAGTGCCAAGTGAAGAACAGCAAGAAGAAAACAGTCACCAGTTTAGGATTACAATGACCAAGGATTCTAGTACCGTGTTTCTCCAACAATACGGCCTCCACCAATAGGAAGGCCCAGCATGTTTTATTGGCATAAAATCAAATTAAGCCCCTCCCCCCAAATTTAGGCCTATTTTAAAACAAGCAAAATAAGGGGGAAGGGTGGAGAGACTTGCCGTTAGGAGCGCCCCGCGGGCAGCAATTCCTCGCCACCAGCTGCTCCTAATGGGCGATCATGGCAGAGCGCGGAGAGCTCCCTACTCCTGCCAAGCACCTTTGCGGCAGACCCAAGACCTTCAGAGCCTGCCGCTGTTGATTTCCCTTCTGCCCATGCCGCCGCCGCGTTTGGAGCTGCCACTTCCATGTTTGGAGCACCACTGCTGTTTGGAGCACCGCTGCCGTTTGGAGCTGCCGCTTCTGCATTTGGAGCTGCCGCTGCGTTTGGAGCTGCCGCTTCCATGTTTGGAGTGCTGCCGCTGTTTGGAGCACTGCTGCTGTTTGGAGCTGCCACTTCTGCATTTGGAGCTGCCGCCATGTTTGGAGCTGCCACTTCCGCATTTGGAACCCCACTGCTGTTTGGAGCACTGCCGCTGTTTGGAGTTGCCATGTCCGCATTTGGAGCTGCCACCGCGTTTGGAGCTGCCACTTCCACGTTTGGAGCACTGCCGCTGTTTGGAGCACCACTGCCATTTGGAGCGCCGCCACCACTCCAAACACGGCGGCAGCTCGAAACGCGGAATTGGCAGCTCCAAACATGACAGCAGTGCTCCAAATGGCGGTGGCACTCTAAATGGCAGCCGCACTCCAAACACGGAAGCAGCAGCTCCAAACGTGGCGGCGGTGCTCCAAATGGCGGCAGCACTCCAAATGGCAGCCGCACTCCAAACATGGAAGCGGCAGCTCCAAACGTGGCGGCGGAATGGGCAGAAGGGAAAGCAACAGCGGCAGGTGCCAAAGGTCTTGGGTCTGCAGCAAAGGTGTTTGGTGGGAGTAGGGAGCTCTCTGCGCTTCGCCATGATCACCCGTTAGGAGCGGCTGGTGGCGAGGCTGCCCACAGGGCGCTCTAGATGAGGATGCAAGGGGGGGGGAATTAAGTCACCCCCGAAAAGACGGCCTAGCCGTTTTTTCGGGGCTCAAAAAAAAATAAGGCCCGGCCTTATTATGTGAGAAACACGGTAGAAGGGGTTCTTACCTGTTAAGAGGTCTTTGTCTGTTATCTAAGGCAGAGTTTTGAGGATGCTAAGACTGATTCTCTGCCGTAATAAACATAAATTTAGCTACATCTTTTTTTTTAAAAAAAAATCTATCTTTGATCCACAAATTTTGACCAAACATCAATTCTACAACTGAGGAACACAGAGCCACTGTAACCACTAATTTATAGGATTTATCATATAAAAGTACAATAAGGATGCGGTAGTAAACTTATGGACTTACTGTATATTGCTTATGTTACATAATGTACACATTAAATTTAGAAACAAAATGATGCGAGACACTTCAGATTGCTATGCTACACGAGAGAAGCACATTAAATCAAAGTGTTCCAGCTCTTTCTGAACTGAATATTCCAACAGCCAGGCAAACGTAAATAGGAACAGCTGATCCACCAAGTTCAATATGCATCAGTGAGGATTCATAACACATCAGACAGGCCCGAGCTGGAAAGAGGTGTAAAGTTTGGCCTGCCCACCTTCTGAGTTTTACAATGACCATCTTATGGGAAAGGAAAATAATGGAGAGGATAGTGAGAGATCTAATCTGGAACTGTTAATTGGATGGCGTTTGTAATAGAGATTGAAAGTTTTGCTTATATTCAGTTTTCCAGCTCCAGGATAAGAAGAGACACAATATTTTTTAAAAAAATCCGGATTTTGGAAATCACGTTTCAAGTTGCAACAAGTATTTGCTCCTCAAATATTTTTTTTCAAACTATTACTCATAGCTTAATGTTGAAATAACAGGCAGCTATGCATGCTTTTCTGTAATAATATGGAATGGAAAGCTCTCCTCCCATACTGTTAAGCTACAATAAATGTCATATATCTGTTTCACATTTGGCCATTTATCACCCTGTTGATCCACCTGATGGTCTATTGCCATTTTGTTTTCTTCTTCCCGGCTTCTTCCTAACCAGTCAGTTATCAGATATGGAGTGATGACTGTCCCTGCTGCTTTTACATCGTCAAAACTGGGTCCAAACAATTGTCATGAAAAGCAGTTTCAGCTCTTTGGGTTGCAGGTGGGGCAAACAACTATCCTGACTTGCTTTAGTAAGTGGTTCTTGGCATGCTTTGTGGAAGTGAACACGAGGGTGTTCCATCTAAACCAGGCAGGGATGCTTTGTTGTTTGCCACTGCTGTATTGTGAAGCTACAGAAGAGACAGAAAACCACCCGTCTAATGAGGGAAGGGACACGCCTCCATGTGGCAGACACTTGGTTTTTTTTCATAGATGCTGCCCCTCCTCTCCAAAGAGCTGTCTTCATTGCATCCGAATACTAAAACTGGGAAGCTATGAATGCTTTTCAATCCCAACATTTATCAAAAATGATATATAATATTTGCTCTGGTTACAGATGCCTAAACAATCATGCAATTTCTACAGAAAGCAGCACTATACTTCCCGAGAGACGACCAGGCACAGCAAGCATCCAAATGACTGATATTTTTAGAAAATTTAATGCAGAATATACTGACAAGAAACCAGACACAGGCAGAATTGTGACAGCAACCGTGCTAGGAAAGAAATACGTCAAATTAGAGATATATTTACTAACTGAAATCTAGTTATTTGGGCTAGTAAAAGGATTTTACTTAAAAAAAGACCTTGCTAATTTCTTCAAAATGAGAAAACTGGCTATTCTAAGTATCAGGAGCTACCAACTGTTATCTACATAGGGCTCCAGTTCATGCTCGGCTCTGCAGCAGTTCCCACTGATGCTGTTTGGATCTCCTTGCCAAGTTTCCTTTTACAAACCACAAAGGTCAAACTCATCAGGATGGCAAAGAACAATAACAAAGTCATAAAGACACGTTTCTTTTTGGGCTTCATTATTAGGACAAATTGATTTTCCATGCCAGTCACTGAAATCAAGAACAACAACTGAAAATAGTTTATTTCAAGACCCTTGGAGTTTTTCTTCACTCCGTACAAAATTATATCTAACAGGTGCTTTCTGGGGAATCAGAACTGATTCAGATATGACTTTATTTCAGGATATCCAGTCTCCTCTGAGAGGGAGATATCAGCTACGGGATACATTGATGTTTGTTTCTTGCACTGGAAGATTTGGCAAGCGTGATAAACAAACACCCTGATAGGACAGCATGAAAAGGTGTCTGCTTTCAGGTCATACTTGTCATTCTAGGCAGTGGATTCAAAGATAGCTTCTTGATTTGGCAGGTAAGAAATGCCCTTCCACTTCTCATAATTATCTATCCCTTCTTCATTGTCCAGATGCTTTCCCAGCCTATTTGTGCTTCTTGAGATTCAAGACTTCTTTCACAAAGGGCTCTGTAGCCGATGTATAAATAGGTATAAACAGAATTCCAGCCGTGAATTGCTTTCAACATGGCTGATTAAACAAGCTACACTTACCAAGCACATATAAAACATTGTGATAAAACCAATCCTAACCGTGGGTTAGGTGGGTGAACAACTCTTCCATGACACCCTCTCAATCAGGAAGGATAATTGAGTCACAGAAATGGGTAGAGTCATTTTATTTATTTACTCTTCCCACCTAAAAGATGGGAATGGAAGCAGGAAGCCTGTGGTAGACAAACTGCTCCTATTTCTATCCTTTAAAACAGTGGTCCCCAACCTTTTTTGTACCAGGGACCGGTTTCAAGCAGAAACATTTTTTCAAGGACCGGGGGGGAGAGAGAATCCGACTTTGGTAGTTTGCTTGCAGACGTTTCATTACCTGACTAGGTAACATCTGATGTTGTTACCTAGTCGGGTAATAAAACGTCTGCCAGCAAACCACCAAGTTCAGGAGCGCCTCGGCCCTGCCTCCCTCAGCCCCATCCCTCAGGTGTCTCCCTCCCTCCCTCCCTCAGGTGTCTGCCTCGTTCCTCTCTCAGTCACTCTATCGCTCCTCCAGCAGCCCAAGAAGCCGGGGGTGGCTTTTCCTGTCACCACAGCTTCCCGAGCGCCCGTTTCACCCCACCCGCCCGCCCGCCCGCTCGCGGTTCAATCCACAGTGCTCCGTTCTACCTGCCTGCCTGCCTGCCTTCTTCGTTTCGGAGCAGCTTCGGCTGATAAAAAGAGGCGAATAGTTATTATTCTCAGCCGAAGCTGCTCCTAAACAACCAGACAGGCAGGCAGGCAGAACGGAGCACTGTGGATTGAACCGCGAGCGGGCGGGCGGGCGGGTGGGGTGAAGCGGGCGCCGGGAAGCTGCGGCGACAGGAAAAGCCCCCGGCTTCTTTGAAGCAGTTTCTTCCTGGGCTGGTGGAGGAGCGAGAAAGCGACTGAGAGAGCTGAGCCACAGAGCAGGACAGGCTTCGGTTGCTTCCTCCCTCCCCTTCTTTCATTTGTGTCCTTGATCCCCGATCCCAGCAGCATTCACCGAAGGCGAAGAAAGCCGCCATTTTTTTTTATTTTTTTTTATTTGCGGCCCGGTAAAGAGTGCTCCACGGCCCGGTACCGGTCCGCGGCCCGGTGGTTGGGGACCCCTGCTTTAAAAGCAACCATGTTAGAGCCAAGTATGAACTTAGCAGCTCTTTCTTCTTCTCTTCCAAAGTAAAGCGCGTGCGAGATACTCTGTCTCAGGGGAAACCACTCTTTTCCTAATTACTTCTACAACCAGCATGCTCAGGCCACAATCTGTACCCAGTTCTGTGCTTTTTCCTTATGTACCGTGTTTCTGTTTGCAATTATACTACAACAAATAGTGAACCACATTAGGAAGAATGACCATGTGTTTGACATGAACTGGGAAGAACTGACCTAGACATGTTCAGCAGTGTAGTCACTGACTTGGTCAACCTTACAGCTTAGCTATCACAATGCCGTGTAAATCAACCTTATTGCTATGTGATGCAAAAATGTGGAAATCACAATCCTTTGATTTCCACATGTTTACACCATATAGCAATAAGGTTGATTTTACTTTACTTGCTAGAAATTCTCAAGAATGTCATTCTGGAAACCATGAGGTTCAAGGAACTTATTTTGAAACTATGGTTGGATTTGCACAATATAATAGTCTGGGATAAAAGGAGGTTTAGAATGTTGTGAGGATTCAACTATCACCACAGCATGGTTTATCAACCAGGCTATTATACTAAGTGATAGCATGGTTTATTGGCTTGGGCACAGTACGATATATAAACAGAGCATCTGTTAACTAAGTTTAGAATTAAGCATGCTGGGTATAAATTCAGTAAATGTGTAAAAAGTTGAAGTATAATGAAACAAACAAATAGTATAAATGAAACAAAATCAACAGAAGGCCAGGCCAAGCTTCCCAGATTGAAATTTAGCATGGAAAACCCAAGCTTAAGCTTTACTTCCACCGAGGAAAGACAAATTTTGGCTATATTAGCAGTTTTTCACAGAAGTTTCATATAATCAAAAAGGGAAAGTGGAAGGAGAAGGATCTGAGAGTCTCTAGACTTGTCAGCTTAATGTCTGTTCAAGACAAGATTCTCAAACAAATTACCAAGAAGTATGTACCGTATGTATAGCTATGCTATAACTGGCAGAAACCATGGTTGGTTGCATATAAATTTGATAACTTTATTAGCTTAGTATATGCTATCCATTGTATATAAAACATTTAACAAACTTACTTTTTATCCCCCTTTAGTATAACAATAAAATATAGGCTAAATGATACTATTATGAGAAACATAGCATGATAGTACCCAAAGAGTGCTCATTAATTACTTGGACAGAAGTATTGAGTGAAGTGCCATAAGGCTCTGTTCTGTGCTGTTTGATATTTTTATCAGTGATAAAATGAACTGCATGAGGGAGTCAGAGATGTCTACCAAATTTGCATGACACAGGAAGAATTGTTAACATCTTAGAATAAAAAAAGAAGATTCAAAAATATCCAGACAGGCTTGAGCAATGGGCTGAAATAGGGGAAATTTAGAGGGTGAAATAGAATTAAATTTAACAGAAGAAAAGGTTAGGTTCTGCATTTTTAAAGGAAGCATATAAAATGGGGAAGATCAGGCTTGGCAGAGATTTGCATTGGAATGCAGCTGCTAAAAAGATAAATACTACCTCAGGTACATCAAGAGGAGCATAGAGTCCAGATCACAGGCAATGATTATTTTACTCTGCTTGTTCTATTTGAAGTTCTAATATCACTGCTCAAAAAAGACAGGGACAAATTGTAACCAAGTTGGAAGCCTACCAAGATGGTGATAGTCTGGAGATTATGCCGTATGAGGAAAACTGTGGGTATGCTTAGCCTAAAGAAAAAACAAGTGAAGCTGCGTAGATCCTCAGTTATAGGACTTGGCCCCAGCCAATCAAATAATGTCCTCAAGTTTTTTTCACAATGTCTGGAAGCTATGAGGATCTGGAAAGGGAAGATCAGGCTTCAGTTCAAACCTAGCAATGCTGATTCACTGTGAGTATTGAGGACCTATGAATCTGGAGGTGTTCCATCTTTAGTTCTGGAGGGGGGGTTGCACTTTCCTAAACAATATGGGCCCCTCTTGGAATCTTACCTCCTGCTCAAGAGTAGGTGCTGTGAGGTCTCTGTACAAATCTATTTTACATGCTATTTGTAGTTAGGTGGTCTACGTCTCAGTCATTCATGCCCTAGTGACCTCCTGATTTGGTTTTTGCTTTGTAATCTACATAGGGCATGTTGTTGACCTTGAAGATACCTGAAAGTTGCAACTGGTTCAGAATGTAGCAGCAGTAGCAGTATGGGTATCCATGGTTGTGGCATGATATGATCATGTAACATTACTGCTCTGTGACATGTACTAGCTCCTATAGGCTTCTGGATGCAATTCAAGGTGTCAATTACTCTTCAGGCTGGGTAATTCAAGGAATGCTAATCTCCTAAGGAAGCCAATGAGATTTGGTAAGTTAGATACATTTCAGATCCTCTCCACAACATCAAGTCATCTGACAGGACCCATGATGCATGCCTTCTGTGTTGCAGCACCTGTGGAACAGCTTCCTCCAAGAAGAGCTGGACTTCTACAAGACTTTGAAGACCTAGCTAGTCTCTGGGCATTGGGCCAAGGTGGTGATAGAGCTCATATGAAGTGATGGAGAGTTGGTCTCAATTATGTCATGTTTTTATTTTGCAGATTTTTTTTTGTACTGTTTTAATCGTAGCTGCCCAAGACACAATTTTACAGCTTCAAGCCTTCCGTTTGTTGAATCATCATCATATTTAACCACTTCCATCAACAGTCATATACCCTGCCTTTCCACTCCTGTGCTTACAGTGTCATCAGCGGATTGCCTCAATGTGATACCACACAGCAAAATGATGTATTTTGAGTGCTATCACAGCCCACTGCGGGAGGAGGCAGCCAAACTGAGCATTTATTTGGGGAGTGTCTAAGAGAAGAAATTGCAGACAACCAAACAGCTTTTTCAGAGGGTTAATTCTCTTCACTCTTGAGCAGGAGAGCTGAAAAGCAAAATGGACTTGATAATATGCAATATAAATAGAAAGCCAGCACAATGCTCATTGCAAATTGCTTGGGCAGGGCTACACGCCACAAATTGCTAACCTTTCCAATGCTGCCCAGGCTACAACAGAGAGGATGGTAATTTGCCCGTTTCCAAGCGGCTTTATTACAGCTCATGCCTTTCAACTCAGTTTCTGTAGCATTTGCTCCAGTGGAGGAGGGAAAGCTGGATTTATAGCAGAAATTTAACACGTTAAATCTAGTTTAATTGTTGAAGGGGATTTTTTTTCCTGGCTTCTTTCTCCATAGGAACTTGTAAAGGAGAAGGTAGAATATATTGTTATTTTTTTTTTTATTTTTTTTTTTTTTTTTTATAGCACCATGCTTTATAAAAGGCTAATACCACAAAACATGACAAAAAACTGGGAATAAGGATCCGAAGTAAACAGTTCAGCTGGAACTGAATATAGAAAGGGAAATAGTGGCTCTGAATAACAAGCAAATCTACAGTAAGAAGTGTGGATGCCACGTCTAATCTGCAAGTACTAAGCATGAGATTTCTTATTACTCTGGAAAGGGTGACACTGGCAAGGCACAGGAAGTTTAGAGAGGGACGGCTAACAAGGCTTCCCTCCTGGCCTGACCAACAATACAAAACTCAGTAAGGTACTGAATAAGATAATTGGCTTGGGAATTGGATGTTGTCTTATGGTAATGGAGAGCAAAGTGACAATCTATCTTACCTCTTGTACCTTGACACTGCTGACAAAAATGTGTTTTCTTTTACAGTTTGTCTGCTCACCCACCAAGCATGTCAGATAGCAGTACTATTCAATGAGGTTCCACAAGAAGACTGAGCCCTATCTATCATAGATAAGTGCAGCATATCTGAGATTCAATAAGCACTGAGTTGCAAGCTTGCTCAGGAAAAGTCCACCTGATTGATAGGCACACTTCCAAAATGTTAGTCTCTTCTAAGACAAAGCAGGTTACTTGGCTAACGATGCTACCTTACTAAAAACAAAGGTGGTTTTAAGCTAGACAGGGCAAAATCAGATACTTTATTGTTGTCATAGATCCACAGAAAAACAAAAGGAAGTGTGAGACATCACATAAAAGCCACCATAAAACCCAATAATCATACAACTGATGTGGTTAAAGTGTGACATGTTTTACAAATAGTAAAACAAAACTTAGCTGCATTAAGAGAAACAAAATCACATTGTTCGGACAGTAGGAACTATAATGGGAAGCCTGGAAATCTGACTATATGAGATATTACTAACTGCAGCCTGGCATCTTCACAACGGAAGTAATATAAAAGAAAGGGGTTCATCCCAAAGATGCTTTTTCAAGAAGCAACTGGACTTTCTTGATATTCTTTGAAGATGTTTCGCTTCTCATCCAAGAAGCTTCTTCAGCTCTGACTGATGGTGGGGAATGGAAGGATTTATATTCCTTGCAGACAGCTGGTCATTTGCATTCTTTTAAAAAGTTGTTGAAGCCACTTGGAAGTTTATCTGTGTCCTCAGGGTCACCTGAGTAGTGCAAATGGGTGTGGAGCCTTCTTGGAACTGCTGAAAGGATGTGTTGTAGGCTGGAGATAGATTATGTTGTATCCTCCTTCCCCCCCTCCCCCATTGAAATAGGACTGTTCAGTTTTGACACAGATGGCCTCCTTGACCCCTCTTTCAAACCAGCGGTCCTCTCTGTCTAAAATGTGGACTTTGCTGTCTTCAAAGGAGTGGCCTTTGTCTTTTAAATATGGATGGACTGTTGAATCTTGTCCTGATGGGTTTTTTTCTCCGATGTTGTGCCATCGTGTGTGTTTATGAAGTGGTTCTTTTGTTTCCCCAGTGTACAGACATCTCACTGATCTGCAGATCTGTACATTGAAGAAACAAAACAACCACTTCATAAACACTCAATACCCTTTTGTACTACTCAGGTGATCCTGAAGACACAGAGAAACCTCCAAATGGCCTCAACAACTCTCTAAAAGAATGCAAATGACCAGCTGCCCTGCAAGGAGTATAAATCCTTCCATTCCTCACTATCCAGACAGAGCTGAAGAAACTTCTTGGATGAGATGTGAAATATCTTCAAAGAAAAACAAGAAAGTCCAGTTGCCTATTGAAAAAGAACCTTTAGGACAACCAAGACCTGGATGACTGAGAATCTCCACGGACAAAGTGAGTTAATGTTTCAAGAACTCCTTTTCCACTTAGGAAAATTTCTGTTCAGATGGAACGTTTCACAGAACATCTGTTGGGAGGACATTAAATCTTAACCTGGTTATGAGTCTTCTGAGCTGGGAACCATAATTAAGCTTAGATATTGATTTTATAATTTTTAATTCTTTTTAAAATGATTATAATTATACCACAGTTTAAACTAATTTATTGTCTTATTTATTTACTGTTTTTACGGTACGTATGATGTTCAGAGTTGGTTTCCATAAGAAGGGCAACCATATAAATTTGATTAATAAATTAAATAAATCAATATCTAGTCAGCTTGAAAAAAGATCAATACATAAAATCCTTGGCGTGTTGTTTTAAGAGCACTTTCATTTCCCATCAACAGGATTGCACCTGAAACCATAGCAGTTCACTTATTTAAAGGAGCTTAAGTTCCTTAATTCTGTTTGCAGCCTCTTTAAAGGAGTGAAGGAATTGTAGAGTCCCAACTGTGCTCCAAATAAAAGTTGTGCCTCAGTCAAACAAATAATACTTTAATGCAGCAGGTATGAACAAAGCAAACTCAGGAAACAGCTGTTAAGAGAGCATTTGGAGATCAGTTGATGCGTGGGAGTCACTCCTAATTCTCACTCTAATGCAGAGCTCTCCAAACTTGGCAACTTTAAGACTTGTGGACTTCAACTCCCAGAATTGGAGTTGAAGTTCACAAGTCTTAAAGTTGCCAAGTTTGGAGAGCTCTGCTCTAATGTAAGGGTTATGATGAAACGATTTGGGACAAAAATGAAGTGATAGAAGGATTAATTTAGAGATTTGAATAGAAATGGTAAAAGTACTATATGTTCAAGACTGGAAATCAGATAAATGATATACCAGTAAGTGAAAAAATGATTAAAAAGAAAACATAAGTCCTCTCAGAATACAGTAACGTTTGTGTGGCAGCAGCTGTATCTGGATAAATGTTAAAATATGGATGTGGTTTGCTTGTGGAGAGGCTGTGTGACTTTTTTAACATGGCTGAGAAGACTCAACAATGGACAAACGCTGTTCCAATATATTGAAAGAGGAAAGTATAGTGAAGGCAAAAACTACAGTGGTTATTAGTTTGTAAAACACATCTGAGAAGTTGTCTGACATAATTCTGATGGAATATAAAAGGTGACAAGGAACAACATTTGACAAATGTTGTACTGTATGGCTTTATGGAAGAGGGTTTTTCTGCCTTTTATTGAGTCACTGAGAAATGTATGAATATGAAAAAATATAGTAAATTTCTTGATTTAAAATATGTGATACAACCAATAAGCTTTGTTTTACTTGACTATGAAGCTGAACATTTGCTGCTGAAGGGAGCAACATATCATGGAATAAAAAAGCATGAGAATAAATGGGATGCTTCAGTATTGTGCAGGGAATAAGACAAGTATTCATTTATATCTTTAATGTATTGATGGCATATAATGTAATAAAAGGAAGACTTGTGGCGATGTTAGAGGTATGTCATTTGAAGATATGAAGCTGTGTAGATAGAGATAGATAGATAGATAGATAGATAGATAGATAGATAGATAGATAGATAGATAGACAGATAGACAGACAGACAGACAGACAGATTAGATAATGTTGCGCTATTGGCAAAGATCTCAAATAATTTGCAGCAAAAATTAGATGGGACTGTATAATACTGCAAGGGATATGGACCTGAAAATTAATGTATCCCAGACTAAAGTGATTGTATGATATAAAAAATGCAATGCAATTTAAAAATAACTGGCAAACAACAGAGCAAGTAGATGGATTTGTTTATATAAGCAGAGTGTTATTAAAAATGGGAACATGGATAGAGAATATGTGGCTGGAGAAAACACTATATGAAGCGATATATGGATGCAATGGAAGAAGGATGATTTGAAAAGATAGAAAAATATGGGGAGGAAGAATGAAAACTGTTAGTACAGTGATGTTTGAAAAGGTTTATGAACCTTTTTTGAATTTTCAATATTTCTGCATAAAATGACCTAAAACATGATCTATTTTCCACACTTTTTAAAATTAGATAAAAAGAACCTAAGAGAATCCAGTTAAACAAATAAAACAAAACATTTTGTTTATTTATTTATTGGGGGAAATTATCCAAAGCTACGTGTTCCTATGTGGTAAAAATATGTGAACTTTAGCATTATCAGTTCATTTGAAGGAAATTAGAGTCAGCTGTTCTATTGAATGGGATGATAATGAGGTGACATGCCCTTTTCCAACGAATCAAACACAATCCAAAAGGGAACAGAAACCTTGTAATGCTTCTGCAAAATAATTAGCTGTGATAAGCACAAGACTTGCCAAACTGTGCGAGACTTGCCAAAAGATAATAGACAAGAAATAATCTGCAATACAAGAATCTTCAAATACAAACTCAGGATACTGGAATGTCTACGAGGCTGGAGTTTCAAAACGTCTTTGCCTTCTGCAAAGTATGTTCGTTTCACAGTTGGCTTTTATCTTCTTGAAGAAGGGGCCATTACCTTGCAGCCTTACTCCTGAGTTGCCCATGCTGTTGTAGCTGCTCTTTCCTATTAGCAATCCTGTGTGCATGCGTACTTGGCACAGGCTCCTCAGGAACCTCCTCATCGCTGCTGCCAGCTCCCACAATCTCTGAAGGCAGCAGTCCATTCCCTAATGGTCCTGGCCCCTCATCTGAGTCCTCACTCTTCTCAGCCATCTGCACCTGCTGCCAACTAACCATACAGTATGGGAACTCCTACCAATGTTTAATAGCATTTAGCAATAGCCCTTAGATTTATATATTATTCCACAGTGCTTTATTTACAGCACTATCTGAGCTGTGTACAATGTCAATATATTGCCCCCAACAAGAGTTAAATTTTAGCATGACTTGTATACAAAGGATTTATGCCTATACACAATTCACAGAGATATTTGGGGAGAAGAACCTTTTCTTCAAGGGAAGTAGATTAAACAAGGGGAAAATTAAACCCATACCTGTTTTACTGACCCATGTTCAGTCCTAATTAAATTGGTATTAATAGCTCAGCCAAAGGCTTCTTGCGGACGTTTAGTGATAGTACCAAAGTTAATCATGTAACTTTAGCTAGGATACCATGCATCAAAGACTCAATCATAACAATACAAGAGCACACAATAAATACAAACTCATGGTTAACCGCACCAAACTTGACTGCAGAAAATATGACTTCAGCAACAGAGTGGTCAACGTTTGGAATACTCTACCTGAGTGGTTTCTTCCCCAAACCCCAAAAACTTTAACCTTAGACTTTCTACTATTGACCTCACCCCCTTCCTAAGAGGCCTGTAGCGGGCGTGCATAAGCGCACCAACATGCCTACCGTCCCTCTCCTATTGTTTCTTTTATTTTTCTTATAAGTATCTATCTCATGTATTCAAAATTATATTTATTCTTATACCTATATCTTGTAAGCGATTGACAAATCAAATAAAATGTAAAGACGAAGTTGACTACCTTTAACAGAGCAGTCCTATTGAGAAAGAAGCCAAAGAATGGGAGACAAAACAACTTTTGATAACTCAGGGTACCTTCCCCAGAAATGAAAGGCTGCCAGCACCCATCATACACCTTTGTGTTCTCACCTCTTCATAGACAGAGAAGTCATGCATGAAGAAAGTACATAATTAATAAGGAAACAAAAACACATGCCAGGCTGTCATAAGTCATCTATTAATGTAAGCAAAAAGCTGCACACACTCTCTGGGTCTCTGAAGCTCTTCTGCAAAAGAAAACTAAGGCTGAGTAGATCCTGCTACTTTTTTATCTCAAGTAACCAATAGCTGAATGCAGAGAGCAGTAGCCATTCGGTGCTTGCAGGCACAGAGTAGCAAAGAAAACCCAGTTTTGTAAATTGCCTTCACATCAGCATGTAATCAGAATGCATTCCTCACTCTCATCCCAAGAAGTGGGATATTATTTTGCCATATGAAATAATAATAAGGTGGGGAAAATCCCTGTTCTGAAGTGCTTTTTGGTTTCTGCTTTTGAATCTTCTTTTATAAGTGACTAGCCTGAGTTCAAGATAATGAGAAACAGAGTAATGGAATGATACCTCTTTTTATCAATATAGAGAAAGCAAAGCACTATAACGATTTCAAGACAGTTCATAGTGAACAACGTAGGAATACTGGAATGTTGTCACGTAGTAAAATCTAAACAGCATTGTACTAAAACATGGAAGTCTCTTTTAAAAAGAGAAAGTCATGATGTTGCACTTCAACGTCTGGCAAAGTAATTCTTTACATATTTACATTTGGTGTGTGTGGGAGATGGGCAGCTTCTAAATGTGATATAATAAATAAAATTTATTCAGAAGGAGCCAATTCTACAATGTTCAGTGGAGCTTCCTAGTAAACAAACCAACTAGCAGATTTTTTTTTAATGATTTAGTCTTTGGCGGTTGGAGAAATGATATATTATTATATAGTGATAGTCTGTTAGAGACTTCACAGCATCCTAGTCTCAACAAAATCTATACATAGTGGTTTTTCTAACATTTAACAGCAGGCTACATTAATTCCTCAAAAATCTTAAGAAGTGGAAAACTGGGTCATTGTTGTTGTTTTGTTTTTAAATGTGCAGAGAACATACAGATTACTATCTACACTTAACTATTCTTCCAAAGGGGATAATAGCATGCTGGCTGAGAATTCTTAAGGTTGATCCACTTTTGTGAAGAGTCAGATACAGGAAGGCTGCATTAAGAAATAGTGGCCCCACACCGCAGAGAGGATACTTGGAAAGATTTGGAGGGCACTCAAACAAATTATATTTAGTGATTGGGGAAACTGATTAAGATACCAGCTGAATTTTCATGTAATACTTCAGCACCAGAGTTCTCAAACTTCATGACATGGCAACCCCAATCCATTTTGAAAGGCTAAATACTTACGATAATTTGGATATAAACAACGACATATTGGCTTTTACAAAGACTTCGGATATGCTTCCAGACACCATGGTGGAAATCACCAGCTATCTGCCAATTACAGCAATGTTAAGACGGGTGGAACTTTTGACAGATGGCTAATCAGAAATCTTTTAAAATTTGCCCCAGGCTTTACTCCCCATTTTCCTGTGTACAAGATATCAGGCTTGTACTGGAAGTGCATGAGTGCTGCCAACACTTGCCTTGGGCTTTGCTCTACACTTACAGCCTTTCACAAAGAAGCAGGTTTTGACAGCACTCCTGCCTCACCTGCACAGTTTGAAAAAAGTAACCCACTTCCAATTTGAGAATTCCTGCATTAGCGGAACTGCAAAGTCCAAAAGAGAGCCGGGATAAAACTACAGAGTCACGCTCCCTTCCCTTTAGGTTTTTCCACAGAAGTGGCTTGTTTTTAGGCACGAATTTCTGCAACGTAAACTTCAGTTAACCATTAAGAGAGCCAGACAGACATCAACTCTGGATCATATTAATGTTGGTTTATCAAACCAATGTTTATTTCAGTCCACAGTTCTTGGTTGGCTCATAATGACAAAACAAGTATCAGATCTAGTGAATTTGAGGAGAGGAAGAATATTCTCTGAAGATCCCAAATCTTCACTTGGGCATCTTTCTCTCTTTGCATCATGTCCAAACAAACTTTTCTGCCAATGGAGATGTGCCATAGCTAAGTGCCATCAAATTAGGCTTGAATCCTGATTACGGTATGAACAAATCATCACCAACATATTTAATTTTTAGTAAAGCCACGTTCAAACTGTGTTTTGCTTTTATTGTATATTTTTGGGGTTTTTTATTTTTTAAAACTTTTTTCTTCTGTTTTTTTTTAACATTTTCATTTTTGAGTCGATCAATCTTTTGTTAATTAAACGCAGAATTGAAGTTATTAGTCAAATTGTCCTCAGCTAATTTGGAACTTGTTACTATATTAATAACTGGGGAAAAGTCAATCTGTTTTCTAACAGCCCTCTTATGCTTGCTGGCACCTGAATCTCTAATGGGACCACACGTATGTGGATCATGTGTTTCCAGGGCATTGTATTTTATCTTTACCTGCCCTTGAGCCGAACCCGCCCTTGAACTAACCTGTCCATATAGGGAACCACTTTTTAAAAAATGAACAACTCCCCCGCTTCTTAAACAAATACATCCAGGAATTATTAGACTATTTTACATCTGGAAGGCAGACAATCACCTGCTGCAATTAGGAGATATCTCTCAGACATAGAGAAGGCAAACAGTTCAAAAGGTTGTTTATCTGGAGGCCTGATAATGGGTGAAGACAGACCAAGGGCTTAGTTGTCAGTAACATCAGGCATCAGCCCTGTAGAGCAGGGCAATGCTTTGGAAATAATTCAGAGCATAGAGCATACCAATGAAGCAAGCACCAGTACACTTGAAAAGAACTGCCAATAAATATTATGTGTGTGCTATTGTGCAGTTGCAAATGGTTTTCAGAATTATTTTGGATGAACTGCATCATCATCAGCCATTCAGTTGTGTCCAACCTTCGGCCATTCCATGGATCAGCACTCTCCAAGAACTGCACAACCCTGTTAAAGGATGTGCAAATTTACATGTGAATGTGCACATTAACAAAGAAGATGTGGGCATCTGGTAGGACATACAGGCATATGCAGAACCCGTTTATCATTCCACGTTTGAAGAATGTTTGGCAAAATGGCACCCAGTGTGTAATATAGGTTTGCAAAATTGACAAATGAGGATCACAAAATGGATAAATCCCTGTACTGAATCATTCATATATTTGGGAAACATTTGGAGGGTTTTAACACAAGCTTTAATAGACTCAGAGGCATTTGTGTGCAAAAGGGAAAGGTATGTTCTGGCATCCAAGTTATGAAGGCTTTTTTTTACTCTTGCATTTCAGATGATGCAAGCTGTGACACAGGAAGAACATTAGGAGTATATATAGAATGAGAAATGCATTCTTATTTATAGTGTTGTATTGAGTGGTGATTTTAAATTGTTCCGGCCTGCTATGAATGATCAGGAACAATATAATTTTCAATATATTAATAAAATATAAATTTATATTTTAAGGCTGCAATTACTGCTTGCATTGTCATCTTTTCAACTCTGCCAGAAACAGTCTACAAAGTGAAACAGTCATTCCACTACAAAGAAAATTCTGAACTAGTTCTTCTCACATTTTGTAAAATGACAAAGGGGCAGGGAGGAGGGAAAGGAAACCAAGAAGGTGGTTACATTTGCAATACCCACTGCCAAAAGTAGTTGTGAATCTGGACATACATTAAAAACATTTTCCAGTGGCTTGGCTATCCATTTTCAAATACATTGCTTCTTGAAATAGCGAATTTCCTATTGTTAAATGTGTTGTCTGTTTTAATTTATTGTTAAGGATGAGAGCAATAAACTGAAGTAAGCAATCTGCTTTCCTTCAACAATACCCTTAAGCAAAGACTAATAAAGTTTGCTCTAATTTTTTTTTAAAACAGAAACAAAAACTGGCACACCAGTGTGAGTCAGGGAACGTGCCCCAAGAATCTGCACATTTACTCAAGCTGAGGTCCATCATGGCTTTTGGGTGACATTGTGGTGACTGTCTTGCCAAAAAAAGGTGGATGAATCTAGAATAAAAACCTAATCTGATCACATGTAATTGTATTGAAGGTCTTATTCAATTAATTAGACATACTTCACAGTATTATTCTATATGGGATTTAAATACTTTTGTTCTGCCCATTTAAAAAGAAAACATTGTGGTAGAAAGGTTCTGGGGGGCTTATGTGACTCCAATACTTTTGTCTCTGGTTTATGTTACAGGCAGTCCTCATTTAGTGACTGCCTGGTTTAGCAACCATTCACAGATACAACAATGATGAAAAAGTAATTTTAGGACGAATTCTCACATTTATGATCTTCACAGGTCTGATAAACACAGGAAAGCTGAAATAAGATCATAAGCACAGTCAGGGTTTCACTTAGTGACCCCTTTGCTTAATGACTGAGTTGCTAGTCCCAATTGTGGTCACAAAAGTACTAATATCTGCTCATGCCTTTGGTGGTACTTTTAAGCTTTCAGGCCAAAGTCCATTTTAGGACTGCAATCAATGCAAGAAAGTGCAGCAGAAGAAATATGAGAACAGAAGCTGGCTGCACCTTGACCAGAGATTTTCCAGTCCCATTTCCCAGAACAGTGAAAGCCTTTACAACAGTGAATGGCATTAAATAAATTGTGTCCATTTGTTTGCAAGGAACATCCAAAGCCTTAAACTCTAATACTGCTTTCTAAAAGAGAGACTCACGTCAAACCTGACATAAATTTTCTTCTTCTGAGTAAGCAACAACTTGAGTATAGAGATTCTTGCTGTCCAGGAAAGTTACCAAAGAGTGCTTTCCTCATATGTATCATTCAGAGCTCAGTTGATCCTGGAAGTTAATGAGGCCGAGCATCATTTTGCCTAATTGAATAGATGTTGTGCTAGAGAGTAATTTGTCTTCATTACAAAACCACACAAACAAAGATTACCACTGCAAGAGGAAGACAAGATCTTCCCTTCCCTTATAAATGTGCCATCACAGATAAAACTGAACAACACAGAGGGAAATTTCATATCCCTTCACATCAGATTAAGCATGGTGGTTTCTAAGCAACATGCAAACAATGCAGTGAGAAAATCTCTCACTCAGGAACCACTGCACAAGAGGAGAGCTTTCTCAGTACTTTAAGTGAAGGAACGATGAGAAATACCATGGTGTTTATTTAGATTAGATTCTGAAGAGAAGCCCTATATTAGTTTTTTCCTCAGTCTCAGCAACTTTAAAGGGGCTGGGAAATACTGAGAATTAGTCCAGACATCTTTAAAGTTGCTGAAATCGATTGGTCTAGATTGAACAAGGACAGGCAAAAATGATTTTATCACAAGGGCTTCCCATTCTCTTTTCCTCTACTCAGTATTTTTCTATGGCAAAGATAGTTACCTTTCCATTCTCTTCCAAGTGCATGTACTGCATGGAGATGATGAGATGAACAATCTTTCAGCCCAGCAATTGCTCTCAACAGCAGAAGAAAGACACCAACTTGTGGCCTGTCCAGCTATGGGTAGTCCTTGACTTACTTCCACAATTGAACCCAAAATTCTGTTACTAAATGAGACATTTGTTAAGTGAATCTTGCCCCATTTTATGACTTTTCTTGCCACAGTTGTTAAGTGAATCACTGCAATACTTAAGTTAGTAACATGGTTATTAAGTGAATCTGGCTTCCCTATTTTACTTGTCAGAAGGTCGCAAAAGGTGATCACATGGCCCTGGGACACTGCGACCATCATAAATGTAAGTCAATTGCCAAATGCCCGAAATTTGGCCAAGTGTCTATCAGGATGCTGCAATGGTTGTAAATGTGAAAAATGGTTGCAGGTCACTTTTTCCAGGGCCCTGAATGGTTGCAAGTCAAGAACCATCTATATTTCCAATACTTATCAGCTGAAAAAACAGTCCTGAAAGAAGCAAATCTGCAGGGAAGCTCCTCTCAGTGTGCACACATATCCTGAACAAGAACTGAGCATAAGCTTTTAGATTCTCTGAAACCTGTGAATCCAACAGCAACTCTAAAACACCCACTGGCATTTCAGAATCAAAACTCATAATTTAAATCAATCAATCAATCAGAATAGAGCTGGAAGGGACCTTGGAGGTCTTAGTGCCATCCCCTACTCAAGCAGGAGGCCCTATACCATTTCAGACAGGAGGTCTTCTTAAAGACCTCAAGTGATGGAGCACCCACAACTCCTGAAGGCAAAGCCATTCCACTTAATTGTTCTCACTATTAAAATGTTTCTCCTTAATTCCAGGTTACTTCTCTCCTTGATTAGTTTCCATCCATTATTTCTTGTTCTGCCTTCTGGTGCTTTGGAAAATAAATTGACCCCCCTCATCTTTGTGGCAGCCCCTCAAATATTGGAAGACTGCTCTCCTGTCACCCCAGTCCTTCTTTTCTCTAGATTGACCATACCCAATTCCTGCCATTGTTCTTCATATATGTTAGTTTCCAGGCCCTTAATCAGTTGTTCTTCTCTGCACTTTTTCCAAAGTCTCAACATTGTTTTTGGTCAGGTAGTGACTAAAACTGAATGCAGTATTCCAGCTGTGGTCTTTTATAAAGTGGTACTAATACTTCACCTGATTTTGTGTTCTGGCCCAAACCTTGTTCCAAGGAAACAAACACAAACAGAGGTAATAGTAAAACCTTTTAATGATTCTTTACGAATTCCGTTCCTTCATGGTTAAAAGGCTGTTTTGAACTAATTGTCTCTGATAAGAACGAGCCTTGCCAAGGTTGTGCAAGGCTGCCAGGTTTTACCTCATCTATACCTGTACATTTGGGGGAGTTTTTTTTGCCTAAGCAGAAAACATTGCTTTTCTCCACATTAAATTTCAATTTGTTCAAGTCCATCAAGATCCATTTGGATCCTGAGCTTGTTCTCTGGGTGTTGGCTATTTCTGCCAGCTTAGCATTGCTCTGCAAATTTGATGAGTTCTCCTTCTATTCCCTCATCTATGTAATTTATGAAGATATTGAAGGGTACTGGGCCTAAGATGGAACCTTATGGCACTCCATCCACTGCTTGCTTACTTACTACTTCATTGCTTATTTACTTCAGTATGCCATATACAGCATAGCACATATTCTACTTTCTTTTCCCCAACTTCCACTTCTTTTCAAGCCCTGAAGTGGCAGTTTTTGTATAGATTCAATGAAACAAAACATCAAAATAATGCTTATTTTATCATATTTAAAACAGGGATACAACAGAATCTTTTTCACTTCAGTTCTGGCAAAGCTTTTGGGGGGCATTTAAGTTTCAGGGGAAAAGTTGAGTCGTCTCATAAACCTTTTTCTTCTTTTTTTTAAATTTAATTTTTACTGCATTTTCCACCAATAGAAACCATATTCACAGTTTCCACAGCAGTTTGACATCTACACATATTATTATTTTATAATTTCTACAGCATTTTACACATATCAACCAATAACTGTTATCTCTATCTATACTAATTTATATATTTGTATATTTTGCATATTTACATATCTATGCACCATTCATTTAAGGTCTCTTCTAGTTAATGTTCACTTCTTGTTTCTTATCTCTATTTTCTAACCATTCGTATCACTTATGCCAAATTGAGTAATAATCGGAATCCTCCTTTTCTTTCATTTTTAGGGTAAGCATATCCATTTCCGCACATTCTATAATTTTTTGTAGGGCTAAGTTTTCTGTTGGAATAATAGGTCTTTTCCACATTTGTGCATATGCTATCCTGGCTGCTGTTAATATGTGTAAGATGATGTATTTTATCTTTTTTGGATAGTGATCTCCAATTATTCCCAATAAGAAGAGTTCTGGTTTGGGTTCAGTTTTATATCCTATAATTTCCTGTATCCAATCTTTAATTTGAATTCAATAAGTCCTGGTCTCGGGGCATAACCACCACATGTGGTAGAAGGTACCGTCAGCTTGCTGGCATTTCCAATATTTGGGACTAGTATTTGGGTATATTTTGGCCAGTCTTGCCGGGTCTAAGTGCCACTGTTAAAATATTTTGTATAGATTTTCTTTATATGCCGAGGCTGTTGTTAACTTATAATTTGTGTTCCATAATTTTTCCCATTCTTCTAAATCTATGTTGTATCCAAAATTCCGCACCCATGCTATCATGGTGGTCTTCACAATTTCTTCTTCCATTTTGAAGTCTAATAAGTATCTACATGTTTTGGATATAAATTTTTGTTCTGGTCTAATTAGAATTTTATCTAGTTGATTTTGCCCCTTGTCAAATCCAAATTCTTCTAAATCTTTTTTATATCTATTTTGAATTTGTAGGTATGGCCACCAATCAATTGTAATTCCCTGTTCTTTAAGCTCTTGATTTGATTTTAGTTTCCCCTGGGTATCTAATAATTCATTGTAGTTTATCATTTTACCTAAGTCTAGTCTATTTGGGTGTATCATGGCCTCCATAGTTGACAACCAACATGGTATCTTCATATAATGTTTTTTTTTTATCCTTCTCCATATTTGGATAAGTGAATCTCTTATTTGGTGTCGATTGAAATAGGCATGTGCTTTACCTTTTTTCTCCCACAGGAATGCATGGCAACCTATCTGGAGCTCATGACCTTCTAATGTTAATATTACTTTATCTTTTAATTTAACCCAATCTTTAATCCAATTTAGTACCGCTGCCTGATAATAAAGTTCCCACTCTGGTAGTCCAAAACCACCTCTGCTCCTACTATCCTGTAACAGTTTTAATTTAATACGTGGTTTCTTGCCCAACCAGACAAATTTAGTTGTTATTTTATTTAATTCAATAAAAAAGGATTTCCCTAACTTTATCAGGATCATCTGAAATAGGTACATTAATTTTGGTAGAGTATTCATTTTCAATTCTCCCTAATATGATAGTTGTAGTTTCCCCCATAATTCCAATTCTTTCCTAATTTGTTTAACTAATTTCATATAATTATCTTCTTTAATTGATGAACATCTAGAGGATAACCATTTCCCAAATATTTCATTCTTTTTGTACTCTGTAATCCCATTTTACTTTCTAGTTCTGTTTTCTGTTTCTGTGCAGTTTTTAATTATCATTTTGGTTTTATTTTTATTTATTTTAAATCCTGCCACTTCGCCAAATTTTTCTATTTTTTGTAGTAATGTTTGCCCAGTCTCTATTACTTCTTCTACTATAAATACAAGGTCATCCACAAATGCTTGGACTTTGTATTCTTCATTTCTAATTTTAATCCCTTTTATTCCTGAATTTTGTCTGGTTGTGGGTAGTAACACTTCTAAAGATAAAATAAACAGCAGAGGTGATAATGGACACCCTTGTCCTTTATCTATTTTGAAGTCATCTGTACAGTCTCCATTTAATAATACGCTTGCTCTTTGTCTAGTATATATAGCTTGTAGTGTTTTTTCTATATTAGTACTGAAATTCATTCTTTTTATTTGTTGTAACATAAACTGCCAATTAAGATTATCAAAAGCCTTTTGTGCATCCATGAATATTAATGCTGTTTGCTTTTCAGAGTGTGCTTCATAATATTCAATCGTATTTAACACTTCTAATATTGATTCTGATTTGCCTATTTGGTAGGAAGCCATTCTGATCAGGATGTTCTGATCATTAAGGATTGGTTTTATTCTCTCCCCCAATATTGTCATAAATATTTTATAATTTGTATTCAACAGCGAGATTGGTCTATAGTTTTGGATTAATTGTTGATCAGTAAGGTAATGTATGCCTCAGACCAGGACTTTGGCAATCTAGCTTCTGACAGTCATAAACCTTTTTCATAAAGGCAAATGTAGAACTGAAAAAGAAAGCTCTACACAGACAGTTAATTACTGAACGGTGTTTATTAGTATTAGTAGTATCCCATATACATCAATGTTATACAGGTGTAATACCAACTTAAGTGCTGTTGTCCACCATACTGGACAACATCTGATCAGAATTTCTGGACAACTTCTGCCCAGTATCTAATCTCTATGCATGTACGTTATTAAGTGGACATCAAAACCAATCAACCACAAAATGTGAAAGATGATGGAGATAAACTATCAGTCATGACACCTCCAGGGCACACTATGAAACACAGCATTAAGCTTTAGTATCAAATATATATGTTATGATTACAAAAATAATGAGAATAGATGTACCAGAAAGACATGGAAGGAACAGATATAATGATGTATGGATAACAGGCAAACAGCAACCTACAGAGCTTGGAAAGAGATGAAGAGAAATGTAGATATGACTGGTTTTCAAAGCAAACTATCACAAAAGTTGAGGAAAATTAGAAGAAAGTTAAAGAATTAAAGACTTAGACAACTAAAGAAATATAGGATGTCCAAATACATACTTTCAAAATCAAGCCAGGAAGAATGAAGAAAAGCATCTCAAGTCAAGAATAGAAAATAAGGTTTTACTAATTATACTTCATTAATTTACCATCACGACCTGTGGTAGTGCAATGGTTAGAATGCAGTATTGCAAGCTAATTCTGCCAACTGCCAGCAGTTCAATTCTCATCGACTTAAGGTTGACTCAGCCTTCCATCCTTCCAAGGTCATTAAAATGAGGACCCAGATTTTGGGGGGCAATACGCCAACTCTGTAAACTGCTTAAAGGCTGTAAAGCACTGTGAAGATATAAATCTAACTGCTATTGTTATCAAAGGCCAAAAAAGACAGCAATCCTTTGCATGATAGAAACAAATAACAAAGGTGATGGTAATCTAAAGCTGTTAAAAAGCACTCCCACAGTCCCCACAGAATATAACTGTTATGGCCTGCCAGCAGCCAGCAGAGCTGGTGGCAGACTCAGACTGTGAGGAGATTTGGGAGGAACATGGGCCAATCCTGGAGTCTGGGGATGGCTCTGACGAGGGCTCTGCATCAGAGGCAGAGATGGGGCCATCGGACAGTTATCATCTGCCTTTGGAGTGAGAGATCAGTGGGGAAGAACAGCTGGAGCCTGTTCCCAGTGTGTACGTGCAAAGAGCTGCCAGGAGAAGGGAACAGTTAAGGAATAAGGGTCGACTCGGGAGTAAGGGCACAGGTGGATGGTGAATGGCCCCTCCCATATGGAATAAAGAGGAGCGAAAGGGAAGTGGTGTTTGCAGGAGACAATTAGTTCCATTCATTAGGGTGAAGATCTGTTCCTGACTTCTTGCCGAGTAATTTCTGCTACAGCATGGCATTTGGAAGATATCGGCCTGGCAACTCTCTAAGCTTGATAAACATCTGTAGTTATGAAATCTCATGAAAGACTGTTTTCCAGGACTTTCTGGAGAGGAATTCACTTTTATCTAAATAAAAGGGGTTTTATTGGGATGAGGAATCTGCTTCATGATCTTGGGAAGCCTAGGTGAGAACAATAACAAGAAAAATAAAATAAGATATTTTAACAAATACATGAACATTTAAATCTAAGCCAGGAATACTCAAGTGTGTCCTCAGAGGATAATGGCATATGAAGTTAAAGACGGAAACCCATTACAAACAGAATTAAAGACAGAAAATTTTGCTAAGAAATAATATGTTCAGAAATCATTTTCACTAGAAAATGAGGTATGACCCATAAGAGACTGGCTGTCAAATAACAAAAGGCCAAGGCAGATAAATACCCATTGAAATATTTAAAGAAGTAGGCAACGAGACAATTAAAGCACTAGAATAAAATTGTATGGCCCAGAGTTTGGAAAAGAATGGTGCATGTAACAAAGTGGAAGAAGGGAGATGTAAGAGAATGTGTGTATTACTGAATCATTGTCTTAATTTCTCACATTGTATTTCTCAGGTTTTATTAAAAAGATTACAAAGAAGAATAGAGCCATATATATAACAGATTACAGAGAGACCATAAATCACACCAGAAGAACATATTAAGTCTAATGGGTGGTCCAGAGCACTTTATTATTCTGAGTCATCTTTAAATGTACAACAATCTCTTGTATCCGAGAGAACCAAATCTGGGGAAAGAAAAGGGCTCTAAATAGGGAAGGTAATGAAACAAAGATTCATATTGTCAGTGTATCTATTTAATTGATATAGAAAATATATACAAAAATGGCACAGTTGGAAAAAATGACAAAGGAAATCAGTTTTAGGATATTCAGACAAATCCACTTAGAAAGAATTAGAAAAGCTTCTTATGAAAGTTTATCTAGATCATTAAATATTAAGACCTAGGTGGCAAACGTAGTGTCATAAAAACAGTTGGCAAAGATGGTAGATGGTTTTGTCTTCTTAGGCTCAAGAATAGATACAAATGGACAATGTGTTGGATACAGAAAGAAAAGCAGGAAGAGGACAATGGCAAACTTAGATCAAGGATAAGAATTAAAAAGCAGAATTCCTTAAGAAGTACTTTTAAAAATAATGACAAGAAAATTCAAAATAGTTTTTTAAGTAAATGATTTAATCTTAATCCATGTCTATAAAAAGTGAGTCAAAGAATTATTGTTGATAGAAATCTTTGGTTTATGCATTTGGAGACAGTTGCTAAGAATATTATTGATTGCAAGAACCACCAGCTGATCAGTATTGGACCAAATGAAGGCCAGGTGTTCCAACAAGGCACTAATCGGCAATCAAATATCACATACTTTGGGCAAGATGAGTAGAGGATGGAATAGAAAAGATTATTATACTTACCAGGGTGGAGGGAAGCTAAAGCAGAGAAGATAATTGATAAGAAAAATAAATAGGATAAAATATTTTGGAATGCCCTTCTAAGAGCTATGTTGACTGGTCAAGATGCCAAGCATTTATCCATGCACTCAGGAACCCAATTTCACAGATCTAACTATTTTCAGACAAGCAAATGAAAGATTTCAGCCTTCATATGGAGAACTAAACAAGAAAAGTAATACAGCAGCAGATTCTTCATATCAACTTTTTTTCTGGCTAATGCAAAACAGTTTTTGAATCATTTGAATAAATTGCTATTTGTAGATGCATGTGTGTTCTGATGTGAATCCAAATGAATTTAGAAAGGCTTGAATCTCTCTGCAACCCTCCTGTCAGCTTCCCAGGTAAGTCAGACAGGAAGCACAACTGGATGAATTAATTCTATTTTAACGCAAGTCTACATTGATAGTACCTTGCAAGCCTGAAAGTACAAACTTCCCGCCACCACTTTTAACTGCTTGATCCAAAGATGAGTCCTTCCTAAGATGCTTTCTCTGACCATTAAACAAACCACTGGGGCTCCTGACTCTCTGATCTGGTTGTTTCCTAGACAGCATCTCTATTTCTTGTTCCCCAAAGTCATCCACACATTCCATTACAGCTCCTGACCAATGGCTCATTGAATATAAATAATATATTCCTAAAGTCCTGGATAATGATAATAAAAACCCTCATATGGGTTTTATCAACCCTATAAGTGGAAGATAATTAGGCAAGGCTATTAATTTGTCATCATCCATTACTTTTGCCCTTAATTGGCTTCACAATATTTATTCTTCCAGAACAGGAAGAAGATGGAAGTCTGCATTAAGGAACACATCCAAAAGAAATCTTCTATGGGTAGAGGGAAAAAGTGTCAGACGAAAAACCAAATTATTTTGGTTGGTTGTTCCCAAAATGGCAATAATTTGACTTTGATTCATCAAGAAAGGCAAGTAAGGCTGAGACTTGAATAGAAAATTGCCAGTGGATCCTCCTTTATTTCTAGGACAGACCTAGAAGTGAAATAAAAGAAAATATTTCCATATCACTAACAAAAAGCTACATGTGTCCAGGAAACCATCAGGAACAGAGTTCAACATGAAGCAGAATAAACCTTCTTTCGAGGTGAGGGTTCTTGCTGAGAGACCGCGCACTGAAAAACGTGGTGTGACCAGGACCCCTGTGACAGCTGATTGGCAAACCTCAAGAGCAAGCGCCACTAGAGCTGTCCATTACCAACATCAGGAAAGCACCATGTTCCTCAACTTCGTTTGCAGAATAAGGTTTCCTGCCTTGGGCGAGGGCAAGTTCCTTCTGGCCCCATGATTCTATGTTCCATATTTCTTCTCATCCTCCTGTTTTTAAAGGGGGGGAAATGTATTCTAACTTACTAAATGGAACTACTCGAACATAAATTAGAGGATATGTGATTTAAACTTTTTAGTTAGTCTTACTGATTTTATTTTAAACATGTATATCTGTTTATTAGAGAAAAGACTAATAAAAATGGATGCCAAATTTTGCCCTGCACTATTCCTAGCTATATAACACAAGATAGTTCAATTTTTCTTATCTTTACTTTTTCATTTTTGTGTCCAATGCCATAACATTTTTCATCCATCCATCTCCCTCCTTTATTATTTTTATAAATAACTCAAGGAGGTGAACAAACCTGGTGGAACTTGGGTATGACTAAAATATGCAGCTAAATGCTAAAATCAATAGGAGTGAGGATGAAGCGATATGCTTTTCCTATGAAGGCCCTGGCTGAGGTTGGAATTAAAGCATAAGCTATTCTAATTCTAACATACTTCTATTAAGAAATGAAACAGGACACTGCCCATGAAAATCTGTTCAACAATAAGGTAATTTTAAAGTTCAAAATTGGGCTTTTGTCCCAGCAACAGAGCACGCAGCAGCCTAGTTGCTGTGGTACTTGATACAGTTACATATCTTTTACGTGTCTGAGGCTCTGAAAGGACAATGCATCCCACACTTTTTAAAAAACAGAATGGCAGCTCTCTTTCCCTCCCTCCCCATTTTGAAGTGATTGGCAAGTCTTGTTCCTATGTTGCTATGGTTGTCCTTAAGAGAAGACAGAAGGAAAACGTTTTGAAGGGAGAAGGCTCAACCTGCAACAACAAAAATTATTGGATGAAAAACCACACAATCAGTCAATAGCATTAGCAACCCTTTGGCACTGTAGAACTTTTGTAAAAGAAAGGTTGTTTTTTTTTAAAAAAAAGATAAAAATCCATGGGATGTAACACCATCTCTTTCCGGCACTTTTGACAGGCCAGCAGCAAAGCCGGGGGCGTTGGGGAAATATCAGCGCCTAGCCGCCTTGTCAGCAGCTATATTTGGAAGGCTGTGAGAGTGCATCATGCCGACTGGTGTGGGATTTTCTAGTAAACTGGATATTATCCAGGCGTTTTTTAAAACAAATGTGAATCACTTTTAATAGAGGCAGGTGACTCATCCAACACTTGGAATAACAGAGAGGGAGGGAGATTAAGCAACGTCTATAACTGCACCAAAATTACCCCCTCTACATCCATCAAAACAGAGGAAGACAATTAATCTTTGCGGAGCTCCATTTGTGGCTGAGTCAAATCTCTGCAGAGCTCTTTTAGAACACAAAGGATTGCCAGTTTTGTCAAATGTGAAGGAAAATAACCAGACATGTAAATCTACTGCAGTTAATGATATTTTAATATAAAGTGAGGAACAGAAGCATGAAATACACAAAATATATGATTGCTTAGAATAGGGAGGGGAAAAAAGCAAAGGAAATGTACCCAAGTTCTCACTTCAAAGATGGATAGAATACCAGTGCAGATTTCTACTTCATATGTTAATATTCTGCCATTTTTCCAGAGGCTTAAGTTGTTCTATCTTTTTTGTCTTTTCCTTTCACTGGTTTATCCCTGGAACCACCTTGTGGAATCATCTGCATGAGAGACAGAGATTTATTAGGAAACAGATTTTAATTCCAACAGGTTTTTATTCCTAAACAGGGATTAAACCTAGACCTTCACCATCGAGGGGTGACATGCTAAAGACCACAATATATTGCTCAAGTAAAACAGCGGGCTCCTTTTTAGCAGAAGAGAATGAACACATTAGGTAGATATGGGAATCTACTTTGATTTTAAAAAAAAATATATTTCTGAGTACAATTAATAAAATGGCAGAACCAAGTGGCTTTGATTTGGTTTGCCGCACAGGTTAAGCTGACATGTGGTTTTTAATATTGTATAACCTAATTACTGTGGTTTATAGTCAAGAGTTTTGGCCTATTCTGTGAATTTAACCAACTGTAGTTTAGTCAATTACTCTGGGTAAAGTGCTGGTTTAATAATGCATTGAATTTGTGCTGTCCTTCAGCTTCACAGTCCTTTCAATATGAGCTCAAACAAAAGCTTCTACTCATTATTCCTTCTTTTACTGTTAAGTCTCCAAAAAGAACACTTTTCTTTTCCCAGTTACTTATCAGAATTATGCTTGGATTCCACATTTTAACTTCCATCATATCCCAGCCAGCAATAGCAGTCAAAGCCCAAAATAAATACATCATGGCATCAAAAGCTAGAAAAAGCTATCCATCCAGCTGGGCTTTCACCTGGCTTCACAAAGAATCAAAAGATACTGAGGGCTACACAACATGGACTTTGTAGTATTGTTATACTTGATAAGCAGTGTGGATTTTCTTGTATTTTAATTCGACTTATTTTTCTCTCTTTTAAATGTAATGTTAATAGTTTATCAAAACATTGTAGAATGGAATGTAGAAAACTTTTTACTCTATTTCTACTGGTGGACTGATTGATACAACATTCCCAAATTGCAAGACAAACTATCTTTGCTATCTAGACTAGTATAGGACAAGAGTGTGTTTGTCTTCTGATTAGATAGAGAACTCTTTAGTGTTAATTGACATCTGGTTTGTCTCTTCGTGGTCTCTAAGTAAACTTATGACATTTTTTCTCATTAATAGAATAGAATTCTTTATTGCCAAGTGTGATTGGACGCACAAGGAAAAGTATCTTGGTGCAAATACTCTCAGTATCCATTAAAAAAAAAGATACATTTGTCAAGAGTTAAGAATCATAAGGTACAACACTTAATGATAGTCATAGGGTACAATAAGCAATCAAATCATACTAGGAAACAGTCAATATAAATCGTAAGGAAAAAAGCAACGAAGTTACAGTCATACAGTCACAAGTGGGAGGGGATGGGTGATAAGGAGTGATGAGAAGACTAACAGTAATAATAGTGCAGACTTTGTAATAGTTGAACAGTGTTGAGGGAATTATTTGTTTAGCAGTGTGATGGCTTTCGGGGAAAAACTGTCCTTGTTGTTCTGATGTGCAGTGCTCTATAGTGTTGTTTTGAGGAAAGGAGTTGAAACAGTTTATCTCCAGGATGTGAGGGATCTGTAAATATTTTCACAGCCCTCTTTTTGACTCATGCAGTATACAGGTCCTCAATTGAAGGCAGGTGGGTAGCAATTGTTTTTTCCGCAGTCATAATTATCATCTGAAGTCTGTGTCTGTCCTGTTGGGTTGCAGAACCAAACCAGACGGTTATAGAGGTGCAGATGACAGACTCAATAATTCCTCTGTAGAACTGTATCAGCAGCTCCTTGGGCAGTTTGAGCTTTCTGAGTTGGCGCAGAAAGAACATTCTTTGTTGTGCTTTTTTGATGATGTTTTTGATGTTTTTGATTTTAGGTCATGTGATATTAATATTCCAAATTCTCCACCGACAGGTCTTGGGAAGTTTATTTAAATGATCCTTCTAAGCATATTATGGGTTAGCATGCTCTCTAGATGGTTTATGACTTAAATTATGCTATACAATGAGAGAAAACATTGCAAACCCATTCCAATGTTTGAACTGTATATAAAAAGGGCGTTCTCAGGTAATTATACCAATGCCCATTTCTTCCTGATCACATTACAGCAATCTTATTCACACACACACACCAACTCGTGCTTGAGCAGAAAGTTTAAAAAGAGGGGGGGAAACACAGCAAACTTATATTTTGGAAGATAAATTCTGTGATCGATACTTTGTCATGCAGATGTTTGGTGAAACTTCAGGATCTTTCTTCCTTAAAGACTGGAGCTTTGTCAAACTAATTATATATTTGTGCATATATAAGGAGGCAGCCTGGGAAAAAGTCATGTTCTTTAATAATTTGTATTATGGTGCATATTTTGGGAGGGCCTCTTTGCTTGCCATAATTATATATGATTTGCTGTATGCAGTTGTTTCTCCTCTTGTAGCAAATAATTATTATGAACATATCCATATTAACTTTCCAAAGGGTTGGTTGAAGAGAAACGCAGATTGATTCTCCTTTATTCTTGATGTTTGAGAGAAAAATGTTGACTCATAATATGCAGTACTAAGAAGCCATTATCCTGATCTTCTTTGTAAGATGTAATCATGGGTCAATTCTAACTGAAAAGATTTATCTTCTTGGCTCCTCATTCCCTGTACCTATTCATTTGTCTCCAGTATACCAGTTACACAAAGAAGCTATAGATATAAGCAATCTTGAACAGTTAGAAATATATCTTATTAATTAGGTTACAAATAGGCTACTGCAGTTTGTCACAGCTGGGTTTGCTAGCCATTCTTCTCTGACTTTTCTGCTGATTTTTCCAGGCTATGTCATTTTAGTGAGTAAATTTGCCTTGACCTATGTTGATTGAAAAAGCCAGCAAATAAAAATATATATGCACTTGTTGACACTGTTGGCCATAATTCATGTCTAGGTTCTTTATCCTGGTGTGCCCATGGCCAAAACAGCGAAAAGGTAGATACATATCTTCTATTTATGAATAAGTAAAGGGTAGATGTCCCACAACTACAAGATGGAAGACCCTTAGGAAGGGAAGAGATAATTCTATCTACGCTGCAAGAGAGTCCAGGATGGGTATGACTCCTCCCTCTGATGTCATAGAGCTGAGTCTGCCACTATATTAAAAGTCAGCCCCTAGCTGGCTCCCCCGCTTTTAGGTGAAGATGCTTGACAGATGTAACATGCCTCTCAAAGATAAACCATGAAAATTAATTAACCCCTCCCCCCCCCAGGACCAGATGCCTAAGGATGGGGCTGGACTCTCTTACAACATAGATAGAAAGGGCGTTCTCAGGTAATTATACCATCATCCATTCTCATCCACACTGGGACGAGAGTCCAGGATGGGACATATCAAAGCCTGCATGTCCACTTACTCCGACTGTGGGACAACCTTCTGTAGTACCCTTTGTCCAAACACTGCTTCAACGGAAGCATAGGAATCCAGGTGATCCTGCCATATAAACGGCGAAGGAGATGCCCAGGTAGCCGCCCTGCAGATTTCCTCAAGCGACGCCTGGGTATTCCAGGCTGCGGAAGTAGCAGCACTTCTAGTGGAGTGGGCACCAGCAGGGACAAAGTCTGGTAGGCCTTAGAGATACATGTTCTAATCTATCTACCAATGGTAGATAAGAAAGCCTTGCTCCCCAAGGATGTAGGCTGGAAAGAGAAGAACATGGCTTCGGATTTCCTAGAGGCTGCAGTACATTTGATGTAGATACGGAGGACTCACCTTACATCCAACCTATGCCACTTGTGCTCCAAGTCATGGAGTGGCTTGGAACAGAAATCTGGCAACACAATGTCTTGCGCCCGATGAAACCAAGAATTCACTTTAGGAACAAACGTAGGGTCTAGCCTCAGAACCACCCTGTTCTCATGGAAAATGCACAGGTCCTGTCTAACTGAGAGTGCTGCTAGTTCCGACACTCTCCTGGCTGAAGTAATGGCCACTAGAAAAACCGCCTTGATGGTCATAAATTGAGGTGACACAGATCTAAGAGGTTCAAACGGGTTTCCTGTAAGGGCCTGCAACACTTTAGGGAGGTCCCATGTGGGATATCTATGAACCACTGGGGGGCGGAGATTAGAAGCCCCCTTCAAATACCTGTGAACTGTAGGATGGTGAGATAAGGTCGAGTAATTTTCCCAGGACAACACTGATGACAGAGCCGCCACCTTACGGCGAAGGGTGTTAGGTGCTAGCCCCTGATCTAGCCCATCTTGAAGAAACATTAACACACCTGCAACAGAGGCAGAAGAGGGATCTCGGGCTGCCTTTGAACACCAAGTGCAGAAGACCTTCCAGGTAGCATCATAGATGCAAGTAGTGGAAGGCTTATGGGAAGCCTGGATAGTCTCTATCACCCTGTCAGGGAGGTTAGAGTCCCTCAGAGATTGCCGCTCAAGCGCCAAATGACTAAGCGAAACCACTGAGGGTCCGGGTGGAGTAATGCTCCTTGATGGAGGGAGATCCTGTTGGCCGGAATCCTCCACGGCTGGGCTACAGACAGATTCACCAGATCGGCAAACCAGGGTTTCCTGGGCAAATGGGCACCAGATGTGGTAGCTCCGCCTTTTCCTCCAACATCTTCCGAATGACTGCTGGAATGATCGGAAGAGGGGAAAAGGCATAGAGGAGAACTGGAAGCCATTTGCTGCAAAGAGCGTTGGTCCCCTCCATTCCTTGGGTCAGAAACCTGGTGAAGAATCTGCTTACCTTTTGAGGAGAGGTGAAGAGATCTACTGCTGGTGTTCTGAACCTGCAGGACAGATCCAGGAACAAGGATGGATGTAGACTCCACTCCGATTGATCGACTCTGGACCAACTCAACCAGTCAGCCTGGGTGTTGTCGACCCCCAAAATGTGTTCCACCCTGATGGAAAGGTGACTCTCTGTCCACTGTCCCAAGCGTTCTGCTTTCCTCATCAAAGCCCTAGACCTGGCCCCCCTATCTGTTGACATGTGCCTTTGTGGCCACATTGTTGGTCATGACAGCACATGAGAACTTGCCACTCTGTTCTGGAAATGTTTCAGGGCTAGGAAGATGGTCCTGAGCTCTAGCCAATTTATGGGGCAGGCCTGTCTACCTGAGACCAAGTCCCCTGGGCTATCTCACCAGTAGAAGGGCCCCCCAGCTCTGGAGGCTAGCATATGTGGTGAGTAGGATTCTGTCTGGTTCCTTGAATGGATGTCCTTTCCAGACTGCTGGAGATTGCCACTACCTGAGGGAGCAAAGGATCTGTGGTGGAACCTGAACCCTGGTGGAAGT
The DNA here is from genome assembly GCF_049901735.1 of Notechis scutatus. Lineage (NCBI taxonomy): Eukaryota > Metazoa > Chordata > Lepidosauria > Squamata > Elapidae > Notechis > Notechis scutatus. Next base: position 155,486,594 of record NC_142010.1, on the reverse strand, counting down.
GTGGCTGGTTCCTGCCCATTGAAAAGGCAGCAGGAACCATTGAAGAGCCTGGGCATGGAGACAGGCCCACGGGACAATGCTAATGCAGGAAATCATTTTCCCTAGGAGCTTGGACAGGTGGGACAAGAGAACTGTGCGCTGCCGTTGAATCTGAATGTTGAAGTCATTGAGGCTCTCCCCACGCTCCAGGGAGAGAAAAGCCTCACAGAGCAATGTATCGATGATTGCGCCAAGATGAAGCAATCTGGTTGTTGGAAAGAGATGGCTTTTCTTGAAGTTGACAGAAAAACCATGGTCTTGCAGGAACTGCAGCGTGATGTGGAGGTTGCAATAGGCATATTAAACTGATGTTGACTGGATTAGGATATCATCCAGGTAACACTGGACCCTCACCGGAATCGCTTGAAGTGAAGCCGCCAATGCTGCCAAGATCTTGGTGAAGACCTTGGGGGCCAATGAAAGCCCAAAAGGCAGGGGCCGGTACTGGAAATGCTTGTTCTGGTAACAGAAACGAAGAAACTGGCAGTGATGAGGCCAGATAGGGATATGGAAGTATGCCTCCGTAAGGTCTATAGAAGAACGGAGATTGCACACACACACACCCCGAATGCTCTCTAGAATTGAATGCAAGGTCTGCATTTTAAAATGCCTATAAGGGATGTATCTGTTCAAAAATTTGAGGTTGAGAATGGTTCGCCACCGCCCCCCCCCCCCCAAGGCCTTTGGGATCACAAAGAGGTGAGAGTAGAAACCTAACCCTTGTTGATCCACTGGAACCGGCTGAATGGCTCTGATGTCCACTGGACGCAGGCCTGCAGCAGTGGGAGTGTTAAGTTGTCTCAGACCTAGGCCTATGGCCTCCTTAAATCACCTGACCTATGGGGTAAGAGGGACCTGAGCCCCAGGCAACCTGTCTGAAGTTGGGCCCAGACCTGCTTAAATCCTGGGGTAAAAACATAGAAAATGGCTGGCAGAGCTAGATTCAGCCTCCCCCACCCTGGCCGTAACCTCTGGGCAAACCTGCACTTCCCCTGAGATCCGGTTTCTCATCTGTTCCAGTGCCTTAGCAAACTGTTTTTTCAAAGCAGCATGCCTTCTCTTCTCAGCCGTGAACTCAAGATTTGGATGTCTTTTGGGGGGCCAGGGCCTTGGCCCTGATCTTTGCTGCAGCCTCTCTTTTTGCTGAATGACCTCTTTATCTTCTTCTTTTCCTCATTGGGGCTTGAGAACTTGAGCTTCTTCCAGGCCAGTGAGGTCTGACTGGGCCACTTTGTTCTCCATTTTGCTAACAGGCAAGACACAAGAGGTGCTGGGAGCTTCCCCTGTGAGAGTACTGCCTGTTGCATGGGCCAGGTGAGCAATGGTAACTGTGAGGCCCTGGTAATGGCCGCTCCTCAAAACAAAATAGCCGACTGCCCTTTAAAATGGCCACCAGCCATGTGTGCTAGCCCTGGGATGGCCTGGTCACCTCACTCGCTCCTTAGGCTCTTACCAGGCCCAGAGTGATCCAAGAGTCAAATTCAGAACAGCTGTGAAGCAGTGAAAATGGAGCTCCGAAAATCAGCTGTGGAGTGGCCTGAAAATCAGCTAAGGAGCAGCAGCGTGTCGCACTCAAGAAAACTGCGTGGGAGGCTCAGCCGAACGCTCCCTGTGGCTGCAGCTTCTTAGACGGGCTGCACAGAAGACTCGACGCTGCAGGAGAGTGGATGCCTGCTCTCCTCGTAGCACAGCTCAACTGGAGCCCCGGGAGCTGTGTAGAAGCTGTTTTTGTGCTTCTGAAGATTTCGCTATTGCTGTAAATACTCTAAAGACTTTAAACTCTTTAAACTTCTTCCAGAGGCACTAGCTCATAGACAAGAAGCTGAGTCAAAAGCTAGGGGCTGGCTTTTTATATAGTGGCAGACTCCGCTCTATGATATCAGAGGGAGGAGTCATACCCATCCTGGACTCTCGTTGCAGCATGGATGAGATCAAAAGTTCTAATTGCACCATTTCAGACTAACAAATATTATTAAAATACATAAGCTTTCATTTCAGTGTAACTCATGAAAGCTTATGCCAATTATTAACATCTCTCAACCCCAAAAGATGGTAC